>NC_136429.1:79871491-81071491 GCF_052849685.1 Lactuca virosa
AAACACTTCCACCAAGTAGATTTGAAGCAGATATCAAAGGTCTAAACAATTGAGACTATGATTACGACATCCCTTTTCATAGTTCTGAAATTGTTTGGACACACCTGTGAGCTATCTAAGATAAGGTGTATGATTTTGATAAAGTCTTATCAAAGCAATCTAGTATCAGAAATCTGAACTTTGGTAAGAAAGTCAATAGCTGATTTCTGAGTACATGTCAAAGCTAGTGGGAGCATAAGTGTTATGCTAATAATCATCATGTCAGTGGGAGCATGATAATTATGATAAGTATTGCAAGTTAGAAATGTTAATTATAGAAAACACAAGTTTCAATTCGTGAGGTTGCAGGGGTTGAAAAAGTTGTTTTGCTATAATTAAGGGAGAGGAAATTATACTTCATTTCAATTCTAAAAAGCTTAGATTGAGTTTATAATCATTCTAAAGAGCTTATATTGAGATTTTAATCACCATTAGTCAAGAATATATATATGAATTTCATGTTGGATTGGTTCAACTTAAGAAAATTCTATATATTGCGTTCTCAAAATTCGATTATGATTACGGCATCCCTTTTCATAGTCAAATTTTGAGAATATGGCAAACAAAAAATTATTATGGCAAAAGACTGGTCTAGAACCATGTCTTTATGTGAAACATCATGAATCGTGTCCCATTTACTTTGGGTACAAGATCGATTACATGTGCTATAATATTTATCCTTTCTGAATTTTCCAAATGCCTTGGGGCATTAAGGGGAACAATGTCTAGAATTAGATATGACTAAAGTAATTAAGCAATTGTCGAGGACAATCTAAGGTTTACCAAAGATTGGTTGCTCAAGGACAGTTGGAAGTATACTGTTTAATATTGGAAGGACCATATTGACATAGTCTTAAAAGAGGCAACTCTTGTTCAGAAGCGGTAGTCAAAATGGGAATATTGAGTTGTCTTCATAGGTGGAAGCAATCTGTGTAAGGTTAAAGAAACTTAATGCAAGAAGCATGTTCAAAGCAATGCGCTTTGAGTTTGAGACACCGTTTCCATGGAATTGCTCTCCATTGGATTACTCTGTAATGATTGTTGCCAAGTCTTTATGGCTTTGTGCATAATCATTACAAGAGGAACAATGCATATAAGTTTAAAATCTAAACAGATTTCGATAAATGTTAGGAATTCTTACATTTACGACGAGGATTTGGAAGTGTGAAAAGAAAATCATTGAAATTATGTTCAATCGATCTAGTTCACAAAGTAAGGATCATAGATAAACATAGAGTGCATACTTGGTGTATGGCAAAGCTATTGTTTAGAAAAACATAGTGTACATGCTTGGAGCATGGGACAACTAGTGTTTTTAAATCAAGTATAAAGTTGATAAAACCGAAACAATGAATAATGAGTAATCAGTATGGTGATAAATAAAAGTGGTCTATTTATATTCATAGGGTTTGATACCATATTTGATTCATTTATTCTTGTGTTTCACTTTGCAGGTTTTGAGTTCCATAATAACTAGATTATTCTTCCGGATTGACTAAGTTATTCAAACCATCCACAGTCGGTCATATGTTGGAAGTAGATATGAATCAAGACTGTCATGGGTTGGCTTGTAGAGGTCCAAGTTGGTGGACAAAGTTGTGCTACAACACTCATGAGTGCTCATAAGTTCTGAGTATTGGATTCAACCCGCGCTCATTTGAATCACTTCATGGATTTTATCACGAGTGATCATGAGACGATAATATCTTATATTCTTCAAACCTAGAGATATGAGTTGTTACTATGAGTTGGTTGTACATTGATTGCACGAAAACGCATTCGGTAACTCGATGTTATAAAACGTGCCTTTGTGTATGATTCAACAAGTAGTAGAACAAGCCATATGAGTCAAAGTTTATCCATTCCTTTTACCTTCGGGATAAAAGAGATCTCTGTGGGCCCCTTGATGATTTAGTGATGATACATGTGAGTGCTTAGCCAAGCCAGGACTGATTTGATTTGTTCAATCAGTCAGTCGTCATAAATCGAAAATCGGGAAACAACAAATGGACAGAGAGAATGATTATAATCCATGTCTCAGTTCATATGATATCTAGAATGGAGGAATATATGATCCCTTATCTAATGGACAAGTCATTGACAAAGGTCAGAGTTCGTTGACAAGATCAGAGTTCGACAGCGGCTTTAAGAGCTACGATTGCCAGTTGGTTTTTGAAGTCATACTCAATAATAGTTTTAGACTTATCCAAGTCGGAGACTGTTGGATTAATGTCTAAGTCCATAACTATATTTGGTATGTACTTGACCCGACCCGGCATGGTCCATTTGGGTTGCACTTCACCGACACAATTTATATGGATAGTCTTTTGAGAATAGTATATTTATGATTTATATTAATATATTATAAGTTCTAATATATTAATATATAATCATATTATTTAATTAGTATTGATCAAGAATTAATTTATAATTAATTAAGTGATCAAAAGGAACTAATTAAATATGGACTCTTAGATATATATATGTGTAGTGGGCCAAGTTCATTTAGGTTGGGCTAAGTCTTCATGGATAGTCCATGGAGCTTTAACCCATGGATCCTAGGAAATGAAAGGTCATGGGTATTAGGGTTTAACCCTAATCCTCCACACTATATAAAGGGTCTTATGGTTCATGAAATTAGGCTAGTGGCTAGTGTGGATACACTAAAGAGGGCAATAACCGAGTTCATAAGTGTGAGCCAAGTATCCATATTCTCTAAAGTCTTCCAAGGTGTTTTGGTGATTTGTGATTCCACTTGAGGCTTCCACACTATTGGGGCTAAGCTCTTAAAGTTCAAGACTTCAAGCTTCATTAAAAGGTATGTATTCTAACTTGTTATATTACCCAAGTATCAAGGATTGTATGCTAGATAGGGTAATACCTTGGAATATTCATATTTGCATGTATAATAGAGAAAACATAGATCCAAGGTATTTAGGGTTGCATGTACACTTAGGAGTGTTAGAATGCTCAAAACCCAACAGTTATGTTATCTAGAAATTTATGTAAGGAAAAACCTCATAAATAAATTTTGGCACGTTGTGTTGACTGTCCTACACATGATAAGTGATGGTCCGCATTTGTTGCGTTGACTGTCCTTTTTCATCGCGTAGAATGTCCACAATTGCCATGTTGATTCTTTCATCTAACAAGTATGGAGTCCTAATACTGCTATTTTACAAATCAGAAAACGTAGGAATTTATGGAAAATGTTTGTAAACTATTTTGAAAACGATAAACTAACACACACATATGCAAGTTTACATAGTTGGAAACAGAACTTACGAATATTTTATAGCAGAAAATATAGGATTTTCTGGAGAAAACGATTTTATCCGATTTCGATAACGATAAACTAGAACGCACACTCGATTTTACTCGATAAGAAAAACAAGATTTACAACTATATTCTCTTTTGAAAATAGGGGATTTTCTGTAAATGATTGGCTATTACTACACAAAAGAACTATTCTCGAACACAGCTCGCCTTTACAAATTACACTACTTTTCATAATCACTCCTTATAAGGATGAACAAAAGTAACGACATGCACACATATATCCATGATTTTCAAAGCAAGGCTTCAAACGATTTCATATAAAATATCGGATTTTCTGAAAGTACAATAAGAACGATTCTAAACAAGTGTAAAACGATTTTATACAAAAATGCTTATGAACTCACCAACTTTTTAGTTGGCGCTTTTCAAAACGACTTGTATTCTCAGGGATCTAGTAAGCAGGTAACAAGGGACGCGGATACAAGACTATTTAGCTGTAGTTTGGAATTTTCTGCTTATGTCTCTTTTGTGTAATTCGAAGGGCAAATACAATATGTAAACAATGTAAATTTGTTATCTCAATGTATGATGTTTGGATTGCTATGTTTCATTTATATTCAATTGTTATGATACTGCAAAATGTAGTCACCCGCCTCCGGACGTTTCCGCCGTCTGGTCCGGGGGTGTGACAGATTGGTATCAGAGCATTGTTTATAGTGAACTGGTATATCTAGCCATACTATAAATACAATGGGGCTAAAACACACTCTGCCTGAAAGTATACTTTAAAAAGACAAGTATTCTATAAAAGTATACATACCTACTAACACAGTATCATAACGAGAAGAAAACAAAAGTAACTAAAGGTTGAACACTACAGTCAAACCTAGGCAGTATGTAATCATATCTGGGATAAATATAGCCTGATCAACTGTATTTATTTGAGATATGACCAACATGTGCTTGGGAGTGATGGTGTTGCAACAAACCTTAAACCTACCAACTATGAGTACAAGAGAATACTAGAATCGAACATCAAGTTTAAAATACTATAGGAGTATTTTAGGATACTATAAACCCCTCCCACACCTAAAACTTCCCCGTATATCTCATACCTCGATTCTCGCACCAACAACGTAGTTGAAATTCCTCGCCAAGACTTCTACTACCCCGTCACGGTAAATTACAGATGGGGCAATGAGAGACCAAAAGAAGTCCATGAGGAAAAACCCAGAAGTGGATCCTAAGGAATACCAAGAGATGAATTGTGGAAGGGAGGATTTCGACTAAGGGCCAAACAAGGATGAAAGCGCCGAGGGAACTCATAGCAAGCTTATTCCTATTGGCATAAGACCCTTTCACCTTTCTCTTCCCAGATACATAAACACCCCATATAGGTACTCCTGGAATAGACATACCTAGAAAAAAAAACGATACCCACGCAAAAACAAGTTGAGTAATTGACTCCTATCCAATTTAGGGCGCACCTTCACGAAAGACACCCCGATCCACAATCGACGTGCACCGAACTCCGTTAGCCAACACCCTCACGAATCAAGCATCACCTCCGTTTGGGCCACAAGTAACCCAAATTGACTCCTGGTTTCCAACCTATCATGGAGTAATGGAGACCATAAACAAAGCCCAATACGCAACAATGTAAATCCGATCCCCACAAGTAACAAGAACACCATTCCAAATGCGTTGCGAAACCCACAAGTAGAACCAGAAAGCTATGCAGACCATCTACACTCCTTGAAAGAGGAGGTGGTCATTTAGAGACCAAAACTCATTGAAATAAAGGCTAGGGCAGCCTTAGCAGTGTAAGGAACACAAAAAGAGCCTCAAGACAGGAGTAAAAAGGCCAAGTACCTTGTGCGCCATGTAGATAAAAGAGAATCACCGCACTACTCGCCTTAGGTTCATAATGTATTTAATCGCAACCAGTAGTAGTAAACCAAGAGGAGTACGCCCTCCAAGAATCCATACAACCAAATCCATTAACTATATTGCTAACTATGTGCTATTTTGACAGACTTAACGTCATGCAATATATGTTTCCACTCTCTACCATAACTGCATCATGGGGATGTAGGTTGACACGATTAACACCAGTACGTTAAGATTATATGATTAAACCCACATGGAATTAACTACGAATACTTACAAGCTCACTTTTCGTGTGCAACAGAGTCATGTCTTCCCATGAAGATAACCAGTACCCTGACGGTGCACCGGTCCTACGAATAGACTCCGCCACTTTCCAAGACACTGTAACAGCTGCCGTGGCAGCCGCCATGGCATACTTCAATACCAACAACGCGAACGAAAATGGAAGCAGTATCGATAACTTCAACCATGACAACAACCAGGTAAACCAACGAAGAACAACTCGCCAATGCACCCTAAATCCTAAACCTAAGCTCAAGAAACGAAAGTTTGGAAACGAAAAAGGAGGCAGTTCGACTCAGAGGCTTACTAAACGGCAAAAAGCGGGATCAGTCCCTACCCCTATTAACATTACTCCTCCCACATCGAGACAATCGTACCTTGGGAACAATCCACCCTGCAAAAAGTGCAAATACCATCATTGGGGAGCCTGTCGGGAATTTCGTGGCAAAAGATGCAACAAGTTGGGACACACCTCCCGCTATTGTAGGGCTCCAGCCTCATGCGTCACTCCAACTCTCAACCCAGAAGTAAGTCCCGTTTGTCACAAGTGCGATGCAACAGGAGATTTCAAGAGAGATTGTCCAACAGAGATGGCTAACGAAGGAGTCGACAACTAGACAGGAAGATGCGACAAGGAACCCTATCACAGTTTTTGGTACGTTCCACGATAAACTTTAAGCATCGAATTATAACAAAAGTTTTTGTCAATTAAAAATATAATCCAAAAACTATTTGTTGTTAGAGCAAATCCTGTAAATCACGGGAAGCTAGGGATCCTTACGAATGGACCATGATGGTCCCATATGAACGTTAGTATCATATATAGTTAGGATTCCGCAAACTAAGAGCGTGTGATTCCGCCTTATTTTCTGCCCCTGGGATAAATAGCGATTAGGACAGAACCCCGCAGTCAATCACTTTTAAAAATCCTAAGTATGTGCGGTTAGGTCACATCCATCTATGGTGGAGAAAACTAGCGGAATTTGGATTTCGAATTCCCTTGCTTTATAGCAGCGCCCTTGTGACATTAGAACACCTAACAAGCAGAAACAAAACATACCCAATGGCAACAACGAAAACAAAACTAGCAACGATAAGAACATGAACATTAGAAGACCTAACAAGCAGGAACAAGATAGAACCAATGGTAACAACGAAAACAAAACTAGCAACGATAAGAACACGAACATTAGAACACCTAACAAGCAGAAGCAAGATAGACCCAATGGTAACAACGAAAATGAAACTAGCAACGATAAGAACACGAACATTTGAACACCTAACAAGCAGAAACAAGATAGACCCAATGGTAACAACGAAAAAAAACTAGCAACAATAAGAACATGAACATAGAAGACCTTGTCGTTCCTAGAAACCAATACTCCTCAAATCGACGTAACAACAAGGAGTCCAATGTCATCAATTGGCACGAACAGGCTTGATCCTCACCTTACAAACTTCGAGCTCTGCAAACAGACTTTGATCTTACTCAATCAGATAGCTAAACTCTTTCAGCCGGTAACGACGAAACCCTAGCAACCAGACACCTAAGTCCTGGTGTAAGACCATATCGATTACTACTTCATGGCGACGTATTTACTCATTCTCCTCATATCGATCTACTATCACATACAGAGTCTTCAGCATGACTGGACCGCCTTTCCAAGCCTTCAGCCTATCTGGACCACTCTCGAAACCTTCAGCATGTCTGGACCGCCCTCCTGGGCCTTCAGCCTATCTGGACCGTTCCCCGAGCCTTCGGCCTGACTGGTACGCCCACCGGCCTTCAGTCTATCCGGACCGCTCAAAGACTGTCGCACATCACTCTGATCCATTCTTCCCAGGAATCTCTCCCATGCAGTCTGTTCTAGCCCTCTTGGGGTTCCGAACTTCAGTTCCATTCCCGGAATCCTTTCCATGGCCTAAACCCAGGCCTCACATCGACCAACTACCTTAACTGAAATCATGGTCTGTTCCCTGCCCCACTTGTCTATCACTTGTTCTAATCATGCCACACTCTCGGCTAACAACACTGATAAATCTAAACAGCTAACCAACCCTGGATACTTGCTGTTTTACCGGAGAATTTTCCAATTCTCCCCACTTGGTGTACCAACTACTAACTTCCGCTGACAAACTGTCATAACTCGATCGACCTTACTTGATAAAGTTCTCCCTCATCTCCTGGAACTAAATCCCTCCGAAGTGAGCAACCTTCACAGAATACTCTCCCGTCATCGCACATCCCGAACTCCAAGGAAGTTCGAATCCCAACTGAACACTTCTCGCATCGCATTTGCTATCCCTAGCAACGAGATCACATACCTTATCTTTCGACCAAGAATCCTCCTGAACGCTAACTACAACTCCTAACTACTAAGATCCTCAATCATACTACGCAACATGCGGAACAAGGCAGACAGATTTACAATACCACATAATCAACAAGATAACAAGACATCAAAATGGAAACATACCCGTAGCTGCATCTGGCTCTGCCCTGACCTCCTCTGCTGTAAGCTGGAAAGCGCGTCCTTGAGCCCTCGGAGGCTCCGCTCCACCCTGACCTCCACCCGTAATCCTCAAAGTGGTCGGTGCTGGAACCTGCACCGGTCTGGAGACAAGTTGTGGACAGTTGGACCTCAAGTGACCAACCTGATGGCAATGATAACAAATCCTCAAATCCTGAACCGGGGCTGACTGACGGCAATCCCTCGCGTAATGCCCCTCTCTCCCACACTTGCGGCACGCACCACCGGACCTACAAACTCCGGTATGACCCTTCCCACACTTCTCACAAGTGTGGCTACCCTGACCTCCCAACCTGGAATCAACGGTCTTGGACCGTTTCGGCGCCGGCTGCGACTGCACCGGGGCCTGCCTCTGCTCTCGCAACTGTAACTTAATCTCCAACTCACGCCGCCGAGCGGCCTCCTGCAACCCCAGCAAAGTCTCGCACCTCTGCGTAGACACAAACTGCCTGATATCCCTCTTGAGCATACTCAGATATCGGGACATCTGAGCCTGCTCCGAAGCAAACTCAGGGTAAAACATCGCCCTCTCAGTGAACATCCTGGTGATCTCCATCACCGACTCTGAATCCTCCTTCAGCTCCAGAAACTCCTGAGCCAACCTCTCTCTCTTAACCCGTGGAACATAATGGGTACTGAACATTTCCCGGAACTGATCCCACGTAACCGCAGCCCGCTGCGCGTCAGAATAAGATCCCGTAGTCAACCTCCACCAATCCTTCGCTCCGAGCCTCAAAAGGTTCAGAGCACACCTCACCCTCTGATCCGCAGGGCATGAACACGTGAAGAAACAACCCTCCACGTCTGACAACCATCTCATCGCAACGATCGGATCCTGAACTCCATCGAAAGTAGGGGGCTTCGTATTATCGAAGTCCCGATACTGAAAACCTCGACCAGTTCCTCCCCCTGCCGCTGCTACAGCCGCTGTAGCTACCGCGGCAGCCGTCTCCGCAAGAGCTGCGTAGCGCTCATCAAAGTACTCAACCATGGCGGTCTTGATCGACCTAAACATCTCTGGCAACTCAGCCCGAAACATAGCAGCAACCTCATCATGCACGATCTCACGAATCCTGGCATCCAACTCTTCCGTACTCATCTGACCGATGACCTCGGGTGGCACTGCTCCATCCTGACCACCCTCTCCTGATCTCGATCCCGAACCGGATCCTGCCCCAAAACGTCTCGTAATCGCCATACTGCAATACACCAACAAGACCCTTAGTCACATCACATATCCACCCGGGGAATTATCTCATAACCGATACCTTAGAGAGTTGTGACTTCCTTGATACGCATATGGGTCCTGTGCTTTCAGTAGTACGGGCCCATACTACCTTCCACACCTACCCATATTTGTCTCAAGTATCACCACAACACTCTAACCATATATATATACACCCGCTCAAACCTCACTCCTAGAGGGAAAGCTGCATATCTCATATAAGGATAACCCTAGGCTAATAGGCATCATATAATCAGGCAATTCTATCATGCAAATTCCTGAAGATCCTTAGCCTATCACTAGCATGCTGTTCTAACATATCACATAATCAAATAGCTTGTATGGTATTTTGGGATCTACTTACTGGCTCTGGCTGATCGTACCCTCTGCATCCTCCTTTACTTATTTCAAAAACCTTTTGAAAACCATTTTGAAAATCCCTCCTTGATTTGAGACTGGATTCACATGAATGTTCCTCCAATTCACTCAAACCAAGGCTCTGATACCAACTTGTAACATCCATAAAAATTGAGTCAAATTAAAACATTTTCATTCATTCAAAAACCATTAACTTCATACATCTCGTTTTCAAAATAGTTTATTATCAGAGTATCCCCCATAACCATATCATAAAAATGGTAAAACATGAGGAGCGATACGATCACACCTTCGCCTTGCCACGATCTCCTGAAGTACCTGAAACATAACACTACAACTGTAAGCCCGAAAGCTTAGTGAGTTACCCCCAAAATACCAACCACACATAACATACTCATATCATATCACAAATAGAACAGCCACACACATCGGGTCTACTGTGTGACTGGTCCGCCCGCACCGGGCCTTCAGTCCACCTGGTCCACCCTCCGAGTCTAGCCATGTACGTCGAGTCTACAGTGTGATTGGTCCGCCTGCACCGGGCCTTCAATCCACCTGGTCCACTCTCTGAGTCTGCAGTATGACTGGTCCGCCCGCGCCGGGCCTTCAGTCAGCCTGGTCCACTATCCGAGCCTCAGCACGTCTGGTCCGCCCTCTTGGGGCCTTCAGCCTATCCGGACCGCTCGCTAGGCCTTCGGAAAATCTGGTCCGCCCTGGGTATGTTGGCCTACAACACTAAGCAGGACCCACCTCAACCCAACCCCCGTCATACAACCATGTGCACATAAAATAATCAATCACATAACAAATCTCTAACCAGACAAGCAGTCTAACAGATCACATAGAATATCAATATCCTAACTATGATTTCGACCAAACCGGTCACTAGCATAACATTACCCTATATCCCGGGTACCGACCTTAACCAGGTCTCTAACGCATACTATCCTAACTACCAGGATGCAAACATTAGCAAAGCAATAACATAACAACAAATACCCGGATTCCCATCCGATAAAGGGCCGGCCTTGGTGCCGTAGACCCTGTCGATAAAGTGAGGATAACTCACCTTGTGGCTGCCGAAATCCTGCAAATCTCTGACTGCTGACCCGCCGGGAATCCCAACTATCACATGCAAATCATCACATTAGAATCCATCATGACTTTCTAGGCCAAGGGCCCACAACACTCATTAAGTCCATCATCCTCTTATTGGGCCAAGACCCAAAACCAAATTCTCATGCAAAGCCCAATATTGGCCCAATTTACTAAATTGGGCCCACCTCACCAAATGGGCCTAGATCCAAGGTCCATAATAATTATTGGGTCTAAATCATTCCATCCATAATGTTCAGTCACGGCCCAAGCCCTACTAGCCCATAAACAACCCAATCACCTAAGGATCAAAATCAAAAACCCAACAGAGGGCATACGCTGGGCGTACTCCTCTGGTACGTGGGGCGTACGCTCGTCTGTACCCAAAAATCTTTCCAAGTGCTTGATGGCTTAAGCACTTAAGCCCATATGCTAGATCTAATGACAAAAAGGGCCTAGGACTCATAAAGTCTCAATCTTTATCCTTTTGGATGTCCATAAAGCTCTTAACTCAAGGTTTTAACCCATTAAGACCTTCCTACTTCTTATATGGGACAACCAAAGCCATTGGGACCTCATTTTTCTTACTCAAGACCTCTCTAATGGTCTGAAAGGACAACTCATCTTAACCAAAACACATCATACATCAAGATGGGGGGTTTTTGGGACAAGAATGGTGTCAAAACTTCACCATACATATATCTACACAAAATAGATGTCAAGCAAGAAGCTTTATACCTTCAAGTGGTTGCAAAAGGTGATGCTATCTCGGATCTACAAGCTCCAGCCACCAAGTTTCCTTCTTGCCAACCTCTTCTTTCTTCTTCTAAGCTTTCCTTTGCCAAACTAAGCTCCACAAGGTCAAATATCCACAACAATGGAAGAAGAACGACTACTTAGGGTTTCTGAGAGTAAGAGGGCAGATATGGAGGCTAGGGTTGGAACCATTATGTTCCTTATATAGTGGTTGGCCCTAAAATTAGGGATTTAAGACTCTGAGCATACGCTGGGCGTAACTCTAGTACGCTGGGCGTACGCATCCTTGCACCCGCGGTCATTCACCCTATTACGCTGGGCGTAACCCAACCTATGCTGGGCGTACCCACACGTGTCCCAAAGGCATGCATGGCCTTCCTCGTCAACTTTTCCCATTAAGGGCTATAAATGTCAATATCTTCAAAGTGTCATAACTCCTTTATTCTAAGCCCGTTCCCGACGAACTTTATATCCACGCGAAGGTGGCGAGAAGCCCTACGCTTCTATCAACATACCCCGGTCCGAAACCTTCCCGAATGAAACTCATTGCCCACAAAAGACCGAAACGCCCTTACTCTTGATCTCAGAAATTCATATATAAGTACTTTTCAAACGGGGCGTTACAGTTTCAGTGTATTGTTTCAGGTACTTCAGGAGATCGTGGCATGGCAAAGGCGTGATCGTACCGCTCCTCATGTTTTATGATTTATGCAATATGGTTCTGGGGGATACTCTGATGTTTAAACTATTTTGAAAACGAAATGTATGAACGTAATGGTTTTTGAATGATTTAAAATGTTTTAAATTGGCTCAAATTTTATGGGTGTTACAAGAGCATTCAAGCTCCAATCTGATTTCTTCAAAGAAATTCCAAAAATTCTTATAAGTATCTCCTAATTTGCTAAGTGATTCTTCACATTATTCTGTTAATATCACCATATTTACACATAAAATTATGTGTTAATATTCTTAGGAAATCCTCAAGTTCAAAGAATTTATCAAACTCTCCAAGGGCTAGAACTTGGAAACTCCTCATCAATTAGCTAAATCACCCACCAAAACAAACCAAGGTGAGCTTCATACCCCTACTTTTTCGAGATTTCTATTGTTTTTGGGGGAGAATACAAGTCAAAGTCTTGTGTAAATCATGATTTATCTGCTTATTGTGTATGCATGCCATCTTACATGTGTTTAAGTATGAAAACTCTTATAAATAGTCCAAAAACTCGAGATTTTGGTTAAGTCTCAAGAGTTTGGATTATATCTCAAAAATCATGTTTGAAACAAGAACTAGTATGTTACCAAGTATAAGTCACAAATTTTATAACAACTATAACGATTTGCTTCAAGATTTACTTAAACAAGTTGTGGGACAAAATATTTTGAAAGTGATTAAATTATGGAAATAATAATATTTTGGATCACTTTTAGCCAAACATAAATACAATGGTTATCTTGGAATATTATGTCATACTCATGACTTTTTACCAGATCAACCAAACTATTTGTGATTATTTATGAATATTTAATATAAATAATTTTATCAAGAAAAGTATACGAAAAACAGAGTTTTCATGAAAAAATAAATTGCATGTCATAAACTGCTGTCGTAAAACCTTTAGGAACATAAGTAATGTTTCTATATGTCATAAAAACAGAAAATGCGTGTCATAACGTGCAGTTATAAATTTACTCAAATTATAACTGGATACTTTTTCTTTTGACTAATATTGGTCTGAGCCGACAATTTATAGAAAAGAAAGACCATTTTTGCCAATCCCGATAATGTTGGGTCATTTTGATAAACGTTCAAAATGGCTTATTTTTCACTAAACGAAATGGAACGAACACGAGCACCTAGTTAACAAGCACAGTAAACAATATGGAACGAGAACGATATTTCTATTCAATGAGTAAGAAATTCATGATTTATCTAACGAATAATGGATCTCAAGCGATTGCTCAAAAGGTTATTAATATTCTAGTTAGACAAATCTCAAAAGTACCTAAATATAAAAATATTAGTGTATGTCTAAAGTCCTGTAAGGAGTTATAGCTAGAGTCTCCTGGAGGGAGAGCGGGAATTTGTGTATAGATCTATACGGGGTTGACACCCCGCACCTTCGCTGTTTGCTACAGCTAGACAGGCCAGTCTAGGGTGACAAATGTCTTTTCCAAAACGAGGGCGCCTGAGAAATGCCAAAACAGGCTTCCGTCATATTAGTATGGTTATAACAACTCACTAGAATATGTTATGTTATCTAGAAATTTATGTAAGGAAAAACCTCATAAATAAATTTTGGCACGTTGTGTTGACTGTCCTAAACATGATAAGTGATGGTCCGCATTTGTTGCGTTGACTGTCCTTTTTCATCGCGTAGAATGTCCACAATTGCCATGTTGATTCTTTCATCTAACAAGTATGGAGTCCTGATACTGCTATTTTACAAATCAGAAAACGTAGGACTTTATGGAAAATGTTTGTAAACGATTTTGAAAACGATAAACTAACACACACATATACAAGTTTACACAGTTGGAAACAGAACTTACGAATATTTTATAGCAGAAAATATAGGATTTTTTTGGAGAAAACGATTTTATACGATTTCGATAACGATAAACTAGAACGCACACTCGATTTTACTCGATAAGAAAAACAAGATTTACAACTATATTCTCTTTTGAAAATAGGGGATTTTCTGTAAACGATTGACGATTACTACACAAAAGAACTATTCTCGAACACAGCTCGCCTTTACAAATTACACTACTTTTCATAATCACTCCTTATAAGGATGAACAAAAGTAATGACATGCACACATATATCCATGATTTTCAAAGCAAGACTTCAAACGATTTCATAGAAAATATCGGATTTTCTGAAAGTACAATGAGAACGATTCTAAACAAGTGTAAAGCGATTTTATACAAAAATGCTTATGAACTCACCAACTTTTTAGTTGACGCTTTTCAAAACAACTTGTATTCTCAGGGATCTAGTAAGCAGGTAACAAGGGACGCGGATGCAGGACTATTTAGCTGTAGTTTGGAATTTTCTGCTTATGTCTCTTTTGTGTAATTCGAAGGATAAATACAATATGTAAACAATGTAAGTTTGTTATCTCAATGTATGATGTTTGGATTGCTATGTTTCATTTATATTCAATTGTTATGATACTGCACAATGTAGTCACCCTTCTCCGGACGTTTCCGCCGTCTGGTTCGGGGTGTGACAAGGTTGATTGTCCGAGATTGTCAAGGGAAGTTGTGGCGGCGCCTGCACCAGCCACATTCAGGATTACTGATGGCCGCCAGGTTAAGACGGGGACCCTTTTTGTGAAGGGTAGGGCATTTCAACTGACCATCGACGAGGCTTGTGCAGCACCAGTTGTGGTTACAGGTGTGTATCTTATCTCTATCTTTTATTTCTTTCTTATTTCTTGTTCATAATTCTGCTTGATTCTGTATAGGTAACTTTTTGGTCAATGGTATGAATGCCCATGTTTTATTTGATTTGGGGGTTACCTGATCCTTTGTATTTCTTGAACTCATCAAGAAGTTTTATGATGCTCCCGAGACTTTGGATCCTCCTCTAAAGCTTGAGATTGCAGATGACTGTACTGTGAGTGGTTCGAGGATTTTCTGTGGGTGTGTCCTGAATCTGTTCAGCGATAGGTTCTCTATCGATTTGGTGCCGATTCCCTTGAGGGCATCGAAGGTTATCATCGGGATAGATTGGTTGGGCCCCAATAGCGCCTTGATTGATTGCGAGCGGTAGTTGGTGATATTTCGAACCCCAAGTTGGGGAGAACTGGTTATTTTAGGCGAGAGATATTCACAAAGGCCATCTCTCTGTTCAGCTGCGATGGGCCAGGAGATATTTGCAACAGGGTTGTTCTGGGTTTATAGCTTATGTCGCGGACAATCGTGTTGAGCAGGTGTTGGAGTTGATTAGGGTGCCCATTGTTTTGGATTTCTTGATGTGTTTCCTAAGGATTTACCAGGAGTGCATCCCGAGAAGCAGGTTGAGTTTTGGATTGATCTAGTACCTGGTGCCGCTCCAATAGCCAAGACGTTGTATCGTCTGGCGCCACCTGAGATGCAGGAGTTGTCTACGCAGTTTCAGAAGCTGCTAGACAAGGGTTTTATTTGTCCAAGAAGATCTCTGTACGGAGCACCGATTCTTTTTGTGAAGAAGAAAGATGCTTCACACAGAATGTGCATCGATTACCGGGAGTTTAATAAGCTAACTGTGAAGAACCCTTACAAAATTCTGAGGATTGACGATTTGTTTGATGAACTTCAGGGTGCATCTTGGTTTTCCAAGATCGATTTGCGATCAGGGGACTATGACATCACCATTTTTACGGCCAGAAAAGACCGATTTCGTTTATGATTTTATAATAAAATCATAGTAATCTTTCAAAGAAAAGTGTTGCGGAATTTGTTCCCAAAACAAAATATGATAAAAATTTATCAAATCATTTCTTAAAGAAATGTATTTTCATTACATTACAAAACTCGGGATGTCATCGTCAATAGAGATCAAAAGCATAAACAAAACATCATATGCTATAAAACAAAATTGGCCTCAAAACAATATAGGCCTTACAACATTCTTTTTAGTTTATACTGGCCTATAAATCTATAATCTCTCGTCAGATCATCCAACTATGCTTTTGCCACTACCTGTAATACAAGAAACTGAGTGGGTCAGGCTGGGGAGCCTGGTGAGCATATAGGGTTTTCAACCCACAATAATAAGTTCATTATTATTATTTTCATCAGATCATTAACCCGATTACCCGTTCCCGTTATCTTCACTTTACGTCCCTACAACATCTATTCTAAGGGACCTAGCCTAAGGATTTTTCTTCGAGGTGACAACACTGCTTTGGGGATTCCTCAGCAATAGCTGTCAAATACGGAAACCATAGGGGGATGGAGTACATCTAGTGAACTCTTAGTTTAAAAACACCTACAGGTTGCGAGCTTGCTAGCGTTCCGTTGGACTTTCTAGAAAAGTCCGTGGTCGTCATCCATACTCCGCTAGATGACTGGATCAACATCAACATTGAGGCCTCTCATCATTGTATTTCATCACACACCAACTATTTCATCTACCCATGTTCTACCCAACATATTTGTAGATATAAGATACATATACAGTTCAGATCTGGAAAACAAAGTTCACATCTTTCATACAACATAGATCTCAAAGTATAAAACATATATATACAGTTTAGATCTGAAAAGTTTAGATCTGAAGTGATAAAGTCTAGATCTGAACGAAAAGGGTTCAGATCTGGAAGAAAAGTTTAGATCTGAAAGAAAAAGTTTAGATCTGAAGGAAAAAGTTTAGATCTGGAAAGAAAGAGGTTTATATCTCTCATCGAACATAGATCTCAAGTAACAGATAATATATATACATATAGTACGTAATTTATATAAAATACTTCATATTTATGTGTAAGATGAAAGTGACTATACACTCACCTGATATGGAGTGATTCGGACAACACTTCGCTTCTTAAAACAATCTTCTTTGACGAAACCGGGAAGTTTGCTTGAAAACCGGGCTCCGCGCCGGCAAAGTTTCAAACCAAAAAACTCTTTTTCTCGGAGCCTTCGGGCACTCCGGGGCTTTCTTCTAATGCTAGGGAGGTTTCCTAGGCTTCAGGGTGGATTAGGGTGGCTAGAAAGAGAGTAGAGTGAGAAAGAAGTGGAGAAAAGTGTGAAAAATGAGGCTGGCTTCGGTCTCTACTTAGATCCGAGAGGCTTCTGTTATGCGGGGCGTTCCTGCGAGGGTATGCGGGGCGTACCTCGGAGCGCAGGGCGTTCCCCTTCTACGCACTACGCAGTGCATCGTGGCCAGTCTTCGGACCAATCAAAGCGAGTCCGCGCAACGCTCCCTCCTCGTACGCAGGGCGTACTTCGGATGCTGGGCGTTCCTTCTCTACGCGGGGCGTAGGCTCGCACGCAGTCTCGCAATTTCCCATCTCGACTTCAAAAATTCATAACTTTGGCATATGAGCTCCGTTTTCGATGTTCTTTATATCCACGTGTAGGTAGGACCGTACTCTACAACTTTTGTTTAGACTCCGTCGGTTAATTTTGACTTTATTTTTAAAGTGATATTTTTAACAGGCCGGGACAATAAAGTCCGTTAAAAATTCATATCCTCTTCATCCGACGTCCGTTTTCGTCTGTCTTTTTATCGTTGAGCTACTATTAATGAGACCTTCGATTCTTGTTTAGGTTGTGTCGGTCGAAAACCGTTCGATCTACTATTCGAACTCCGGATTGTGTACTGTTAATCCGAAACTTAGAAAACTCATAACTTCCTCATACGAAGTCAGATTCGGGCGTTATTTTTATGCACGCTCTCGGTTTAACGAACACTGCAAATTTCGTTTAGATTGCTAAGGATAAATGAATTGTATCATAAATTCACTATTTACGTCACGTAGTGTCGTGCCGGTTCTGTCTCGAAACTTCGACAGACCATAACTTCTTCGTTAACCAGAAGGATATATTGGTCGACCCAACCTAGATTGAGACCGTGATGCGGTGGGAGGCTCCGAGGACCAAATCTGAGATTCAAAGTTTCTTAGGTCTCACAGGGTATTATCGGATATTTATCCAGGATTTTTCCAAGATTGCAGTGCCGTTGACTCGTCTGACGAAGAAGAATGTGACCTTTCGATTGGGGCCTGATCAGCAGTTGGCCTTTGAGACCTTGAGCCAGAGGTTGTGTGAGTCCCTGATACTCGTACTTCTTGAGGGATTGGATGACTTACTGTTTTATTGTGATGCCTCTATTTAGGGTTTGGGAGCAGTCCTTATGTATAGGGGTGATGTGATTGCTTACGCTTCGAGGCAATTGAAGCCTCATGAGGCGAACTACCTTACGAATGATTTGGAGTTGGGGGCCATGGTTTTTTCCCTCAAGATTTAGAGACACTATTTGTATGGGGTTCAATGTACTATCTACACTGACCATAAAATTTTGAGATATTTTATGGACCAGTCGAATCTGAATATGCGGCAGCGGAGATGGTTAAATGTGGTAAAGGATTATGATTGCAAGATTCTATACCACCCTGGGAAGGCCAAAGTGGTGGCCGATGCTTTGAGCCGTAAGACTGTGAGTTCATCCATCCATGATACATGCTTGAGGATGATTGTCACTTCGCCTTTGATGGATTTGATCTAGAAGGATCAGGTAGAGGGGTTTTAAAAAAGGAAATTTGTAAGACCGAACGGATCAGAGGACAGGTTCCCTTATTTGTCAGAGATAGCCGAGGGTTGTTGAGTCAGTGTGGTAGAGTCTGGGTTCCGACATCGGGTGGGGTAAGGTAGACGGTTTTAGAGGATGTGCACAAGTCAAAGTTTTCTATCCACCCAGGGGCCATGAAGATGCACAGAGATCTGAGGTTGAGTTATTGGTGGACCTGCATGAAGAGGGTAATAACTTGGTTTATGGAGCGGTGCTTGACTTGCTGGAAAGTCAAGGTCGAGCATCAGAGACCCCAGGACAAGATGCAACCCTTTCCTATTCCCATGTGGAAGTAGGAAGAGATTGCCATGGACTTCATCACAAAATTGCCAAGGACGACACAAGGTTTTGACTCTATCTGGGTCATTATTGATAGATTGACCAAAAGTACGCATTTCATACCGGTTGCTGAGAGTATATCCACAGAGAAGTTAGCAAACATCTATGTCCGGGAGGTAGTAGTTCGGCGTGGGGTGCCAGTATCAGTGATCTCGGACTAGGATGTTCGGTTCACATCCCGATTTTTGAGGATGTTTCATGAGGAATTGGGTATTCAGTTGCACTTTAGTATAGCATACTACCCTCAGACCGATGTACAGAGAGAGCGGACGTTTCAGACACTCGAGGATATGCTCCCTGCTTGTGTGTTGGATTTTGGAGGGAGTTGATATACTTATCTCCCACTGGCCGAGTTCTCCTACAACAATAGTTACCATGTCAGTATTAAACGACCACCATTTGAGATGTTGTATGGAAGAAAGTGCAGGACTCCGATTTGCTGGGGGGAGGTCGTGCATTGAGTCATGGGTAGTACAAAAGCTGTACTCAAGACTACTGAGTTTATTCGGCAGGTACACGGTAGGTTGCGGGTCACCCATAGCCGACAGAAGAGTTATGCAGATTGGCGATGTTCGGATCTTGAGTTTCAGGTGGGAGACTTGTTGCTTCTGAAGGTGTCACCTTGGAAAGGTGTCATCCGATTCCGGAAGCGGGGCAATTTGGACCCCATATTCATTGGACCATTTAGGATTTCAGCCCGGGTGGGCAAGGTCGCATACTGGTTGGATTTTCCCAATGCGCTCAGCCAGATTCATAACACCTTTCATGTGTCTCAACTTCAGAAGTGTGTGGTCGATGAGTCTGCATATATTCTTTAGATGCCATTCAGGTTGATGATCACCTGAATTATGTGGAGAGACCGATGACGATCTTACATCAGAAGGCGAAGGCTCTGCACAACAAGGAATTTTCACTGGTCAAGGTCCAGTTGCAACATCGAAAGGGTTCCGAATGGACGTGGGAGCCAGAGGCGGAGATGCGAGAGCACTACCCAGATCTATTTGTGGCAGCAGACTTCAAGGACGAAGTCTAGTTCAAGTGGGGGAGATTTGTAACATCTATTATTCAGGTATTAGTTTTAACCCTTGAGTTATTCTCTATTTGTAAATTTAGTCCCTGATGGCAATTTCGTAATTTTGAAGTTGCTGGAGTACGCGGGGCGTACACCCTCGTACGCTAAGCATACTCCGGATCACCCTAATATGTAGTGCGTTCGCTGGTACGCTGGGCGTACGCAGCCAAGGTGCAAACCCTAAATTTTAGGGTTTGGACCCTATTTAAACACATTTATGGCCTTATGCACCTTCTTATCTTTAGTCTCCATCCTCATTTCGAAACCCTAAAGAGTGTTGGTGCATTGTGAAGCTTGTTGAGCCATTTTTGGTGCCATTTGGAGTTTTTGGAGTAGAAGGAAGAGCTTTGAGGTGGTGGTGTTTCACTCAAGGCTTTAAATCCAACATCTTGTCCCCCTTGTGCACCTTGTGGAGGTAAAAAGTTTCAACCTTGATGTAGAAATCTTATGGATCTAGTTTTAGCTGAAAGTTGTTTCCTTTTTGGTCCCAAACTTGGTCTTTTTGAGTAGAAGGTACTCTAAGGCATTTGAGTTGTCCTTTTAGAGGTTTTAAGGGGTGTTAAGTCATAAAGTTGGGTTTTTGGTCACTAGATTCCCTCCATACAAGTACTAGACGATCTTAATGGGTTAAGAGACTAGGTTTTTTGGAGTTAAGGACTTTATAGACAATTTAGACCATAAAGTTGGAAACTTTATGGTTAAGAACATCTTTTGTTGCCTAGATCTGAAGTTTGGACGTAAGTGCCTAAATGATTAAGCACTTAATGAGAGGGGTGGTAAGCAGCCGCGTAAGCAGGGCATACTGAGGGGTATGTTGAGCATACGAGGTTAGCTTCCCGATCCTCGGTCAACTGCAAAGTACATCCTGCGTACACGAGGAGTACACCCCGCCCCGCGTACTGATTGAGTCGACCCATTGACTCAGTTGACTTTGACCTAGATTTTTACTAGGGTTTGACCTAGGGGTATTATAGGTATTTGAATGGTAGTCTGTGTTTTGGTTATTGTTATTCGTAAAGGTGACCAGTAGTGTGGGTTTTAGAGCAGCGTGTCAGTTCAGCCTTTCTTCTGTCTGTGAGGTGAGTCTTCCTAGCACCTTAAGTGGGTCGAAGGCACCAAGGCTGACCCACTATATTGTATGAGTAGAAATGTATGTTATCATATGATTCTATTTGTTGTACTTGTATGATTTATGTATTGAGCTATACGGTCTCGGGGTCATTACAGACTCGTGATTGATACAGACCCGGGTTATTTTGGGTTGATACGGACCTGGGGGTTGATACGGACCTAACACAGCCACATGTTGTCATATTATGTATGTTGTATGTGGTATTTTAGGAAGCTCATTAAGCTTTATGCTTACAGTTTATGTTTACGACTTTAGGTACTTCCAACTCAAAAGGGAAGGGCCTGTTGTGATGGCACAACATCCTCTTCTCATGATTTCCGCATTTGACGTATTTGTACCATGATGTTTTGGAATACTATAATGAATGATCGCTTTTGATCAATCAATGAATGAAAATTAATGGTTTTTAAATGAAAAGATTTTAGTATTGTTTTTGTGTCGTTACAAGAGCAAGTCAGTTTTAAATGAATATTATGTTCGTTAATTTGTATGGTTTTAAATTCAAAAAATAAGAGGGTGGATTAAAAAACTTTGTATGGATTATTCTATCAGTGTATTGGGTATACAGGAATCGAAAATGTCCAAGATTGAATTGGTTTTTATTAAATCATTGTGGGGTAGTTATCAATTCCAGGTTGCAAGCAGTAGTGCTTAGGGTCGTTCTGGTGGAATTATTACTATTTGGGATCCTGCTGTCTTCTTAAAACAAAAAATTTGGACTACATCTAAGGTTTTAATGGTGAAAGTTGAGGTGGTAGCGTCTCGATCTACTTGTTGTCTTGTAAATATTTATGCTCCCACATGGTAGACATGAAAAGAAAGCGATTTGGGGTTATATTTTTTCTTTTATGCGTCATAATCAAGGGGAGTTTATAATATTTGGTGATTTTAATGTTGTTTGGGATCCTAGTGAAAAAGTGGTTCGTCTTTTTGCCAATATGAAGCGGATGATTTTAACAACCTCATAAGAGACTCAGGTCTTTTGGATGTTAATTTGGGAGGGATACAATTTACTAGAGTTGATCGTTTCTGCACTAAAATCGCCAAATTAGACCAATTTCTTGTTTCAAACGACGTTATGGATTGGTACTCTAACATGGTAGGTGTGGTTTTCAATAGGGTGTGGTCGGATCATAGCCCTATCGTATTAAATAATGATATGGTTGATTATAGTCCCATTCCTTTTAAAATATTTCACTCGTGGTTTATGCTAGATGGTTTTTAAGATACGGTCAGAGATGCTTGGTTGGACGATAATCTTTAAAGACCGAGGGATTATCTACTTTTGGAATTAGAGTAATGAAAAAAGATTTACAACCATTACGGATACGAGCTATATCAATGAATTCTTCAACAAAATTGCATATATCTTCCTTCATAAGCTCCCAAAACCTTTTCACAAAACGAAATGAAAAGCCATCTAGACCAGGAGCCCTATCACTCCCACACGACCAAATAGCAGCATGGATTTCCTCTTCAGAGAACCTCGAGCCCAACGCCTCCCTATATGTTGAGGACAAATGCAAAAACTGAGGACTAGGATGAAAAAAGAAGCCACCTAGAACCTTTTGAATTTTCCTTCAAAAAACCAAAAGAAATGATCTTTAACATGGACTGGTTCATCAACCCAAGAACCATCAACCATTACAACCAAAATTGCCAATTTTCTTCTTTTTCTTTTGAGCATATTATGAAAGAAAACTAGTATTCTCATCTCCATTTGTTCACCGTTTGATTTTTAATTTTTGAGCCACATCCATTCCTTCCATATTGTCAAGATCAACTAATTTCTTTAAAATATCAATTCTAGCCAAAACAATATCATCATCATGTCTGCTATCGTCCAACAATGAGTCAATACCATCTAACTTGCCCAAAAGATCTTTTTTCCGAACATTATTATTAATAATCAACCCTTAATGCCATACTTTTAATCTATATTTTACATTTTTAAGTTTATTTTTAAAAACAATAGCTTAATTTGTGTGCAATATAAAATTATTGCTAAGCTTTTACCTAATAGATTAGCTTTAGTAATTGATGGTATGGTGAATACGGTGCAGTCTGCTTTTACTAAAGGTAGAGAAATTGTAGATGGTCCTTTGATGATGGATGAGATTATTCAGTGGTATAAAAGAAAAAAGAGGAACTTAATGATTCTTAAGGTTGACTTTGAGAAGGCATATGATTCGATTAGCTGGTAATATATATTACATATTATGTCTCATATGGGGTTTGATCTGAAATGCATGCAATGGATTAAAACGTGCTTGATATCTTCCTAAACCTCCATCTTAGTGAATGGAAGTCCTACAAAGGAGTTCTCACCTTTGAGAGGTGTTCGTCAAGGTGATCCTCTATCTCATTTTTTTTCATGTTATGGAAGGATTGCATGTCGCGGTAGAGGATGTTGTGAGCCATGATCTATTTCGGGGTGTTATGGTGGGAGACGGTGATCTCTCATTATCTCATTTTTTATGACGATTACGCCTTATTTTTTGGAGAGTGGGACAATCAGAACATTGCAAATCTGATTGTTATTCTTAATTGTTTCTAGTTGGTGCCTGGCCTTAAATTAAATTTACAAAAATCAAATTTGTATGGTATTTGTATTCCGTTTCAACAGGTAGAAGAGATGGTTGTTATTACTGGATGTGTGCCAGCTAGTTTTCCTCTTCTTATCTTGGGTTACCGGGTGGTGAAAATATGAATCATGTGGTTAGTTGGAAAAAAGTGATCCAAAAGTTTGAGAAGCGATTGGCTAATTGGAAAGTGAATATGCTTTCTATGGGAGGGAGATTGGAATTAATTAAATCTATTCTTATTAGCCTTGGTATTTACTCCATGTCCATGTTTAAAATGTCGGGGCTTATGAATAGTGGTCTTGAGTCGTTACGTTCTCGTTTCTTTTGGGGAGGCAGTGACTTAGATAGAAAGATTTCTTGGGTTAAATGGAACTTGGTGTTGAATTCTAAGAATAAAGGTGGTTTGGGTATTGGAAGTTTAAAAGCGTTTAATATGGCATTGCTTATTAAATGGAGGTGGCGGTTTTATAATGGTGAGGAAGCACTTTGGGTTAAGGCGATTCATAATATCCATGGTGTATATGGTGGGTTGGGAGCGAACTCTCCAAAACCGAAGGGAGGAGGTGTGGGCCAATCTTGTGAAGCTCTACGATAAGCTTGATGCTCTTCACATTGTGCCTCATTCTTTTTTTATCAGACGAGTTGGTAATAGGAGAAATACTAGATTTTGGAATGACGTTTGGATCGGGGAAGAGTCTCTTTTTTGTGGTGCCCAATACTTTTTGCTTTGGAAGAGTTGAAGGATTGTTGTACTACTGACATATAGAGTGATAGTGGTTGGGTTTGGAGTTGGACCCGTCAAATCTCGGATAACATAGGCACACCTTTACAATTTTCAAGTTTGATCGGCCTTATTTCTAATGTCTAATGTGGTGATCATCCATATATATGGGAGTGGGCTATTAGCACTGATGATGGTTTTACAATTAATAACACTAGAAAACATATTGATAATAACATTATGCAGGAAGGCATGGCTGAGATGCATTGGTGTAAGCTTGTCCTTGTTAATCTTAATATTCATCTATGAAGAACCATCCTAGACAGACTCCCTACTGTTGGGTTTTAGTATACTACAACATCCTATGGTGCACATACAACCCTAAATACCTTGGATCTATGTTTTCACTAATTATACATGAAATGGTTTCCAAGGTATTAAACCTACAACTAGCATGCATTTGATATAAACCATATAATATACTAGTTAGGATAAAATACTTTTTGGTGGAGCTTGAAGTCTTGGTGTATCTAGCCTTAAGAGCTTAGCCCCAATAGTGTGGAAGCCTCAAGTGGAATCACAACACATCATAGACAAAGGAGGAACTTGAAAGAGAATCTCCATGCACCCAAAACCACCATGAACTCCAAGAAATACACGTGTGTCGATTTTGGGCAATGAAGTATGTATTTATATGTGGGATTTCTAGGGTCATGGATATAACCCAAATCCATACCCATGGGTCTTATGATCCATGGTTCATGTGGCCCAACTCTTTATGTATCCATACATAAACTTGGTCCAACATGGATCACAAGCCCAACATACATAAATATAACTAATTAACATAATTAGTCCCCATAGATTTAATTAGTCTCCTTTTGATCACTAAATCAATTCTAAATTAATTCTTGATCAATACTAATTAAAACCATATGATTTCATATTAATATATTAGTACTTATAATATATTAATAAATAATATATAACCTTCTCTCAAGAGCCCATCCTAACAAATTGTCCTGATGATATGCAACCCAAATGGACCTTGCTACTCTCGGGTCAAGTACATACCAATAATAGTTATGGGCTTAGACATCTAATCCAACAGTCTCCCACTTGGATAAGTCTAAAACTATTATTGCAAGTACGACTTCATAACCCGACTAGCAATCGTAGCTCTTAAAGTCGTTGTCGAACTCTGAACATATCAATGACGCGTCCATTAGATAAGTGATCATATATTCCTCCATTCTAGATATCATATGGACTTAGACATGGATTATAATCATTCTCTCTGTGACAACCCGAAATGTTTTTGCTTTTAAAGCTCAGTCAGTCAACTCAACAGAGTCTCGGACTCATTTCTGCTATAATTTATCCTCGTTTAGAGTCCGTTTAAAGGTTCAAAGCTAAGAACATCAAGCCTCGAGTATAGGAATAGATCGCGTATAATTCTGGCATCAAAAGAGGGCCTTACACTCCAACCTTAGGAGTGTACGGCCGCACACTGGGTATGCAACCGCACACCCCTCTCGTGGCAGCACACTCATGTGTACAAAGGGTAGACTTAGCCTCCTTTAACCCCTTTTCACACTCCCAAGCCTAGAACTCGATTTTGCTCTCAATTACCATCCGATTTTCAGCCTAAATCTTCAAGAATGTAAGTGTTCTTCCTTTGGTTTGTTGTTAATCTTCATAAACTAGTTACAACCTTTGATTTCATCCATTTGAAATCATGTTTTGGCTAGATCTTCAAATCTTCAACCATTTCACCAAGAACACCAAGAACACACACTTGTTCTTGGCGATTTTGGACCTTCTTGAGCCTCCGGATCGTAAGTACTCTTTCGTTAAGCTTAGAACTTGATAAGAACACGAGATTAAGGCCTTGAAACTGCCCAGAACTCAAGAACATATGGTGTGTGTGCGGCCGCACACACAGTTGTGGCCGTACACCCCTCAAACACCCTCAAAACACCCTTCAAACACCCCTAAAGGCTTCCATATTGTAAGTACCATTCCCTAAGCTTTTTACTTACTAGATATGAGCCTTAGAAAACGTCCAAACCATGTTCATCAAGGAGTGTGCAGCCGCACACACTCCATGTGGCCGTACACCCCTTTGTTTAGTGCTTTAGGGCCTCCAAAGTGCCTTTCTAGCTTCAACACTTGATGAGCATCAGTCCTACCAGCCTCCCTACCATTTGGAAAACGTTTTGTGCACTATTTACCATGAGTGTGCGGCCGCACACTCCCCTGACCGCACACCCATGGCCGCACACTCCTCAAAGTGGCCGTACACCCCCTTAGTTATGATCACATGTGATTCCAACACTTGGACAAAGTGTTTCCTAGTCCCGTAAGGTGTTTCCTTGCATTTGGTTGCTTCTAAACACAATATTTATGTCAATATATGTCATTATATGTCATTTAGGACTCGTTAAGTCTCGGGACTTCATTCGTGGAACTCCTCATCCTTACACGCATATTCGTGGAATCACCCACATCACGTGAGTTCATACCCCGTAATGAATCTTTTAGCTGTTTTAAATGTTTTAAGGGGGGGGGGAATACAAGTTGAACACAATGTTAATTGTGTAATTGTTTGTATAAACATTTTCAAAAGGATTACTTATGCCATTTATAAGTTGTCAAAACATTTCAAAGACTCTTTTCAAGATATGTTACTTTATAGTTTAACAAAACTCCGTTTTAAAGTACCAACATAACTTAGTATTAAAATGAGTCTTTTCAACAACAGTTCAAGTACATTACTAGTAAACTATAATAAGTATAGTTTAGAGATTCAGTTCATACTAGATACAATACACGATAATATAAAAGGGAACACACTATTACAAGTGCAGAGAGGAACATACTATAACAAGTACAGTGGGGAACATACTATACTAAGTATCTGGAAAAACACGTTAGTATATCTTTCCGGCTTTGCATTGACACTTGTATGATTTCACGTACTAGGACTAGCGGGCACGAGGTGATAAAACTTAATAAGATATCTTTCCGGGTCTGCGTTAACATTGTAGCAGGCACGAGGTGATAAAACTTAATAATATATATTTCCGGGTCTGCGTTAACACTGTATCAGGCACGAGGTAATAAAACTTAACAATATAGCTTTACGGGTCTGCGTTAATACTGTAGCAGGCACGAGGTGATAAAACTTAATAATATATCTTACTGGTTTGCGTTAACTTTAGTACGATTATACGTATCTGGGTTAGCAGACACGAGGTGATAAAATGTAATAAAATATCTTCTAAGTTACATAAGAGTTCACATTTAAACCTTTAATTAACCGAAAGGATTAAAGGCAAAAGAGACTCCCCGAGGTGTATTGTACATTTAATACTACCTAGAGTCTGTATTTTATTACTTTATTGCTAGCAGTGTCACTGCTGAGGTAAAACATTATTTTCCCTATTACATTTACTTTGTGATCTTCTCACATATTCATTAATGTATAAACTATATTTTGTTAATGATAGTCTCACTCGGGAAAATACACACTCACACAAGAAACTAACATACATAACACTTGATGCCTTGGTAGAAGGCTACGCTCAGTAGAAAGGGACCTATAATGCTAACTTTATGATTCCTTAGTGTGTACATTCAGGGACATATATTAATCATGCCCGACAGGTAGTAAGATGTGTGCTTTCCGCTTCATTTCCTGTTCCTTGTTTGGTTGTGGGTTTAGAGCAGATTCACCCAGCTTACTATTTATCCGAGTTTGCTATATATTTGTTCCGTATACATTAAGAAATCATAAGGGGTACCATGTATGGGTCAGATCATAGGATACTATTCAATGCACAGTTTTCTAGTATAAAAAACATTACTTTTCAAATGAAGAACTTTTGGAATACAAAACTAGGGACTTACCAGTTAAGGGTTTAATCCATTTTATTAAACCAGTACAATTTAAAGGACCTTAGGTGATTAACTCTATAATACTTTAGTTTATACACCATGATTATATATCATTAATACTCAATAGGTTGTTGGATGTGTGCTTTCCGCCTTACTTCCTGTTCCTTGTTTGGTTGTGGGCTTAGGGCAGATTCACCCAATTAACAATCAAATCGATATTAGATTATATATAGCCAGTATAAACTAAGTGATTATAGAAGTAATCACTGTGGTCACTAATTTATTATAAGAAATAAGGGTTTTCTTAAAGAATCTTTTCATCCAAATACAAAGGAACTATTACAATTAACTCCGTGAGTACCAAGGGAATACACCAGGGTTATATACAATAAGGATCTAACAACCAATGGGATGTGTGTCATCTGCCTCATTCCATGTTCCTTGTTTGGTTGTGGGCTTGGGGCGGATACACACAATCGATTGTTTGTTTACTCTGAGTTTTATGTAACTTGTATCCAATTAGTACACATAGAAAGGATTGTAGAGTCAATTTTTACTTATCTTTCATCAAGACAGGAAATATAGGATTTCCTGGAGGAACAGGCGAACTTTTCTAAACAAAACTTACAACTTACTACATCTTACTAAGCTTTCTACAACTACTTACATCACTAAAATCTTATGAACTCACCAGATTAATTGCTGATCAACTCTTTCAAATAATTTGTATTCTCAGGAGCCTAGTAGACAGGTACTCGTGCTGGGATTCAGAAGATGGAGCAGTATAGCTTCAAGACTTGTTTGTTATTTGCTTATATATTCTATGTTTTGTGAACACACACATCGTAAACACTTTCTTTCTAATGAAATGGTTGTTCATTACTTTGCTTACTATGATGCATGTCTTGTGATACTAAACATGACGTCCTCGACCCCAGAACGTTTTCGCCGTACCGGGTTTGGGGTATCAGAGCATTGTTTATAGTGAACTAAGTATATCAACCAATAAAAGATATACAACTATAAATACAATGGGGATTAAGTGCTCTGTATAATGATATATTTTAAGAGTATAACGATAAGTTAAAAAAATATACCTACTTGCTTATACATGTACATACTAGAACAGGTATCACAACAAGAACAGAACATAAGTATTTAAAGGTTGAACATTGTCATCAAACCTGAACAGTTATGTAATCATAGCTAGGATCAATATAGCCTGATCAACTATATTCATTCGTGATGTGACCGACATGTGTTTGGGAGTGATGTGGTGTTGCAACAGTCTTAAAACTTACCGAATACTAAGTCAAGAGAATACTAGAACAAGTACATTTGAGTTAGAATACTATAGGAGTATTCTATGATACTATAACGCGATAACAAGTTCAAAACATACCAAGTTCATTACATTAGAATACTATGGGAGTATTCTGTGACACTATGACACGATAACAAGTTTGAAACATACTAAGTACCTTACATTAAAATACTATAGGAGTATTTTAGGCACTATACAAATAACTTATGTGATAACTTAAAAGACCCTTACGGATAGGCCTATAATCTTACAATGTATACTTCCAAGGTTATATATAATTGAGATTTTATAGACTTAGAATTTGTGATCTACGCTTCACTACCTGTTCCTTGTTTGGTTGTGGTTTTGGAGTAGGATCACTCATTCGAAGGGCTATTTAGTCTTAAGTTATATGTAACTTGTATACATTGTGCAATTATAGGAGGACTCTGTAAGGATCACCCCATAATGTTACACTTAAATCTCATAGATTCTTTAGACACTTCCATTCTCGCACGAAAAACCCAGATAGATGTAACCGCTTCCTCATAGTAGACAACAGAAGAGTCAGGAGGAAACAAGAGCAAGTTCGTCAGAAGTTTTCAAAGAGGGATCAACCGAAGTAACCAAAACGTCTTACATGCCATACTAATAAATAATAATCTTGCTAACTTAATGAGCGAGTGGAGACACTGCTTACATTATGTGTTAGGATTATTTTCTTACATGCAGCTGGTAACAGTTATTCGGGTAACAAATATTCATTCGAGGATGGCCATTTCAAATTCATAAAGTTTATTTGGTATAGACTCATTTATGAATTAATTCTAGAACCCTGTGGAAGTCAGGACCCGATACACCCAGAACTGGGATAACATTGTCTTTTCAGCTTTCGGCTTGTGTCCATTGCTTTAGACTTATTCCATCTCATATTTGTATTCTTTTAGCAAAGATGCCTCCTCGCAAACCGAACAGATGCACTACTCCAGTAACTCCTACCCAACCGCCACTACCCCCGCCACAGTTCGACTTAGCTGCTTTTCAGGCAGCAGTAACAGCAGCAACGACAGCCGCTCTAACCCAAATTCGCGCAAGTGGTATCAGTGGATCTGGTAGCGGTGCTCGCCTAACCAATCACGAAGATACCCACGAACACCGAAGGGCGTGTTCGTATAATGACTTCATGAAGTGCAAACCAAATTCCTTTGATGGAAATGGTGGAGTCATCGCTCTGATGCGATGGTTCGAGAGAACAGAGTCGGTCTTCGAGATATGTTCGTTCCCCGAAGGGAGCAAAGTGAAGTTTGCAGCCTGCACCTTCTTCGGCAGAGCCTTAACATGGTGGAATGGCCATGTTAAGTCACTGACTTTATCAGTAGCAAACTCTATGGGCTGGGAAAACTTGAAGGAAATAATGATGAGAGAGTACTGCCCAAGGGGCGAAGTACAAAAGCTGGAACAAGAGCTATGGGAGCTCAAGATGGTTGGCTTAGACATAGGAACCTACACTGACAGGTTTAGCGACTTGCCAGCGCTATGCCCCGGGATGGTTACCCCGGAGAGCAAGAAGATAGAAAGATACATCAGGGGTCTGACTGCCCCGGCCCGAGGGAATGTGTGGTCTTCCAACCCAGCCACATTCGATAGTGCCAAACTCCTGGCCCAGCGACTCATCGACCATGAAGTCCACCATGGCGTAGAAGTCCCGGTTCCCGAGCCATCGAGGGAAGAGGACTATGGACAAAAGTCAGGGAACAATAGGAAGAAGAAGCAAACAACACAGGACACCCCACAGAAGGAACGGACAAGTACTATGTACACCGCCACAACACCTGCTACTCCAGCACCTGCCAGTCGATATGTTGGAAGCCTTCCGAAGTGTGGGAAGTGCAACTATCACCACACTGGAGTATGCCGGAAAATGCAGTGTCTGAACTGCCACAGAAAAGGACACACAATCCGTTTTTGCAAGGCACCGGCTCAACCGATCTCCCAAGTCCCCGGAGTTGAAGAAAACCAAGCTTGCTATGGCTGTGGTGAGACTGGACACTACCAGGAGGACTGTCCGATAACAAAGAACTTAGGCGCGGATGGACGCATTCTGATGATCACCGCACGAGAATCGACCTCGGAGTCGCCATCGAGCAGCGGTACGTTTTCGACCTAATAATTGCTTTAAAAAAAATAATTTATATTTATATAAGATTAAAACTTGGGGATAACACTTAAAAGTAATTATAATAACTCACTTATTGAAATAAGTCACGACATTCAAGGGAACTAAGAGATCCGTTCTGAGAAGACATGATGGCTAGTATGTACACCAAAGGTTGTGCATAGCTAAGATTTTGCAGACCTAGAGTGAGTGATTCCGCCTTAATTCCTGTTCCTTGTTTGGTTGTGGATTTGAGGCAGAGTTACTCAGTCGACCGTCCAATTCATCTTAATTATTCATAACTTGTATATTCCTAGCGATCGTAGTGGTACCAAGGAGGATCGTAGTTTAAAGTATCAATACTAGTTAACAAAACACTTTCGCGGTATGTACGCGCACATCGCGGTACGTTGCGAAGAAGTGTTAACATCAAGAGGAAAACAGAAAGAGAGAACACTATAACGAGAAACATTCCATACTACACATTATACACTAGAGAACATACTACATATTAGACAAAGAGTACATTTTCAAACACACAAATAGTACATTTTCAAACACACTAAGAGTACATTTTCGAACACACTTGGAGTACATTGTCGAACACACTAAGGATACATCATCATGTAACAGATGTTCCTTTCATATGGATCAAAACTTTGTTCAGTAAAGAGTCCGTTAATATCATTCATCATGAACTGGCGTGGTCCCCACCATACTAAGTTCATATGTTTCTATCGCATCGATCGTCAAGTTCTCAAAACCTTCGTCATTCGTATCGACTGTCCGACCTAAACCTCGGTTTTATCTTTCGTATTCTAAACCCCGAAGTACTCGGGCGAAGAGTACTTTGTCCTCCGAATCGACAGATATCCGCAGACCGTCACGGAATACCACTCGTCCAGCAGACCAAGTTCGAGCACAGAGGCTAAGGATGAATACAGCCCACCTATTACTATTCAGTGTATACGCGAGGGTAGTATATGATTATGATTACGCAGATTTAGTATGTGTGTTTCCGCCCTATCTCCTGTTCCTTATTTGGTTGTGGACCTGGGGCAGAGCCGCACATCCGAACGTCTTACTAACCTCAATTATGTACGACCTGGATACCCGAGGTAATGATAGGCGGACCATGCATGAATCCTATCAGAATTGTAAGGGAAAAGTTGCCTAGGTATACGAGTGGGTATTCTGAAAATCACAGGAACGCAACCCCAGTAGTATTACTAAGAAAGTTAATTTCGGGACGAAATTCCCTCTAACGGGGGGATGATGTGACAACCCGAAATTTTTTTGCTTTTAAAGCTCTGTCAGTCAACTCAACTGAGTGTCAGACTCATTTCTGCTATAATTTATCCTTGTTTAGAGTCCGTTTAAAGGTTCAAAGCTAAGAACATCAAGCTTCGACTATAGGAATAGATCGCGTACAATTCTGGCATCAAAAGAGGGCCTTACACTCCAACCTTAGGAGTGTACGGCCGCACACTGGGTGTACGGCTGCTCACCCCTCTCGTGGCAGCACACTCATGTGTACAAAGGGTAGACTCAACCTCCGTTAACCCCTTTTCACTCTCCCAAGCCTAGAACTCGATTTTGCTCTCAATTACCATCCGATTTTCAGCCTAAATCTTCAAGAATGTAAGTGTTCTTCCTTTGATTTGTTGTTAATCTTCATAAACTAGTTACAACCTTTGATTTCATCCATTTGAAATCGTGTTTTGGCTAGATCTTCAAATCTTCATCCATTTCACCAAGAACACCAAGAACACACACTTGTTCTTGGCGATTTTGGACATTCTCAAGCCTCCGGATCGTAAGTACTCTTTCGTTAAGCTTAGAACTTGATAAGAACACGAGATTAAGGCCTTGAAACTGCCCAGAACTCAAGAACATATGGTGTGTGCGGCCGCACACACAGTTGTGGCCGTACACCCCTCAAACACCCTCAAAACACCCTTCAAACACCCCTAAAGGCTTCCATATTGTAAGTACCATTCCCTAAGCTTTTTACTTACTAGATATGAGCCTTAGAAAACGTCCAAACCATGTTCATCAAGGAGTGTGCAGCCGCACACACTCCATGTGGCCGTACACCCCTTTGTTTAGTGCTTTAGGGCCTCCAAAGTGCCTTTCTAGCTTCAACACTTGATGAGCATCAGTCCTACCAGCCTCCCTACCATTTGGAAAACGTTTTGTGCACTATTTACCATGAGTGTGCGGCCGCACACTCCCCTGACCGCACACCCATGGCCGCACACTCCTCAAAGTGGCCGTACACCCCCTTAGTTATGATCACATGTGATTCCAACACTTGGACAAAGTGTTTCCTAGTCTCGTAAGGTGTTTCCTTGCATTTGGTTGCTTCTAAACACTATATTTATGTCAATATATGTCATTATATGTCATTTAGGACTCGTTAAGTCTCGGGACTTCATTCGTGGAACTCCTCATCCTTACACGCATATTCGTGGAATCACCCACATCACGTGAGTTCATACCCCATAATGAATCTTTTAGCTGTTTTAAATGTTTTAAGGGGGGGGGGGGAATACAAGTTGAACACAATGTTAATTGTGTAATTGTTTGTATAAACATTTTCAAAAGGATTACTTATGCCATTTATAAGTTGTCAAAACATTTCAAAGACTCTTTTCAAGATATGTTACTTTATAGTTTAACAAAACTCCGTTTTAAAGTACCAGCATAACTTAGTATTAAAATGAGTCTTTTCAACAACAGTTCAAGTACATTACTAGTAAACTATAATAAGTATAGTTTAGAGATTCAGTTCATACTAGATACAATACACGATAATATAAAAGGGAACACACTATTACAAGTGCAGAGAGGAACATACTATAACAAGTACATAGGGGAACATACTATACTAAGTATCTGGAAAAACACGTTAGTATATCTTTCCGGCTTTACATTGACACTTGTATGATTTCACGTACTAGGACTAGCGGGCACGAGGTGATAAAACTTAATAAGATATCTTTCCGGGTCTGCGTTAACACTGTAGCAGGCACGAGGTGATAAAACTTAATAATATATCTTTCCGGGTCTGCGTTAACACTGTAGTAGGCATGAGGTAATAAAACTTAACAATATATCTTTCCGGGTCTGCGTTAACACTGTAGCAGGCACGAGGTGATAAAACTTAATAATATATCTTACTGGTTTGCGTTAACTTTAGTACGATTATACGTATCTGGGTTAGCAGACACGAGGTGATAAAATGTAATAAAATATCTTCTAAGTTACATAAGAGTTCACATTTAAACCTTTAATTAACCGACTAAGGATTAAAGGCAAAAGAGACTCCCCGAGGTGTATTGTACATTTAATACTACCTGGAGTCTGTATTTTATTACTTTAGAGCCAGCAGTGTCACTGCTGAGGTAAAACATTATTTTCCCTATTACATTTACTTTGTGATCTTCTCATATATTCATTAATGTATAAACTATATTTTGTTAATGATAGTCTCACTCGGGAAAATTCACACTCACACAAGAAACTAACATACATAACACTTGATGCCTTGGTAGAAGGCTACGCTCAGTAGAAAGGGACCTATAATGCTAACTTTATGATTCCTTAGTGTGTACATTCAGGGACATATATTAATCTTGCCCGACAGGTAGTAAGATGTGTGCTTTCCGCGTCATTTCCTATTCCTTGTTTGGTTGTGGGCTTAGAGCAGATTCACCCAGCTTACTATCTGTCCGAGTTTGCTATATATTTGTTCCGTATACATTAAGAAATCATAAGGGGTACCATGTATGGGTCAGGTCATAGGATACTATTCAATGCACAATTTTCTAGTATAAAAAAATTACTTTTCAAATGAAGAACTTTTGGAATACAAAACTAGGGACTTACCAGTTAAGGGTTTAATCCATTTTATTAAACCAGTACAATTTAAAGGACCTTAGGTGATTAACTCTATAATACTTTAGTTTATACACCATGATTATATATCATTAATACTCAATAGGTTGTTGGATGTGTGCTTTCCGCCTTACTTCCTGTTCCTTGTTTGGTTGTGGGCTTAGGGCAGATTCACCCAATTAACAATCAAATCGATATTAGATTATATATAGCCAGTATAAACTAAGTGATTATAGAAGTAATCACTGTGGTCACTAATTTATTATAAGAAATAAGGGTTTTCTTAAAGAATCTTTTCATCCAAATACAAAGGAACTATTACAATTAACTCCGTGAGTACCAAGGGAATACACCAGGGTTATATACAATAAGGATCTAACAACCAATGGGATGTGTGTCATCTGCCTCATTCCATGTTCCTTGTTTGGTTGTGGGCTTGGGGCGGATACACACAATCGATTGTTTGTTTACTCTGAGTTTTATGTAACTTGTATCCATTTAGTACACATAGAAAGGATTGTAGAGTCAATTTTTACTTATCTTTCATCAAGACAGGAAATATAGGATTTCCTGGAGGAACAGGCGAACTTTTCTAAACAAAACTTACAACTTACTACATCTTACTAAGCTTTCTACAACTACTTACATCACTAAAATCTTATGAACTCACCAGATTAATTGCTGATCAACTCTTTCAAATAACTTGTATTCTCAGGAGCCTAGTAGACAGGTACTCGTGCTGGGATTCAGAAGATGGAGCAGTATAGCTTCAAGACTTGTTTGTTATTTGCTTATATATTCTATGTTTTGTGAACACACACATGGTAAACACTTTCTTTCTAATGAAATGGTTGTTCATTACTTTGCTTACTATGATGCATGTCTTGTGATACTAAACATGACGTCCTCGACCCCAGAACGTTTCCGCCGTTCTGGTTTTGGGGTATCAGAGCATTGTTTATAGTGAACTAAGTATATCAACCAATAAAAGATATACAACTATAAATACAATGGGGATTAAGTGCTCTGTATAATGATATATTTTAAGAGTATAACGATAAGTTAAAAAAATATACCTACTTGCTTATACATGTACATACTAGAACAGGTATCACAACAAGAACAGAACATAAGTATTTAAAGGTTGAACACTGTCATCAAATCTGAACAGTTATGTAATCATAGCTAGGATCAATATAGCCTGATCAACTATATTCATTCGTGATGTGACCGACATGTGTTTGGGAGTGATGTGGCGTTGCAACAGTATTAAAACTTACCGAATACTATGTCAAGAGAATACTAGAACAAGTACATTTGAGTTAGAATACTATAGGAGTATTCTATGATACTATAATGCGATAACAAGTTCAAAACATACCAAGTTCATTACATTAGAATACTATGGGAGTATTCTGTGACACTATGACACAATAACAAGTTTGAAACATACTAAGTACCTTACATTAAAATACTATAGGAGTATTTTAGGCACTATACAAATAACTTATGTGATAACTTAAAAGACCCTTACGGATAGGCCTATAATCTTACAATGTATACTTCCAAGGTTATATATAATTGAGATTTTATAGACTTAGAATTTGTGATCTACGCTTCACTACCTGTTCCTTGTTTGGTTGTGGTTTTGGAGTAGGATCACTTATTCGAAGGCCTATTTAGTCTTAAGTTATATGTAACTTGTATACATTGTGCAATTATAGGAGGACTCTGTAAGGATCACCCCATAATGTTACACTTAAATCTCATAGATTCTTTAGACACTTTCATTCTCGCACGAAAAACCCAGATAGATGTAACCGCTTCCTCATAGTAGACAACAGAAGAGTCATGAGGAAACAAGAGCAAGTTCTTCAGAAGTTTTCAAAGAGGGATCAACCGAAGTAACCAAAACGTCTTACATGCCACACTAATAAATAATAATCTTGTTAACTTAATGAGCGAGTGGAGACACTGCTCACATTATGTGTTAGGATTATTTTCTTACATGCAGCTGGTAACAGTTATTCAGGTAACAAATATTCATTCGAGGATGGCCATTTCAAATTCATAAATTTTATTTGGTATAGACTCATTTATGAATTAATTCTAGAACCCTGTGGAAGTCAGGACCCCATACACCCAGAACTGGGATAACATTGTCTTTTCAGCTTTCGGCTTGTGTCCATTGCTTTAGACTTATTCCATCTCATCTTTGTATTCTTTTAGCAAAGATGCCTTCTCGCAAACCGAACAGACGCACTACTCCAATAACTCCTACCCAACCGCCACTACCCCCGTCACAGTTCGACTTAGCTGCTTTTCAGGCAGCAGTAACAGCAGCAACGACAACCGCTCTAACCCAAATTCGCACAAGTGGTATCAGTGGATCTGGTAGCGGTGCTCGCCTACATAAAGGCACATTTTATAACATCAAGTTACGGATGCATTTTCGTATAATCAATGTATAACCAACTCATAGTCAACAACTCATATCTCTAGGTTTGAAGAATATAAGATATTATCGTCTCATGATTCACTCGTGATAAAATCCATGAAGTGATTCAAATGAGCGTGGGTTTAATCCAATACTAGAATCTTATTCCAGGAGTACTCATGAATACTGCAGCTAAGTCTAGCCACCTAGACAGACTACAGACCCATTCATGACAGTCTTGCCTTAATACCTACTTCTAAAGTATGATTTGACTGTGGACGGTTTGAATAACCTAGTTATTCGGGAAGTCAAAACATGCAAAGTGAAACACAAGAATAATACTAATCCTATATGGCCCCAACACTTTGAGTGTAAATAAAAACCCTTTTATCTAAGCACCATATTGATTACTCATTATTCATTGTATAATGTTTCGATTTATCAACTTAATACTTGAATTAAAACAATAGTCATGCCATGCTCCAAGCATGCACACTATGTTTACCTATGGTCCTTTCTTTTGTGAAATAGATTAATTGAAAATGACTCCAATGATGCTCATTTCACAATCCCAATCCCTTTTGTAAATGTAAGAATACCAAACTCTTGCCGTTTACTGTAATCTGTTAGATTCTAAACTAATATGCAATGATTCTCTTGTAATGACTATGCATAAAGTTACAAAGACTTGGCAACAGACATTACAACGTATTCCAATGGAGATCAATTCCATGGAACCGAAGTCTCATATTCAAATTACATTCCTTTGAACATCCTTCTTTGCATTAAGTTTTCTAATCTTACAGAGATTCCGAGAATAACTTCCATCTATGGAAACAATTCCATATTACCATTTTGACTATCACTTCTGAACAAGATTTGCCTCTTTTCAGAATATGTCAATATGGTCCTTTCCAAAGTTTACACTATACTTCCAATTGTCCACGAGCAACCAATATTTGGTAAACCTCAGATTGTCCTCGACAATTACTTAATCATTTTAGTCATATCCGGTTCTATTCTTTTTTCCCTCTTAATGCCCTAAGCATTTGGAAAATTTAGAATTGATGTAATCGATCCTATACCCGAAGCATATGGGACACGATTCATGCTATAAAAATTTTTATTTGCCATGTTCTCACAATTCGAACTATGAAGAGGGATGCCGTAATCATAATCGAATTTTAACAACGCCACATAACATAATATCCTTATGTTGAACCATTCCAACATAACATTCATATATATCTTTGAATAAAGTTTATTAAAATCTCAACCTAAGCTGTTAGAATTGGAATGAAGTATAAAATCCTCTCCGTTAATTATAGCAAAACAACTTTTCAAAGCGAATTGAAACTTTTGTTTTTCTATAATTTACATTGCTAACTTGCAACACTTACCATAATTATCATGCTCCCACTAACATTATGATTATTAGCATAACACTTATGCTCCCACTAGCTTTGACATGTACTCAGAAATCAGCTGGACTTCTAGATATCAACACTTCATTGAATTTCTTACCAAAGTTCAGATTTCTAATACGAGATGCTTTGATAAGACTTTATCAAAATTATACACCTTTCCTTATATAGCTCACATGTGTGTCTAAACAATTATGAAGAGGGGTGTCGTAATCATAATGTTTGGACCTTCTGCCATTCTCACAAGTCCATGCTAGTGTGTCGGTTAACCACACGCGCTCCACTAATGAATTTGAGAATGCAAATATCACAATGGCTGTCTACTTAAAATCTACTTAGTGAAAGAGTTTCCTCACCATCATTTTCATGAATCGGAGACAAACCTTATGACACTTAGCTTTTTTTATGGTGTAAGTGTTCCTATCCATGCAAATTTGTCAAAACCATAATCATAAGACAAGGTTAGTGACAAATCCAAATTCATATGGACTGAACTTTCCCGATCTCAATTTCTTGTCGCTTAGTAGCGCAAGGGCCTACCATTGCTTCCAACTTGTTATGCAAACAATTGAGAACTTATAGAACTCACAAGCCTAGTCAACTCAACTGGAGTGGGCACAGAAATATGCCAACACAATGGGTTACAAACCTCAAGTTGTGTGCTAACGATTAAACAATGGGTTCTATTCTTGATTAGTTCTTGAAACTTTTCCAAGATATTTAAGACTCCCGCTGTCCTCTTGACATGTAAGATTCTCTTGTCAAGAACCATTCCTTGACAAAACAAATATTCAAGAGTCAGTGCGGATTCTTATCAAGATAAGCACTTTTCACAATTGGTCTTAGTTGGTCTCTGTTTTATCCAAAACATCACAACTTACCAATTTCAAATGTACAAGAGTAAGAAACATGTTACTCTACATTTGATAAGTGTTATAAAACTTTCTTAGAATTATGTCACTCAGGTTACAATCTTAGAGTATGACTCTAAGACTTGATTTTGGAACGAAGTATGATTTATCTTTTGATTTAACCATTTCAACAATTCATGATTCCTCTCCTTAGCCAAACAAATGCACTAAGGTGTCTCTAGAGGATCAATTGTGATATGGTTTTATAATCACTAAGATAATCATAAAACAAGATACTCAAGTACTCTCCCATCTCTTCAGATTGGAGAAACTTTTATCTTTCTGCCTAATTTGATTCTTCTTATTCATTCTGTCAATCATTGAAACCTTTCCAATGTTTCAGAATTACACTTATACTTGCAAGCATAATCATATTTATTAAACTTTAGTAAATCATAATGAATAATCTTATCAGCCTTTGAGGTGGACCTGACCAGTGCACAGCCTAATGTACCCGATCCTTTAGTCCGTCACTTGACTCACATGTACATGTGAACAAGGAATTAGTCTTAATTTACAAAAGATGAAAATTCTCATTCATCATACAATACAGGTTGCATGATTCCAGGTTTCTATCCAAATGAAACTTGGGTGATGAAAATCTTTTCATAATTGGTAAATTATGACACTACCACAAATGAAAGAATCAAATCCATTTCACAATATTGCTATCAATGAAATCATATAAACAACAAATTTTCACAAATGTCATCGTCAGGATACTTAAAATAAATAAAATCAAAACTTTTCTTTTATTTTAAAACTTACGGAAAAACTTATACTTACAATGCAAATACATATGAAAACATGTTGTTATCTATTCCTAAGCAATCTATCACAACTCTTTAACCAACAGCTCAAAATTCTGATCATCGAATTATGCGATCGAAATCCATCTTCGCGGTTAGAATCAACTTACTCTTCTTTAAGCTTCCTCTCTTTTTCTCTGATTCTTAAAACTTCAACACGTGACCCATTCACATCATGTAATAAGAATCTCCAAATAGGAACTTAACCGAGTTAGATAGTGGATTTACCTGAAGCAGAGTCAAAATTTTTGACTTTACCATCCTTATGATCTTTCAGGTAAATTTGGAAGCTTCGCAACCAATGCCCCTTTCTTTGGCAATAGACACATATGGAGCTTTTGGGTGGTACACAGGACAATCTCAGACTTAGCCTTTCTCTTTACCATTTGTTCAACCGAGTTGACTATGGCCAATCCCTTTCCATTGGGAGGAGAAATCTTTTCTAGACTTCCAATGTTACCATTGTCAATGTCCATTGAAGTTTGGGAAGTTGATCTTCTAATCAAAATTGCTTTACTAGTCCTCCAAACCAATGTTGATTTAGCAACACCAAGCAAATAGATAAGATCATGAAGGGATGTGGCATAGTCTGTTTCATAGTAGTCCCAAAGGAAACTCACTATGTGACTTAGAAAGTGATTGAACAACCAACTTTCTCACGACTTTGACACCCAACTCTCCCGGCTTGTCGATATGTGACTTCATCTCCAAGATGTGAGCACACATAGACCTTGCTTGCCAATAGGGTTTGAGTGACCATTGAACTATTCAAGAACTTGTGGGTTAGGGAGAATAATTGGAGGAGGTGGAGGAAGTGAAGTATGATTTCCATGAGCCAACCACGGGACATCATCTTCATTAGGAAAGCTTGTTCGAAAAGGATGGTGAAGACCATAGTTGTCTGAACTTAGACATCCATGAGGGAGAAATTCAAGTTTCAATTGATTTAAGTCCTTAACATAACACCGAATATGAATTATTAAGGCTAGGACCCAACAAACTATTTTATAACTTGGAAGAGGGATGTCGTAATCGAAGCTACAAAATACTTGAAGGTAGGTAAATGACGATTTACCAATTTCCACCATGAAAAACAAATTAAATTATTAAGTTTTAATTGGATTGAAACTCCTAGATCTTTTGAGATTCATTGAACTTTCAATGGCATGTTTAAATCTCGATTGTACCCTCTCAAGTTTGTGACTGGGATGACGAGGATCACAAACAAGGTGTGAATAACCATGAAAATTGACTTGGTACCCTTAATTTTATCACCCAATCGATGTGCCGATTAACCACACGCGCTCCACCGATATATGATAAAACCTAAGTCACCCTTTGCCACACATTTTCAGTCCCATGTTAGTGTGCCGATTAACCACACATGCTCCACTAACGACTTAACAAAGGTGAAAAGTGTAATTTCATGGGTTAGCACCACGTTCACATTTTCCTAAGTAACTAAGATTGGGAATTTATAAGTGTTTAGTTACTTATGGTTTAACATTATACTTTAAATGAAAGGAGAATTAGAGTCCTATCCTACCCGTTCGGCTAACGACCCTCCACCAGTCAAGGAAGCGGTGGGTGAGAGTGGACACCCATTAAACTGCCATTTTATAGGCGGAAACCTTATACCCCCTTAGAGATCGGCTTCGTGAATGACGCCTACTAACGGTAAGATTGACTTTACTCTTATACATATATACATAATCATTAACTTTTAATATTATAATAGTATAAGGTTGAATTTAAAACTTTTAAAATTCTAAGGTTTAATTTGGAATTAAAGTATACATGGGGAGGTAACTTTGCAAATTCCAAAACTTGAGGGCAAGTATTGAAACTATTCAAAACTCTTGGATTTTCATAACTTATGAGTTTAATTAAAGTTTTAAAGACTTTAATGAAGAGACTCTTGAACATACATAACTTGAGGACAAGTTTTGGAGTTCATAAAACTATTTATGACAAAGATGACTCTTCATTTGTGTAACCTATGGCAATTTATGAGTTTCAAGATTCATAAATGTGACTTTTCATATAACTTGAGGACAAGTTACAAAAACACATTTTTTGAACTACTTTTAGATCAATTTGGATTGAAAACAACTAACACATAATTTTTTCATTAATCAAAATTAACTCATAAAACAAGGTAACACACAAATTTTTTTTGGTAATCCATAACTTGAGGACAAGTTATGGAGTCCATACAATGTCATTAAGATCAAGAATTACACTAACAAACAATTTGCACATAATTCCTATGATCTATCAAAACTCATAAGCATGAACATTCATAATCAACAATTTTCAAGAATCATATAAACATTTATAAACTTGAAACTTTGATTATAACTTTGAAATTGGTTTACCATAATCATTACCACATTAAAAATAGGTTTTTTAAGTCCAAAACAGTTTAAGGTAATGATTCTAGACCAATTCCAACACCAAAACACGAAGATATGCTGTCAGGGGGTTCAACTCGTCGAGTGCAGGAACAAAATCGACGAGTTGGATGAGTTTACACTTGGACTCGTCGAGTCACTCTGTGGACTCGGCGAGTGCACTGCCCAGACAGCAAGAAAATCGATTTTTTAAGCAGTTTGCATCAAGTATAATTGAAAACAACCCATGGCTCTGATACCACTGTTGGGTTTTAGTATAATACAACATCCTATGGTGCACATACAACCCTAAATACCTTGGATCTATGTTTTCACTAATTATATATGCAAATGGTTTCCAAGGTATTAAACCTACAACTAGCATGCATTTGATATAAACCATATAATATACTAGTTAGGATAACATACCTTTTGATGGAGCTTGAAGTCTTGATGTATCTAGCCTTAAGAGCTTAGCCCCAATAGTGTGGAAGCCTCAAGTGGAATCACAACACATCATAGACAAAGGAGGAACTTGAGAGAGAATCTCCATGCACCCAAAACCACCATGAACTCCAAGAAATACACTTGTGTCGATTTTGGGCAATGAAGTATGTATTTATATGTGGGGTTTCTAGGGACATGGATATAACCCAAATCCATACCCATGGGTCTTATGATCCATGGTTCACGTGGCCCAACTCTTTATGTATCCATATATAAACTTGGTCCAACATGGATCACAAGCCCAACACACATAAATATAACTAATTAACATAATTAGTCCCCATAGATTTAATTAGTCTCCTTTTGATCATTAAATCAATTCTAAATTAATTCTTGATCAATACTAATTAAAACCATATGATTTCATATTAATATATTAGTACTTATAATATATTAATAAATCATATATAACCTTCTCTCAAGAGCCCATCCTAACAAATTGTCCTGATGATATGCAACCCAAATGGACCATGCTACTCTCGGGTCAAGTACATACCAATAATATTTATGGGCTTAGACATCTAATCCAACACCTACTAGAGATAATCTGGTTAATAGGCGCATTGGCTTGACTTCTATTTTATGCCCTATGTGTTCCTCATAGATTGAAGATTGTATCCATGTGTTTCTTGTTTGTGAAGTGGCCAAAAGAATTTGGAACAAAGTGGTTAAGTGGCTTGATATTACTTTTCCTTTGCTCCTGAATTTTTTGAGATTATGAGTTAGGTTGATAGCATTACATTGAGGCCATCGAAACAAAGAGCGATTGAAGTAATTTTTATCGCCACAATTTGGGTTATTTGGTCTTACAGGAATAGTGTAGTGTTCCAGACGCACAACATGAGGAAAAGTCATATTTTTAAAGTATTTTCATTCATTATTTTAATTGGTTTTCGAATAGATGTAGTACAAGCGGTATCTCTTGGACCCAATGGTTGCAAAACCCCCTCCTGTATGAATATCTGTAATTGGCTTTTCCTCTAGCTTTTTGCTAGTTTTTTTTTATATAAAATGGTTGTTCAAAAATAAACATAAATAAGTCAATCTATTGGACAACATAAGTTAGCTCTGTATGAGTAAAAGTAAGATATTGTGGTGGACCTACGAGACAGAGATATTGTCGGATTTGTAACTAAAGGGATAGCGTCATCGAGTTTCACATGTGTATATGGAGTACGATCAAGCTTGCAATTAAGCATGTTAGATTTGTTCAAAATCTCATAGGCATACTTATGCTATGATAAAAAAAACATATTGTCCCAAACACTAAAATACAAAAAAAAAATGAGATCCTTAAGGCCGTTTTCTCTTCCTTCGATCTTCCCCCTCTCATCTCTTATGTCTTAACCCGTTGAGTTGCTCTAACTTAAGGTAAATCATTAATAGTTGACGTGGTTCTTATAAAATCTATGTGGTCGCTTTAGTTTCTTAGTTAGATAATTAGCAAGAAAATAAAATAAAAGTCTTAACTGTTTATGGAAGGCTTTATAGATATCATTAGCTAGATCAGTTTAAATTTATAATGTTAGGGACCGTGCTTGTACACCTAATTACAATTGTGGATACTTTTTCTTGTGTGTCTTGGATGATTATTGAAACCAAAGTTGTCAAGATTGGGATCTTGATTGTAAGATCCTATGATTCTACTTGTGAAAACTGTAACATCCGTTTTCCCAAAACGGATTAGTTGGTGATGTAAAGGAGTCAAATGCATGGTTTTTGAAAAACAAATCATATGCCAAGACGTGCATATGGAGTGTCATGACGTGGCATGCATGATGAAGAACGCGTGTCTCGGATGGACTCTACGACGTGACATGAAGGGTGTGATGATGGGGAGGCTGTTTTAGCCCACGCCCATAATTTTTAGGGTTTTCTCCATATTTAACCCCCTAAACTCAAGGTTTAGGGCATCCTCTTCAGCCTTCAACCCTTTCAATGAAATCTTATCCTCCATTGTTGAGTTCTTGAGCTTTTGGTGGTGTTTTTGGAGCCTTGAAGGAGAAGGAAGTATCCTTGGTGCTTAAATACAACTTGCAAGCCTCATCATCATCTCCTAACATTTGCTCTAGACCTTTGTGAATGTTCAAGTTCCAATCTTTATCTTCCTTTCTTCTAGATCTAGGCTTTTTTTTGTATTTTCTCCAAGTTTGGGAAAGTTTGGATGAATGGATTCCATAAAGTTTGCAACTTTATGGATCCTTGAGATCCCTTGAAGGTCATATGCTTTGGATCTGAAGTTTGCTTGAGTTTTGAATCCATGTATGTGATTCTGGTTCCATTTTCATTATTTTGACCCAACATGAGCTCAAGACATGCATTGGACATGCATTTCAATTGTGACATCCCCATTTTTACGACCAGAAAAGACTGATTTGTTTATGCTTATTAAATCAGAGTGTAACATCCCAAAATTTGGCAGGTATTCCCGTACCCTCTTCTATCATTACCTTGTCATTTATAGTCCTTGGGGTTGGAAGTGAAGAGCCAAGCTAAGTTTAAGGGCCAAGTTTGCAAACTTGGGCCAAGAGGGAGTACGATGCGCGTACATAAGAGTACGCTAAGCGTACTAAGGTCCATCTTAGTATGCTGGGCGTACTAATGTCTGGGTGAAACCCTAATATTTAGGGTTTGGGGCATATATAAGCAACATTATGAGCACCAAAACCTCCCTTACCTCAGACTCCATAGATTATACTCGTCTTCTCCAAACCCTAGCCTTTCCTTTGTGTGTTTAAGCTTATTGAGTGTGATCTTGAGTGCTTTAAGAGGAAGTTGTTGCATCAAAGAGTTGGAGGAGAAGATCTAGCTTGTGGATCTGAAGTTAGCTTGTGCCCAAGAAGCTCCAGAAGGTATAAATCTCCAAACTTTTTGCATATATGAATAAATATCACCGATTTGCTTCAAAAGAACCATTTCTTCTCCCAAAAACCACAAGGTGGTGCATGTTGTGATTTGGATGAAAAGGAATGTCCTTCTAGACTCTTGAAGGGACCTTGAGTGATAAAAATGAGGTCCCATTAGCTGAATGTGTCCCATGCATGGAAAAAGAAGGTCTTAATCGATTAAGACCAAGTATTAAGAGCCTTCTGGACGTCCAAAGTTGTTGGGTCAAAATTATGGTTTATACTTTACTTTTCTAGGAAAATGTATTTTTATGTCTTGGACCGTAAACAGCTTGGTGTTTACGGCCGTATACGTGTTTACGGCTGTGTTTACGGCCATAAACAGGTTTACAGGTTCACGGCCCATGTTTCTCATGTATATATATAGGGTGAGGGGTGTGAGGAAGGAATGGAATAGTAGAGAGGGACAAGGAGCTTAAGTGTGTGTATAAGGTATGTTCTAGAGAGAGAAACAAGAGATAAGAAGAGAGTGTGTGTGAATGTATTGTAAGGAACTTCATTCTCATCATTAATACATCATAGATTCAAGTTATTCTTCTTCTCCTTCTCTTCTATTTTGATCTGACATCATCCGTTTGATTGGGATTCCGCACCATCAAACGGATCTGATTGATACACAAGCAGATTGGGGACTTACAATTGGTATCAGAGCTTGGATTGTATCAATCATTTTTGTCAGATCTGGAGCTTATTTGATCTTATTTTTGAAAGGTTCCTGCGTTTTTGGATAGATCTCTGAAAATTAGGGGGGTTTGTTCTTCGTGTTTTTGATAAAAAGGGGTTTTTGATCGAGTTTTGGAGCTTCAAAGTCGAAAAAACGTTGTTTTTGGTTGTAACCAGCGAGGGGGTGGCGGCGTGTACGGTCCGTAGCTAGGGTTTCCAAAGTTTGCGGCCGGAGTTTATGTAACATACACGTTTTGAAATCGTGTTTTAAGTAAATAATATTATGAAATATTATGTGATATTGAGTATTGAGTTCTAACAGATAGTTTTTACTAGAAATGAAGTAAAACTATGTTTAGAATCACTCATAAATTATTGGAAGTCTTATTAGATTCCATATAAAAGCCAAATAGTGAAATTTAGCGAAAATATAAAATTTGAAATAAGTAAAATTTTATTATTGAAAGTTGTAGATAATCTAGTTAGAAACATGTAGGCGAAAACCTCGTCTAAATCCGAGTTATAACGAAGAAGTTATGACCAATCGAAGATCCGTGACAAAACCGGCACGGCGCCGAATGACGTAAAAAGTGAGTTTTTGATAAACTACTTTTTAGCCTTAGTGATCTAAATGAAAGTCATAGTATTCGTTAAACCGAGAATTTTGATAAAAAGAACGCCAAAATCTGACTTTGTATGAGGAAGTTATGATTTTTCTAAGTTTCAGCTTAGCAGTAGACAACTAAAAACTCGAATTTTAGATCGAGTGATTTTTAGCCGACACAACCTAAACGATGATCGAAGGTCTCGTCATTAGCAGTACAACGGTAAAAAGTCTGACGAAAACGGACGTCGGATGAAGAAGTTATGAATTTTTAACGGATTTACCAGTCCCGGTCTGTTAAAAATAATAATATAAAAATAAAGTCAAAATTTTCCGACGAAGTCTAAACAGAAGTTGTAGAGCATAATTTTCCCTACGCGTGCATATAAAGAACGTCAAAAACGGAGCCCGTATGAGAATGTTATGGATTTAACAAGATTTGGCACAATTTTCGAGAATTTTCGCATGAATAGTGTCGGCCACGTCACCTCGCATGAACAATAGCCGTGTGTCGCAGTCCGGTTCGCCCATAGGTTCGGTCCAATGCGCGTCCGATGCCTCCTCGCTCCGTGTCGCATCCTAGCTCGCACAGGTGGCACGTCTGAGGCCTGCAACGTGTCCGACGCGTGTCTCTCCCTTGCTGCTGCTGACTCGCCCTTCTGATCGGCCGACCTCGCATCCTCGCCCTATAAATACAAGGCCAGCGAGCCTTGCCGAGGAATTTTAGGCTTTTTCCATTTTTGACCACAAAATCAATATTTTTAGTATTTTGACATCTCCCGAAGCCCTAGTATCAACTTTAGCACCCGAAACACGTTCCGAATTGCCCGGAGAGCCCGATAAATTTATCTTTTCGGTTTGAAGCTCTACCTTCGCAAGGCCCGGTTTTTTAATAAATCTCCCGGTTTTCAACGAATAAAGTCATATTTAGAGCCGAAATGCTGCACAAATTATTATTTTGACCCCCGGTTATTTCAAGGTGAGTTTAATATATAGGAACAATTGTATGTTATGTGTTATATGTGCTATATGCTTTTCCATGTTATCATCTCGAGTTATTATTTCTGCTATTTTTATAGCAAGGCTGTACCTCTGACCACGAAGTGTATGACATAGGCATCACTTGGGTATTGGTATGTACCGTTGACCATGAAGTGTATGACATAGGCATCACTTTGGCTTCGGCAATATGCTAAGATAAGGCTGAAAGCCTAAATATTCTAGCAAAATGATATTCCTGAGTATCTTCTGTGCCATTTGGGCCAAAGATTTATTGATATATATCAAGTATGGAAATTGTTATGTCTCATTGATTGTATATCTTTGAATTAAATCAATGATTGATATGGAAGGTTTGTCACATGAATCACATATGCCTTTGTTGTTCCTTGTTCCTCTTTGCTTCTGCCATATTGAAGTATATATATGGCATAACGTTATATTGTATCTATTATTGAACTCACTAAGCGTCACCGCTTACCCTCTCAATGTTTAACAAATTTGTAGGGAATAAGTAACCAGTATAGTCATATACTGTTGGAAGGTTTAGAATAGTTGTAATATTACTTTTGTATTTCGGTTTATGTTTGTATAGATTTACAATATCCTGGGTAGTTATGTAAAATATTAAAACATAGTCGGTTTGTATCCAATCTTTTGTAATCACTTTATCAATGTAAGATATTGTTTTATAAATATGCATGTAGCATGTTTTGGAGTAACTATATTGTCAAGTATGAAAGTTTGGGTCTTTCATAAATACGATAGTTTATGAAAGGGGTTCTTTCAATCATGGTATCAGAGCACTAGTTTAAGTGAACTAAATATCACGGATTGGTATTTAGACTTAAACTGTCTAACGTTCAATATATGAACGGAGTCATTTGTAAGTATGTGGATACAAACCATATGAAAGTTTTAAGTGGGGTATTGGATAGTGATAAATCCTAGTATTCTAAGATATTAAGTTACTTCAAAATTTTCAGAGAATTAGTTTAAGTGAACTAGGAATTTTGAGAATTTCTAGACTTAAACATTAATTGTTAAGTGAAGATGATACGATGTGTATCTGGTATACATTGGTTGAATACGTAAATGGAAACAAGCACTAGAATATTAAGAGGAGATATGCCTTATATTCTAATATGTGCTAAATGATAAATGAATATAGCATACCTTAGGTTGCTTGCCTTATTGCTATTATTTAAGAAAGTTTACGGTCTGTTGCCGACCTTGATTTAGAAGAGAAAATTTTATGTTTAGAACTCTAAGAATTTCTGTATTAGAATTTACATGAAACTTTTCGAAGTGATAAAGAGACTTATGATAGTCGACATCGATAAGTTTGTAGATAAAAGATCGAGGGATATCGTAAAATAATATTTACCAAGTGAAATCGTAAATAGTGTATTAATACCAATAGAGTGGTGTTGTACATTCAAAGTATAAATTTGATGAAATAATAACATCTTTAGAAGAATGATGTACGTTTGAAACACATTTGGGCGAGATAAATGTGTTGGTACAAATCCATGAAGTTGTTCCACCGCTGTCCAGATTGAAGCAGTGATTGTTTATAGAATCGGAAGAACCAAAGATGGTGATAAATACTTCAACAGTATTGAAATTAATGTGGTACAAGATTTAGAAGAATTAAATGAAGATCAAAGGAAAGGCTAATGAAGTTTTTCAGACTCAATAGGCCAAGACTTTATGATGTAGTATGTAGTTCAAGTAGTAACTTTATACAAGATGCTCAGACTGAGTATTTAATAATACTGAGTGATGATTGACTTCTATCACATCCTCATGGAAGTTCCATTGTGTGTTAAGCCGACTTTAACATACATGATTAGGATGGTGAATTAAGTCATTTAGTAATAAAAGGTTAAGTAACTTACTTGTTTAAGTAAGGTAGAATGCTTAGTTGAAGAAACAATACACCCATAGTATTGTATGAGAAGAATCTTAGAAGACGAGTATAAGTAATCCAAGATTTGTTTGATAGAAACGCGAAAACCCTAGTTGAGTCTAGGAGAAATTGTTGTATGTATTTGTTTGAACACATTCATGTGTAATAAGTTGTTTTGTGATTTTGAATGATGACTTGGAAAACTGCGAGACAATACTTGGGACAAGTATGAGTAGGTGTGAATGATAGTAGAGGCCTATACTATCGGAAGCACAGGACTCACGCTTGGATCAAGGAAAGTCACAAGGTTACCAAGAAGCTAGTAAATGATTCCGTTTTATTCATGTGTGTCGTTACCTTCGTTTCGGTAATGACTAAGAAGATAATTATCGTTCAAATCTTAATGTCATAAAGAGTGGAGTCCGCTTAATATAAATCTACAAAGATAAAGTTGTTGGTTTTGAAAGCCATGTATTGAGTAATGACGAAACTTCAGTCAAGAAGGAGATGGTCGAGATGGTCGATAGAAATATAACGATCTTCATTAAAGAATTGAGCAACCATTAACTAGAGATGTTACCTGTTATGAAGGCGATGAAGAATTTAGTTATTCATGGAAGGATTACAGTATGAAATCCCTGATTTAGTAATCAATCGAAATATTCTGTCATTTGACAAAATTGATATGTATGTCCGAAAGCACGAATTAGAGATATGTGGTGCTATTCTTTCTGTTCCGAAGCATCCACGTGTTGATCAAACTCTTTTTTTTTCTTTATTCCATCAGCTCGATTTATTCGATCTGATTCTAATACAAGAGTTTGGTTCGTTATGTGTCTTGTGCGTTATAAAATCAAAGGTCATTAAGACCATTCGAGTTGTTGTTATAGCAAAAGTAAAGGCCTTATCTTGGGTTTCGCCTATAAACCAAGAAGGAGCAGGAGTCTACAATAAGAATTGAGTTTTAACTAAAGATTAGGATCGAAGGCCCAATAGAGAATGATGAGCAGGTGCAAGTTTGAGCACCACTAGTAACTAAAAAGTTTGAAGAGTTTGACAATCGTTTGGCAAACCAAAAGTTAAATATCGTACATTTTAGATTACCACAGAAGAAGTAAGTTAGGACTCGAATGTTGTGACTAGTAATTTTCTCGTAAACTTTAGATCTGCTCACATCTTATTTGATTGTGATGCCTCAGATTCTTTCGTTCCTTATAAATTCTCACATTCTTTTCAAATTGCTTGTTACGCAATTGTCCAATCATTTCATATAGATAACATAGGAAATATATCATTACTTGTTGATAAAGTCTATAGAGATAGTGTCATAGGAATTGAAGGTTATAATCTTCTTGTTAACCTAATTCCTATATCCTTGCCCAACTTTGATATTATTCTCGACATGGATTGGTTGTCAAAGAACCACACAAAACTCTTGTGCTACAAAGAGATATTATGCATCCCTATCGAAGAAGAGGATTCTATTGATGTCTACGTTGAAATAATAACTTCTTTCTTAAAAACTTGTAAATTTATATCGAAGGAATATTCTACTTATCCGGCTAATACAGTTGATATCTCAAAAGAGGGGAAGAAAACTGTAAATGATGTTTCCATTATTAATGAAAATCTTGATGATCTTCCCGATAAATTGTCTGGACTACCCCGAATAGGCAAGTAGAATTCCGAATTGACCTTATGCCTGGTGCTATTCTAATTGCCAAAGACTGTTATATAAAATGATAGCATTTGGGTAATTGCCGACCAACTAACTAAGAATGCATATTTTCTCTGCATACGTACAACGGTTCTAATGAAGAAATACGCACAAGTTTACTTAGACGAAATCATTGCGAGACATGGTGTGCCACTAAAGATCCTTTCTGATCGTGATACTCGCTTCACTTCTCACTTTTGGGCGAGTATGCAAAGTGAATTGGGATCTCGAGTTGCTCTCAGCACAGCCTATCATCCCCAGACAGATGGTCAGACGGAGAGAACAATCCAAACAGTAGAAGATATGCTTCGTGCATGTGTCTTGGAATTCGGTGGTAACTGGGATAAATACTTACCTCTTGTCGAATTCTCGTATAATAACAGTTACCACGCTTCAATGAAAATGTCACCATATGAGGCATTATATGGTCGCAAGTTTCGTACTCCATTATGTTGGCGTGAAATAGGATAGAAAATCCTTGGAGGCCCTGAAATGATTCAAGACACCACCGACAAGATTCAAATTGTACGAGAAAGAATGAAAGCCGCCCAGGATCGACAAAAGTCCTATATGGAAAAGAGGAGGCGACCAATAGAATTCCAGGTGGGTAATTTCGTAATGTTGAAGGTATCCACATGGAAAGGTCTTATGTGATTTGGAAAGAAAGGAAAACTAAGTCCTAGATTTGTTGGTCCTTTCAAAATCCTCCAGAGGATTGGTAAACAAGCATACCGCTTGGAATTGCCTAAAGATTTGGCAGGTATTCATGATTTCTTTCATGTGAGTTATCTGTGCAAATGCTTAAGCATGTATGATGAAGCAGTTCCATTATCCGAGGTGAAACTGGATAATAACTTAACTTATGTAGAAGAGCCTGAAGAAATTGTAAACGAAAGAACGACTAAGCTACGTAATAAAGAAGTAGAGTTGGTGCTTGTCAAGTGGAAACACCATCAAGGCCCGAACTATACTTGGGAGAATAAGAATGAGATAAGAGCGAAATATCCCCATTTATTTTAATCGATGTAATTTCGGGGACGGAATTCTCAAAAGGAGGAAGTATTTGTAACATACACGTTTTGAAATCGTGTTTTAAGTAAATAATATTATGAAATATTATGTGATATTGAGTATTGAGTTCTAACAGATAGTTTTTACTAGAAATGAAGTAAAACTATGTTTAGAATCACTCATAAATTATTGGAAGTCTTATGAGATTCCAATTAAAAGCCAAATAGTGAAATTTAGCGAAAATATAAAATTTGAAATAAGTAAAATTTTATTATTGAAAGTTGTAGATAATTTCGTTAGAAACATGTAGGCGAAAACCTCGTCGAAATCCGAGTTATAACGAATAAGTTATGACCAATCGAAGATCCGCGACAAAACCGGCACGACGCCGAATGACGTAAAAAGTGAGTTTTTGATAAACTACTTTTTAGCCTTAGTGATCTAAATGAAAGTCATAGTATTCGTTAAACCGAGAATTTTGAGAAAAAGAACGCCAAAATCTGACTTCGTATGAGGAAGTTATGATTTTTCTAAGTTTCAGCTTAGCAGTAGACAGCTAAAAACTCGAATTTTAGATTGATTGATTTTTAGCCGACACAACCTAAACGAGAATCGAAGGTCTCGTCATTAGTAGTACAACGGTAAAAAGTCTGACGAAAACGGACGTCGGATGAAGAAGTTATGAATTTTTAACGGATTTACCAGTCCTGGTCTGTTAAAAATAATAATATAAAAATAAAGTCAAAATTTTCCGACGAAGTCTAAACAAAAGTTGTAGAGCATAATTTTCCCTACGCGTGAATATAAAGAACGTCAAAAACGGATCCCGTATGAGAAAGTTATGGATTTTACAAGATTTGGCACAATTTTCGAGAATTTTCGCATGAATAGTGTCGGCCACGTCACCTCGCATGAACAGTAGCCGCGTGTCGCAGTCCGGTTCGCCCATAGCTTCGGTCCAATGCACGTCCGACTCCTCCTCGCTCCGTGTCGCATCCGAGCTCGCACAGGTGGCGCGTCCGAGGCCTGCAAACGTGTCCGACGCGTGTCTCTCCCTCGCTGCTGCTGACTCGCCCTTCTGATCGGTCGACCTCGCATCCTCGCCCTATAAATATAAGGCCAGCGAGCCTTTTTAAGTTTGACTTTTAAGTTTGATTTTGGCTTCTAGTTGTGCTTTTAATGGTTTTTGAGGTTTATGAGGGAATTGAAGACATGAAAGAGAGTCGTCAGGATATGTTAAGACAAAAGTTCAACATATTCAATTATATCCCTGGAGAAACCCTGGAAGCTCAGTTGCATCGATTTACTACACTTGCTACTGAGATGAATATAGCTGGGATCTTCTTAACTGAATCTGAGATAAACAAAAAGCTGTTGAATTCACTTCCGAAATCGTGGGATATGAACGTGGCTGTCATCAAGAAGACAAAAGATCTCAATCGTCTTAGTCTTGCTGCTGTAACTGAAGAACTTGACGCCTTGAAGTGTGGAAAAACAATGAGTTCCGCAAACATCTCGGTCAATGAAGTTTCATGTACTCCATCTTGTGAAGATACGATTAAAATTCTTCGTGAACATAATGATTTGCTAAAAAGGGAAGTCGAGGACCTAAAATACGAAGGATATAAACTCAGGAAAGGACAGAAACCCTTAAAGGCTGAATTAGAAGCAAAAATCAAAGACTTTAGGAGGCTTCAGGAAGAATATAGTAATAATTGTGAAAATTATGACTATGTTAAGAGACAACTTGCTGAATTAACTGCTGAGCTTGACACATTAAAAAGCAAATTTGAAACTGCAGATTTTGATTTTAGAAAATTTGATGTGTCAAGAGAAGTAGTTGCGAAGATGATAGACCATTGTTTGAAATTTAAAAATAACCAGCAAAAAGGTCTAGGGTATGATAGTGTTCCTCCTCCTTTCAATCGTAACTACACATCCATCCCTATGACACAGGAAGAATTTGACAGGGAGGCACATCTTCAATATGGCAAACCAGCTGGATTTGTGTCAGGAGGTAAAGTAGCAGAGGATGAGAACATGGAGAACACCATTGAACAAACCAACATCTCCTTGAACTTTGAATCTGTTGCTTCGAAATCAGGTGCTTCTGATCAACCTGCTATTGAGAAATACAGGCCGCCAATTCCAGTGAAACAGAGTGCCTGTTGTAATTATGCTTGTGGGAACAATAAAGGACAAGGCAAAGATACGCCACCAAGGGCAGGAAGAAACAACTTCACAGTGAAGAAAAAGACATGTTTTCACTGTGGAACACCTGGACACATTGCCAGAAATTGTCCTAATCGCACATACGTTCTCTACTATGCACAAGGCTGGCAGAACGCGCGAAGAGGGAGATACTTCAAAAGAAACCGCTCAAGGTCATGTTCAGACCATGTTGACTGGAACGCGCAGAAGGCCAAGAATCCAACTCCCAAGAATAAGAAGGGATTGCCAGCCAAGAAGTCCAATCCAAGAGATGCTCATGTGAAGCCAAGACCGGTTAGGTCAAAATCATCTCGGCAATCGGCTTCGAGTTCAAAATCAAGTGCCGAGGCACCCATCCGATCCAACAAGAAATGGGTTAAACTCAACTACAAATGGGTTCCAAAAGCTCAATCTCACAAATCTTCTAGTGATTCTAATATTTCTACATCTTCAGTTTGCGATAAGCAGGATATGTCTTGGGAGAGAGTACCGTGCGTTAATGATAATGGTCAACCCAGTTTCAAAATGGACTGGGTTCCAAAGACCAACTGATCCCGCTCTATGTCGGAGCAACTATGGAGGCATATCATCAGACTTCGTTTTGTTGATAGTGGCTGCTCCTGGCACATGATAGGAGGCATCTCTCAACTGTACAACACTCAGAACATTGTTTGAGAGTATGTGTCCTTTTGCGGGAAAGGAGGAAAGGAAGAGATCACAGTGCTTAATGACATGAAGAATTTTCGGATCTGTTATGAGATTATGCGTGCTGTTCTCAGACCTTCTGGATGCAAATTCAATCGGTGAATTACGGTTTGCGTTTTCTTCTCTATATTCCTAAGTTTATCTTACTCTGATTCGTTTTAAAGACAATTTTTCATTTTCTTAATAGTTTTTTGTTAGTAGTTATTATTGGGAAGTGATATCAAGAAAGTGATAACGGGCAGTCTAAAACATGTGTAAAGGACTAAATCTGAATTGTCTAGACTCTGTGATCAATGTGCTGGTAGGCACGAAGGATTTGAAAGTGTGGATTTAGATAGGATTGTTTGGACTGACCATACGACGCTCGGGTAGATTGAGTTGTGAGATAAACACGGGAACCTACAGGATACACTAAATTAATACGCATCTAGAACTGTGGCTTAACTTTTCCTTGATGTATGGACTTATGTCCTTAATTCTGGTTCTGATAGGGCGACTGGGGGTTCTGATAAAGTAGGTATGTAGGAAATTATTTTCTTGCTTTCTATCTGTCAGTCATATGTTACTTCCTCTGCGTGATTGGAAGAGATCCGGCCTGGATTGCAACATATGCAACTCTAATTCTATGCACCTCCTTATCTATGAAATTCTTTCTATCTGTTAGCCATATGTTGTCCCCTCTGCGTGATCGGAAGATCCGACCTGGGACACAACATATGCAACATTCTACCTCTCAATCCCTCTATCTATGTTAGTCATATGTTGTTCCCTCTGTGTGATTAGACATCCGACCTGGGTGTAATGCCCACGTTTCTAGGCTAGGCATTAATATTGACATTATAGTATAGGTTAACCTTTGTGACTCATTTTGAAGAAATGAAAAGGAATTATGTGAATATTATGTGAATTATGTGTTTTATGCTTAATTATTAGGGTTTAATTAATTAAGAATAAAAATGAGAGTCAAAAATTAAATTTTAGATAAAGCCGATATCTATTAAGAAACTTGTAGTGGGTGTGACAAGGATTACGGATATATAAAGAATGCCGAAATCCGAGTTATAACGAAGAAGTTATGACCTGTCGAAGTTTCGCGATAAACCGGCACGGTGCCGAATGTCGTAAAAAGTGAGTTTTTGATAAACTACTTTTTAACCACAGTAATCTAAACGAAACTCGTAGTGTTCGTTAAACCGAGAAGTTCGATAAAAAGAACGCCCAAATCTGACTTCGTATGAGGAAGTTATGATTTTTCGAAGTTTTAGCTTAGTAGTAGACAGCTAAAAACTCGAATTTTAGATCGAGTGATTTTTAGCCGACACAACCTAAACTAGAATCGAAGGTCTCGTAAATAGTAGCACAACGGTAAAAAGTCTGACGAAAACGGACGTCGGATGAAGAAGTTATGAATTTTTAACGGATTTCCTGTCCCGGTCTGTTAAAAATAATAATATAAAAATTAAATTCAAAATTAGCCGACGAAGTCTAAATGAAAGTTGTAGAGCGTAATGTTACCTACGCGTGCATATAGAGAACGTCAAAAACGGAGCTCGTATGCGAAAGTTATGGATTTTAGAAGTTTTGGAGCGAAAACCGAGAAATTTCGCATAGGTGGCTTCGGCCACGTCACCTTCGCTGAATGAGTGCCACGTGTCCGAAATCGGTGAGTCATGCGAGCCACATGTCCGAAATTGATGAGTCACCTCGCATGAACAGTAGCCACGTGCTCGCTTCTGATTCGACCGAAGGGAGGCCCAATCCGAAGCTCGCAGCTGGTCCGAGCCTCGCATCGCCTTAGCCTCCAAACCTCGCAGATTGTAACACGTGTCTTCTCTTCGCTGCTTCGGATCTGAACCCTCGCCTGCGGACCCCACCTCCCTAGCCGACCTTCGGATCCTATAAATAGAAGGGTATGCGAACCCTCCCGGTTACTTTTGGGATTTTGCCACATTTAGCCCCTTTTTCCATATTTTCTTCATCTTAACATTCCCCGAAGCCCCGGTATCGATTATAACCCCCGGAATACGCCACGAAGTGCCCGAGAAGCCCGGAAAATTTATCTTTTCGGTTTCGAAGCCCGACCCTCGCAGAGCCCGGTTTCTCAATAAAACTCCTGGTTTTATTAGAAACGATCGTTTTAGGAAACGAATTGCTGCCCTATTTTCATTAAATCAGGTGAGTGTGTAGTTACTTTCACCTTACACATAGATATGAAGTATTTTACAAAAAATATGTGATGTGTGAATATATATTGTTTGTTTATTTGAGATGGGTGTTGAAGGAATGATTTATACAGGTTTTTAAATAATTTAAATTGTATATGTATTTTTATCTACGAAAAACGTTGGGTAAAACATGGGTAGATGAAATAGTGGGTGTGATGAAAGGTGAGTTGGATAGATAAGATGATCAGTGATAGAGATCATGAGTTGAGAGTGAGTGGTTAAATGAGATCATGAGTTGATAGTGAGGGGTGAAGCCCTTACCCAAACATATGGCGTGAGTGGTGCAATATGAGAAAAGCCCTTACCCAAACGTGGGCCCCCGTCATTCAGCAGAGTATGGATGACAACCATGAACTATTCTAGACAGTCTGTGGAGCACTAGCAGGCCCGCAACCTGTAGGTGCAATGAACTATATGTTCATTTGTTGTACTCTAAAAAACCCATTGACATGTATTGCAGGGGGAATACCTGTAAATAATACTGTCGATAAATGAGAGCTATGGACTTAGCACATGTTGAATAAACCTTGGCAGCTATGGACTTAGTGCCTGTTGTATAAACCCCGGTGACGAGGTGACTTTGTGTCTATTCCTTAGGATGAATCCTTAGGAAGGAGTGATAGTTGATTCTTAGGGTAAACCCTTAAGAAATAAATAAGATAATGGGGCTGGGGTAATTCGGTTGATTGATTGATGTTTAAGCATATTAAATTATGTATTGTGGGTTGAAAACCCTATACGCTCACCAGGCTTCCAAGTCTGACCCACTCAGCTGTTTATATTACAGGTAGAGGACCCCGAGCATAGTCGGATGATGATGATGAGTGATTTTTGGATTATAGGCCAGTAGTTATAAATAATTGTTGTAAGGCTTATAACCTCTTGTTTATGCTTTTGATCTGTATCGGAACATGACATCCCGAGGTTTTGATATAAAAGGAGATTATATATTTCTTAAAGAAAGGTTTTGACAAACTTTTATCATGTATTGTTTTGGGGACCAATTCTGCAACATCTTTTAAAAAGATTTCTCTGATTTGATTTTAAAAAGCATAAATTAAATCGGTCTTTTCTAGCCGAGAAATTAGGGGATGTCACACTGGGATACAACATATGCACTTCTATATCTAACCTCTTTCTTAATGATTGAATACTCACCTAAAGTAAGGAGTTCTTTGGAAGTTCGTGATTACCGGGGTATATCAGGAAGTGGGAAACACGTTCTAATACATCTAAAATTGAACCATTTAATAGGTTGTCTGTAGATTTTGCTGCTTAATTTAAGTGGACAACAATATCCTTGGTCGTCGTCAGCTAAATGTCCATTTAGGAATATATATCACAATGTTTTGTCACTTATAATCTGTCCAAATTGTCAACATACTTTGTGTTTAAGTGGACCACAATACCGGTGATTGACCAGATCTAAACATGCAGGCGTGTGCTGATAAACGATATTGGATTGCTTGACAACTTTGATCCCAAATATTTTTTTGTTTTTGTAAAATTTGTTCATAGTTTTCCTCTATGCACAAACTTAGGGGGAGAATTATAAATAAAAAAAATTCAAAAATCAGAAAATTATAAATCCAAAAATCGTGTTGTTTCTATTTTTATTTCTTGTTTAGAAAAAATCAAAAATCCAAAAATATTTTTGTTTCCGTTTAGTGTGCTAAATTTTCTTTTAGTTTTGTTTTGTCTTGAAAAGTGAACTCAGGTGTAGATGAGACTCATGGAGACTGTATCGAGATTTCTGAGCCAAAAGTTTCATCCGTGATCATCGAAGAATTCTCATTCGAAGGAGCAAGAAATGAAGATTATTCTTTCAACATTCAATATTTCAACCCCAGAAGCAAGGTGAAGCTGTACTTGAAGATTATGTGATGGATTGCATTGAAGCCTCCTCAATCAGTATGCTGTTATCTTGTACCTGCTGAAGTGATCCAGAAGATTAGTTCTCTCTAATATTCTCTCTGAAGATTCTCAAGCTGAAAGCGCTATCTTTCAAGAATCTTTTCAAGAAGCCTCCTCACCCGACGTGCGTTCAAAGCCAAATTCTGAAGAAAATCCCAACTGCTCAAGATGAAGACATTCATTGAAGATTCATATGTTCATCTTGAAGTCATGAGGATATCGAAGATTAAAGCTGAAGCCAAAGCTCCCAATGAAGATTAACAAGAAAAGCCAGCTACTTTTTAGGGGGAGCTTGTTGGGTCAAATAGAAAAGAAAGCTATAAACCAAGGGGGAGATTGTTGGGTCAAAATTATGGTTTATACTTTACTTTTCTAGGAAAATGTATTTTTATGTCTTGGACCGTAAACAACTTGGTGTTCACGGTCGTATACGTGTTTACGGCTGTGTTTACGGCCGTAAACAGGTTTACGGCCGTGAACCTGTTCACGGCCCATGTTTCTCATGTATATATCTAGGGTGAGGGGTGTGAGGAAGGAATGGAATAGTAGAGAGGGACAAGGAGTTTAAGTGTGTGTATTCTAAGGTGTGTTCTAGAGAGAGAAACAAGAGAGAAGAAGAGAGTGTGTGTGAATCTATTGTAAGGAACTTCATTCTCATCATTAATACATCATAGATTCAAGTTATTCTTCTTCTCCTTCTCTTCTATTTTGATCTGGCATCATCCGTTTGATTGGGATTCCGTACCATCAAATGGATCTGATTGATACACAAGCAGATTGGGGACTTACAAAAGTGATAAAGTTCATGACTTTATCGATCCTAGGCATGTTAGGCCTCTGGATCTGAAGTTTGGGCTGAAGTGCTTAAGCCATTAAGCACTTAATAAGGTTTTGGCAAACCGTCGAGTACGCCCAGCGTACTGGGTCAACCACCCCGATGGTGGTCAATATCTGGACGAGTACGCCCCGCATACCAGAGGAGTACGCCCCGCGTACGTCCTCTGTTGGGCCTTTAGCAAATGGACTTCGGGTTTTGGGCTTGCTGGACTTTGTAAATAAGATATTTTGGGCCAGGTAGTGATAGTGGATCATGGGGTTAGGCCCAATCAGGAGGTTGGGCCCAATTTAGTAAATTTGGCCAATAATGGGCTTTATATATATGGACCTTCAAGTTAAGGACTTGGTATTGGGCCTTGGCCCAATAAAGAGAATGGATTTAATGAGTTATGTGGACACTTAGTCAAGAAGTTATTTTGGGTATTAACTTAGTATTTATTATGTAATAGTTCGGGATTTCCGGTGAGACAGCAGTCAGAGGTTCGTTATTTCAGCACTACTTGCGAGGTGAGTTTTCCTCACTATACTCAATGGTCTAAGGCACCAAGGCCGGCCCTTTTGGATTGTTATCCTGATTTGTTATGCTAGTATGATCTGTTAGATCAGTATCCTGGTAGATAGGATGGTATATGCTATTATGATCTGTTAGATCGGTATCCTAGTAGATAGGATGGTATATGTTATTATGATTTGTTAGATCAGTATCTTGGTAGATAGGATGTTATTATGCTGCTATGATCAGTTAGATCGGTTTATCTATCTATAGACTATTATGTGATTATTTGTTATATGTGTACATGTTTGATTGATGGTTGAGGCTTATCTGCTTTGTGCAAAAGCCAATAGACCTAGGTATTCCTACCCGATGGTTATGGGCCGTGAGTATTCCATCCCGAGGATGATTGGACTCATAGTATGTGGGCATTCCAACTTGTTGGTTATGGGCCTGGGGTATTCCATCCCGAGGATGATTGGACCCATAGTATGTTGGCATTCCAACCTGTTTGTTGAGGGCCTAGGGTATTCCAACCCGATGGTTGACTGGACCCATAGTATGTTGTTTATGATTATATGTGTATTGTTGTGGGTATGGGTATTTTGGGGGAACTCACTAAGCTTTCGGGCTTACAGTTTCAGTTTATTGTTTCAGGTACATCAGGGGATCACGGCAGGGCGATGGCGTGATCGTACAGCTCCTCATGTTTTATTTATGTTTCTGGGAAAAACTCTGATATTAGACTATTTTGAAAACAAATTTTTAATAACTGCTGGTTTTAAATGTTTTGAAAAGTTTTAAATTGGCTTGAATTTATGGGTGTTACAAGTTGGTATTAGAGCCTTGGTTTGAGTGAATTGGAGGAACATTTGTGTGAATCCAGTCTCAAATCAAGGAAAGATTTTCAAAATGTTTTCTAAATGGTTTTCAAAATAAGTAAAGGAGGATGGAGGGTGTACGATCAGCCGAAGCCAGTAAGTAGACCCCAAAATACCATACAGTTATTTGATTATGTGATGTGTTAGAACAACATGCTAGTACTAGGCTAGGGATCTTCAGGGATTGCATGATAGAATTGTCTGATTACATGATGCCTGCTAGCATAGGGTTTCCTTTATATGAGATTGAAATCATTACTATAGTTGCTTAGTGTATGCATCACGGTCGTATATAACTAAGATCTTATAGCCTGAGAATGTTTGGTTTGGCCTTATTTCCTGAAGGGCATAGGGTAGGATCAGGTATTCAAAAGTCTATAGGGTCCAGCGTTATGTATGACTAGCATACACTAGTGCTGTAGGGTTGGTGGAAGTTTCATGGATGGGTGGGTTGTGTGAGACCGGTATGTCAGTTGTGAGACATTTAGCCTTCCTCTAGGGGTGAGGTTGAGCGACCACCATGTGCATGTATAGTGTTAAGGTGTTGTGGTGATACTTGATACAAATATGGGTAGGTATGGAAGGTAGTATGGGCTCGTACTACTGAAAGCACAGGACCCATAAGTGTAGCAAGGAAGTCACAACCCCTAGGGTTTAGTAGGGAGTTGGTTCCCAGTTATTTATGCGCATTGTCTGACATCTTTCTGTTACATTTTTAGTATGGTGGTTACGATGCGTTTTGTGACTGGATTCGGATCAGGATCAGGGCAGGGCGATCAGGAGTCCCCGACAGCGCCCAAGGTTATCGGACAGGAAGGGCCAGTGTTGATCGAGGATTGTGTCAGGGAAATCATCCGCAAGGAGGTGGTCGAGATTGTTCGGGGCTAGATTACAGAGTTGTTTGGGACTATCAAGTCCGCTATAAGGGAGTACTTCGATGACAGATATGCAGCCCTTGCTGAGACGGCTGCCACAACAGCTACAGCGGCTGTAACAGCGACAGGAGGAGGAGGAGGGCTAGTCGGGATTTCCAGTACAGGGACTTCGATAAAACGAAGCCCCTACTTTTGATGGGACTCAAGACCCCATCAAAGCCATGAGGTGGATTTATGATGTGGAGGGGTGCTTCTTTACTTGCTCGTGTCCAACTGATCAGAGGGTTAGATGTGTCCTGAACCTGCTGAGGCTCGGGGCCAAGGACTGGTGGAGACTGTCGAAAGGGTCGTACACTGATGACAGAAGAGCTGCTATTACTTGAGAGCAGTTCAGGGATATGTTCCGCGCTCGATACATTCCACGTGTTGAGCGGGAACGGTTGGCTCAGGTGTTTTTGAGTTTGAGACAGGATGGAGAGTCGGTGACGGAGATCACCCGCATGTTCACTGAGAGGGGGATGTTTTGCCCGGAGTTTTCTTTGGAGCAGGCCCAGATGACACGTTATCTGAGCATGCTCAAGACTGACATTTGTCAGTTTGTTTCCACACAACGATGTGACACTCTACTGGATTTATAGGAGGCCTCTAGGCGGCGTGAGTTGGAGATTGAGCTGCAGCTGATGGAGCAGCGGCAGGCCCCAACGCAGTCGCAGTCGGCGCCGAAGCGGTCTAAGACGGTTGATACCAGGACTGGAGGACAGTCAGGCCTCACTTGTGGGAAGTGCGGAAAGGCTCATTCAGGGACGTGCCGATCAGGGAGTGGGTGCCACCGATGTGGCAAGCAGGGCCATCTGGCCAGGGATTGCAGGCAGCAGACTCCGGCTCCCGGAGTCCGACTTTGTTATCATTGTGAGCAGGTGGGCCATGTGAAGGCCCAATGTCCTCTACTAGCCGCCAAGCCGGCGCAGGTTCCAGCACCGGCTACATTGAGGATTGCGGATGGAAGGCCAGTTAAGGCAGAGCCTCCGAAGGCTCAGGGGCGTGCCTTCCAACTTACGGCTGAGGAGGCCTGGGCGGCGCCAGACGTGGTTGTTGGTATGTTTCTATTCTCTATTTCTTTTATTGTATACGTTTTGTGCTTATCTTTTGTACCTATGGTTAGGTACGTTTTTAGTGAACTCTTTGTCTGCATTGGTTTTATTTTACTCGGGGGCGAGTCGGTCTTTCGTATCTCAGACTTTTAGTAGGGAGTTCAGTGTGCCAGTAGGTGAGCTAGAGTGTCCGTTGCGAGTCTCTATCGCCAATGAACACGGAGTTTCTGCTTCTTCGGTCTACCAAGGATGCGATTTGGAGATCTTCGGAGTGTCCTTTCCGATAGATTTGATTCCGATTCCCAAGGGGGACGTGTGCATGATTGGGGGGACGGACTGGCTTAGTCGATTCGGTGCCATGATTGATTGTGAGGGTCAACGGGTGGAAGTTCGAACCCCAAGTGGAGGAGAACGGATTATATATGTCGAGGGAACCAGAGTGGGATCAGGGTTTTGTTCAGCTGCCAGGGCTCGACAGTATATTCAACACGGGTGTGCGGGTTATCTAGCATATGTGGTGGATACGCGGGTCAGGGATCAGACTCCAGTCACAGAGGTTCCAGTGCTTAGAGAGTTTGCGGACGTGTTCCTGGAGGAGTTACCAGGGATACCTCCAGAGAGGCAGGTCGAGTTTCGGATCGACCTGGTGCCGGGTGCGGCCCCTATCGCCAAGGCGTCGTACCGACTGGTGCCACCCGAGATGCAGAAGCTGTCATCACAGCTGCAGGAACTGTTGGGCAAGCAGTTCATTCGACCTAGCAGTTCTCCATGGGGAGCACCGATTCTCTTCGTCAGGAAGAAGGATGGTTTGCACCGGATGTGCATCGATTATAGGGAGTTGAACAAGTTGACGGTGGACAACCGTTATCCACTCCCGAGGATATATGATATTTTTTATCAGTTGTAGGGCGCATCTTGGTTTTCCAAGATAGACTTGATGGCTGGGTATCATCAGGTCCGGGTCAGAGAGGAGGACGTGGAGAAGACCGCGTTTCAAACTCGTTATGGAAATTACGAGTTCGTGGCGATGTCATTTGGGCTCACCAACACGCCAGCAATATTTATGAACCTGATGAATCGGGTCTGCAGACCGATGCTTGATCGCTCGGTCATCGTGTTTATAGATGATATCTTGGTGTATTCCACGACCTGAGAGCAGCACGAGGAGCACCTCAGGGAGTTATTGGGAGTTCTGAGACGAGAACGGTTGTATGCCAAGTTCTCGAAGTGTGAGTTTTGGTTACGAGAAGTCCAGTTCCTCAGACATATCGTTAACCAGGAGGGGATTTTGGTCGACCCGGCCAAAATCGAGGCAGTCATGTAGTGGGAGGTGCCGAGATCTCCTTCAGACATCAGGAGTTTTCTGGGATTAGCAGGGTACCACCGGAGATTCATACGTGATTTCTGCAAGATTGCAGTACCCTTCGCTCGTCTGACGAGGAAGGGGGTGGATTTTCGGTGGGGCCCTGAGCAGCAGTGGGAGTTTGAGACCCTCCGACAGCAGTTGTGCGAGGCTCCAATATTGACTCTTCTAGAAGCAGTCGACGATTTTGTGGTGTTCTGTGATGCATCCATCACAGGACTAGGGGCGGTCCTCATGCAGAGAGGACGGGTGATAGCCTACGCATTACGGCAGCTGAAGCCGCATGACACGAGATACCCTACACATGATTTGGAGTTGGGAGCGGAGGTATTCACTCTTAAGATTTGGAGACATTACCTTTATTGGGTCCGTCGTACCATATACACGGATCACAAGAGCCTGAGACACATCATGGATCAACCGAACCTAAACATAAGGCAGCGCAGGTGACTGGATGTAGTCAAGGATTACGATTGCGAGATCCTTTACCACCCCGGTAAAGCGAATGTGGTGGCAGACGCACTGAGCCGCAAGTCAGCTGGGTCTTCCACCCCAGTGGTATGTATGAGGATAACGGTGGATTCTCCGCTTGTGAGTTTGATCAGAGATACTCAGGTTGAGGGCATGCGACCGGAGAACTGGAAACTGGAGAGGATAAGGGGCGAAAACACCCGGTTTGTGCAGGATAGCCGGGGATTGTTGACCCCATGCGGTCGGTTATGGGTTCCGATGCCTGGTGGGTTCAAACAGACAGTTATGGAGGAGGCTCACAAGTCTCACTTTTCCATTCACCCGGTGGCCACCAAGATGTACCGGGATTTGAGTTTGAGTTACTGGTGGCCGTGCATGAAGCGAGAAATCGCTTGGTATGTCGAGAGGTGCTTGACCTGTAGGATGGTCAAGGCCGAGCATCAGAGGCCGCATGGAAAGCTGCAGCCCCTGGATATTCCCATGTGGAAATGGGAACAGATCACGATGGACTTTATTACCAAGCTGTCGAGGACGGCGAAGGGGTTTGATGTTATATGGGTCATCGTGGATCGATTGACAAAGAGTGCCCATTTATTGGCCATACGGGAGAGTTCATCGGACGAGAAGTTGGCCGACGCGTATGTTCGTGAGATCGTTGCTCACCATGGAGTTCTAGTCCCCATTGTCTCCGATCGAGATGTTAGATTTACCTCCCGTTTCTGGCAGAAGTTCCACAAGGAACTGGGCACGCGGCTGCACTTTAGCACTGCATATCATCCGCAGAGCGACGGTCAGAGCGAGCGGACCATACAGACCCTCGAGGACATGTTGAGGGCTTGTGTCATCGATTTCAGTGGGAGCTGGGATTCCCACCTACCTCTTGCAGAGTTCGCCTACAACAACAGCTACCATTCTAAAATTGGTGCACCGCCTTTTGAGTTGTTGTATGGGCGGAGATGCCGCACCCCGGTTTATTGGGGTGAGGTTGGTCACAGAGTCATGGGATGGACGGAGGTAGTTTTGCAAACTACCAAGAAGATTCAGCAGATTAGACAGCGACATCAAACCGCTCAGAGTCAGTAGAAGAGTTACGCCGACAGGCGCCGATCTAAGTTGGAGTTCCAGGTAGGTGACATGGTGTTACTGAAGGTTTCACCATGGAAGGGTGTGATTCGCTTCAGGAAGAGGGTAAAATTGGGTCCCCGATACATTGGACCATTTCGGGTTATCGCCGGGGTTGGCAAGGTTGCATACAGATTGGATCTTCTGGAGGAGCTCCGTCAGATACACATCACTTTTCACGTTTTGCAATTGCGAAAATGTATCATGGATCAGAAGGCAGTAGTATCGTTGGATGATATTCAGGTCGATGAGCGCCTGAATTATGTAGAGAAGCATGTGGCCATTCTAGAGAGGAAGATGAAGGTTCTGCGGAACAAGGAGATACCTTTGGTAAAGCTACAGTGGGAGCACCGGAGAGGATCCGAGTGGACTTGGGAGCCCGAGTCCGAGATGTGGGAGCATTACCCGAATCTATTTTCCGCAGCAGACTTCGAGGACGAAGTCTAAGTCAAGTGGGGGAGAGTTGTAACATCCCGAAATTTGGCAGGTATTCTTGTACCCTCTTCTATCATTACATCGTCATTTATAGTCCTTGGGGTTGGAAGTGAAGAGGCAAGATAAGTTTAAGGGCCAAGTTTCCAAACTTGGGCCAAGAGGGAGTACGCTAAGCGTACTAAGGTCCGCCTTAGTATGCTAGGAATACACTTGTGTACGTTGGGCGTACTAATGTCTGGGTGAAACCCTAATATTTAGGGTTTAGGTCCTATATAAGAAACATTATGAGCACCAAAACCTCCCTTACCTCAGCCTCCATAGATTATACTCGTCTTCCCCAAACCCTAGCCTTTCCTTTGTGTGTTTAAGCTTATTGAGTGTGTTCTTGAGTGCTTTAAGAGGAAGTTATTGCATCAAAGAGTTGGAGGAGAAGATCTAGCTTGTGGATCTGAAGTTAGCTTGTGCCCAAGAAGCTCCAAAAGGTATAAAGCTCCAAACTTTATGCATATATGAATAGCTCTCACCATTTTGCTTTAAAAGAACCATTTCTTGTCCCAAAAACCACGAGGTGGTGCATGTTGTGATTTGGATGAAAAGGATTGTCCTTCTAGACTCTTGAAGGGACCTTGAGTGATAAAAATCAGGTCCCATTAGCTGAATGTGTCCCATGCATGGAAAAATAAGGTCTTATTGGATTAAGACCAATTATTAAGAGCCTTCTGGACGTCCAAAGTGATAAAGTTCATGACTTTATGGATCCTAGGCATGTTAGGTCTTTGGATCTGAAGTTTGGGCTTAAGTGCTTAAGCCATTAAGCACTTAATAAGGTTTTGGCAAACCGTCGAGTACGTCCAACGTAAATCCAGTATGCCTAGCGTATTGGGTCAACCACCCTGATGGTGGTCAATATCTAGACGAGTACGCCCCACATACAAGAGGAGTACGCCCCGCGTACATCCTCTGTTAGGCCTTTGGCAAATGGGCTTTGGGTTTTGGGCTGTTTATGGACAAATATGATTTGGGCTTTGCTGGACTTTGTAAATAAGATATTTTGGGTCAGGTAGTGATAGTGGATCATGGGGTTAGGCCCAATCAGAAGGTTGGGCCCAATTTAGTAAATTGGGCCAATAGTGGGCTTTATATTTATGGACCTTCAACTTAAGGACTTGGTATTGGGCCTTGGCCCAATTAGAATGGATTTAATGAGTTGTGTAGACACTTAGTCAAGAATTTATTTTGGGTATTAACTTAGTATTTATTATGTAATAGTTCGGAATTTCCGGTGAGACAACAGTTAGAAGTTCGGTATTTCAGCACTACTTGCGAGGTGAGTTTTCCTCACTATACTCAATGGTCTAAGGCACCAAGGCCGGTCGTTTTGGATTTTTATCCTGATTTGTTATGCTAGTATGATCTGTTAGATCAGTATCCTGGTAGATAGGATGGTATATGCTATTATGATCTGTTAGATCGGTATCCTGGTAGATAGGATGATATATGCTATTATGATCTGTTAGATCAGTATCTTGGTAGATAGGATGTTATTATGCTTCTATGATCAGTTAGATCGGTTTATTTGTCTATAGACTGTTATGTCATTATTTGTTATATGTGTACATGTTTGATTGGTGGTTGAGGCTTATCTGCTTTGTGCAAAAGCCAATAGACCTGGGTATTCCAACGCGATGGTTATGGGTCGTGAGTATTCCATCCCGAGGATGATTGGACTCTTAGTATGTAGGCATTCCAACTTGTTGGTTGTGGGCCTGGGGTATTCCATCCCGAGGATGATTGGACCCATAGTATGTTGGCATTCCAACCTGTTGGTTGAGGGTCTGGGGTATTCCAACCTGATGGTTGACTGGACCCATAGTATGTTGTTTATGATTATATGTGTATTGTTGTGGGTATGGGTATTTTGGGGAACTCACTAAGCTTCCGGGCTTACAATTTCAGTTTATTGTTTCAGGTACATCAGGGGATCGCGGCAAGGCGAAGGTGTGATCGTACAGCTCCTCATGTTTTATTTATATTTCTAGGAAAAACTCTGATATTAGACTATTTTGAAAACAAATTTGTAATAACTGCTGGTTTTAAATGTTTTGAAAAGTTTTAAATTGGCTTGAATTTATGGGTGTTACACAAAGTATTCTCTTAAAAAGATTAATTACGCGGAATTTGTCTGAAAAACATGATAATGATATTATCCAATCATTTTCAAAGAAATGTGTTTTGTTTATATATTTAAAACTTGGGATGTCATAACTGATATAAAACATAAGCATAAACGGAGACTTACAATGTCTGAATATACCAACAATCTACATCTCCATGAATTTCTCATTATGCATGTACCTTTGTATCGTTACTTGTGATACAAAGAAGTTGAGTGGGCCAGGTTGGGAAACTTGGTGAGTACATAGGGTTTTCTACCCACAATAATATAATATTTATCTCTTTTCTAATTCACACCAAACAGTTAACCTGATTACTCATTCCTGTTACTCTATTTCTTTCTCTCTCTTTCTCTTATTCGATTGGATTTATCTCAAGGGTTCTATCCTATGGATTACTGTAAGCAAAGAGTACAAAAATATTACTTAAGGAATTTCCTAGCGTTACGTGTCGGTAAGGTAACCATGGGAAAATAGAGTACTCAAATGAACTCACTACCCATACTCCCGGTTTGTGTGATTCATTAACTCCTACAAATTGCAAGTCTGCTAGTGTTGCACCGGACTGTCTAGAATAATCCGTAGTCGTCATCAATACTCTGCTTGATGACTGGTTTGTATTGGGCCTGGTTTCTTGCCCTATCTCTGCCATGGTCTCTCACCGGTATTCTATCTCTAGTATGTTTTCTCACCATTATTCTGTCTCTGGTATGGTTTCTCACAAATACTCTATCTCTTGTATGGTTTCTCACCATTATCTATTTCCTTATAGTCTCTAACTATTATCTCATTTCTATTATCGCTTTCTACCCATCCTACCTAATATATTATGAGTACGGTAAAATACATATATAATATTTTAGGAAAAATCATTATCTCATGTGACACAGATATCAGGAACTCAAATAATAAGCACATATAGCATTCAGACAAATTGAATACTTGATATTTATGTATAAGTTGAAGGTAACTATACACTCACTTGATGAAAATGGGTAACTAACAAAATCGACAGTGTTCTCTTCGTACTTTGAAAAGACCTAGACACATAAAGTGCTAAGCCTTATTTTAGTTTCGTAATGGTGATGTCTATAATAATTATATTCTATATTCCTCACTAATCCCAATATCTACATCAAGATCTATCAAGTAAGGATCAACCAGGCAGGATAGTTGGGAGGCAGGACCATTTCGGCGCATAGCATTTCTGAAATCCAACACCCAAGCCAACGTGACCATTCTAGACTCCTCTCCTGTAAGTAGATCAATTAGTATAATGGCTTAGAATTATTGATAAAACTTATTTATAGGTTCATAATGACGACTTATGACTATTTACAAGTTACACCAAAAGAAATAGAGTGTAACTTAACTTACAGAGATTTCTAGTGAAAGGTTGAGACTTGTACTGGCAACATTCCGACTCGAGAGCTTCTATTTGTCGGGATCTTTGATGCCTAGAGTACACCCCTAAGGACTTGGACTCAAGAAGAAAGAAGTCTTGGAGCAAATGGATTTGCAAGATGTGAGCAAATGAGTTATTTTCACAACTTATTTATAGGCTACCAGGAAGGAGTATGTGCAACATAATTTCAGGTTACGCCCAATGTAATTTAGGGTTACGCCCAACGTAGTGGCATGGGAAACATGCAAATACGTATGTAGATTTTAAATCGTCAAAAATTCATAACTTTTGCATACAACCTCTGTTTTTGACGTTCTTTATATTCACGTGTAGCTATCGACGAGTTCTACAACTTTTGTTTAGACTCTGTCGGCTAATTTTGAATTTATTTTTAAAGTTATATTTTTAACAGGCTTAGACTGTTAAAGTCCGTTAAAAATTCATAACTTTCTCGCCCAACGTCCATTTTCGACTCTCTTTATATCGACGAACTCCTATTAACGAGATCTTCAAGTCCCCTTTAGATTGTTCTAACTAAAAATCGACCAATCTAAAATTCGATTTATGAGTTGTATACTGCTACGTTAAATCTTAGAAAAATCATAACTTCCTCTCACAAAGTCAGATTTGTACATTCTTTAAATATACGTTGTCGGTTTAATGACTACTACGACTTCCGTTTACAACTTATATTCTAAAAAGTAATTTATCAAAAATTCACTTTTTATGATACGCAGAGTCGTGCTGGTTTAATCGCGAAACCTCGAAGAAGCATAACTTCTTCATACGAAGTCGAATTTCGGCGTTCTTTATATGTACATAATCCTTGTCACATATACTATAACTTTTGTTAATATTATTTGTCATAAATAATCTTCTATCAAAAATCATTTTTAACGCTTATTATCTCTAAAATGACTAGCTCGAATCTGTGGGGGTTACAACTATAAAGCATCGACTTTTAGAATGTTCTTGGAATAAAATATCCCTCTGGAAAGTTGGAATGGGTGGCTTAAAGGATTAGGGACTTAATGCATTAAGTTTCCCCAATGCAGTATTCACGACCTGACTGTATGGAGGTCACCATGTGACGATGAGGTTCATCGACTGTTTTGGACGGACTCTATCATGACGTGGTGGCATGACCATCACAACATGACAATATATTTGATCATGATTGGAGTTTCAGATCGAGACTGAGTTCGTTAGCCACGACGTGGCAATGGACTGGCCACGACGTGGAAGTCAGGTGATGATGATTTTGCATGTTGACTTTGACCTTGACCATTTACTTTTGACATGTGTTTACTTTTGGTCAAATTTCTAGTTTCAGAAGGTAGACCAAGGGTTTACCTTCAATAGTTTATTAGGAGGTGCAACACCCATTTTTCTTCGGTGTGAGCTGATAGCTGTGGATTCCGTCTGTGATGTGAGTTTTCTCACTATAACACATAGGATGTCCGTTTTCATTGTGATACTTGCATGTAAAACCATGATGTGGCCCCTGGCATATGTATGAAAGACCATGATCTAGCCCCTGACTAGGGATGAGATTTAAAACTGGAAAATCGGTTGAACCGGAATATGCTAAACTAGTCTAGGTTTTGGGTCTTAGTAATAGCCTTATCCAGGTTTCGGGTATTCCGGGTATGCGTCTATAGGATCTGGGTAAACCGGGTAAAAGAACCGGAAACGAGTAATTAGGCTGGAACCGGGTTTATGCTAAGAAACACCCAGATTGTAAAGAATTTTTTATTTGTAGGTCGACCTAGAGCCATCAGATACACAATGCCACTCTTTTTTTCTTCCTTCTCCATGTAACCTCTGATATCATATATTAAGTTTTGACGCAAAAAATAATTACTAGTTTTATCATTTGCCCTTATAACACTATAAACCGATTTTAGTATTTTTAATAAAAAAACCCATTACTTATTATAAAGACATGGAGTTTATATAATGTTTAAACACTTTTTAAACCATTTTAAATATTTTAAAGTTAGGTATTAATAAGTTTTACAATAAAACTATTTTTAACAAAAAACCGATTTTTAAATATTTTTATAAATATAAATTTATAAACATCTTATGTTATCTTATGTTATCTTTTAAATATTTTTAAACATCTTATGTTATCTTTTAAATATTTTTTACAAATATAAATTTATAAACATTTTTATAAATATAAATTTATAAACATCTTATGTTATCTTTTAAATATTTTTTACTTAAACCCCAAGTGATATTATCTTATGTTAAAATGTTGGTTGACATGTAAAACTCATTTTCATGCACAAAACATAACATATAACATAAAAATAAACACCACATGCATGCATTTAAAATGTGTACAAAACAAGCCATGTCTAGTAATAATTTTTGTGAACCGTCACAAGAATTATTAAGTCTTTCCTAAAGGACTTAAGAGACTCTTCAAAAGGTCTTTAAGCTCCCACTTGCCAAGTCAACTCTTTCTTGCAAAAGGACTTCAAGTCTTCATGTTGTAAAGGTTGCAACACTTAAACCATTAAGACTATAATTAAGCGCAAAACCAAAAGTAGAAGCTTATGGTCTCAAATGGTTAAATCATCTTCAATGTGTTCATTTCTTCATATTGTTACATTTAAAAATAAATACAACTAGTCTAACTAATTTATTACAACAAATAAAAAAAATACATATTTATCTATTACTTCTTATGGATAAATAAATATCAACAAAACACAACATAAATGTCCAAATGGCTTGTTTATACACAAAACATATCAAATATTATAACAAACAACTCTTTGTTTTTTCTAAGGCACTTTTATATAACCAAAATGCATGAAAAATTGTTATATATAAAATAAACAATTTTAACCAAGAAGTTGTCAAAGAAGAAAATATGGATTTTTCTTAACCAAAAGAAATTCATGCTTGTTTTCCCAAAACCAAATATTATCAAACATAAGTTACCATTCTAACATATAAAAGATGACTCTGATACCACTAATGAGTTTTGATAGAAAATATAATTTTGTTGTTCATAAAAACCGCAACAGAAGTCTTATAAAAATAAAAAAAATAAAAAATTATTTTTAGTTTATAACACAACCAAACAATCAATGATCCAATTATAGAGGTGTTGATGAAGATAGCAACCAAATAAAAAATTATTTTTAGTTTATAACACAACCTTTTAAGCCTTTGAAGCCACTTGGTTTTAGGGTGTTGATGAAGATAGCAAAAAATCAACGAGTATGATTTCTCTATGTGTATCCACCATCAAGAATAAGGCACTTGGAATGATAGTTCCTTCTTGTATTCTTGAGTGTCTTAAGCCTTTAAGTGCTTAACTCAAATAAGCACTAAAGAAGACAAATCAAGAAAGCTTTAATTCTTCACTCTACTTCAAAAGTCATGGAAAGAGGATGGAAGAAGCAAGCTACGGTTTTAATGGAAGAAGAGAAGGAAAAGATGAACTTGATCAACTAGCCAAAATTCATGCAAGACACACTCTTTTATAGTCTCATGCAAGGTAAGAGATTTATATTAAAATACTCTAAAGTATTTGTAGCCTTTAGAAGCATGGGGAGACAAATCATGGAGGTTGACGAACAACCTCCATGTCTCTTGAAATTTTCGGCCATACCTCTTGAAAGAAGGAAAATAATTTAATTTTTATAAACTCAAAGTTTATAAAATATAAACTTTGTCCTTAGGTAAAAGACAAAATGTATCAACTAGTCCAAAAGGTTGTACATAACTTATTAATTCATACCATATGAAATAATAATTAGTTATACTTGATAAAGGTGTGACCTTATAGGATCATATATTATTAGCATTATCACTCAATAATGATTTTTGGGCATATAGATTCAACAATCTCCCACTTGCACAAGATTCGTTATAGAATGACATAGACAATAGCTGACGTCTAGCAACGGGCTATTGCCCCTAACAACATATGAATGGTGCCATCTCATCAAAAATCAATTCCAGGACCTCTAAGCTATAATTTTTGCTAAAGGTGTGGTATTTGTTATTCATTTATCTAAAACATCATGTTGAACATGATATATGGGTCACGATCTATCTCATTTAGTGTTCAACTTTGAGTAAGGCCTTAGATGTCTAACTCTCAATGAATAAGAGGAACAAATCCCATCTTGACTACATACGCCCATCATGTAGTTCATGTCATACCCAACGATGGCCCTTAGACTGCCTTTTACGGAACAACGTTAAACCATGTCAAAGCACAACAATTTGTACACTTCAAGTCCCAAATATGTATCTCAGGTCTAAGAATATAAAGATACAACCTTGATCAAAACATCACTCGTTACTACGATCCATAAAGTGATTTTGATGCGGGTCAGGTCCAATACTTATTCTCCTAATCAAGTATTTATGAAGTTGGTAGCAACTCTTGCTATTCTCATCTCCATGAGAATCAACCAATCCACTCATATTAGTCTTACCTCATAGATGCTTCCATAACCTATGAACGACTACTGACATTTAGAAAAACATAGTTATTCAAGGATTTAAACATGCTAATATAGAACACAACAACTATTTAATGAAAAACTCATATCTAATATATCAACTCATTACAATGTATGATGCTTGTATTGTTCCAATATCTAAATACTAAATTTCAATCAAATACATCTACTTATATTTACAATGCCCTATAGCACCAGCTTGACTTTCATGGTTTAAATAATGAAGGAGTTATGTTAAGTAGATTTTACAAACTTGATTTGTATAAACTTTACGAATACAAACATTTTCAGTTTTATATATATATATATATATATATATATATATATATATATATATATATATATATATATATATATATATATATATATATATATATATGTTGAAACAAGAAAGTGACCCTCTGCAGCTAAGATGGACCCAAAGACCCCAATGCCTCTGTGAACCGAAGAAGAGCCTCCTGAAGTCTGTTTGTCATTTTATGTCACCCGAAGATGAGAAGAAGACCCGCAGGCGTCTGTAACATGAAGACTGCAACAAGTTACCTTTACTGAATTTGCTTGTAAACTTAGTATTATCTGGTGTACTCTTCAGGGTCACCGAAGTCAGCTGATTTGTAATTGTTTATTATTTTCGTGTAACTGTTGGGCCTCTATAAATAGAGTGTTCCACTTCATGTTTACTTACCAATTTTATAAACTTATCAATAGAAGATCTCTTCATATCTATTCTATCAAAAGTTATCCTAGTGATACTTTATCCGAGTCCCTCTTCACTTATGTTGTTCGTCATTTACTAACTTGTGTTTTCACGTAAACCATGTTACGATTCAACTAAGTGTCTACTTGTTTAATGCTTATTGATATAACTTGCTGCTATTTACATTCCTTATTTTTCCGCAATCTAACTATTATTGTTGAGCTAACAAAGATCCTTTGAGATTAACTTATTATTCCGCAATATATTATCTCGTTACTAACTTTCATAAGATATTCTCTCAACAATTGGTATCAGAGCAAAAGTGGTTGTCTTTTAACTCATTTCAGAAAATCAAAACTCTTTTTAACAAAACTCTGATTTAAAAGACCTTCAATACCACTAAAGCTCATTAAAACAAGGAAAAATGGCACAAGCTTATTATTTAAACATTTCAAACAGTGTTGGAGGTTCTAACAGATCTCCAAAACTTGTTGCAAGTGAATATCATCATTGGTCCCAAAGAATGGAAAGATATTTAAAGAGACTCGGTAGAGATGTTTGTAGATCTTTAGAAGAAGGACATCATGTCCCTATTCTCATTCCCGTTGTAGCTGATGGTGCTCAGGCGAGACTTGGAGGTGGTCCAGCAGCCATGAACATACCTACCAACGATGATCTCGAAAAGATGGAGAAAGATGTAATTGACTTCTATGAAATTTCATGTGGAGTTGCTCCAGACAACTTTGACATCATCATCAACTGTAAATATGCCAAATAAATTTGGGATGTACTAAAAAATCTTTACCAAGGTTCTGAACAAGCTCAAGACAAGAAGCTCACTACTGCTCTCAACGAGTTCACCGACTTCAAAGCTCTACATGGTGAAAGTCTTGATGACTCCTTTAAGGGATTCAACCTCATAATCACTAAAATCCCAAATGCTGACACCGTCAGAAGCAACCATGAAACCAACCTGCAGTTTATGAATGGGTTAGGATGACTGAAAAAATGATAGCTCGAGGTGACAGAAAGATCTAAACGCTCTCACTGTTCAAACTCTATGGTGAACTTCAGGCTCAAGAATCTACGGTGCTAAAAGAATGTGCAGATATGGGTGGATCACTTGCTTTAATGGATCAAACTCCTCAGTATTCCATCAAAGTACCTCCGTATCTCTATCCTGAAGAGTCATCATATCAAGATCCATATGACAACTCACTGCAATCATATGAAGTAGATGTCGAACTGGATGATGAGGAATAATGCCAAAATTCCATAGCCCTTGTCAGTCAACAGTTCAATTGACTCCCACCACCCACTTTTCGTAAAAACCAACAATTCACCAAACCACCTTTCAACCGAAACTTCAACTCGCAGAACAATCATCAATGATATCCTAGAAACCCTCATCACCAACCTCAGCCTCAGAATGCTCCTTAGATAAAGGAAACTCTGCATACTAACAAATCAACAGACTCTGGTACTACTAATGAAGACAACAAAGATAGATTTCTTATAATGTCACAAGGAAAATCACTTTGCAATAGATTGTAAATCAAATGTGGTGAAAGACAAAGCATTCTATCTTAGAATGGCTCAGGAGATGGAAGATATGGAGAAAGAAAAGGTGAAATTATGTGTAGATCAAGTTCGTAGGGATCATCAGGTTTGGTCTTCGGGTGATGAAGATGAGGAGCCTGACAACAAAAGGAAGAGAGAAAAGATATGCATGGTGGCAACAAGTGAAGAAGATGGATCAATCAACCTGCAAAGGAACTACTGCTACATGGCAAGAGCAGGGACCCTCAACATCGTTGAACAAGTAAAACTTATGATTCAGTCTAATAACTATAGCATTCATGATTGTGAATCTTAAATAGAAAGACTTAATGAAACGTGTGATGTCGTCCTTATAGACTGCAACAAAGCTTTAGATGAAAAGAACATAGCGACCCAAGAGTTGTACCACTTGAGAGGAAGACTAGAAGACAAGAAGCTTAAGGTCACTATGTTAGAAAAATATCCGTTGTTAGAAAAGAATGCTAGGTTACTTAGTGAGACTCAGTTAGAAATTGCATTCAATCAACGGGATTTAGCCCGAAAAGAAATTGTATGTTTGAATCTTTTAATTGAAAATTTGTTTAATGAAAGTGAGGCCATTGAAAACTTAGTTAATAATGGGACTGTTGATAACACATATAATTGGGTATGGTCCAATGGGTACTCTATTGAAGAGAACTCTCCTCCTCGGTTTGATGTCGAACATCCTTATTATAAGCCCCATTTCTGGTATGTGAATTAATAAAGTAATTTTCATTTTCTTAAGGGGTACTCGACGAGTCTGTAGCCCGACTCGTCGAGGAAGAAGGATGGGTCACACCGTATGTGCATAGATTACCGGGAGTTGAACAAGGTAACAGTGAAGAACCATTACCCACTCCCGAGGATAGACGATTTGTTTGACCAGCTTCAGGGAGCATCTTGGTTCTCCAAGATTGATCTACGGTCAGGATATCACCAGATGCGGGTCAGGGAGGAGGATGTGCAGAAGACCGCTTTTAGGACCCGCTATGGTCATTATGAGTTTGTGGTGATACCGTTCGGGCTCACCAACGCTCCAGACGCGTTCATGGACCTCATGAACCGCGTATGCAGACCGAAGTTGGATCGATCTGTGATAGTGTTCATTGATGACATCTTGGTTTATTCCAAGACTCAAGAGCAGCACGAGGAGCACCTGAGAGAGGTGCTAGAGACGCTGAGGATGGAGAGACTTTACGCGAAGTTCTCCAAGTGCGAGTTCTGGTTGCGCGAGGTGCAGTTCCTTGGACACCTAGTCAACCAGAAGGGTATACTAGTGGATCCGGCCAAGATAGAGGCCGTGATGCAGTAGGAGGTCCCGAGATCTCCAACTGAGATTCGGAGCTTCCTAGGATTAGCAGGGTACTACAGGAGATTCATTCAGGATTTCTCCAAGATAGCAGTTCCGCTCACCCGACTGACCAAGAAGTCGGTGGTGTTCCGCTGGGGGCCTGAGCAGCAGGCAGCTTTTGAGACCCTCATACAAAGATTGTGCGAGGCGCCGATTCTTACCCTGCCAGAGGGAGTAGAGGATTTTGTAGTCTTCTGTGATGCTTCGATCACAGGTATGGGAGCGGTTTTGATGCAGCGAGGCCATGTGATAGCTTACGCCTCTAGACAGCTGAAGCCTCACGAGGCTAACTATCCGACACATGACTTGGAGTTGGGGTCAGTAGTGTTTGCTCTCAAGATTTGGAGACATTACCTCTATGGGGTTCGCTGTGTCATTTACACTGATCACAAGAGTTTGAGGTACCTCATGGATCAGCCGAATCTAAACATGAGGCAGCGACGATGGTTAGATGTGGTAAAGGATTATGACTGTGAGATCCTTTATCATCCGGGCAAGGCCAACGTAGTGGCCGACGCCCTGAGCCGCAAGGCGGTAGCCGCCCCGATCAGGGATATTTGTCTGAGGATGACAGTGATTACTCCATTGTTGGAGCAGATCAGCGAGGCTCAGGTTGAGGGCCTGAAGGAGGAGAGGCAGAAGTGTGAGAGAATAGTGGGCCGAGTAGCTTCCTTTGATTATGACAGTCGGGGATTGTTGACTCTTCATGGGAGAGTTTGGGTACCGTACTGGGGCGGAGTGCGGCAAGTTTTGATGGACGAGGCCCATAAATCTCGATTTTCCATCCACCCTGGGGTGACGAAGATGTATAGAGATCTTCGACCCGACTATTGGTGGCCTTGCATGAAGCGGGACGTAGCCTGGTACGTAGAGAGATGCCTGACCTGCAGGAAGGTCAAGGCAGAACACCAGAGACCCCACGGCAAGATGCAGCCGTTAGACATTCCGGTGTGGAAATGGGAGGATATCACTATGGATTTCATCACTAAGCTTCCCAGGACTGCATGTGGAGTTGACTCGATTTGGGTCATAGTGGATCGGCTGACCAAGAGCGCCCATTTTATACCGATCCAGGAGAGCACATCGGCTGAGAAGTTAGCCGATATCTATGTGCGCGAGGTGGTGGCACGGCATGGAGTGCCTGTTTCGGTAGTGTCAGACCGAGACGTCCGTTTTACTTCCAGATTCTGGAAGCGGTTTCATGACGAGATGGGGACTCGTCTCCATTTCAGTACCGCGTTCCACCCTCAGACGGACGGGCAGAGCGAGCGGACGATTCAGACTCTAGAGGACATGCTTCGGGCATGTGTTTTAGATTTCGATGGAAGTTGGGATACGTATCTTCCGTTAGCGGAATTTTCGTATAACAACAGTTGCCACGCCAGCATTGACCGCCCTCCCTTCGAGATGCTCTACGGGAGGAAGTGCAGGACCCCAATCTGTTGGGGTGAGGTCGGTCAGAGAGTCATGGGGAGTACAGAGGTGGTACTCAAGACCACAGAGTTGATCCAGCAGGTCCTTAGCAGACTGCAGACTGCGCAGAGTTGGCAGAAGAGTTACGCCGACAGGAGGCGTTCAGATTTGGAATTTCAGGTGGGCGATATGGTCCTCCTGAAGGTATCACCCTGGAAGGGTGTTATCAGGTTTCGGAAGAGGGTTAAGTTGGGCCCCAGGTTCATTGGTCCATTTAGGATCTTGGCCCGGGTGGGTCGGGTCGCTTATCGGTTGGACCTTCCAGCAGAGCTTAGCCAGATCCACAACACTTTCCATGTTTCTCAATTGAGGAAGTGCTTGGCGGACGAGTCAGCAGTTGTACCCTTGCAGGATATTCAGGTTGATAGCAGCCTGAATTATCTTGAGAGGCCCGTTGCGATCTTGGATCGGAAAAAGAAGACCTTGAGGAACAAGGTAGTCCAGCTAGTGAAGGTGCAGTGGCAGCACCGAAAGGGTTCAGAGTGGACGTGGGAGACCGAGGAGGAGATGAGGGAGCATTATCCAGAGATATTCATAGATTCAGCAGCAGCAGACTTCGAGGACGAAGTCTAAGATAAGTAGGGGAGAATTGTAACGCCCCATTTCTGGTGTGTGAATTAATAAAGTAATTTTCATTTTCTTAAGGGGTACTCGACGAGTCTGTAGCCCGACTCGTCGAGTAGAGATGGGATGATCACGCGATTTAAGTTGGCTACTCGGCGAGTCCATATGTTGGGACTCGGTGAGTCTGCCTGTCTGGATGAATTCCTAATTTCAAGGGTTTGTACCCTATTTAAACGTCATTATAGCCTCCCACCCCATCCTCCAGCACCTTTAGAGCATTTCCCCTGTAAACCCTAGCCCCTATTGTTGAGCTTGAGTGTGTTTGTGCTAGATTGGAGGCTTTGGAAGAGAAGGAAGAGAACAAGGTCCATAGAAGAGAAAGGAGATCCAAGAGTTAGCCTCCATCTGTTTCTCATTCAGGTAATAAAGTTATTACCTTGTGTATTCCTCCATTAAACCCTCTTTTATGCTTGTTATGTCTTCCATGGAGCCTTATATGATTCAAAACTTGAGATATGGACTTTCCTTTGGATGGAAACCTTAGATCTGGACTTTATTGAACTCCAGGAGCTCATTATAGCCACCTTTATGCAATCATGGCCTTGTTCCAAACCCTAGGTGCTTAGTACTTGATGATCTTGGGTATTTTAGCCTCATACCCTTGTGCATGCAGGTAAAGTTGGAAACTTTACGTGTAAAACCTGTCCTAGAAGCTCAGATCTATGATTTGGAAGCACTGAAATCAATTAGAACCGACTGTATAGTAATAGCATGCTTGGGACTCGGCGAGTTGTTCTTCAGGCTCGACGAGTTGTTCTTACGACTCGGCGAGTCGCAGTCTGGACGTGTTCATATGATGAAGGAGAACTCGACGAGTTGTTCATACAACTCGGCGAGTCGGATGAAGTTAGACTCGATGTATGTATCGAAGAAGAACTCGTCGAGTCTTCGCCAAACTCGACGAGTAAAAGCGAGTAGAGGACTAGAACGGATGAAAGGGACTCGGCGAGTTGGCGGCCCAACTCGGCGAGTCCGATCAACTGGAAGTTGACTTTGACCAAGAAGTTGACTTTGACCCGGGAGTTGGCTTTGACCGGGGGTGAAATAGTCATTCTACCCTGAGATTAGTTATCATTATTTGATTTAGTGTTTATGGGATTTGTAGCCGGGGAGTTCCGGAGCAGCAGTCAGACCGTCTCAGATTTAGCACCTCAGCAGCCAGCGTTACGAGGTGAGTTTCCTTGCAGTAGTAACGGGTCTACGGCCTCAATGCCGGCCCGTTTAGATAGTAGTTCCGGACTTCGGTCCGATACCGGGAGAGTCCCGAGAAGTAGATATGTATGCTTGTTGTCTTCGTGATTCATGCATGTTATGTTCGGTTCTGTTATGTGCTATATGTTCCGGACTTCGGTCCGATGCCGGGCGGGGCCCGATGTAGTGGGCGGGGCCCAAGCTAGTTCCGAACTTCGGTCCGATGTCGGGTGGGGCCCGATGTAGTGGGCGGGGCCCAAGCTAGTTCCAGACTTCGGTCTGATGCCGGGCGGGGCCCAGTATTTGCTTATATGTCATTGTATGGTATGTGGTAGTTTGGGGGAACTCACTAAGCTTTGTGCTTACAGTTTCAGTTTTTGGTTTCAGGTACTTCCGCAAGTAAGGGGAAGAGCTCGGGATGATGGCATGGCACACACCACAGCTTCAGTTTTATCCTGGGAGTTTTATTCAGATATTTTAATATGATTGATACAGTATTTGTTTTGACACAGTTACTTGACTTTTGAGTTACTCATTCTATGGTTCTTAGTATGTATGACATTCGATGATGTGATTTTTAGTAATATTAAAACAAAAATTTTTGGGTCGTATTTTGGGATGTTTCACTTATGTCCCACTAGACTGGGCCTTTCATTATCCAGTCAATGACAAGACCTTCCCCGAAGATATTCGATGCCACTTTGGTAGACTTCATGATCTCAGTAAAAATTGTGTGATCGAGGAGATTCATCCTGAATCCTCGGGAAACATAGAAAGTTTCTTGCCTGTCATCGGTATAATTAGTCCTAGTTCTCAGTCCAGTTCTGTAGTGGACGAAGAAATTGTTATGGAAGAACCTGAAACCAAAACAAGTCCCAATAAAGATTTTCCATTGACCTACTCTACGGTACTTCAGTCCTCATTACCAATAAATGACATACCGCAGACGCCAGTTAAGTCCACGTCGACTCTTCAGCCGTTTACACATGAATTGCCCATTAACAACTTTGAGTTTGGACAATGCTCCCAAAATCATGAACTCTATAGTTCAGATGATTCAACCCCTAGGTCAATGTCTGGATCCAAGAATTTCAAAAAAACCCAAGTAAATGCTTCTAATGTTTTCACACCAAAAGTTGAAGCAAAATTGGCTCTGAAAAATGAAGTCAGATCCCGACTTGAAAAGCGGGAAGCTGAGTCAAGAAACAAAACTTTCAAAACTCAGGCCAAATTATCAAACAAGGGAAAATGACACATATAGCCTACAAATTTTTTAGGGTTGACCCTTTTAATCACTTAAGTTTTTTCGTGGCTTTATGAGGGAACCAAGTTGTGGGCAACCTGTCCTTTTAGTCCCTTTTACTTGTTTTAGTCGGTTTTGGGGATACATAGGCAAAACTTGGGGCCCACCCATCTCTCTCTCTCTCTCTCACCTTCTTCGTATCTATCACACAAGATAAGGTTTCCCCAATTCCCTCTATTTCTTCAACCTTCCACCATGCTCTCATTAGCTCCAAATTCTCCCAAACCTACCTCCACTTTCCTCCATTCACCGTTCCTCTCCTCCCCGATTCCTCTCACTTCCCACCACAGACCCAATAAACCCTTCCGAAAACCCATCTCAGCCACGCTTATCCCCGCCTCTAAGTCACCATCTCAAAAACTCTACCAACCCTTTCTCCCACCGACAGTGCAATCTCCAATACCACCCCATTATCGTAACCTCGACACAGAAGCCCTCCTTGATGTTCTTTCGAATCGCCTTGGCCAGTGGTTTGAATACGCCCCTCTCATCCCTCCATTGATTTTGGAAGGATTTTCCCCATCCACCCTCGAAGAAGTCACTGGCATCAGTAGTGTTGAGCAGAATCGACTCGTTGTAGCTGCTCAGGTTTGGGATTCGTTGGTTCAGTGTGGTATTGATGAGGAACTTGCTACGGAAATCAAGTAGTTCATTGTAATCTGGTATGCCTAGCACTAGGACCTCAACGATGACAAATAGAGAATGAGAACTTAGGGAAGAGACTGCTCTCCACACACATCGATGGAGCTTGAGAGACCAATCCAGAAATTAGATCTGATCTGGGTTTGAATTGCTTCTGGGTCTGGTGTATGTATTTGTGAGATGTTCTTCATTGATAATGATTGTATGTGGGTTCTTTTGGTTTGAGGTTTCTCACATGGGTCACTGCGAAGACAAATCAGATGGGGAGGGGAGCTTGTTGTCGGTCGAAGATGACAGAAAGACTGGAAACACCACAACCTGGATCAATCAAATGAGTTGGGTCATGTCGGATCGATGAATAAAAAAAGGGAGGGAGAATACTATGGAAGGAACTTGCAGGTGTGTGTATGTGTATGTTATTGGAGAGAGAGAGAGAGAGAGAGAGAGAAAGAGAGAGAGAGAGAGAGAGAGAGAGACATGTTGTGGGACCTTTTAATTTTTTTAATTTATTAAAATATAAAAATAAGTGAGCTGGAATAAGGGGGTAACCGGGTTACCCCTTCATTTTCTCAAAAAGTACATATTGGACCCGACAAAACCAAATTTTTTCCCTTAAAAAGCCACTTAAAAAGTTAAGTGACTAAAAGAGTAAACCCTAGAATCTTCATAGGGCGTATGTGTCATTTTCCCTTTTAAACAAAAGGAATTTTAAAAAACCCATCACTGCAAAAACTTTTCAAAATGACATTGCAGTCGATGGATCTCGTCAAAAGGCATGTACAGTGACAAAATCTTTTGAAACCAGCATCAATGTACCCTCTCAAAATAAGTTCAAGTAGTTGTCATGAAATTCCTTAAAAGAACCAAAAATGAAGGGTGTTTTACACACTACACATTTTTCGAAAACCCATCAACTCATTTGGAAGTCAAAACCTACACCGAGGTCCTTTATCCAAACTTCTTCTAACACAATAGACACTTTTGTAATGCACAACCCAAAGACCAGTCCAAAGAAGAAAACCACACCCTCCATATCAAATAATAGTGTGGTAATTTTTAATAAGGAAAACCCTTAGGCTATCAGGCAATTCTATCATGCAATTCTTGGAGATCCTTAGCCTATCACTAGCATGTTGTTCTAACATATAACAAGATCAAATAATAGTGTGGTAATTTGGGGTCTACTTACTGGCTCCGACTGATCATACACATCGCATCCTCTTTGATTATATTGAAAACAATTTGAAAATCATTTTTAAAAATCTTTTTCCTTAATTTGAGACTGGATTCACATAAGTGTTCTTCCACTTCACTCAAACTAAGGCTGTGATACCAACTTGTAACATCCATAAAAATCATGATAAGTTTAAACTTTTTAAAACCAACCCAATTTACAAATTGTTTACAAACATAGTTTTCAAAAACATTTGAACATCAGAGTTTTCCAAAATCATAAGTCAAAACATGAGGATGTGTACGATCATGCCTTCGCCTTCCTACGGTCATCTGAAGTACCTGAAACATAACCCAAAACGGTAAGCCAACGCTTAGTGAGTTCCCCCAAAGTACCAACACATATAAAAATAACATATACAATAATAACATGTCGGGTCGAATCAACCATCGTGTTGGAATACCCCAGGCCTCTCAACCATCGGGTTGGAATGCCAATACACTATGGGTCCAGTCACCCATCGGGTTGGAATTATTGGATTAGGTGTCTAAGCCCATAACTATAACTGGTATGTACGTGACTTGATAATAGCATGGTCCATTTTGGGTTGCCTTCACCAGATCAATTTGATAGGATGGATATTTGAGAAAAAAGTTATTTGTGATTTATTAATATATTATAAGTATAATATATTAATTGAGAAATCATATTATTTAATTAGTATTGATCAAGAATTAATTTGGAATTAATTTAGTGATCAAAAGAGACTAATTAAATTAACAGGGACTGATTAGGTAATCAGTAATACTTATAGTTTGGGCTAATAATCCATAATTATTAGAATGGACTAATTCTATGTGGGAGTCCATGAAGAGTTAGTCCAGAGGGCTTCTCATATGGATTATTGCATTAAAGGCCCAAGGAAGTGAATTAGGGTTTACAAGTTAGACCCTAGGAATTCTATACTATAAAAGTAACCCCTAGACTCCCAAAAACCAACACTTGTGATCATAGATGTAACCCTAGCCGAATTTGGAGCTTCATAACCTCTCTCACAAAGTCCTCCTCTTGCTTTTGGTGTTTGTGAACCATTTGAGGCATCACACTTGAGGTTCTAAGCTCTTGAAAGGCCAAGTTCTATAAGCTACATAATAAGAGGTATTCATCTAACTAGTTTTTATGTTGTATATCTCCAATTGCATGTTAGTTAGGGTATATGCTTTGGATAATACGAAATTGCATGTATAATTAGATAAAAATCAGATCCAATGCATTAGGGTTGTATGTGCATCATAGGAGTGTTATAGTACCTAAAACCCAACAGTGGTATCAGAGTCTGGTTGTTTTCTGTTATATAGATGCAATGGTTAATTGTTCAAAGCTGGAAAAAAATGGAAATCTTCCTTCTGCCAGGCTGAACTCGACGAGTCCATATTGGAACTCGACGAGTTCATTGTTTGACTCGACGAGTTGGACAGTCGGTTGGTAGATTTTCAGGTTTTTTGGCCAGAATTGGATTAGGATCATTACCTTAAACTGTTTTGTATCATAAATTCTGATTTTTCTGATATGGTAGTGATTATCTTCATCTAATTTAAAGATAAACTCAAATATTAAGATAATTAGAAAGTTAAATGATAAGCTAATTATTTGTATTATTTGATTTGAAATTATCTTGCTATCAGAGTTGTATTAGGTCAAATTTGTAAAAGATAAAATGATTATTGTATTGGTTTAAAATTTGATCTAAATAGTTTTGAAGAGTTACAAAACTTGTCATCGAGTTTTGGAATTCAAAAGGTTTTTAAGATTTACAAAACTTGTCATCAAGTTTTGGAACTCAAAGGTTTTGAAGAGTTACAAAACTTGCCCTCAAGTTTTGGAATTTGAAGAGTCTCATTTGTGTAACATCAAACTCTTAAACACTAGTAATTTGAATAGGTTCATCAATGCAACTCTTGGTCTTGTAACTTAAAAATAATTAAATAGTTTTAATTTTTGAAATTTTAATTTAGAACCTTGATGTTTTGAATAGTTAAAATTACACCCTTGGAGTTTATTAAATTAATTAAGTGTTTAATTAAAAGAGAAAATTAATAAATTGGTAATAATATGGTTTAAATATAATTAAATTAAAAGTCTAATTTATAGTTTAAACCACCTAGTATTTTAAATATATAACAGCCTTATACTATATAAAATTAAAATTCTAATATATTATATATGTATAAGTTAAATGTCAGTCTTACCGTTAGTAGGCATTATTCACGAAGCTGGTCTATAAGGGGTGTTTAAAGAAGCGGCCAGTAAAGTGGCCGCCATTGGGTATACACTCTTACCCACCGCACCCATAACCAATGGTGGGTCGTTAGTCGAACGGATTTGATAGGACACTTAAATCATCATTAAAAGTATAATGAAATACAAAGTAACTAAACACTTTATAAATTCCCAATCTTAGTTACTTTAGAAAAATGTGAATTTGATGCTAACCCATGAAATTGTACATTGCACCTTATTGGTCGTTAGTGGAGCGTTTGTGGTTAACTGGCACACTAATATGGGACTAATAAAGTATGGAAATGGGTAGCTCGTAGACTATCATAGATCAATGGAGCGTGTGTGGTTAACCGACACATTGATTAGGTGATAAATGACTTCGAGAGTACCAAGCTAATTTGCATGGTTATTCACACCTTGTTTGTGATCCTCGGTATCCCAGTCACAAACTTGAAGGGCATAATCGAGATTAAACATGCCATTGAAAAGTTCAATGAATCTCAAAGAATCTAGGAATTTCAATTCATTTAAAACCTAATGTTCACTTTCGTTTTTCATTGTGGAAATTGGTAAATCGTCATTTACCTACCTTCAAATATTTTGCAGTTGGATTACGCCATCCCTCTTCCGAATTGTAAAATATTGTGTTGGGTCCTAGCCTTGATATTTCATTTGGGTGTTATATTAAGGACTTAAATCAACTAACTTGAATTTATCCCCTTATAGATGTCTAGTTCTGACAACTATGGTCTTCCCGAATCTTTTGGAAATAGCTTTCCCCATGGAGATGATGTTCCACGTTTCGATCGTGAAAATGGAAATCATTCTTCACTTCATCCACCTCCTCCAATTATTCTCCCCATCCCACAGGTTTGTCGACTTGAAAAGTTCAAGATCACTCAAGCCCTATTGGCAAGAAAACATGAAGATGGAAAGTATGTATGTACTCACGTCTTGGACATGAAGCTACATATTGACAGGGTAGGGATGTTGGGTGTCATGTTCCCAAGGAAGCTGGCCGTTGACTTGGTTCTTCATTCACTTCCTAAGTCATATACTGAGTTTGTTAAAGACTACTACATGACAGATCATGACGTGACCCTTATCGATCTAACATATCTGCTAATTGTTGTTGAATCAGCAATGATTTGGCGCACTAGTAAAGCAAAATTGATTGGAAGATCTACTTCCCAAACTGCCATGGACAAAAGCAATGACATGGGTAATCTAGAAATGATTCCTTCTCCTAAGGGAAAGGAATTAGCCATGGTCAAAAGTTTTGTCATAAGAAAAAAGCCAGTTCTGAGAAAGCTCCATGTGCAAATGCCAAAGAGTCCACTTGTTTTTACTGCCATTTGAAGGGGCATTGGAAGTGAAGCTGCCCTGACTACCTGAAAGATCGCAATGATGGTAAAGTCAAAATGTATGACTCTGCTTCAGGTAAGTTCACTATCTAACTCTATTAAGTTCCTATTTTAAGAATCATAATACATGATGTGATAAGATTACATTTTGATGTTTTGTAGGATCGAAGAAAAGAAAGGAAGCTTAAAGGAAGAGTAAGATGAGTCTGATCGTGAAGAGATGGATTTCGATCGTATGGTTCGATGATCGGATTTTTGAGCTGCTACTTAAGAGTTATGATAGATTGCTTAGGAATAGATAGCAACATAGTTTTTATTTGTAATAGCATTGTAAGGACATATTTTTCCGCACCTTTTATAAATAAAGAAAAAAAATTATCTTATTTTAAGTTTCCTTGCAATGACATTTGTGAAAATTGTTGTTTGTATGTTTCTAGAAATATTGAAAATGGTTTGGTTCTTAGTTATATCAATTGTGGTAGTGTCATAATTTTCTAAGTAAGGAAAGATTCTCATCGTCCAAGTTTCAATTGGATAGAAACCTAAAATCATATGATGTATGAAAATCTTGGTACTTGGGAAATTAAGACTAATTCTTTGTTTACATAAGTATGTAAGTCAAGTGAAATATAAAAGGATCTAGTACACATTGATGTGTACTGGTCAGATCCACCACAAAGGACGATAAAATCTATTCGTCATGATTTGCTGAAAGCTCAGTAAATTTGGTTATGCTTACAAGATTAAGTATAATTCTGATACCTTGAAAATATTCAAAGTATAGCAGAACGAATAAGAAGAATGAAATTAGGCAGAAAGATAAAAGTTTCTCCAATATGAAAGGAAAGGAGAATAATTTAGTATCATGTTTTATGATCATCCTAATTATTATGGAACCATATCTCAATTGATCCTCTAAGGACAACTTAGTGCACTTGCATGAATAAGAAGAGGAATCAAGAATTGTTGAAATGGTTAACTCAAGAAAGATGAGTCATACTTCGTTCCGAAATCAAGTCTTAGAGTCATACTCCAAGATTGTGTCTTGAGTGACATATCCTAAATAGGTTTATAAGCACATCATGAAATGTAGAGTAGAAAGTTTTCTTACTCATGTACATTTGAAATTGGTAGTTGTGATGTTTTGGATAAAACAAAGATCAACTAAGACCAATTACATGAGGTGTTGTCTTGACAAGGTCTCACACTAACTCTTGAATATATGGTTGTCAAGAAATGTTCCTTGACAGAGAATCTTATATGTCAAGAGGTCAGTGGGAGTCTTAAAAGTCTTGAAAGTTTCAAGAACTAATTGTTTACACTAGCACACGACTTAAGGTTTATAACCTATCGTGTTGACATATTCTTGTTTATGTGCCTATTCCAGTTAGTTTGACTATGCATGTGAGTTCTATGAATTCTCATTTCAATGCATAAGGCAAAGCACTTTGATCAATGAAAGTACATTGATTTGTATAGGTGAGCTGTTCAACAACATGGAAGCAATGGTAGGACCCTCATGCTACCAGATGGCAGGAAATTAAGATTCAACTAGTTAAGTCCATATGAGTTTGGATTTGTCACAAACCTTGTCTTGTGATTATGGTTTTGACAAATTCACATGGATATGAACACATGCACCATTAAATCTAAGTGGTAAAGGTTTCTCTCCACTTCATGAAAATGATTGTGAGGAAACGCTTTCACTAAGTAGACTTTAAAGAGTTAGCAGTTGTGTTAATTGTGGTCTCAAATTTTATTATGATTACGGCATCCATCTTCATAGTTCCAATTGTAAGATATGACAATATAGTCTGAACGTTCGGGACTCACTGATGTAAGTTCTGAAATTGTTTAGACACACATATGAGTTTTCTACTGAAAGGTGTATGAGCTTGAGAAGCCTAGATAAGGTCTTATCAAAGCATCTTATATCAGAAATCTAAAATTTTGAAAGAAAGTCAATAAGTATTGATTTCTAGAAGTCCAGCCGATTTCTGGGTACATGTCAAAGCTAGTGGGAGCATAAGTGTTATGCTAGTAAGAATGTAATTATTATGCTAGTGGTAGCACAATTATTACGTTAATTGTTGCGAGTTAGCAATGCTAATTATAGAAAACAAAAGTTTCAATTCGCAGATTTACAAAGTTTGAAAATTTGTTTTGCTATAATTAAGGGAGAGGAACTTATACTTTATTTCAAATCTAAAATATTAGATTTAAATATTAATGGAACTTAGTCATGGAAATATATAAGAATGTTATGTTGAAATGCGGGTATAGGATCGATTGCATATGCTATAACATTCACTTGTTCTACTTTTCCAAATGCCCAGGGCATTAAAAGGGAAAAGGGACTAGAACGGTAATGACTAAAGCTGTTAAACAGCTGTCAAGGACAATCCAAGGTTCGCCAAAGATTGGTTTCTTATAGACAGTTGGAAGTGTAGTAATGGATGGACCATATTGACATAATTATGATTACATAGGACTCTATTAAGAATGGACTATCATATGGAAAATATGGAAATATTCCCATATTGGGAGTTGGATATTAAGAATCTATGTGTAAGTTAGAAACTTTCATGCAAGAAGGATGTTCAAAGGAATGTACTTTAAATATGAGACTTTGTATCTATGGAATTGTCCTGTAACAATCTTTAGTGGAGTAATTTGTAATATCATTGTCCAAGTCTCTGTGACGTTGTTGCATTGACATTACAAAAGGATCATTGCATGATAGTTTAGAATCTACCACATTCTAATAGTGGCGAGAATTTCGTATTCTTACACTTACGATAAGGATTTAAAATTGTGAAATGAGTGTCATTGGAAATGTTTACAATTGATCTATTTCACAAAGTAAGGACCATAGGTAAACATAGTGTGCATGCTTGCAGCATGGGAAAACTATTGTTTTAATTCAAGTATTAAGTTGATTAGTCGAAACATTGTACAATGAATAATGTGTAATCCATATGGTGACTAAATAATAAAGTTTTGTTTATATTCAAAAGCTTTGAGACCATATTGGATTCGATTATTCTTGTGTTTCACTTCGCATGTTTTACTTCCCGAATAACTAGGTTATTCAAACATCCATAGTCAATCATACTTTGGAACTAAGTAATAAGGAAAGAATGTCATGATTCCGACTATAGATTGTCTAAGTGCTTAGACATAGCACAAGTTTGTTGCAGTATTCATGAGTACTCCTGTAATAAGATTTGAGTATTGGATTAAACCCACACTCACAGTAATCACTTCATGGATTTTATCACGTGTGATTGTGATACGATAATATCTTATATTCTTGAAACGGAGAGATATGATTTGTAGTTTGCAAGTCGGTTGCACTGAAACATCCCAAAAATCATGACCAAAATTTTCTTTTAAAACATTACTAAATCATAGTATCAAATCATTTCAACATACAAAAAGGGTTATAATAAATCAGAATATCTTTTCAAAACACTTGTTCATTTTATCAGAGTAAACATCCCAGGCTAAACTTCTTTTGCTATGTGTGTGTGCCATGTGATCACCCCGAGCTCTTCCCTCCGCTACCGGAAGTACCTGAAACCAAAACTGAAAACTGTAAGCACGAAGCTTAGTGAGTCCCCCCAATCTACCACATACCACATACTGGGCCTTGCCCACTGCATCGGGCCCTGCTCGGCATCGGACCATATTCCGGACTAACTTGGGCCCCGCCTACTGCATCGGGTCTCGCCCGGCATCAGGCCCCGCCTGGCATCGAGCCCCGCTCGGTATACAGATCTGTTCTCTTTGGCCCCGCTTGTCTCTGGGCCTCGCCCACTACTAACAAATACAAGCATATAACATAACACATATCATAAGGCTAAACATACTCTACTTTACTACTGATGTAAGGTCTCGCCTAGCTTGGGCCCCACCCCTGTCCTGCTACTGGTGAGTCATGGAACCCCATCCATGCTCTTACTGATAGTGAGATACGGGCCCCCGCCCACACTCACCTCCCTCCTAACTCGGGCCTCGCCCCTGTACTTCTACTAATGAGATACGGATCCCCGTCCATACTCGGCTAGTGATGAGATACGGGACCTCGCCCGACTCACCTCCCTACTAGGCACATACAAGTATCACAAAGACAACAAGTATAACTACACATCCACTACTGTCTCGGGTACCACCCGGCATCAGACCGAAGTCCAGAACATCTAAACTGCATCGGGCTAACCACGGTAACTGATCTAAATCCGAACAAATCACAATAAGTGCCTAGGGCTAACCCTCGGGTCTTCCTACGACACATAACTATAAGCATAAACATAATGGGCCGGCATTGTGACCGTAGACCCATGCACACAGTGAGGAGACTCACCTCCACTGCTGAACTCTACTGATAACCCTCTGGCTGCTATCCGACAACTCTCCGAACTGCTGCTCCTCTAGCTCCCCGAGCTACCAATATCAACATAACACTTAGTCCCAAATTGCCCTCCAGAAGTCATACCAAGTCAACTCTAGTCAAAGTCAAAGTCCTGGTCAAGGCAACCTTCCAGGTTGACCCTACTCGTCGAGTCACACAATTGACTCGCCGAGTTCATAAACTCAGAAAATCCTACAAGTTGCGACTCGACTCGCCGAGTCACCCTATGACTCGTCGAGTCTTCCAATCTCCGAGTACTGTCATGTCCAACTCACTGAGTCACCACTCCACTCACTGGTCTGACTCATAACCAGAAGGGATTAGGGTTTCGACCCAACTCGCCGAGTCCAAGAACAGACTCGCCGAGTCCACCTTCATCATCTTCATTTTGTCGATTACAGTCCATTCCATTGCTTCCCAATTGTAGATCTGGACTCTTAAGGCTAGCATTACACGTAAAGTGGCTAACTTTACGTGCATGCAAGGTGCTATGAAGCTAAAACACCAAATCTAAGCTACAATGGAGGTCTAGTCATGAAAGGAGGCCATAGCTGAGTAAGGCTTCTCACTCAGAGCTTCTAGAGATCAGAAATGCTCAGATCTAATCTATATTCGTCCTGAAAGGCTCAATACTCGGGTTGGCCTTGGAAATGGTCCCAAAAGTGACAAGATACTAGCTAAGAAGGGGATCTAGATGATTAATAGCCAAGGTATGAGCTTTATACCTTCAAATGATCTGAGATGTCACCCAAACTCTGGATCTATACTCCTTTCCTTGCTCCTTTCTCCTACGACCTTCAAGATGCACTCAAAAGGGACCTTAATCTTCTCACAGAAGCTCAAGAATGAAGTTGGGTGGCTAGGGTTTCGTCTCTGGACAGTGGAGGCTACAAACGAATCCCTAGAATGAGAATAGGGCGTTTAAATAGGGCACCAAGTCCCGAAATTAGGGTTTCCCAACCCATACCTGACTCGTCGAGTCAGTCCCACGACTCGCCGAGTCAGCTACTTAAGTTGCAACACAGAGCCCGCTTCGACTCGTCGACTTCCTCCTTGGACTCGACGAGTTGACCCTTTGACTTAGGGCTTTCCTTACCTTTCTTGGTGTTGCTGGATTAGGGGTGTTACATGCATATTGATGATACGTAAACGCACCAGTAACTTGGTGTTATAAAACGTATTGTTGTGTGTGATTTGATGAGTAAATTGAGCAATCATATGATTCAAAGTTTATCCGTTCCTTTTACCCTAAGAGGGATAAAATCGATATATGTGGGCCCCTCAATGATTTAGTGATGACACCCTAAGCGCTTGGCCAAGCCTGGACTGATTTGATTTGTTCAATTAGTCAGTCATCATAAATCGGAAATCGGGAAACAACACATTAACAAATAGAATGATTATAATCCATGTCTCAGTTCATACGATATCTTGTAAGAATGGAGGAATATATGATCCATTATCTAATTTATGCATCAGAGTTCGACAGCGGCTTTTGAGAGCTACGATTGCTAGTCGTTTTTTGAAGTCGTACTTGCAATAATAGTTATTAGAATTATCCAAGTGGGAGACTGTTGGATTAGGTGTCTAAGTCCATAACTATAATAGATATGTACTTGACTCGATAGTAGCATGGTCCATTTTGGGTTGCCTTCGCCAGAGCAATTTGATAATATGGATATTTGAGAAAGAGGTTATTTGTGATTTATTAATATATTATAAGTATAATATATTAATTGAGAAATCATATTATTTAATTTGTATTGATCAAGAATTGATTTGAAATTAATTTAGTGATCAAAAGAGACTAATTAAATTAATGGGGACTGATTAAGTAAATCAGTAATACTTATAGTTTAGGCTAATAATCCATAATGATTAGAATGGACTAATTCTATGTGGGAGTCCATGAAGATTTAGTCCAAAGGGCTTATCATATGGATTATTGGATTAAAGGCCCAAGGAAGTGAATTAGGGTTTACAAGTTAGACTCTAGGAATTCCATACTATAAAAGTAACCCCTAGACTCCCAAAAATCGGCACTTGTGATCATAGATGTAACCCTAGCCGAATTTGGAGCTTCATAACCTCTCTCATAAAGTCCTCCTCTTGCTTTTGGTGTTTGTGAACCATTTGAGACATCACACTTGAGGTGTTAATCTCTTGAAAGGCCAAGTTCTACAAGCTACATAATAAGAGGTATTCATCTAACTAGTTTTTATGTTGTATATCTCCAATTGCATGCTAGTTAGGGTATATGCTTTGGATAATATGAAATTGCATTTATAATTAGAGAAAACCTAGATCCAAGGCATTAGAGTTGTGTGTAAACCATAGGAGTGTTATAGTACCTAAAACCCAACTGGAATACCCAAGGCTCATCAACCATCAGGTTGGAATGCCAATACACAACGGGTCATGTCATCCTCGGGATCCCAATCAACCATCGGTTTGGAATGCCCCCGGAACACACAAAGCAGTAAAGCCTCAACCACTAACCAAACATGTGCACACATAACAGATAATCATATAATAGTCTACAGACAGTCAAACTTGTCTACTGATCACTAAGCATAACATCATCCTATATATCAGGTTACTGATCTAACAGATCACTCCAGTACAATAGAATGCATAACAGGATATCGAATCCACAGGGTCGGCATTGGTTCCTTCGACCCACATGCACTATGATGAAAACTCACCTCACAAACTAAACAAAAGCTAATGAGGTCCCGACTTCGAATCTCAGCTCTTTAACCGACACCTATTCCCAACAATGACCAAATTCCATCAAAATCCAAAAATACCAAAAATACCCTGAAGGTCAAACTTGGTCAAAGTTAACTAGTCAAACCAACTAGGTCAACTAAGTCAACCCAGCCGAGTCAACTTGACCGAGTCCACTCAGGGCGCGTACGCGGGGCGTACTCCAGAGGTACACTGGGCATACGTTGCTTCGCATGTTGACCACCATTGGGGTGGTTGACCTCGTACGCGGGGGGTACCCTCCCAAGTCCCAAACTCCATTTAAGAGCTTAATGGCTTAAGCTCTTACATCCATAATTCAGATCCACGGCCAAAATCCTCCTAGGAGTCATAAAGTCTCTAACTTTATGACCTAGCATGTCCAATAAGTGCTTAACACAAGGTCCTATTCCATTAAGACCTTCTACAAGATGCATGGAGCAAAACTAACCATTAGGACTTCATTTTTATGACTTAGGACCCTTTCTAGAGTCTAAAATGTAACACCATGTTTCACATAGTTTCCATTTCGGGGTGATGATCAAGGATTGGGTATTAGTAGGCTTTGGATCCTTGAAGAAGTTAGTTCTGGGATCATTTGGAGGTGGATGATGTATATTGGATGATTCGGGTATTTGGTTTGTATTTTGGAGTTAAAGGGTATTTCGGTAATTTGTCAACTCGGGCTTCTATGGAAATTGGATGTTTGTTCGGGATATGGTAAGGTGGGTATGAGTTGTTTAAAGTATAGAGCTTCTCATTACCTTCTTATGGGTATAAGGTGATGGGTTTTGAGCACTATAACAATCCTATGGTGCACATACAACCCTAATGCTTTGGATCTAAGTTTTCTCAAGTTATACATGCAATTTGCTTGGGCATAGAGATTTAACAGATCCATTATACTCTATTAAGAAGTTCCACCGCATCCGACGCGAGGAAACCAAACGTATAATATGCAAATGGTATGAACAAGTGTTGATTTTCCATGCATGATTTCTCATGCTTGGTTACCTTACATGTAGCAGCTTTTAAAGCAGTCTGTCCCGCCGTGAAACCCCCAACTCTCAAGCCCACAAGAGGGGATACCCTGTAAGGTCCACACATACACGTTTCCCTCCAATCCATCCAAAAATCAAAACCCCCGTTGTTTTAAGAGTTGACTTTTCTTTTTTCGGGCCAGTCAAGAAATTCACAGGTGCCTCTTTCTTGGCGGAAACCCCAACACGCTTAAATATGTAAAACAAAAAATCCATAACCGAAGAACAAAAGTCATAATTAGTGTAAAAGAGTCAAAATTAATTGACGTGATTCCGACCATGGATTATGTTTAGTTATCGATGTCATTGTAAAAGAGTCAAAATTGGTTTCCAATTACTTTCGATCCATAAAAAGGAGTTGAAAGTCAAATATGATATTTGTTGTTGGTTGAATTGTAAGATTTTGATGAACTGGGTTTATGTTCTGATAGCTTCCAATTAGATCAAAATTGGTGATGATCAAGCCTAAATTTGTTTTTTGTTGATTATACATCTGAATGTAAGTTTCGTTGGACTATTGATGAAGAATTGATGAATTATATGATCAAATTTAGTGGTCAACAAAAAGGTCTAAATTTGACTTTTCGATAGTATAAAATGAATTAGAAGTTGAAATCAAAGATGTTGATACTATTGTTGTAGTGCTTTCGATGTTAATCAGTCGAAAATGCTATGAACGATTTTGTGTTGTCGAAGGGTAGAGAAACTTCGATGATGGTTCGATAGTGGCTCTTCAATGACGATTCAAACGGAAAAATAGAATTTTTCGACATTGCATTTTCGAGGGTTAGAATGCTTTGAGGTAGAACTGGTGTCGAAAGTCAATGTTATTTTGACATTTTAAGACTAGAATTATTAAAATTTCGGTGTTGAAAAACTATTTTAAGTTTGTAAACCGATTTATTTAAATTTCAATTTATTGCAGCAGTCTACAAACATTAAAAAACAAACAAAATTCTTATTACATGTTGCAAACCGTTTTATATTCGAAAAAACAAAAAACACCTTCTTAATCTCAACAAGTATCGAGTCATTGACTCATTTCGTTACAAATAAAACTACTTTAAACTTCAATTTCAACAATTAAAACGTTTGGACTAGACTGCGTATCAAGAGATACTCCATAACTCCACGGACTAAATTCCTAATTACTCTATTTAAAAACAATATCATCTCTCACATAGGCGCCACCTCACCCATTACCACAAAAGTGTGGTCTCATACCACACCCAAAGAGTGGTGCCACACTTTGGTTTTTTTTGTTAATTAAGTAAAAACTATAATTTTAATAAAAACCATTCATTTCATTACTTCAAGATAAAAATAACATTACATTCCATTGCCCAAATAAAAATCCTACAAACTTAAAAAACACACACACACACACACACACACTAGAAATTTTAAACCTACCAACTCAAAAAAACGTACATTAAACGATTTAAAATAAACGCACTACATGAAGTCGTCCTCCAAGAACTCGTCTTCCGGGTCCTCCCCCGGATCCAAATTGAGGTCAATGTGTTGCATCTTGTAAATGTGTTCCACCAAATCCATACGAAGATTGTGAAATGTTTCATTGCAACGAACCTCTGCTCTTTTTTCAATATACTCGTCGCCCCCAATTTCTATTCCCTGTGTCGCGTGAATGGTTTCCTCTTCATCATACTCACATATCGCTTTTCCTTCATTTTCGATAATCATATTATGCAGTATTATACATGCATACATGACTTCATGCATTTTTCCTCGCTGAAAAAAATTGCTAGTTTTTTAATATAAACCAACGTTTCTTGAGAGCTCTAAAAGCCCGCTCGACATACTTCCTAGCTCTTTCTTGAGATTTCTTGAATTTTTTCCGACGAGCATCATTCGGACACGTAAACGATTTAACAAAAACTGCATACTCAGGATAGATCTCATCAACTAGATAATAACCATATTTATATGGTGTTCCATGCAATTGGAAAGAAGAATCCGGTGCAGATCCATCGTATATGTTGTTAAATATAGGTGACCGATTAAGAACGTTAATGTCGTTGAGGGATCCAGGATAACCAAAAAAAGAATGTCAAATCCACTGATCCTATGACGCCACCGGTTCAAGCATGACCGTTAGATGCCCATGATCACCTCGGGTAAATTGACCATGGTGTGAGGCATGACAATTTTCTCATGCCCAATGTAGACAATCTAAACTTCCTAATATTCCAGGAAAGCCATGTACACTAGCATGATGAGATTGCAATTTCATGATGTCATTGCGTGTAAGCTTACGTAAATATTTTGGACCATAAAAGTGAATAATAGTTTTGCAAAAATAGTGTAGACTATCTTGTGCGATCCTAGCTGACATCCTAAAACTCTCGTCCAACGCATCAGGAGGGATGCCATATGCTAACTGACGAAGTGCAGCTGTACATTTTTGTAAATGGGTAAAATCGGGTGTACCTCTAGCATCGGGCCGTTGCTCGAAAAAATCACACTCCCTTGTTACATCTTCGACTATACGTTCGTACAATGGTTTGAACATTCTGAAACGCCTTCTAAAGTAGTATCCTTAAAAAGTGACATTTTCTTGAAAGTAGTCGTGTATCAAACGTTGGTTTGCATCTTCACGATCTCTAAAAATATATCTCTGTGTTCTCTAGTTCAGCACTGGCAGATGCCCTACTGCATGAAGCTTCATACATTTGTTCTGCACATGTAGCAGCAGCGACAAAAAAAATTGAACATAACATCAAACTCTTCAGAAAAATTGGACGAAGACATTTTTTTGATTTTTTTGAAAGATAGTGTAGTAGATAAGTATAAAAAATGAGAAGGGTTGAATGGTTTAAATAAGTGTTAAAGTTTAAAAGAGAAAAAAAAATAAAAAAATCAGATTTTGGACCGTTTGCAACGGTCAAATGTGAGCAGCCAATCAAATTCGTCAATAGAACGCACCCTCCGAAAACCACGATGCACCCTAGGCCGCACCTGGACCGCACCCAGGGGACGGTGTTCATGGCTTATGTGGCAGAGGGAGTGCGGTCCAGGCAGTAGCGGATCTAGCCCCTTTAAGTGGGGTGCATGGACCCCACTTGGAGGTGGGCCCCACAATTTTTACTACTAAATAGTCTTCCAAAAATCCAAGTTTTACAAAAAAAAAACCATCTTTGGCACCCACTTTTACATTAAATACCCTCATTGACATTTTTTTTACTTCAAAAACCCAAAAATACATTACATTTTAAGAATTTTATAATTTTTTGAATTTTTTGGATCCGGTTAGATTTGGTTCTGGATCTGCCACTGGTCCAGGCCGCATCACTTCCTCTGGTCTAAAACTCTCTTTGTGAAATCACATGTGCTCATCTAGTAATTTTTATAGAAATTAGTAATCATCAACAAGCGTTTTAATAAACGCTAGTGACAAATGTATTGATTATAACGATTTAAACCTAATCTTAATCCTCGAAAAACGGAAAAGGTCTCAAATTCCTAAATCGACTGAATAAAAAAACCTTGAAGTAACTAACTAATTAGAATATAGTTTTCTAATCATACAAATAAAAGCAATACAAAAAACCCTATAACAACCTCCAAAATTTTAACTCAAATTAAGACAAAATTACAAAAATGGTCCATGTGGTTCGCCAAAAGTCATAAAGTCAGTCTCTGCTAATTTTTTTTAATGCAAATGGTCATTGTGGTTTGCAAAACTTGCAAAGATGGCCCTTTTTACTAACGTCGTTAGCATTAAGCCGTTAGGGACTGAATCTGTAAGGACATTTTCGTCTTTTCAAGTATAAAGGGACTGAATTCGTGACATTTGATAAACCACAGGGACCATTTTTGAAGTTTGTTTGAAAAAGTGAAATAATTAGCTTAAAGAAGAAGGAGACTCGAACTCGAGACCTCCACCCCCCTTATATCACAGGGGCCCTTACCAATTGAGCTAGAAGCTCATTTGGTTATATATTCCGAAAACTATTTTATATAATAACGAAAACGTTAATACCTAAATAATAAATAATTACAAAAACTAATTTTTTTATATATTTTTTTTTAAATAAAACAAAATGTATTTTAGCCGTATTATAAAAAAAATAGTTTTTTACAAACAATTTGTATGTATTTATTTTACGTAAAATATATTTTTTTATGTCGCTAAAAAATACGTTTTCGTATAAAAAATTATGTTTTCCTAAAATATATTTTTTCATGTCTTTGAAATAATAATAATTAACACTACTCATGACACAAAAAAAATGTACAAATTCTTTTGGGTCGCTAGTTTTAAAACCGTTTTTACGGTTATATGTATTAAAAACAATATAACAACGATTTTGTTATGTATCTAAAAAATTTATTCGTTTTTTTTATGTCAAGAGTAGTATTAATTATCGTTATTTCAAAAAGATATATCATTATTTCTTTTCATCTTCATTTTAACAATACGATTTAGAACTTGCGATTAAGATGAAATACGTATTTTAAATAAGATATATATAACCGAATTGGTCTAATCGTTTTTCTGAAAACCGTTTTTCAGTTATATGTATCTAAAAAAGCATAAAAAACTTAATCGGTTATATATATTATTTAAAATACGCATTTCATATTAATCGCAAGTTCAAAATCGTATTGATAAAATGAAGAAAGAAAAGAAATAATGATATATCTTTTTGAAATAACGATAATTAATACTATTCTTAACATAAAAAAAACATATAAATTGTTTAGATACATAACAAAATCGTTGTTATGTTGTTTTTAATACATATAACCGACGAAAAAACGGTTTTAGAACTAACGACCCAAAAGAATTTATAAATTTTTTATGTCATGAGTAGTGTTAATTATTATTATTTCAAAGACATGAAATTTTTATTTTACGAAAACATATTTTTTATACGAAAACGTATTTTTTAGAGACATAAAAAAATATATTTTACGTAAAATAAATACATAAAAACTGTTTGTAAAAAACTATTTTTTTTATAATACAGCTAAAATACATTTTGCTTTATTTAAAAAAAATTATATAAAAAAAATTGGTTTTTGTAATTATTTATTATTTAGGTATTAACGTTTTCGTTATTATATAAAATAGTTTTCAGAAGACATAACTAAATGAGCTTCCAGCTCAATTGGTAAGGGCCTTTGTGGTATAAAGGGGTGGAGGTCTCGAGTTTGAGCCTTGTCCCCTTCTTCTTTAAGCTAATTATTTCACTTTTTCAAACAAACTTCGAAAATGGTCCCTGTGGTTTATCAAATGTCACGAATTCAGTCTCTTTATACTTGAAAAGACGAAAATGCCCTTACAGATTCAGTCCCTAACGGCTCAATACTAACGGTGTTAGTAAAAAGGGCCATCTTTGCAAGTTTTGCAAACCACAATGACCATTTGCATCAAAAAAAAATTAGCAGGGACTGACTTTGTGACTTTTGGCAAACCACAGAGACCATTTTTATAATTTTGTCTCAAATTAATGAAGTATATGGCTTATTAAAGGGTTTTCAAGCATAAAACTTTGGTGGGTGTTTAATCAAAACCAAATCTTTTTTCCATTAAATTCTTGATGCAGAACTCAAACGTGGTTACAAGGTAATGTTAATAAAAAGAACGTAATCACATTTTGTTAGATTTTTTCAATCGTATGATACGAAAATACAACTTAAAAGAACATGTTATTTTGCAAAAATAAAAAAATCAAGCACTGATAGCGTTATTACACATGCCAGGATTTCTGATGCACCAAAGCGGTTGAATCGGTTCAGCCTTCACCCCTCTCTTCACCATTCTATTTATCCACTCATTCAACCTATCCGTCGCCTCCCCAGATCTCTTCATCCCCGCCTCATCACGGTTGCCGGACCACAACACCTCCGCCATTGCCGACGACCTTGGCCAAATCCTTGAATCAAGAACCGTCGCATCCGCCTGTTCCGACCACAAAGCCACCTCCCCACCTAAAACCAACTTCGCCTCCGCCTCCGTCAGCCCATATGTTATATCATAGTTGTATATCAACTGCCATGTCTTGAAAGGCCCACACCAAGATCCACCGTTTCCTTGTTCAGTGCCTGGTGGTTGATCGTATATACTGTTATTCCCGGTGAAATCGCCATGCCCGCAGTCCAGGTAATAGTAATCTGCCGACGATACGATTGTCCGGTAACCCGCCGACACCAATCGTTTCGTGTTGTTGGGGCCGCCGTTCCATGTCTGCATAATGGTGGTCTCCGGAGGGAGAATCGAAGGATTCACCTTAATTTCGCCGTCGAGAATAACGTCCTCCCAGTAGACGGCAGTGCGATTGAGCGACAGAATGTAAGGGTAGGTAGAGTTGATGAAAATTTCGAGGACTTGACTGAGAGTGCCGTTGTTAGCAAGATATTTTTGGATTGTGGCGTCGGCTTTCCAACATCCAGGAACCACCTCATCGGCTCCGCCGTGGAACAATGTATCTGGAAACAGAGTAGTGAGTTCTGTGAAGACGTTTTTCACAACGTCGTAGGTTTTCGGGATTAAAGGATTCAGGTGACCGGTTCCTGGCTCTGCTGCCAGCCGGTCTTCCCACGAGGCCCCCGCCGGCATCCAAAACATGTTGGCACAAGCTACAATCTCCGGATAAGCATCGGCCCATGACCCCGTGTGCCCTGCATAACGATAAGAAAAGGAGCCATTGATAACATCAATCGATCGGGAATTACGAATCGCCAGAAAACGTGCGCACACTGACAAAAATGAGACTTACCAGGCATATCGATCTCCGGAATCACTCGAACGCCGTGTTCCAACCCGAATTGTACAATCCGCTTCACATCTTCCGTCGAATACTGCATATCCGATCCATACGATCCATTTCCGGCAAGCGCTGGTTCCGATTTCAGAACCAATGGAAATGAATGCGAATCCGTTATGTGCCAATGGAACACGTTCAGTTTATTGGCACTCATACCTCCAATCAACCTCAAAAGATCCTCAACACCATAGTAATTCCTTGAAGTATCCAGTAGAATCCCTCTGTGTTCGAAGATAGGCCAATCCGAGATCACCAATCCGGCTGCCACTCGAGCAGGGCTTCCCCATACTAGTTGCGAGAAACTCTCCAGTCCTCTCATAGCTCCCCAAGGCGTCGCCGCCGTGAGAGTAGCCGAGGTGCTTTTGGACGGGATGGTGAGAGTGTAGGATTCATTGACGCCATGAGAGAGCGTTGCGTTGAGATCTGATATGGTGATCGTTAAAGTTTGTAACGGCAGGGAGGTAGTGAAGTTGATGACCGGAGCAAGTAAGGGGTTGTAGTTAGCGGTTTGGATTTGGCTGAGGTAACGGTTAACCGCCGGTGTTAGATAGGGGTGCTGCGGAGAAGTAATGGCGAAAGATGGGGAAAAAGGGATTGCCTGTGGGGTGGTCCAGATGAAGGATCTTGGTTTGGGCCATATATTAATCGGAGATCCAACGGCTGAGATTGAAGGAACCAAAGTGAGAAATAATAATAGTAAGTTAAAAATAGTGGAAAATTTATTGATATTCATTTTTTGTTGTGGAAAGTAAAGCGAGTGATGAGTGATGAGTAGAAGAATGGAGAGGATAAATTTATATACTTTTTTGAAAATATAAAAAGTCAATGGAACGAAGGATATTTCATTTGTTTGAACTTTTAGATATCTCTTTTCTCATTTTGTTTCTTCCATTTGGTGTTTTGTGTTTAGTTCATATAATGATATAAATAATCGTGTAATGATTTAAACCATGATTATTCGGTAGTAAAGTGTCATATATGGTATATGATTTCATATGGATTGATAGTATTTTTAAAGTATATTTCTAAATATGTTATGATTTCATGAATGATTTACTATGTTTGTGTTAAGCCGTATGAAATGATCATGATGTTTAAATTAACATTTAACATTTTGTAATAATTGAAATAAATAATGTTATACAAATTTTATATCCAATTTAATTTGTATTTTCACCATGTATGTTATAGAGTCTCTTGTTGGCTTTTATTTGTATAACATAGGTGATGAAAAATACAAATTAAATTCACTTTGAATATTATTTGTATACAAGAAATGAGTCACTAATTTAAATATAAACAAAGAAATAAATTTGTTTTGGAATTTTCACTGTTCATCCCAAAAATATAGATGATAATGATAAAAGTTAAAATAAACATTGTTTTTTTGATCAACAAACATACATTAAATTATTATTTTTACTTCACTTTGAATATGTAATAGCTGTTTAATTTAATTTTATTGAAGTAGACATAAGTCAAATTTGCATAAAGAACATGTATTAATAGTTAATCGGCGACTAGTGCCGGCGAGCCGTGAATTGCGTTGGTTTTCTTGAAGTGTTAAGTCGGCCGGATTTCCATTATTTTATTAACTTTTGGGGAGCATATTTTACTGTATTAATAGATAAAGGAGCCGAATGTAAACTTTGAATATTCCTAGGACCCTTTCTAAACAAGCTAAATAAATAATAGTAATGTAATATTTTGAGAGGACAAAACTGCAAAATTGGTCCTTGTGGTTTCATAAAAACTTTGGATAGGGTCCAAAACGTTTCCGACTTGCTTGAAGGTCCAAAATCAAAAACTTCTTTTGATTTTAGTCCAAAAAAACTTGAAATGACGGTTATGCCCTTTCATTTTCTTTTTTGTATTTTTTATAATTAATTTAATACCATTTTAACTTAAAAAAGGAAAGAAAATGATTATCCCCACCCACCTCCACTGTTCTCTCTCTCTCTCTCTCTCTCTCTCTCTCTCTCTCCCTCTCTCTCTCTCTACAATAAACACACACTCTCACACATACACACTTTTGATTCAGTTTCCAAGTCAAACCGATGGCGAAATTAGCACACTTACGAAATCAACATTAATTTTATTGTGTGTATTTGTTTATGTGTTGAAGAAGGAGGAGATTATCTTAAAAGGTTAGTGCACCTTGATTTTAGATTCAGCACACATGTTTACAGATTTAGATATTGTTTCTGGTGGTGAGGCTCATAAACAATTGTTGGTTCAACCCCAAAACACACATCGTTATCGAATGATCTGATGAGGAAGACTCATATCGTTGATGCAGGTTCATCACCACCCCCTCCCATCTTCTTCTTCCTCACCTTTTACCTGCAACTGAAACCTCTTACATATACATCCTGAAAATCAAATCTCTCACAAACGAAACCCGCTAATTGAGGTGTTGGTTCTAGGAGTCAAGACATCTGATGACATCGCTCAGCCACCACTTCATCTTCTCCGACATTGGTTTAAATATTCTTCTGGGTTTTCAGTTTACATCATCTCATCTTCTAGGTTTTTGATTTCCACAAAGAGGGGTAAGATCAGCAAGAAAAAAACACCTTTAATTGCAAGAATGGAGATCAAATAAGGGAAGCCACGAGTTTTAGCTTCCTAAGTCGTCGGTGACGAATGCTTGGTCTCGCCAGAGACATCGTACCATTTTTCTCTGATGAGACACAACATAGAGATGAGGTAGGTGGGTTCAATCAATTCAATCAGGGGGTTAATTAACAGGGGAAGTAGAAGATGGTCGGGAAATGGGCAAGTTGATATTAATGATTCACTTATTCTTATTCCATTTTTGACATTGATTTGCTTCTCTGATATGGGGTTTTGTTCATTTAATTGCATTTGAAAGTGAAAAGTGAGGAAGAAAATGGAAAAAAGAGAGAATTTCACAGAGAAAGAATCGAAGAGAGAGAGAGAGAGAGAGAGAGAGAGAGAGTAAGAGAAAAGGATATATTTTTTTAATTATAAAATAGTTAAAGTTGATATTAAAAATGAAAAAAAAAATCAAAAGGGTAAAAAAGTCTTTTCAGGTTTTGTAATGACTAAAATGGACTAAAATCAAAGGACGTTATTGATTTTGGACCTTCCATGTAAGTCGGAAACGTTTTGGACCATATCCAAAGTTTTTATGAAACCACAAGGACCATTTTTGCAATTTTGTCTTTTGAGAATATAAATATAACCACTCCAAAATTCATGAGTGTTGGTGAGATTCTTAATGACATATTTTACTTGATTGTGACCTTAACCCCAAATTTATATTAAAAAGAAAATAAGGAATATGTTTAATCTTTATCTTGGACCCCGGTAGTAATTTTTTATGAATCCGCTTGAAGACCTGTTTCTAGTCATCATATGTGTCAAGGTTTAGCCTTTAGGTCGAGGCATTTGGTGCATGCATCACGTTGAGCCTTTTGTCTCATTTCTCAAGTTATGGTGTGTATAAATCTGTCCAAAAACTAGATTTTAAATTTATAAACCCCATTTTATAAGAGCTTGGAACAATTATCATAGTATTGATGAGACTTAATGACAAACTCAATAAGGACAAAGTGAATTAATTTAGACAATCAGATGACTAGTTAAATTAAAGACATCAAAACAAAGAGGGTGGATTCTTTTAAGCTAAAGAATACTAAGAAACAAGCAAATAATCAAATAATGAAAAATAATTAGGAAGCACATAACTAAATGTACTTTTACCTTTCAATTACACATATGTTGATTACTAAAAGTGCAATGTATATTAGTTGTTATTTATCGATTCCTAAGTTGATTTGTTCCCTTGGCCAGTTCTCAAATCCTAATGATGATAAGGGCAATTAACACAATAGTCATGTATTTAATTAATCCCTAAAGTTAGTATTTAGTTCGTTGTAACATCTATAAAAATCACGATCAATTTAAACTTTTCAAAACAACCCATTTACTAATAAAAATGTTTACAAAACCATTGTTTCCAAAACATGATTTAAAATCAGAGTCTTCCAAGATCCAGTCAGTAGTAAAACCAATGATGTGTACGGTCACGCCTTCACCTCGCCACGATCCTCTGAAGAACCTGAAACCATAAAATAAAATTGTAAGCACGAAGTTTAGTGAGTTCCCCCAAAGTACCAACACACAAACAGATAGCATATACAAATAACAACATGTACTGGGTCGACAGCTAAAAGACTGGATTACCCCTGAGCCCACAGTATGAGTGTGGCTTGCCTATCGGGCCCATAGCTCATATCTGGCTTGCTCCTGAGCCCATAACATAAGTATGGCTTGCCCCTGGGGCCCACAACTTATATCTGACTTGCTCCCTGACCCAATCAGTCATCAGACTGAAGTACCCTCAAGCCTCAGTACGAGTATGGCATACCACCCGGTCCTCCGCTCGAATCTGGAATGCATCTGAGCCCTCAGTATGAGTCTGGCATGCACCACCCGACCCTCAACTAATAACTGGAATGCTCCAGGGTTTGTTGACTATAGCACGAAGCAGTACAACCTCAACCCAACACAATATGTCGACATATAATAAATAACAAACATATACATATAATCATGCAGATAGAAACACAGGTAGCCCTACAGATCTACCAGACTAGCATATACAAATAACAACATGTACTGGGTCGACAGCTAAAAGACTGGATTACCCCTGAGCCCACAGTATGAGTGTGGCTTGCCTATCGGGCCCATAGCTCATATCTGGCTTGCTCCTGAGCCCATAACATAAGTATGGCTTGCCCCTGGGGCCCACAACTTATATCTTACTTGCTCCCTGACCCAATCAGTCATCAGACTGAAGTACCCTCAAGCCCTCAGTACGAGTATGGCATACCACCCGGTCCTCCGCTCGAATCTGGAATGCATCTGAGCCCTCAGTATGAGTCTGGCATGCACCACCCGACCCTCAACTCATAACTGGAATGCTCCAGGGTTTGTTGACTATAGCACGAAGCAGTACAACCTCAACCCAACACAATATGTCGACATATAATAAATAACAAACATATACATATAATCATGCAGATAGAAACACAGGTAGCCCTACAGATCTACCAGACTAGCATATCGGCAACTAGCATAATCATACATATCTATTCCATACTCAACATATTAGTGAATGACAAGATATTAAACCAATGGGCCGGTCTTGGTGCTTTCGACCCGCAAGTATAATGAGGAAAATCACCTGAAGCGGCCGAATATCTCAGACAAATGCTCAGATCGCTGATCCGGAAATCCCCACGCGCTAGCACCATCAAATATCTTCCAATTAATAATTGAATCTCGACCCATAATCAAGAATCTGAATTACTTGCCTAATGATCAGGGTAAAAGACCATTTTACCCTTTTTATTACTTAACCTAAAACCAAGACCCGATATGGCTCAACTTCCTAATTGTGCCCAAAACCATCATGAATCAAATTCCAAGAAAGCCCATAATCAACCCATGACCCAAGGTCATAAGTCCAGTGGCCTAACAAGGCCCAAACCAAAAGACCCAAAAATCACATCCTGGGGAGTACGTCCCGTGTACCAGAAGTGTACGCCCCACGTACTCACCCTCTAAGCGAAATGTACAAGTCCTTAAAGTATGCAACTCTATTTACACTAAGCATACTTCTGAGTACGCCCAACATACTCATCAGGGGATAAAAATTCACATTAAGCTCTTATTGGGTTAAGTCAAAGGCATCCAACCACTTATCTTAACCCTAAATGATGCCTTAAACCATAAAGTCAAAACCTTTAAGCCTTTGCATGGCTAAAGAGGGATAAATATCCAAAATCCTTCCTTTCACATCACTCAAAACCACTTAACTCTTGCATGGTGCTAAGGAAAATATCAAGAAAGCATTTTTTATGGCTCAATACACTTCAAGACCTCAAAAAGGACAGTTAATATGCTTTGAAGTACTCCATACCTACAAAGATCAAAACTTTGGGACAAAAGCTTATGAAACTATGCCATAACAAGATATATGAATAGATTCATCAAGTTTGAAGCTTTATACCTTGAGAAGGTAGATCAAGATGCACTAAGCCTAGATCCACAAGCTCCAAGCAATCCTACACTTCTCCAAGAAGCTCATTCTTCTTCTATGAGTACCAAAATGCATGAAATACCACCAAAAACTAAAAACCCACATCAATGGAGGCTAGGGTTTCATTTATAGGGTTTAAGGGGATGGAGGCTGAAAATAATAGGGTTTGGTGGTAAGTTAAGGTGCTTAAATAGGTTCCTAGACCCTAAAGTAGTGTTTGGGTCTGACTGGAGTACGCCCAACATACTTCTGGTACGCCCAACGTACTCCCTTAAGGCCCCGCGATCATTTCCCTTAGTACACCCAGCGTACACCGATGTACGCCCCGCATACTGGCCTTTACACTAGTACGCCATGCGTACACTTATGTATGCCTCGTATACTCGGTGACCTTAAATTCCCCACACTTCCGAAGGCCACAACTTCTTCGTTATAAGTCCGTTTCCGATGATCCTTATATCCACGAAAAGGAAACGAGAAGCTCTACACTTATATCAAATCATCATTTCCTTAAAACTTTCCGAACAAAAATTCAAAATTCATAAAAGGCTCGACTACCACTTTACAGTTATACCCTTGGGCTCCAAATCACAAACCGAATTTCCAGATCATCTATTTTACCTTATCCACACCCAAATGGGTCTAAACCTCCCTTCTTCAAAGGCCATAAGCCTTATGATAACCAATCTTCAGGTCACAGCCCCGCATTAGGAAATGATTCTGAACAGGGTGTTACATTCATATTATGTAAGATTTGATCGATTAATTTACCTTCAATGGTCATGCCAATCAATTAGGTTCATAGAATGATCATATAATGCAAGCACATACATTAAAGCTCATAACTTTATGAACCTAACCTTATGATTTGGTTCATCACTAGTCATAATAGTTTAATGGTCATAAAACAACTATGATTTAAGCAAACATAGTAAGTTTAGTCCTCTAGACTGCATAAACTCAATAATAGGCAATAAAATCACAATCTTTAACTATATGGATCTTTGATTAAATAAACAAGATAAATTAAATATCTTTATAGATCCAAATAACAATAAAACCACAAAATCAAGGTATATCTACATCTAAGCACAAAATAAAAGGGTTTTAAGCCCCAAATTAGAAGTACAACATAAAGAAAACATAAACGAGTCACTAATGATTCAACCCCATATCCTTTATATTCGTGCTTCATATCAGTCTTCTGGCCTTGGAATCTACTTTTAGACTCTCAAAATGGCATCTTTGATGTATATTTTCATTCTAATATATCATTAGTACAAAGAGAGTGGCCAATATATGGATTAATTTTCATGGAGTATGAAGGCCATTTTATTGCATTGATTGTGTAAGATATGTTGGGGAATAATATGGGAAGGTAGGTGATGTAAAATTAGAAGATGGTTGGATGGACGCTTCCATTGTGTAGTTGGATATGGATACAACTTAATGGACCATTGTTATGATTGAGCCTAAGCCCAAGATAGAATGTAACACCCCGTTTATTAAATGTATAAATAGATAAAGTTGATGAATGGATAGTAGCCCTAAAATCAATAATTTTATAATAAGAGTTGGTCTCGAGGAGTTAATTGTTACAATATTAGAAGTTGGGGGATAAAAGTGTGAGTTCCAGGTTAGTTTTGTAAGTATTTATGAAGGCAGGGACTAAATGGTACTTTATGGGACTTCATTTGAAGAATTTTAGATGCTAAGGGGCTGATTTGGAAATTTAAGGACCTATTATGAAGAGATTTTTGGAGATAAGGGCAATATAGTAAATTTCGGATTTAATTTGAAAGGATTTCATGGGGAGGGACCAGAAATGTAATTATGGGGAAATAGTTATTTTGGGACGGGTATATAGTCTCTTATCGGCCAACCCTAACCCTAAACCCTTCCTTATGATGCAGCCGTCACCCACCTCCCTCCTACCGCTGCCCTACCGCCACCCTATCTCCTCACTTCTCCGACCAGCCAAGTCACCGGGGAAACCGTCCCCTTACTGCTGTTTCCGCCGCCGACAAAGGCAGAAATTGTGGTTCCGGCGTGCGATTAAGGAAGATCAGAGCTCAAGTCCACTGCAGCCACTGTTTCATCGCCTCTCCATGTTTCCTTCTTCTTCTGCCGCCGCCATGTCGCTGTAGCAGCCACTCCGAACGACTGTTGCGGCTGGAGCTCTTCTTCAACTACCTTGCGCCACCACAAGGGTGGCTGAGGTCGAGGTGCGGTTTGGGTATTGGGTTCGTGACGATCTTGCTCGGGTGGTGCGTGTTGATACGCCGAGACTCAAGGAAACTCGCCACCACCGTGAGGTGGTGGCTGTCGATACAAAGCACCGCCAGCCGTCGTTTCTATTACCTCCTACCGTCGCTGCCGTGTCTAGACACCACCAGCCACCGTGGTGGTGGGTGTGAGTTGGGTGGGTGTGTGATTCTGCTTCTAATGGATGTTTGTGCGTGTTTATTTTAGTGAAACAGAGTAGTTGTTTGGCCGGAATTCCCAAGAACAGCCACCGCCACCACCGTGAGGTGGTGGCTGCCGCCAAGCACCGCCGCCGGCCACCATGGTGTGGTTGTGTGTGTGTTAGTTAGTGTGTATGTATTAGTTAGTGTGTGTATTAGTTAGTGTGTGTATTTTGGATAAAAGCCTTGTAATTGTAATTGCATGGAATAATGGAAATAATAATAGTAACCACCACCGTAAGGTGGTGGCTGCCGCCATGAGCCGCCATGGACCACCACTACCTGAGGTGGTAGTGGGTGGTGCCCCACAAGCAAACCCTAATTGACCTAGCAAAACCCTAATGGGCTTAAGGATTAGTTTTGGGCCTATTGGGCCATGTTTGGGTGAAAAACCCTAATTAGGGTTTAGAAAACCCTAATTGTGAGTATTTGGGCCTTGGACTTATTTGGACCCACCTTTGGGCCATTGGGATTGGATTGTGTATTAAGCCCAATTTCTCCATATCATTGATCTAGTAGAGTAAAGGACTTAATGGATTAAGTCCTTAATGGGTTAAGTAAGAAACACTTAACCCTAATCGTCATTTTATGTGAAACCCTAGTTTCACTTGGGCCTTGAGCTGGGCCTTTCGATTGGGTTTTGGTAATTGGGCCAATAATGGGCCATCCAAGAATGATTATATGGACTAGAATATTTAGATGAGCTTTCGGGTAAGGCCCATATGAGGGTTTGGGCCAAATTTAGAAAATTAGGCCATAGAGAGGCTATAGTTTGGGCCTTGATGATTATGAGATGTTGGACCATGAGAATGTCAAGTGTTGGACCAATAATGAATGATTGGGCCTTAAGGCAAGACTATGTGGAGGTTGGGCCCAATTTAGAAAATTGGGCCATAGTTGGGCTTTGGTCCATTATTAGACTTTTGGGCCTTTGGTTTGGGCCTTGGGCTGGAGTCAAGCTAAGATAGGGGTAAAGTAGTCTTTTACCCAAGTATGGACTTATGGTTATGAGTTGGAACCCAATTATTAATTGGGTGTTATTTTGGTATTGACAGTTCGGGAATCTGTCATCCAGCAACTGGGGTTGAGTCTGCGGGACTTCAGCAATGTGAGGTTATGTCTTCGGGACTTCAGAAGTGTGAGGTGAGTTTCCTTTCAATAGGAACGGGTCTACGGCCATAATGCCGGCCCGTTTAAGTTAGCAGTAGTTCCGGACTTCAGTCTGATGCAGTAGTTCAGTATGCTTGGTGTCTTTGTGATACATGCATGGTATGTGTTATGTGTTCCGGACTATCGTCTGATGCAGTATGCAGTATATGTGTTCATATTATATGCCATGATCATGTTATGCTATGTTCAGTCAGTTCCAGACTTCGGTCTGATGCAGTAGTTCAGTGTGCTTGATGTCTTTGTGATTCAAGTATGACTTTGTGTTATGTGTTCCGAACTTCGGTCCGATGCAGTTTGCAGTATCTGTGTTTATGCTAGTAGTTATGATTATGCTGTGCTATGTTCAGTCAGTTCCGGACTTCGGTCCGATGCAGAGGGCAAGGCCCTGGTTAGTTCCGGACTTCGGTATGATGCAGTTTCGGGACTTCAGTACGATGCAGAGGGCAAGGCCCTGGTTAGTTCCGGACTTCGGTCCAATGCAGTTTCCAGTCTTCAGTCTGATGCAGAGGGCAAGGCCCTGGTTAGTTCCGGACTTCGGTCCGATGCAGTTTCCGGACTTCGGTCCGATGCAGTGGACGAGGCCCAGTATGTGCTTTATATGTTATTGTATGATATGTGGTAGTTGGGGAGACTCACTAAGCTTCGTGCTTACAATTTTCAGTTTTGGTTTCAGGTACTCAGTTTTCAAAAGAGGAGCTCGGAAAGATTGCAGTACACACACCATTTGTTCAGCCTGGGATGTTTATACTCTGATATATTTGACAGTTATGATATTTTGAGATACATTGTTTATGATTCTTATATGACGTTTGATGAATATGGTTTTATTACTGATTTAAAACGAAATTTTCAGACTGTGTTTTTGGGATGTTACAAGTTGGTATCAGAGCCTTGGTTTGAGGGATTCGGGCACACTTTCGGGTGTGTCTGAACTCAAACTAAGGAAGTGGTATAAAGTTTTCAAGAGAAAAACCATGGTTACAAAAGAATTTTGAGAAAAGAAAACAATTTTAGAAAAAGTATAAAGAAAAGAGTTTTAGAAAAAGCGAAAAGAATTTTGAAAAGAGAAAAGGGTGTGGTGCATGCAATCAGCCGAGCTCAAGTAAGTACTCCCAAATTACCCATACAAGTTTATGTTATGATTATCAGTTTCAGTTTCAGTAGAACAGCATGCTAGAATAGGACTAACGATCTAGGAGGATGCGTTATGTGCCTGCTTTATGTGTTCCAGCTTTATGAGAATTGCATGCTAGTATTGAGTAGACAGTAGTAGGATAGCCTGTTTAGGTTATGCCTGATAAGTATGAGCTTAGCATTGTATGCTAGTACAGTTTCTTGTCACGAGGATAGAATTGCTCGAATAGTTTCCCGTGTCTGAATGATGCTTGCTTTGTGCTTTGTGGGACTCTGGGTGATGGGAGTTAGCCGTTAGGTGAATACGTCACGTCACATGTGATCAGGGTTGAATAATCTCAGAGTGCTGGATTTGTCCCTATTGCGCAGCTCTTGTTTGAGTCTAACCGTTGTAGGGACGAGTCTGTTACTCGAAGGATTATCTGAGCCTCTTCACGTGTGATGGTATTCAGGTGATGGCTAATTGGCATTACAAGGAGGCCTTCAGCAGCTGAGGACTGGTTTGGGTGGAGTTAGAGATTTCCCTAGGGCAAGCCTAGGATGAGAGTAGCAGAGATCAGTAGCAGTAGTAGTGACTTGGTGGAGTCGAGGCAGTACTTGAGGAAAGTACAGATAGATGTGGAAGGTAGTATGGGCCCGTACTACTGAAAGCATAGGATCCATACTCGAACCAAGGAAGGCTGAGATAAGACCAGGGAACTTATAGTGTGTGAGATCCCTCGAGTTTGGATGAGTATTGTGATGTTAGTGATGGTATGTTTCCGAGTATAGTGACACTACGTGGTAGACCAGATGGTAGTTCTGGTGTCGACGAGGGATCAGGCGCAGATTCTGGAGCCGGGCAGATTGATGATCAGATGAGGGAGTTCATTCCATCTGAGAATTACGCGCAGTATCATTGACCAGACTCCTGTGATCCTCAGTGTGATCAAGGAGGGCATTATAGAGATTTGTGATGAGAGGCCGAGTGCATTCTGCACTGAGATAGCAGTCATGATAGAGACCCGTACGTGGATGTTTCGGGAATTCAGAGTTTGTGAGGCTTCAGATTGTCATGGGGGTTAGGAACCCCATTGTTAGTACTAGATGGTTGACAGATGTCACCAACACTTTTCGTACCAGACGTTGTCTTGAAAGGAGACAAGATCTGACATACTTCCTGTCTCCTGAGGGATAGAGCACGAGATTGATAGGAAGAGGTTGGTAGTGAGTTGAGTGATGACGTGGTTGATGCTATGTCATGGGATGACTTCCAGACCAGATTCTGGGCAGAGTGTGCCCAGGCGATTGAGGCGCAGCAGTTGGCGCAAGAGTTGTTAGATCTGATGGGTTTTAGGTAAAACAAATAAAATAGAAAACAATTCCTAAATTCACATGCAACCTACTTTGGATCTATGTTTTAACTATTGAACATATAACTTTGAATTGCAAAACAAGAACCCTAGAGCAGAGAGGCTAATTTCGAAATTAACAAACTAGGGTGTTAGAATTACATACATTTCAATTGTTATAGTAAACAATTGATAATCCTCTTGAACTTGATCTTCTTGGAAGCCTAGCACCACAATTGTAATGCCTCTAATGGAATCACACCCAAGAGCTAGCAAGAAGGAAACTAGAAGGAGAGAGAGAGAGAGAGAGAGAGAGAGTAGGGTATGCAAAATTAGCCCTAGGGTTTCACCAAGGAAGGAGTGGCCGAATTTAGGAGCTGGGATGTTCCTTATATAGCTGAGGGATCTAGGGTTTAGGGAAAACCCTAATACTCCTTTGCTTAGGGCCTAAGCTAACCCAAAGGCCTTATCCAAAGCCCCTTGGACGAAATCCTTAGGGTTTACCCTATAGATTTCGTCCACCTCCTTCCAAGGAGGTTTTGGAGCCTTCCACTCAACTATTAGATAATTGCAAACTAGTCCCTACACTTTATAATTAATACTTTTAACCCTAAAACTAATTCTGATTAATTTCTGGCTAACTATTAATTAAACATAATGATTTCTAATTAATATATTAATCTTTTAACATATTAATAAATCATTTATATCAATTTATTAATCTTATAATAAATCAATATCTCTCCTTTCATAATTTCCTTGTCCAGTTGCTAGGTTTGAGGGCAACCCAAAAGGATTGTGCTGCTATCAATTCAAGTACATACCAATTATAGTTATGGGCTTAGACACCTAATCCAACAGTCTCCCACTTGGATAAGTCTGTAACTATAATTGCTAGTATGACTTCTAAATTTGACCAGCAAATTGTAGCTTCCAAAAGCTGCTGCTGAACTCTGACCCAGTCAGTTACATGTCCTAAGATAAGTGATCATATAATCCTTCGTTCTACAAGATATCCCCAGACATAAGACATGGAATGTAATCAATCTCTTTGTCCAGAATCTATGTTTCCCGATTTCTGATTTGTGATGATGTAGGACTTCTAATTGAACACATCAATTTAGTCCTGGCTGGGCCCAACACATAAGTCAGCACATAAGGCAGTAAACAAACTCATAAATAATACTTTATTATTTAATCACCAAAAGTCAATTACATTTACTTTGTTACAAGTTTCAGAATAAAATTAATCTAACTACTAAAACTAATATCATCTTTCAGTCCTATGCTCCGAGCATGCTGAATATGCTTAGCCCTACTCAGACCCTTTGTGAGAGGGTCTGCTGGGTTATCTTCAGATGACACCCTCTTTACTGCAAGATGGCCTTCTTCTACTCTATGTCTGATAAAATGGTACTTTCTGTCGATATGTCTGGTTTTACCATGATCTCTTGGTTCCTTTGTTAAGGCAACCGCTCCTTCATTATCGCATAACAGTTCCATAGGCTCCTGGATGGTTGGAACAACTCCGAGATCTCTGATGAAGTTCCTCAACCAAGCTGCTTCTTTCGACGCTTCACTCGCTGCTATGTACTCTGATTCACAAGTAGAATCAGCCACCGTATCTTGCTTGGAACTTTTCCAAGTAACTGCTCCTCCATTCAGTAAAAATACCCAGCCTGATTGAGAACGGAAGTTATCTCTATCCGTTTAAAAGTTGGCATCACTGTAACCATCTTTTCTCAAAGTATCACTACCACCAAGCACAAGGACCCAGTCCTTTGTCCTTTGCAAATACTTGAGTATATTCTTAACCGCTATCCAATGAGCTCTACCCGAGTTTCCCTGATAACGACTAACCATGCTCAAAGCAAATGTCACATCAGTGCGAGTACATGTCATAGCGTACATGATTGATCTGACAACGGAAGCATAAGGTACACGACTCATGTCATCTATTTCCTCATCTGTACTCGGGCATTGAGTCTTACTCAATTTGGTATTGCTCTGGATAGGTAGCTCTCCCTTCTTGGAGTTTTCTATACTAAACCTCTTTAGTACCTTATCCAAGTATGTGCTCTGACTAAGTCCAATTAGTCTCTTCTTTCTATCTCTCAATATTCTAATCCCAAGAATATAGGCAGCTTCTCCAAGGTCTTTCATGGCAAAACACTTTCCAAGCCAAGACTTAACATCTTTCAAGGTTGGAACGTTGTTACCAATGAGTAATATGTCATCGACATATAACACCAGAAAAGTTACTATACTCCCACTAGCCTTGATATACACACAAAACTCATCTTCACTTCTAGAGAAACCAAACTCTTTGACTTTCTCATGGAAGCAAAGATTCCAGCTGCGAGATGCTTGTTTCAATCCATAAATGGATTTCTCAAGCTTGCACACTCTATTGGGAAACTTTGCATCAACAAAACCCTCTGGCTGATTCATGTAAACATCCTCAGCCAACTTCCCGTTAAGGAAAGCAGTCTTGACATCCATCTGCCAGATTTCATAGTCATGAAAGGCAGCTATGGCGAGCAATATCCTAATAGATTTAATCTTGGCTACTGGCGAAAAGGTCTCATCATAGTCAACCCCTGGGGTTTGAGTGAAACCTTTTGCAACCAGTCGAGCCTTGAATGTGTGCACATTCCCATCCATGTCTGTCTTCTTCTTGAAGATCCATTTGCACCCAAATGTCTTACGACCTGGTGCACTATCAACCAAATTCCAAACTTGGTTGTCATACATGGACTTAATCTCGCTGTCCATTGCCTCTTTCCACTTGGAAGCCTCTGGGCCTGCCATTGCTTCCTTATAAGTAACTGGTTCATCTAAATTTACCAGTGTCCTATCACTGATGAATGTGTCACCATCTGAAGTAATATGAAAACCATACAACTCAGGTGGCACACTCACCCTAGTGGATCTTCGAAGAGGTAATGAGTTATCAATTGGTTCAACAGGAACTGTTTCCTCTGGTTGAGTGTTAGTGTCATCTAAGGTTCCTTCATTGGCTAACTCTTTAATTTCTTCAAGGTCAATGGTGCTCCCACTATCCTCTTTGAATATGAGCTCTCTTTCTAGAAAGACTCCTCTTCGTGCTACAAAGACCACGTTTTCACTAGGTCTGTAGAACAAATATCCAAAAGACTGTTTTGGGTAACCAATGAAAACACATTTCTCACTCCTAGCTGCTAGTTTGTCGTGAGTCTCTCGTCTTACGAAAGCTTCACAACCCCAGACTTTAATATGTGCCAACGAGGGAACTTTCCCCGTCCACATTTTGTGAGGTGTTTTGGCAACCTTCTTTGTAGGGACAAGATTGAGGATGTGGGCGGCTGTCTCTAAGGCATACCCCCAGAAGTGAATAGGAAGCGAAGCACGACTCATCATAGAACGAACCATGTCTAACAAGGTTCGATTACGCCTCTTAGCTACACCATTTAACTGTGGTGTCCTAGGAGGAGTTAATTGTGAGACTATCCCACATTCTTTTAGATAGTCGTTGAACTCGATACTAAGATACTCCCCGCCTCTATCGGATCTAAGTACCTTTATCTTCCTGCCCAATTGATTTTCGACCTCATGCTTAAACTCTTTGAACTTTTCAAAGGTTTCTGACTTATGTTTGATTAAGTAGATATAGCCATATCTGCTATAATCGTCAGTGAAAGTCACATAGAATCGATTAGCATCCCTTGTAGTTAATCTGAAGGGCCTACACACATCTGTGTGTATGAGATCCAACAGACCTTCACCTCTTTCACAAGACCCTGTGAATGGTGATTTTGTCATCTTTCCCAAAAGACAAGATTCACACATATCATCTGACTTTAAGTCAAATGATTCCAACACTCCATCCTTTTGGAGTTGGGCTATGCGTTTCTTGTTAATGTGTCCAAGACGACAATGCCACAAGCATGCCTTGTCTACACTATTAAACAAGTCAATATTAAATATACTATTTCCTAAGCTATCAACACAAGTCACTGTTTCATACACACCATCACAAGGAAAAGCTTCAAACACAAAAACACCATTCTTATAAACAGAAATTGAACCATTCAAATCATTAAAATAATATTTAAAACCTTGTCTGAACAATGCATGAAATGAAATAATGTTTCTCGTCATATCAGACGAATAGCAACAATTCAATAAATCTAATCTAACATCATTACTAAGCAAAAGTTGATAAACTCCGATCTTGGTTACTGGTGAAGACTTCTTGTTTCCCATGATCAAGTTTATCCTTCCTCGCTCTATCTCCTCACTTTCTTTTAGCCCCTGCAAATCAGAACAGATGTGAAAACCACATCCTGTATCAAGGACCCATGAACGAGAAGATAATGAGTTATTAGAAGAAATAGTGTAAATACCTGCTGAAGATGGCTTCACTTTGCCATCTTTAATGTCCTGCAGATATTTTGGGCAACTTCTTTTCCAGTGCCCTTTGTCATTGCAATAAAAGCAATCCGCATCCTTTGGATCAGAAACATGGGGAATGGAAGCATTGGGCTTAGCCTTTGGGCCATTACTAGATGACCCAGCTTGAGCCTTATTCTTCCAGTTTTGCTTAGGAGGACCTTTCCTCTTTTTCCCTTTTCCCTATCCAATAGCCAAGACAGGGGCACTTGCAGGATTGGAGGCTATACTTTTACCCTTCATCCCTGCTTCAACTGTCTGCAACAAGTTGTGCAATTGGGCCAGAGTCTGCTCAGTGTTGTTCAAATGGTAAGTTAGGATAAACTGACCATAACAATCAGGCAATGAGTTCAAGACCATATCAATGGCCAATTCCTCATCGAATTGAATGTTGAGCTTGACCAAACGCTCTATGTAGCGTTTCATTCTTTGCACATGACTAACAACCGAATCCCCTTCCTTCATCTTGCAAGCCATGAGTGACTTGACTACCTTAAACTTTTCTTGACGAGCTCGCTTATGGTATTTCTCCATAAGGTCCTTGTTCATCTCAAAGGGCCAGTAGTCCTCATAGTACCTCTGCAGTTCTGGGGACATGGTTGCGACCATGATGCATGCCACTTTGGTGGCATCATCATAGTGCTTCTTGTAGGCAGCATATTCTTCAGGAGTAGCTTTAGATTCATCAATTTCTTTGAGCTCTCTTTCAAGGACATATTCTTTGTCCTCAAAACGAAGCGCCATCTTGATGTTGCGCATCCAATCGTTATAGTTAGAGCCATCCATAACGACTTTGGAGCAAATGTTGAGCAAAGAGAAGTTGTGGTTGGAGGATGATGAAGCAGAAGTGTTTCCAGGAGTAGACATCTGAAAAGAAAGAAAGTTTTAGTTAAATTTCAAGATACCTCAATATAATAACCCAAAGATACAATATTAAGGTTAGGATCCAACTATGAAGATTCACAACTTAGAAATGGGATGCCGAGATCCAAGTGTAAAATTCATAAAGGTAGGTGAATGACGATTCACCAATTCCACCATTTAGACGAAATAAACGAAGTGAAATTCCTAATTCTTTTGAGATACATTGAAACTATTCAATGGCATGTTTTAATCTCGGATTATGCTCTTCTATTTGTGACTGGGATGCCGAGGATCACAAACAAGATGTGAATAACCATGCAAATGTGCTTGGTAACCTCATTGTCTTTATCATTAACTATTGATGTGCCGGTAAACCACACACGCTCCACCAAAATGATAATTATGAGATACCCATTACTACTCTTTATTAGTGCCTATTAGTGTGCTGGTAATCCACACACGCTCCACTAACGACCAATAAAGCATAATGTGCAATTTCATGGATTAGCATACTTTTCACATTTTCCCTAAAGTAACTAGAGTTGGGATTTTGTAAAATAATGTTCTAGTACTTTATTTAATAACATTATACTTTTAATGAGATGTAGTTATCCTATCAAACCCGTTCTGCTAACGACCCTCCACTAATCAAGGAAGCGGTGGGTAAGAGTGGACACCCATTCAACTACCATTTTATAGGCAGTTTCCTTATACCCCCCTTATAGACTAGCTTCGTGAATGAGGCATACTAGCGATTTGACTGACCATATTCTTATACATATATAATATTTAACTTTTAATTATAATATATATATATATATATATATATATATATATATATATATATATATATATATATATATATATATATAAGGTGTGTTTTAAACCTTTTAAAACTTTAGGGTTTATATATAAATTTCGAAAATTAAGCCATTAGTTTTAAATTTAAAATAAACCAAATAACTAGATTTAATATTTATCTATTAATTAACTTTTAACTAATTTATTAAATCTTGTAAGGATTATCTAATTAAATTAAACAATTAATTTAATCATAATCCATATCCCTTCTAGATTTCGAAAATATGGGGATAGGATAATTTCCTTATTTATCTCAAGTATCCAATAAGGCAACTATTATCCAAAACAAAGAAACCCTAAAAGGACTAGCATATTTCGAAATTCAAGGGAGGAGGCTAGGGTTTCCAAAACCCTAACCCTAATTTCGATTAGGGTTTATGGAGGCTAGGGTTTTTTGAAAACCCTTTGAACCAAAACCCTAAAATCGAAAATTTTGGCCTTTAGGGTTTAATGGTTATAAACCCTAATTTGCAATTCAACTATTATAGCAATTCAATTTAAAACAAACAATGTCTCTGATACCACTGATGGGTTTTAGGTAAAACAAATAAACTAGAAAACAATTCCTAAATTCACATGCAACCTACTTTGGATCTATGTTTTAACTATTGAACATATAACTTTGAATTGCAAAACAAGAACCCTAGAGCAGAGAGGCTAATTTCGAAATTAACAAACTAGGGTGTTAGAATTACATACCTTTCAGTTGTTATAGTAAACACTTGATAATCCTCTTGAACTTGATCTTCTTGGAAGCCTAGCACCACAATTGTAATGCCTCTAATGGAATCACACCTAAGAGCTAGCAAGAAGGAAACTAGAAGGAGAGAGAGAGAGAGAGAGAGAGAGAGAGAGTAGGGTATGCAAAATCGGCCCTAGGGTTTCACCAAGGAAGGAGTGGCCGAATTTAGGAGCTGGGAGGCTCCTTATATAGCTGAGGGATCTAGGGTTTAGGGAAAACCCTAATACTCCTTTGCTTAGGGCCTAAGCTAACCCAAAGGCCTTATCCAAAGCCCCTTGGACGAAATCCTTAGGGTTTACCTTATAGATTTCGTCCACCTCCTTCCAAGGAGGTTCTGGAGCCTTCCACTCAACTATTAGATAATTGCAAACTAGTCCCTGCACTTTATAACTTTTAACCCCAAAACTAATTCTGATTAATTTCTGGCTAACTATTAATTAAACATAATGATTTCTAATTAATATATTAATCTTTTAACATATTAATAAATCATTTATATCAATTTATTAATCTTATAATAAATCAATATCTCTCCTTTCATAATTTTCTTGTCCAGTTGCTAGGTTTGAGGGCAACCCAAAAGGACTGTGCTGCTATCAATTCAAGTACATACCAATTATAGTTATGGGCTTAGACACCTAATCCAACAAGATCTCCACTAGACGACTGAGACTGTGGCAGAGGTCACTGCCATGTCTCTGGAAAGAGCTTATATGGTACTACAATATGCAGCAGATGAGGAAACGAAGAAGGTAAGTTATCAGAACATACCACATAATGATAGCAAGTAGATCGGGAGTACCTCGGGGTGTGAGACCCTGGGTAATATGACTTCTAGAGCTCGAGAGCGGGATATTGACTTAGAGCACGCTGGGAAGAGGGAACCAGATCAGTTGCTTATAGTGAGGGGTCTCAGGAGGAGACCGTAGATTTCAGATTAGCTTTCGAGAGACCAGTAGGACCAGATTCGGTGCAGCACTTGCGGGAAACTACACAAGGGAACCTTTCGTTCCATGGGTTGAGTAAGTGTAACCCTGAGTTAACCTCCGTTTGTGTCTGAATTATATTTTTTTTAAAGAGATGTCATATGCCAATTGCATACCGAGAAGCATTAGCGAATAGTGATAGACCAATTCCCCAGATTACGGGATTGGGAAGTACATAGTCATCTTGGTTTATTCCAAGACTGAGGAGCAGCACGAGAAGCACCTGAGGGAGGTGCTAGAGACTTTGAGGAGGGAGAGAATTTTCGCAAGGTTCTCCAATTGTGAGTTCTGGTTGCGCGGGGTGCAATTTCTTGGGCACCTTGTCAATCAGAAGGATATTCTAGTCGATCCGGCCAAGATAGAGGCCGTGATGCAGTGGGAGATTCCGAGGTCTCCAACTGAGATTCGGAGCTTCCTGGGTTTAGCGGGTTATTACCGGAGATTTAATTGGGTTCTTGGAGGCAGTGTGATCTTTTGGGCTGGCTAGTATTGAAACACTAGCAATGCTAAGCGTGGTTTCAGTAGATGGAGCATAGAATGGTAAGAAGGATTGAGAATCCTTCCAGAATTGTGTGCTGAAAGACGTTAGTTGAATCAAAGTGGGGGAGAATCATCCAAGGATTCAGAAGTAGGAGCAGTTTTGAAACTGGGATAAGTTTCGCATCTTTGTTTGGAAGGAAGTCAGCTTAAGCGGCTGTATGGTTTGATGATAGTGTGAGATGGAAGTTCGGAAAAACTTGCCAATAAGGAGATCGCGTTCCCGTAATGTTTGCTAGCAAGCCTTAGGGAATCAGGTTGGTGATTCCAGACAGGACATGAGTTCAGCTGAGTGCGAGTCAAGCGCGTGTTCGATCCAGTATAGATAGTGTTAGAGTGTTGTAAGTCTGCGGGTGTAGCTGTAGCATTCACTAGCAGCCAGATCGTGTTAGAGTGTTGTAAGTCTGCGGGTGTAGCCGTAGCATTCACTAGCAGTCAGATAGTCTTAGAGTGTTGTAAGTCTGCGGGTGTAGCCGTAGCATTCACTAGCAGCCAGATAGTGATAGAGTGTTGTAAGTCTGTGGGTGTAGCCGTAGCATTCACTAGCAGCCAGATAGTGTTAGAGTGTTGTAAGTCTGCGGGTGTAGCCGTAGCATTCACTAGCAGTCAGATAGTGTTAGAGTGTTGTAAGTCTACGGGCGTAGCCGTAGCATTCACTAGCAGCCAGATAGTATTAGAGTGTTGTAAGTCTGCGGGAGTAGCCGTAGCATTCACTAGCAGCAGACAGTGATAGAGTGTTGTAAGTCTGCGGGTGTAGCCGTAGCATTCACTAGGTTGGTAGATAGCGTGAGTGCGTTGTTAGGACGCTGAAAGAACAATAGTACCCACCAGTTTGGGTGTAGCAGTGAGGAAATGGAAATCCACGGATTGGATTTCGGAATTTCCCAGAAGGATTAGACCTGGTTAAGCCAGTGATAAGATTGTAGAAGCGCCACTATAGAGATGAGAGCAAGGAAGCAGTGGACTGCTTAAGGTCATTTATGACATGAGGCTACCAATGGTCATGTAGCAATCACTTTTAGCCTTGGGTTTGGTGACGTCAGGATTCAATGTATGGACTCGATTAGTTAGATCAAAAGTTATTAGAGCCTTAGTGACATGGTAACTAGTGGCAACTAGTTCTAGAGAAGGAATTTGTTCAGAAGTCGTGTGGAGGCGACTAAGTGGGATTCCTTTGGCTCCGCAACCGGGTCGGAACCCGGTACTTCGGATAATTGGCGAATCAGTTTAGACCAGAAAGGCCTAGATAGATTTCGGGAAGCAGCCATGTGGTAACATACTGCTTCGGGCAGTTCAGTGTTCGTACAGTTTCAGTGTTTGGGCAGTGTTAGTAATTGTGTTTAGGTTGCAAGTGCGGACAGAATAGCTGGTTGAAATGGATAGTGACAAGTCACTCATAGTGGAAATAGCTGAGCATTGGCCAAGTATAAGTGAATCACAGGGATAATAGAGTTGTGATTTTGTTTTTCTAGTGGGAGCCTTGAGTTATTAGGAGATTCAGGTCGAGTAGATGTTACCTTGTTGCGAGAAATTCGTTCGCCTGTGGATTTTAGGGCTTTGCGAAGATTGGTCACGGTTATCCTGAGAAGGCTCGGGTGGGCCCAGGGTTGTGACCATGTTCCTTGAGTAGTTTGGCGTGTAAGGAATGACAAGAGATGATTTCGAGGACGAAGTCTAATTTAAGTGGGGGAGAGTTGTAACACCCCGTTTATTAAATGAATAAATAGATAAAGTTGATGAATGGATAGTAGCCCTAAAATCAATAATTTTATAATAAGAGTTGGTCTCGAGGAGTTAATTGTTACAATATTAGAAGTTGGGGGATAAAAGTGTGAGTTCCAGGTTAGTTTTGTAAGTATTTATGAAGGCAGGGACTAAATGGTACTTTATGGGACTTCATTTGAAGAATTTTAGATGCTAAGGGGCTGATTTGGAAATTTAAGGACCTATTATGAAGAGATTTTTGGAGATAAGGGCAATATAGTAAATTTCGGATTTAATTTGAAAGGATTTCATGGGGAGGGACCAGAAATGTAATTATGGGGAAATAGTTATTTTTGGACGGGTATATAGTCTCTTATCGGCCAACCCTAACCCTAAACCCTTCCTTATGATGCAGCCGTCACCCACCTCCCTCCTGCAGCTGCCCTACCGCCACCCTATCTCCTCACTTCTCCGACCAACCAAGTCACCGGCGAAACCGTCCCCTTGCTGCTGTTTCCGCCGCCGACAAAGGCAGAAATCGTGGTTCCGGCGTGCGATTAAGGAAGATCGGAGCTCAAGTCGACTGCCGCCACTGTTTCATCGCCTCTCCGTGTTTCCTTCTTCTTCTGCCGCCGCCATGTCGCTGTAGCAGCCACTCCGAACGACTGTTGCGGCTGGAGCTCTTCTTCAACTACCTTGCGCCACCACAAGGGTGGCTGAGGTCGAGGTGCGTTTTGGGTATTGGGTTCACGACGATCTTGCTCGGGTGGTGCGTGTTGATAGGCCGAGACTCAAGGAAACTCGCCACCACCGTTAGGTGGTGGCTGTCGATACAAAGCACCGCCAGCCGCCGTTTCTATTACCTCCTGCCGTCGCTGCCGTGTCTAGACACCACCAGCCACCGTGGTGGTGGGTGTGAGTTGGGTGGGTGTGTGATTCTGCTTCTAATGGATGTTTGTGCGTGTTTATTTTAGTGAAACAGAGTAGTTGTTTGGCCGGAATTCCCAATAACAGCCACCGGCACCACCTTGAGGTGGTGGCTGCCGCCAAGCACCGCCGGCGGCCACCATGGTGTGGCTGTGTGTGTGTTAGTTAGTGTGTATGTATTAGTTAGTGTGTGTATTAGTTAGTGTGTGTATTTTGGATAAAAGCCTTGTAATTGTAATTACATGGAATAATGGAAATAATAATAGTAACCACCACCGTAAGGTGGTGGCCGCCGCCATGAGCCGCCATGGACCACCACTACCCGAGGTGGTAGTGGGTGGTGCCCCACAAGCAAACCCTAATTGACCTAGCAAAACCCTAATGGGCTTAAGGATTAGTTTTGGGCCTATTGGGCCATGTTTGGGTGAAAAACCCTAATTAGGGTTTAGAAAACCCTAATTAGGGTTTAGAAAACCCTAATTGTGAGTATTTGGGCCTTGGACTTATTTGGACCCACCTTTGGGCCATTGGGATTGGATTGTGTATTAAGCCCAATTTCTCCATATCATTGATCTAGTAGAGTAAAGGACTTAATGGATTAAGTCCTTAATGGGTTAAGTAAGAAACACTTAACCCTAATCGTCATTTTATGTGAAACCCTAGTTTCACTTGGGCCTTGAGCTGGGCCTTTCGATTGGGTTTTGGTAATTGGGCCAATAATGGGCCATCCAAGAATGATTATATGGACTAGAATATTTAGATGAGCTTTCGGGTAAGGCCCATATGAGGGTTTGGGCCCAATTTAGAAAATTAGGCCATAGAGAGGCTATAGTTTGGGCCTTGATGATTATGAGATGTTGGACCATGAGAATGTCAAGTGTTGGACCAATAATGAATGATTGGGCCTTAAGGCAAGACTATGTGGAGGTTGGGCCCAATTTAGAAAATTGGGCCATAGTTGGGCTTTGGTCCATTATTAGACTTTTGGGCCTTTGGTTTGGGCCTTGGGCTGGAGTCAAGCTAAGATAGGGGTAAAGTAGTCTTTTACCCAAGTATGGACTTATGGTTATGAGTTGGAATCCAATTATTAATTGGGTGTTATTTTGGTATTGACAGTTCGGGAATCTGTCATCCAGCAACTGGGGTTGAGTCTGCGGGACTTCAGCAATGTGAGGTTATGTCTTCGGGACTTCAGCAGTGTGAGGTGAGTTTCCTTTCAGTAGGAACGGGTCTACGGCCACAATGCCGGCCCGTTTAAGTTAGCAGTAGTTCCGGACTTCAGTCTGATGCAGTAGTTCAGTATGCTTGGTGTCTTTGTGATACATGCATGGTATGTGTTATGTGTTCCGGACTATGGTCTGATGCAGTATGCAGTATATGTGTTCATATTATATGCCATGATCATGTTATGCTATGTTCAGTCAGTTCCAGACTTCGGTCTGATGCATTAGTTCAGTGTGCTTGATGTCTTTGTGATTCAAGTATGACTTTGTGTTATGTGTTCCGGACTTCGGTCCGATGCAGTATGCAGTATCCGTGTTTATGCTAGTAGTTATGATTATGCTATGCTATGTTCAGTCAGTTCCGGACTTCGATCCGATGCAGAGGGCAAGGCCCTGATTAGTTCCGGACTTCGGTCCGATGCAGTTTCCGGACTTCAGTACGATGCAGAGGGCAAGGCCCTGGTTAGTTCTGGACTTCGGTCCGATGCAGTTTCCGGACTTCGGTCCGATGCAGAGGGCAAGGCCCTGGTTAGTTCCGGACTTCGGTCCGATGCAGTTTCCGGACTTCGGTCCGATGCAGTGGGCGAGGCCCAGTATGTGCTTTATATGTTATTGTATGGTATGTGGTAGTTGGGGAGACTCACTAAGCTTCATGCTTACAGTTTTCAGTTTTGGTTTCAGGTACTCAGTTTTCAAAAGAGGAGCTCGGAAAGATTGCAGTGCACACACAATTTGTTCAGTCTGGGATGTTTATACTCTGATATATTTGACAGCTGTTATGATATTTTGAGATACATTGTTTATGATTCTTATATGACGTTTGATGAATATGGTTTTATTACTGATTTAAAACGAAATTTTCAGACTGTGTTTTTGGGATGTTACATAGAATTTGAGCTGAAAAGGGATGCATGTAGTGTTGGTTATTGTAGTTTCTATGACTATATCCTCACCTCGGTTTTCACAGGTATAGCCATTGGTTACAGTGTTATGGATGTTGTTTTCAAACACCAATATGGTGGGGTTGGTAGCAGAAGATTATTTGGCGGTCATAGGGATAATAAGGGTGGTTATGGTATATAGAGTGGAGCTAGTTTAATTTGTGGTTTGTTTGGCATGACAGGTTTCTTGCAAAATAAGTTTGGAGCGAGCTTTATAAAATAATTGCAACGGATCGAATTGCTGGATAACTGTGACAACACCATCATATGCATCAGTAGTAAGGTAGTGATACGTTAGGGGGGGGGGGGGGGACAAGAGAATGTTTGGACACCAATGTTGGCTAGAATATATAATTATTTAAAACTGTTGGATGGATATATTGGAGAATTGTTTGAGTTTTGTGCTCGATAATTATTGATCCCGTGCTTGCTTTCAAGCGATCCCATGCTTGCTTGGCAATCAAGTCGAGTGGAAGTATAATATGTAAGAGATTGCGAGAAATAGTACCGTACATCCACCGAAAAACGCTAACATCAAGTCTTGACCAATTGTTTTTTGGCAACAATAGCGATGGAAGGTGGTGGTGTTGCCATGATATGATCAATTACTTGATATACACAAAATTGAATTTTAAAGTGCTCGGGCAAAGAAGTATATTGGCTCTTTCCATCTCCAAAGTGATGAGAATTATGGATTTGATGTATTAAGCTCTGATGACCGGTGAAGTTAACATTGTTTGCCATTGATTGTAGAAGAGGCCAAGAGGGTAAGAAAAAACAAGAAAGAAGTAGAGGTTGGAGGGTGAGTATGCGTTTCATTGATTAAAAGTAGTGGAAGGGTTTTATTTTTTTCCACGACTAGAGAAAGAAAAGAAGAATTTAAGCTCTCATACCATATAAGTAATATTTTCTTTGATTTATTTTCAATCTCAATATATAAGGTAACGTGGAGGAAATGAAAGGAAAATACACACCTGCACCAATAAGATAAATACATGATAATTACTATCGACAACTAATAGTTATTTTTAGCAATCCGGAATGAAAGGGCTTAGAGATGATGCAATCATTCAAGACCCGCAATACAACATAGATAGTAGCCCAAGCCCATGTATCTTGACTATAATTATAATTTATAAACACCGATACTTTCATGGATCCATGCTGTGGTTATACATTTATATACGTAAACTTAACCCAAAACCCAACTCATATTTCAAAGTCGAGTTTCGCTTCGGTTTTCAACATTTTAAGTCTCTCTAGATACCTACTTCTTACCTCGATACCTCCTCCCCCTCTCAAAACCGAATGAAACTCTAAAATTGCAATCTATCATCAAAATCTACCAAACATTGCTCATTGTATTTTATTAAAATTACCACCTTAACTTATACGGCATAAATCCAAAAAGAGCAAAAAAGATACCAAGTCCAAGTGGGGTTGGTTAAAAGCCTTGGACGCCTAAATAACCATTTTTCATGGATACCTTGCACGTTATCCACTTCTTCCAACGATTCTTTTTGTCTTTCTTTTATCTTCATTTTTTTTTTCTTAAATATTATTTTCTATCAAAATTAAATTCATAAAACTTTAGTCAATATCAATATTTGACATCTTTAATAATTTTCATATGATTATTGAAACCTAAGTTCTTATTCAAAGATTTAGGTTATTCAATGCAATCGAGTTGGACAAGATTAAATACACGATTTTTAATTGCATCTTATACAGAAAATACTACATTATTTGTATTAAGTTGTCGTTAAATTGTAGTATTTCGTTACTTATAAACTATCCAATATATTAAACATAAGATAAGATTTAAACTTATAAAATTTCAATTTATCATAATGAAAATACCAAGAAACCTATTTGCTGTTATATTCTCATTCTTATTTATAGAAAACACTTTTTTTTGGCGTACGAAACTTAACAATACCTCTTCCTATAAATAACACTTGTGTAGATAGAGAAGTTGAAGTCTTGAAACGCCCAAATATAATGGGAATTCTAATAAGTTTATTAGCAAATATCTTCATCAAGAAAAAGAAGCCGTTACCAATTGAAACCATTTTCAAATTAGCCTCTGAGCCTGAGCCACCCAATTTTCCTCAAGGTAATACTTTTATTCTTTTACTTTCTTTTAGATGATTAGAATTATCATAATATAAAGTATCAATGTCATATATAGCAGAGTTATGCTTCATACATATTCACATTAAGGATTAAATTTCCATAGATCATGTCTTTCAAATGTAGTTTATTTGCATATTTAATTGTTTATGTTTTGAAGATAAGAATTTTCTCCTAAACTAATTATAGGAAATGGCTTCGCAACCGGGACAATCGATTTAGGAGGATTACAAGTGTGTCAAGTAACTTCATTCAACAAAATCTGGGCCACCCACGAGGGTGGACCAGATAATCTTGGTTCAACATTCTATGAACCATCTGCAATACCTGACAACTACCATGTGCTTGGTCACTATAGCCAGTGCAACAACAAGCCACTATTTGGGTGGGTTCTAGTCGCCAAATCCAGTGCAAATGACCCATCATCACTAGCCATGCCCATCGATTACTCTCTCATTTGGAGTAGTGAGTCCCAAAAGATAAAACGAGACAAAACCGGATGCATTTGGCTCCCTGTTCCTCCCAATGGCTACAAACCCGTTGGATATGTCGTCACAAACTCACCGGAAAAGCCCTCATTGGAAAAAATCCGATGTGTTCGATCGGATTTTACAGAAATTGTTGAATTTGATAGATGGATTTGGGGGTTAACGAATGAGATTGATCCCAATGGTTTGAATGTATATGGGTCAAGACCAAAAGATAGAGGGGCCCAAGCCACGGGTGTTTCAATAGGTTCATTTCTAGTCCAAAATGGTTTGGCTGATTTGTCATTACCCTATTGTTTAAAAAATAACACAAATACCCTTTTGGCTATGCCTACTTTTGCCCAAATTGAGGCTTTGATTCAAGCTTATTCACCAATAATTTATTTTCACCCCGATGAAAAATATCTTCCTTCTACGGTTAATTGGTACTTTGAAAATGGAGCATTGTTGTACCAAAAAGGGCTAGAAAATAATCCTAGCCCGATTGAACCAGATGGTTCGAATCTTCCTCAAGGTGGTTCGGATGATGATTCATATTGGCTAGACCTTCCCATCGATGATTCGGCTAAAGATAGAGTCAAGAAAGGTGGTCTAGACAATGCTAACGCATATTTCCACATAAAGCCCATGTTTGGTGCAACATTTACTGACATAGCCATATGGGTATTTTACCCGTTCAACGGTCCCGCAAGGGTGAAATTGGAATTTGTCACCATTTCACTAGGTAAAATAGGGCAACACGTTGGTGATTGGGAGCATTTGACATTAAGGGTCAGTAATTTCGACGGCAGTTTAAAATATGTCTATTTTTCAGAACACAGTGGAGGTACACTGCTCGATGCTTCACAAATCGAATTTGGAAATGGAAATAAACCGGTTGCATATGCGTCTTTAAACGGGCATGCGTTTTACTCCAAACCGGGGCTTGTTTTACAAGGGAAGGGTGGAAATGGAATACGAAATGATACGGCTAAAGGGAAGGCGGTGATGGACACCGGAGTTAGGGCGGCGGTGGTGGCGGCGGAGTATTTGACCATGGTTGAGGAACCACCATGGTTAAATTATAGTAGAAAATGGGGTCCAAAGGTAAGTTATGATATAGTAAAGGAGATAGAGAAAGTGAAGAAGGTTTTGCCAGGGAAACTAAAGGAAGTATTTGAGAAAGCTGTAAGTGGCGTTCCAAATGAAGTTTTAGGGGAAGAAGGTCCTTCTGGTCCTAAAATGAAAAATAATTGGAATGGAGATGAAAAATATTGAATATATAACATTATATACTTTTTTTATAGATTATTTTACGTTATAACGGATTGTTTTTTGTAGATGGGAAAAATAGAGAAACTGGATAAAAAAAAAAATAATAATAACAATAACAGGCAGGCCCACCTAAGAGTTCAATAAACAAAAAAAATGCCTTTGAAAAAGGAAACGCCGTTGCCGGGGATCGAACCCGGGTCACCCGCGTGACAGGCGGGAATACTTACCACTATACTACAACGACAACTTGACTCTATTTCTATTTCAAATTATATAATGCCATATTACTTTTTGTTAAACAAAGAATTATAGAAGAATCTTCGTAATTATTAGTGCATTTGAAACGAAGAAAAGAATGTTAACGAGAATAACTTTTCGTTTCAAAATAAAATGTAATATATGAGTTTGTATATATTTTATAACGATTAATCAAGTATTTCAAGTGTCCCTTAATAAAAGCAAAACAAAATGTGTAAAAGTAGCAACTAATTAACAACTAATACTTAATATTGATCGGTAGTAAGATACACGTAAGTTTAAAGAATCTAAGAAAGCAGTCGTGGTGTATTTATGATTTATCTAGTTGGAATATGTTTACTAATAATAATTCTTACAAATCATAGTATTTTAAGAACTAAATATTTCATAGATTTTGCTTGATTAAAATGCAACCTTGGTGATTTTTGCATTAAAGGTATATGTATAAAATATTATTTGAATAAGTGTTGGTAATCAAAGTTGCTATATGCTACCCCGACTGTCATGCATTTTAGATTTATTCCTGTTACGATACTAAAAAAAAATCATAAAAAATAACAATATAGATAGGTGTGTAAATAACTATGTTTAATTAAATATGTTGTTTAAAAATACATGGTCATCAACTAAATTTCATTTAAGAAACAAAAAAGGAAAAAAAAAACACTATCATCCAACTATTTTTCTGTGTACTTATTTAGTCAATTGTTTTTGGAGGCCCAAAGTTATTTAATTTCCAAATTGTATCATTATACTATGTGATCTGATATCGGTGGTTATCTAAGTTCCCAAGTTCACTTAATTTATCATGAATTTGATCCCAAGGCTTTTTTTATTTTTAATTTTTTTAATTTTTAAATATTTAATTTGTATTTTTTTTAATAAATTTGTCCTATTTTCTGAATAAAATTTTGGTCCGATTTACTATATATTACAATTTTCTTGTTACATTTTTTTTTATTTTTACAATTTAACTGTATATACATGCTTTTTAATATGGGTATCATATCAGAATTATTAAATATTGTATATAATTTATATTTAAGCAGTGAGAGTAATATTTAATTTTTAAAAATACAATTTACAAATCACATCCAACCAATTTTTTACACGAAGAGCTAATCTATTAGTATTAGCAGTGTAAATATTGTAGTAACGTAACCGGATCCGAGTTGACTCCTACATATATACTTAAACCCAACAGGTTAACAATGTATTGCTCTCTCTATAAAACGACAGTTTAGCATGTAGAGTAATAAAACAGAACATCAAAATCATAACCATTTACATCCGACGAAAACAATGTTCAAACTACTCTTGTTCACTTGTTAGTGGAGAAACGTGCCAACTCATTTGATAATAACAACTTTTCTGTTTTTAAATATAACTAAACCATTCCCATAAACAAAATATTATGATGAACATGTCCATATATCATATATGTTATAAGAAAAACACGTTGCATGTAGTTTAAAACCAAATAAATTAATACTACAGATCGGAGGATAATAAGTATCCATACTCCACTGATCCACTCCTGAAATTTTACCCAATAAAAATAATTAACGTGTCATTCTACCAAAGTTTGGCAACTTCCCATCTATCTGTCTCTATGTTATCGGCAATTTCCCATTCACATACAATCCATAACACCACACACAAATTAACCTTTGATGATACCCACAGTGACATATACACACATACACACACAAAACTAACTAAGTTAGGAGCAACCCCTAGAATTATATATAGAAGAAAGCATCTTTTGTTGTTGTTATCCTAAGTTGGGTCCATCTCCTTCAAGATGCATTCTTTGGTCTATGTATTCTTCACTGTTGTTATAACCTTCTTGTTCTTCAATGGTGCAACAATGGTGGAATCATCAAATCGATCATTGGCTTATGATCAGAAAGATGTTTCGCCTAGGAGAGAGCTTGTGGGGATCAAAACCAGCTTCAAACTTCCTTCTCCTTTGCCCAAATGGCCTCCTGGTTCGTATCTTTTTTTTTTTTTTTTCGATGCACAAATGTTAGCCGAACTAAACCACAGTCATTAGAGTTAGTTATTACGAAATGGCAGTTTAGTTAATAGTTATTACCAAATCGTAGTATCTTTCTTCTTGTTGTACATGTACATATATGTATTTTGGCAGCTTGTTCATATTCAATACACAGAAAAAATAAAATCAAAACTCTCTCTTTTTCTTCCTATTGTTATAGATTACAACATATTTCTCTTCATTAACACAAGAAACCACATAACAAAACTCGATGATATTGACTTGTAATCACAATGGTGATTTATATTTTTTTATAATTATTTTTAGGTGGAGGTTTTGGTGGTGGAACCATGGATTTAGGAGGATTACAAGTGAGTCAAGTATCAACATTCAACAAGATTTGGGCAGCCAACGAGGGAGGACCCGGTAATGTCGGTGCAACATTTTATGAACCGGTTTCCATACCTCAAGGATTTGCAATTTTAGGGTTTTACAGCCAACCCAACAACATGCCTTTATTTGGGTATGTTCTTGTGGGAAAAGATGTTACAAATGACCCTTTAAACCCTACTCTCAAACCACCAACTGATTACACTCTTGTATGGAGTAGTGTCTCTATAAATATCAAGAAAGATGGTGATGGCTACATCTGGTACCCAAACCCACCAGATGGCTACATGGCTGTTGGCTATATCGTTACTACCTCATCAGAAAAACCCGCTCTTGAAAGAGTTCGATGTGTTAAGTTTGACTTGACGGACATTTTAGAGAGCGACGTATGGATATGGGGATCAAGCAAGAGTTTAAATGTAAATGGGTTTAATGTCTATAGTTCTAGGCCGATGAATAGAGGTGTTGAAGCCATGAGTGCACCAATAGGAGGTTTTGTGGTTGAAAATGGGATAGGGGGCAACACATTGTCGATATCTTGTTTGAAGAATTTGAAGGGTAGTTTGGTAAATTCAATGCCAAATTTGGACCAAATTAAAACCCTAATTCAGACATATTCTCCTATGGTTTATTTTCATCCTAATGAACGCTACCTTCCTTGCTCAGTTGATTGGTTATTTCAGAATGGTGCATTGGTTTACCACAAAGGGGACGAGTCAAACCCTATCCTTGTTGACCAAAATGGTTCAAATCTCCCTCAAGGTGGTTGGAATGATGGTACCTATTGGTTGGACCTCCCAAAAGATGGTTCAAGTAAACAAAGGATCAAGAAAGGTAACCTACAAAATGCAAGGTCTTATTTCCATATCAAACCAATGTATGGAGGGTTATTTACAGACATTGCCATTTGGCTTTTTTACCCTTTTAATGGGGCATCAAGAGCCAAAGTTGAGTTCATCAACATTTCATTAGAAAAAGTAGGAGAACATGTTAGTGATTGGGAACATATCACATTAAGAGTTAGTAATTTCAACGGTGGATTAAAAAGTGTATTCTTTGCACAACATAGTTCGGGGATATGGGTGAGTGCTTCGGTTCTTGAGTATGCAATTGGCAATAAACCAGTAGTATACTCATCACTAAACGGTCATGCATCCTACCCCAAACCTGGACTAGTCTTGATTGGCCCCCACGGAGTCGATATTGGACTCAGAGATGATATGGAAAAAAGTGATAAGGTGATGGACACCGGAGAGAGGGCAACAGTGGTGGCAGCAGAGTACCTAGGCTCAATAGTAGTTGAACCACCATGGTTAAACTATTTTAGAAAATGGGGTCCAAAAATTCAATACGATCTTGACAAAGAACTTAATAAACTGGAGAAAGTTATGATATGGAAGTTAAAAAAGGCTTTTCACAAGTTTGTGAAAAGTGTTCCTAGAGAAGTTTTAGGTGAGGATGGGCCACTTGGGCCCAAAGCTAAACACGAGTGGAGTGGAGATGAAATGGGATGAACATTTGTTTTATAGATTTTCATTTATAATTTACAAGACATTTTATTTTTATCACATTATTTGCTTATTAGATTATCAAAAAACTTGTATTATATATATATATATATATATATATATATATATATATATATATATATATATATATATATATATATATATATATATATATATATAAATCAAACAGTATTACACAGCATGAAGTTGCCTATTTTTCGGGTCTGTTTAATAAAATTGTTATATATGATGATTTACAAATGTTGACTTAGATATTGAGAATGTTGAAGAGTTATCTACATCAACATGTCCATGTTAGGGCGAAATGTCTAGTGAGATGTCGAAATACTTATGGTATGTTTGTGTTCTTATGGTCTGTTTAGTGTCGAAGTTATTCGCTATGTATTTTGTAAGGCACTGTTAGATGTCGAAGCTTAACGTTTAGTCCTTACATATTTTTTGTTATCTGATGTACCTTTTAAATAGGGTTAGTATTGAAGTAGAGAGTATGATTTTAGAGCACTTCGTTCATACATTCTCTCTTGTACTTTGTACTCTTTTAGATAAATCAACGAGCCAAATAGAACTTATTTACGATTGTGTTCTTATTGCATTCTGTTATTGATTTCGTCTTACAAACTCGATTCAAACGAACTACAATTGGTATTAGAGCAGGATACATTCAGTTGATACTAGTTTTATCGTCCTTTCAATAGTTTTTAATCGCTCCCTCTGATTCAAAGATTTCCGCACTATTGATTAAGAAAACTTGTTTTAATCAATTGATTTGTTTCGGTTCTGCAATCCGTTTGATAGATTGAGTGTTTCCTGATTGTTTACTGGTTGTTTTTACCTTTAGATCTCGTTTTATGAATCTTATCGCCACTTTTGTCCGTACGAAAATGGCGAATTTCAACATGAACACCATGAAAAGCTTTTCTGATCTGCTTGGATCTTCCACTAAGATTCCAATGCTCATTACGGAGTATTACGAACAGTGGGCGGATCACATGGAGGATTACCTCAACGGGATCGACGGAGATCTCTGGCGATGTGTTACTAGTGGAAATTATCGTCCATAAATGTTCACTCAAGTTGGAAATGCAGGTTCATCCACTGGTATGGCAACACAAAAGGAAAAGTATGAGGCTAATGATAAGAAGTGTCTTCGTGAACTTCGCGGGGCTCTTCCACCGGTTGTTTACAACTTTGTTCGAGGATGCAAGACTGCAAAAGAGATTTGGGATACTTTGAAAGAAAAGTATCAAGGAAGTGAAAAGACGAAGAAGAGCTATGTAAAGCAATGTTTACTGGAACTAGGTGAGTTCAAATAGAAAGAAAGTGAAACTATCAAACTCTACTATGATCTCTTGAATGAATTGATATTCAAGTGCAACCGATATGGTGTTACACGCTCAACTCTTGAATACAATCTTACATTTCTAATGGGATTGTGAAAGGAGTGGAGGAACATCATCTTCATGATAGTCTAGAGCTGCAATAGAGAAATATGCTAATTTCTGTTAGTAGCGAAGCTGAACGTTCGAAAACATTGTTGTTAGATGTTCAAAATCGTTTGGAGTCTAAGAAGAGTAGAATTGATAGTCTAGAGCTGCAATTGAGAAATATCACTCTCGATACGGATTCAGTTAGAGATGACAATATTTAGTTAGTGAAACAACGAAACATTTATTTTAATAGCGCTAAGAGATTCTATGCCAAATTAACTGAACTCCATCACTCTTCAGACATTTGCAAAGAGAAACATAGTAAATTATTACATTTCTTAGAATATGAAAGAGAGAAGGTTGATATTACTCCTATGATTGCGAAAAGAAAATATCAGAATTTGATAAAGTGCCTAATTATTCATATGCTTACGAAATAGTCAAAATTGATGAATGCTTGAATGTTAATGATTTAGTGCATATTGTTAATGAAACTCTCACTAAAAATGAACAAGTTAAAATTTTGAACATGACTAAGAATTCGACATTAGACTCTCAAATTTTTTTTGCTGATATTGAAGATAATTCTGATAATATCAGTGAAATTGAGGAAGAGGATGATGGGTTTTAGGTAAAACAAATAAACTAGAAAACAATTCCTAAGTTCACATGCAACCTACTTTAGATCTATGTTTTAACTATTGAACATATAACTTTGAATTGCAAAACAAGAACCCTAGAGGAGAGAGGCTCATTTCGAAATTAACAAACTAGGGTTTAGGAGTTACATACCTTTCAATTGTTATAGCAAACAATTGATAATCCTCTTGATCTTGATCTTCTTGGAAGCTTAGCACCACAAATGTAATGCCTCTAATGGAATCACACCCAAGAACTAGCAAGAAGGAAACTTGGAGGAGAGAGGATGGAGAGAGTATGCAATTTTGGCCTTAGGGTTTCTTCCAAAGAAATCAGTGACCTCAAATGTGAGCCAGGAGGCTCCTTAAATAGCTGAGGGATCTAGGGTTTAGGGAAAACCCTAGTTATCCTTTGCTTAGGGCCTAAGCAAGATCCAAAGGCCTTATTTGGACCCCTTGGACGAAATCTCTAGGGTTTCCCCTAAGAATTTCGTCCACCTCCTTCCAAGGTGGTTCTGGAACCTTCCACTCAACTATTAGTTAATTGCAAACTAGTCCTTGCACTTTATAATTAATTCTTTTAACCTTAAAATTAATTCTGATTAATTTCTGGCTAACTATTAATTAAACATAATGATTTCTAATCAATATATTAATCCACTAACATATTAATAAATCATTTATATATTAATTTATCAATCTTATAAATTAATATCTCTCCTTTCATAATTTCCTTGTCTAGTTGCTAGGTTGAGGGCAACCCAAAAGGATTGTGCTGCTATCAATTCAAGTACATACCAATTATAGTTATTGGCTTAGACACCTAATCCAACAGTCTCCCACTTGGATAAGTCTGTAACTATAATTGCTAGTATGCCTTCTAAACTTGACCAGTAAATTGTAGCTTCCAAAAAGCTGCCGCCGAACTCTGACCCGGTCAGTTACGTGTCCTAAGATAAGTGATCATATAATCCTTCGTTCTGCATGATATCTCCAGACATAAGACATGGAACGTAATTAATCTCTTTGTCCAGAATCTATGTTTCCCGATTTCTGATTTGTGATGATGTAGGACTTCTAATCGAACACATCAATTTAGTCCTGACTGGGCCCAGCACATAAGTCAACACCAAATCATCGAGGGGCCCACATATATCGCTTTTCCTGTTAGGGCAAAAGGAACGAATAAACGTTGACTCATATGCTTGTATCTTTTACTCATCAAATTATACATGACAATACGTTTTATAACACCAAGTTACTGGTGCATTTTCGTATCACCAATGCATGACCGACTTGTAAATTACAACTCATATATCTTCGTTTCAAGATTATAAGATATTATCGTCTCAGTATTACTCGTGATGAATTCCATGAAGTGATACTCTGAGCGAGGGTTTATCCAATACTCAAATCTCAATTTCTGAGTACTCATGAACGTTGCAGCAATTCTATTGCCATGTCAATCCTTAGACAATCTACAATCCAGTTCATGACAATCTTAATTCACTACTTACTTCCAAAAGTATGAGTGACTGTGGAGTTTGAATAATCTTATTATTCGGGAAGTAAAACATGCAAAAATGAAACACAATAATAAACAATTGACAAAAGGCAGAAACCAAACTTATAAATAATACTTTATTATTTAATCACCAAAAGTCAATTACATTTACTTTGTTACAAGTTTCAGAATAAAACTAATCTAACTACTAAAACTAATATCATCTTTCAGTCCTATGCTCCGAGCATGCTGAATATGCTTAGCCCTACTCAGACCCTTTGTGAGGGGATCTGCTGGGTTATCTTCAGATGACACCCTCTTTACTATAAGATGACCTTCTTCAACTCTATGTCTGATGAAATGGTACTTTCTGTCGATATGTCTGGTCTTACCATGATCTCTCGGTTCCTTTGTCAAGGCAACCGCTCCTTCATTATCGCAGAACAGTTCCATAGGCTCCTGGATGGTTGGAACAACTCCGAGATCCCCGATGAAGTTCCTCAACCAAGCTGCTTCTTTCGACGCTTCACTTGCTGCTATGTACTCTGATTCACAAGTAGAATCAAGCCACCGTATTTTGCTTGGAACTCTTCCAAGTAACTGCTCCTCCATTCAGTAAAAACACCCAGCCCGACTGAGAACGGAAGTTATCTCTATCCGTCTGAAAGCTAGCATCACTGTAACCATCTACTCTCAAAGTATCACTGCCACCAAGCACAAGGACCCAGTCCTTTGTCCTTCGCAAATACTTGAGTATATTCTTAACTGCTATCCAATGAGCTCTACCTGGGTTTCCCTGATAGCGACTGACCATGCTCAAAGCAAATGTCACATCAGGGAGAGTACATGTCATAGCGTACATGATTGATCTGACAGCGGAAGCATAAGGTACACGACTCATGTCATCTATTTCCTCATCTGTACTCGGGCATTGAGTCTTACACAATTTGGTATTGCTCTGGATAGGTAGCTCTCCCTTCTTGGAGTTTTCTATACTAAACCTCTTTAGTACCTTATCCAAGTATGTGCTCTGACTAAGTCCAATTAGTCTCTTCTTTCTATCTCTCAATATTCTAATCCCAAGAATATAGGCAGCTTCTCCAAGGTCTTTCATGGCAAAACACTTTCCAAGCCAAGACTTAACATCTTTCAAGGTTGGAACGTCGTTACCAATGAGTAATATGTCATCGACATATAACACCAGAAAAGTTACTATACTCCCACTAGCCTTGATATACACACAAAACTCATCTTCACTTCTAGAGAAACCAAAATCTTTGACTTTCTCATGGAAGCAAAGATTCCAGCTGCGAGATGCTTGTTTCAATCCATAAATGGATTTCTCAAGCTTGCACACTCTATTGGGAAACTTTGCATCAACAAAACCCTCTGGCTGATTCATGTAAACATCCTCAGCCAACTTCCCGTTAAGGAAAGCAGTCTTGACATCCATCTGCCAGATTTCATAGTCATGAAAGGCAGCTATGGCGAGCAATATCCTAATAGATTTAATCTTAGCCACTGGCGAGAAGGTCTCATCATAGTCAACCCCTGGGGTTTGAGTGAAACCTTTTGCAACCAGTCGAGCCTTGAATGTGTGCACATTTCCATCCATGTCTATATTCTTCTTGAAGATCCATTTGCACCCAACTGTCTTACGACCTGGTGCACTATCAACCAAATTCCAAACTTGGTTGTCATACATGGACTTAATCTCGCTGTCCATTGCCTCTTTCCACTTGGAAGCCTCTGGGCCTGCCATTGCTTCCTTATAAGTGACTGGTTCATCTAAGTTTACCAGTGTTCTGTCACTTATGAATGTGTCACCATCTGAAGTGATATGAAAACCATACAACTCAGGTGGCACACTCACCCTAGTGGATCTTCTAAGAGGTAATGAGTTATCGATTGGTTCAACAGGAACTGTTTCCTCTGGTTGAGTGCTAGTGTCATCTAAGGTTCCTTCATTGGCTGACTCTTGAATTTCTTTAAGGTCAATAGTGCTCCCACTGTCCTCTTTGAATATGAGCTCTCTTTCAAGAAAGACTCATCTTCGTGCTACAAAGACCACGTTCTCACTAGGCCTGTAGAACAAATATCCAAAAGACTGCTTTGGGTAACCAATGAAAACACATTTCTCACTTCTAGCTGCTAGCTTGTCGTGAGTCTCTCGTCTTACGAAAGCTTCACAACCCCAGACTTTAATATGTGCTAACGAGGGAACTTTCCCTGTCCACATTTCGTGAGGTGTTTTGGCAACCTTCTTTGTAGGGACAAGATTGAGGATGTGGGCGGCTGTCTCTAAGGCATACCGCCAGAAGTGAATGGGAAGCGAAGCCCGACTCATCATAGAACGAACCATGTCCAACAAGGTTCGATTACGCCTCTCAGCTACACCATTTAACTGTGGTGTCCTAGGAGGAGTCAATTGTGAGACTATCCCACATTCTTTCAGATAGTCGTTAAACTCGATACTAAGATACTCCCCGCCTCTATCGGATCTAAGTATCTTTATCTTTCTGCCCAATTGATTTTCGACTTCATGCTTAAACTCTTTGAACTTTTCAAAAGTTTCTGACTTATGCTTGATCAAGTAGATATATCCATATCTGCTATAATCGTCAGTGAAAGTCACATAGAATCGATTAGCATCTCTTGTAGTTGATCTGAAGGGCCCACACACATCTGTGTGTATGAGATCCAACAGACCTTCACCTCTTTCACAAGACCCTGTGAATGGTGATTTTGTCATCTTTCCCAAAAGACAAGATTCACACATATCATCTGATTTTAGGTCAAATGATTCCAACACTCCATCCTTTTGGAGTTGGGCTATGCGTTTCTTGTTAATGTGTCCAAGACGACAATGCCACAAGCATGCCTTGTCTACACTATTAGACAAGTCAATATTAAGTACACTATTTCCTAAGCTATCAACACAAGTCACTGTTTCATACACACCATCACAAGGTAAAGCTTCAAACATAAAAACACCATTATTATAAACAGAAATTGAACCATTCAAATCATTAAAAGAATATTTGAAACCTTGTCTGAACAATGCATGAAATGAAATAATGTTTCTCGTCATCTCAGACGAATAGCAACAATTTATTAAATCTAATCTAACATCATTGCTAAGCAGAAGCTGATAAACTCCGATCTTGGTCACTGGTGAAGACTTTCTGTTTCCCATGATCAAGTTTATCCTTCCTCGCTCTATCTCCTCACTTTCCTTTAGTCCCTGCAAATCAGAACAGATATGAAAACCACATCCTGTATCAAGGACCCATGAACGAGAAGATAATGAGTTATTAGCAGAAATAGTGTAAATACCTGCCGAAGATGGCTTCACTTTGCCATCCTTGATATCTTGCAGATATTGTGGGCAAGATCTCTTCCAATGCCCCTTTTGATTGCAGTAAAAGCAAACGGCCTCTTTTGGATCAGAAACATGGGGAGTGGAACCATTGGGCTTAGCCTTTGGGCCATTACTAGACGACCCAACTTGAGCCTTGCTCTTCCAGTTTTGCTTGGGAGGACCTTTCCTCTTTTTCCCCTTTCCCTGTCCAATAGCCAACACAGGGGCACTTGTAGGCGTGGAGGGTATACTTTTACCCTTCATTCCTGCCTCAGCTGTCTGCAACAAGTTGTGCAATTGGGCCAAGGTCTGCTCAGTATTGTTCAAATGGTAAGTTAGAATAAACTGACCATAACAATCAGGTAGTGAGTTCAAGACCATGTCAATGGCCAATTCCTCATCAAAGTGAATGTTGAGCTTGACCAAACGCTCTATGTAGCGTTGCATTCTTTGCACATGTGACACAACCGATTCCCCTTCTTTCATCTTGCAAGCCATGAGTGACTTGACTACTTCAAACTTTTCTTGACGAGCTCGCTTATGGTACTTTTCCATAAGGTCCTTGTTCATCTCAAAAGGCCATTAGTCCTCATAGTACCTCTGCAGTTCTGGGGACATGGTTGCCACCATGATGCACGCTACTTTGGTAGCATTATCGTAATGTTTCTTGTAGGCAACAAGATCTTCAGGAGTAGCTTCAGACTCATCAAGCTCTTTGAGCTCCTTTTCAAGAACATATTCTTTGTTCTCAAAACGAAGAGCCATCTTGATGTTGCGCATCCAATCTTTATAGTTTGAGCCATCCATAACGACTTTGGAGCAGATATTGAGCAAAGAGAAGTTCTGGTTGGAGGAGGATGAAGCAGAAGTGTTTCCAGGAGTAGACATCTGAAAAGAAAGAAAGTTTTAGTTAGATTTCAAGATACCTCAATATAATAACCCAAAGATAAAATATCAAGGTTAGGATCCAACTATGAAGATTCACAACTTAGAAATGGGATGCCGAGATCCAAGTGTAAATTTCATAAAGGTAGGTGAATGACGATTCACCAATTCCACCATTAGACGAAACAAACGAAGTGAAATTCCTAATTCTTTTGAGATACATTGAAACTATTCAATGGCATGTTTTAATCTCAGATTATGCTCTTCTATTTGTGACTGGGATGCCGAGGATCACAAACAAGATGTGAATAACCATGCAAATGTGCTTGGTAACCTCATTGTCTTTATCATTAACTATTGATGTGCTGGTAAACCACACACGCTCCATCAAAATGACAATTATGAGATACCCATTACTACTCTTTATTAGTGCCCTTTAGTGTACTGGTTAACCACACACGCTCCACTAACGACCAATAAAGCATAATGTGCAATTTCATGGATTAGCATACTTTTCACATTTTTCCTAAAGTAACTAGAGTTGGGATTTTAAAAATAATGTTCTAGTACTTTCTTTAATGTCATTATACTTTTAATGAGAAGTAGTTGTCCTATCAAATCCGTTCTGCTAACGACCCTCCACTAATCAAGGAAGCAGTGGGTGAGAGTGGACACCCATTCAACTACCATTTTATAGGCAGTTTCCTTATACCCCCCTTATAGATTAGCTTTGTGAATGAGGCATACTAGCGATTTGACTGACCATATTCTTATACATATATAATATTAAACTTTTAATCATAATACATATATAGGGTGTGTTTTAAAACATTTTAAAACTTCAAGGGTTTATATAAATTTCGAAATTCAAACTATTAAATTTAAATTTAAATAAACCAATTAACTAGATTTAATATTTATCTTTTAATTAACTATTAATCAAATTATTAAATCTTGTAAGGAATATCTAATTAAATTAATCAATTAATTTAATCCTAATCCTTATCCCTCTAAATTTCGAAAAATAGGGTAAGGATAATTATCCAATTAATCTAATTAAGTAACAATTATCCAAAACAAGAAACCCTAAAACTTCTAGCAATTTCGAAATTTACAAGGGAGGAGGCTAGGGTTTTTCAAAACCCTAACCCTAATTTCGATTAGGGTTCTTTGGAGGCTAGGGTTTTCGAAAAAACCCTTTTATCCAAAACCCTAGAAATCGAAAATTTGGCCTTGAGGGTTTAATAGCTATAAACCCTAATTTGCAATTCAACAATTATAGCAATTCAATTTAAAACAAACAATGGCTCTAATACCACTGATGGGTTTTAGGTAAAACAAATAAACTAGAAAACAATTCCTAAGTTCACATGCAACCTACTTTAGATCTATGTTTTAACTATTGAACATATAACTTTGAATTGCAAAACAAGAACCCTAGAGGAGAGAGGCTAATTTCGAAATTAACAAACTAGGGTTTAGGAGTTACATACCTTTCAATTGTTATAGCAAACAATTGATAATCCTCTTGATCTTGATCTTCTTGGAAGCTTAGCACCACAAATGTAATGCCTCTAATGGAATCACACCCAAGAACTAGCAAGAAGGAAACTTGGAGGAGAGAGGATGGAGAGAGTATGCAATTTCGGCCTTAGGGTTTCTTCCAAAGAAATCAATGACCTCAAATGTGAGCCAGGAGGCTCCTTAAATAGCTGAGGGATCTAGGGTTTAGGGAAAACCCTAGTTATCCTTTGCTTAGGGCCTAAGCAAGATCCAAAGGCCTTATTTGGACCCCCTGGACGAAATCTCTAGGGTTTCCCCTAAGAATTTCGTCCACCCCTTCCAAGGGGGTTCTGGAACCTTCCACTCAACTATTAGTTAATTGCAAACTAGTCCTTGCACTTTATAATTAATTCTTTTAACCCTAAAATTAATTCTGATTAATTTCTGGCTAACTATTAATTAAACATAATGATTTCTAATTAATATATTAATCCACTAACATATTAATAAATCATTTATATATTAATTTATCAATCTTATAAATTAATATCTCTCCTTTCATAATTTCCTTGTCTAGTTGCTAGGTTGAGGGCAACCCAAAAGGACTGTGCTGCTATCAATTCAAGTACATACCAATTATAGTTATGGGCTTAGACACCTAATCCAACAGAGGAAACTGTTGATTGTTCTCAGTTATCTGTCATTAATGTCACCTCGATGGCCAAGGGCAAAGAAATTTGTCATGATTCAATGGCGAAGGTTAACACCGATCAACCTTCTACATCGAAAGTTTTTGATTATGATCAAGTTGTTGTAGAAGACTGTGATAGTGATAGTGATGAGGATGATGTTGCGAAAGAAACACCTAATCCTAAGGTTGTTGTCAAACAAGTCTTTGAAGAAACAGAGCAGTTCGAAAAGGTGTTAAAAGACAAAGGTCCTCATTATCTTGAATCAAATTCAGTTGTCTATCCATCGTTCAAATGCACAGATGCTGTTGTGCTCCCACATCAAGTGTTTGTCACTACTGGAAATGGTGACAAGGTGAACCCTGAAATAAACAGAATTGTTGATGAAGACAACAAAAATGTGACATAAGAAAGCTTATTCTCGAACCAAAGCACGGTTGAAAATAGTCTAAACAAGAATTCAACAACCTTTCAAAGACAAAAACCGAAACGTGTTTGGGAAGTAAAATATGAAAAATCAAAAGATGATAATCAAACCAAAGAAACTGTTTCGAAAACTCAAAAGACAAAGTCACAAATTTTCAATGAAAGTGTTCAAAAAGTTGTGAAAGAAGAAGGTGTTTCAATTTCAAAAGCTCGAAACAAAGTCTATTGGAAAAATGTCAAGGTTTTTCAAAAACAAAAAGTTTTTAAGCAAAAATCAACTGAACAAGTTAATACGTTTTCTCAAAAAAAGACCTTTGTTTAAAACAAGTCAACTAAAAAGCAAAATGATTTTCCAAAAGGTCAATCTAATGTTCAAAAACAAGTTCGACCTCAAAATCTTCAAAAACAAGGAAATGGATCTTTTGCTCAAAATCAACGTCCAAGGACTTTTGGTCCAAATCGTGAAAATGAAAGGTTTTTTGAAAACAAATTTCAAAGAAATGTTGTTCGAAATTATGAACAAAGAAATTTCAGTCAAACATTTGGTCAATGAAGTTTTCGTGAAACATCCCGAAAATACAACCCAAAAATTTCGTTTTCAAAACATTATTAAAGCCATCAACCATCCAAAATCATAAGTAAAATCATAATCATATATCATAAACATCATAGTATCTGTCTCAAATTAAATCTCATATCCAAATATCAGAGTCTAGCTCCCATGCTGAAGACTGTGGTGTGTGCCATGCGATCATCCCGAGCCCTTCCCAGTGCCAGTGGAAGTACCTGAAACCAAAACTGAAAACAGTAAGCACAAAGCTTAGTGAATCTCCCCAATCTAACACATACCATCTACACATAGCATGCAACTAGGAGATACTGGCCTTGCCCACACTCCGCTAACTGGGAGATACGGGCCCCGCCCACCCTCCGCTATCTAGGAGATACGGGCCTCGCCCACACTCCACTGTCTAGGAGATACGGGCCTCGCCCACACTCCACTATCTCTAAGGTACGGGCCTCGCCCATGCTCAGCTACTTCGAGATACGGGCCTCGGCCACACTCGGCTATGATGAGGTACGGGCCTCGCCCACACTCAACTACTAAACCCAACATACAAGTATCACACAGACAACATGTAAAGCTAATCTACTGCTCATACGTCATATTCAACTACTACTATGAGATACGGGCCTCGCCCACACTCTGCTAAGATAGGATACGCCCCCCCCACACTCAGCTACTATCATATCATACTACGGGCCGACCTTGGTGCTGTAGAACCGTTCCTACTGAAGGAGAACTCACCTCGTATAACTGGCTGCTGATATCCCGAGTGAGAAATCCCTGTCCGCTGCTCCGACGACTCCCCGGCTACAATCACATAACATTTTGAATCAACTGATGATTCCTCATGGAGTAAATGACCAATTTACCCCCTGGTCAAAGTCAAAGTCCTAGTCAGAGTTAACTTCCAGGTTGACTCTACTCGTCGAGTCCTACTATGGACTCGCCGAGTTCCCTAACTCACAATTCTCTAACTCGCGACTCGACTCGCTGGGTCGGGGCGTAGACTCGTCGAGTCCTTCTACTTTCAGATCCTTGTTCTAACTCACTGAGTCCTCTTCCACTCACCGATTCAACTCGCAACTCTCAAATCGGAGAAATCGGGAGTTTGCACTCCTACTCGCCGAGTCTAATGAACGACTCGTCGAGTCCTATGCATGTCTTCACTATATAGTTGATTCTAATCGATTCCAGTGCATCCAATTCATAGATCTGAGCTTCTAGGGCCGATATAACACGTAAAGTTGCCAACTTTACGTACATACATAGAGGTATGAAGCTAAAACACCAAAATAAGATAGAAATGGGAACCTAGGGTTTGGAATAAGGTCTTGCTTTGCATAAAGGTAGCTACTTTGAGCTCCTGGAGCTCAATGATGTCCAGATCTATAGTTCACTACCCTAAGGGAGCTCCAATCTCGAGTTTGGACCTTGAAATGTCCCAAAAGTGGCAAAACAAGCATATATGAAGATCTACTAGGAAAATAAACAAGGTAGAGGCTTTATTACCAGATGAAGTAGCAAATGGAAGCTAGTTTCTGGATCTCCTTCTTCTCCTTTGCACCTTCTCTCCTTCCTTCTCATCTAAACTTCCAAGAATACACCAAAACACTCAAAATCAAGAAGGAATCACTCAACTCACCAATGGAGGGCTAGGGTTTTGAGGGGGAACGCTCTAGAGGTGTTGGAGGCTGGGATGGGGGCTATAAGGACGTTTAAATAGGGTACAAACCCTAAGAATTAGGGTTTCATCCAGACTGGCAGACTCGTCGAGTCGGGAATGGACTCGTCGAGTCGCCCCACTAAGTTCACGTGCATTTCCGCTTCTACTCGACGAGTCGGGGCTACTGACTCGTAGAGTAACCCTTAAGAAAGGAAATTCAATATTTAAATTACATACCAGGAATGGGGCGTTACAATTCTCCCCCACTTATCTTAGACTTCGTCCTCGAAGTCTGCTGTCTCTGGAAACAACTCTGGGTAGTGCTCCCTCATCTCTTCCTCGGGCTCCCATGTCCACTCCGAACCCTTGCGGTGCTGCCACTGCACCTTCACCAACTCTACTCTCTTGTTCCTCAGCTCTTTCACCTTGCGATCTAGAATCGCCACTGGTCTCTCGATATAGTTCAGGCTGTCGTCAACCTGAATGTCCTCCAGGGGTACCACTGCTGAATCATCCACTAAGCACTTCCACAACTGAGAAACATGGAACGTGTTGTGGATCTGGCTGAGCTCTGCTGGAAGGTCTAACCGATAAGCAACCCGACCCACCCGAGCCAAAACCCTAAACGGACCAATGAATCTGGGGCCCAGCTTGCCCCGCTTCCGAAATCTAATAACACCCTTCCAGGGTGACACTTTCAGGAGGACCATATCGCCCACCTAAAGTCCGAACACCGCTTGTCGGCGTAACTCTTCTGCCGGCTCTGAGCAGTTTGGAGTCTGCTCCGGACTTGCTGAATCTGATCCGTAGTCTTGAGTACCACCTCTGTACTCCCCATGACTCACTGACCGACCTCACCCCAACAAATTGGGGTCCTACATTTCCTCCCGTAGAGCATCTCGAAGGGAGGCTGGTCTATACTGGAGTGATAGCTGTTGTTATACGAAAATTCTGCTAATGGAAGATACGTATCCCAACTGCCACCGAAATCTAACACACATGCCCGAAGCATGTCCTCGAGAGTCTGGATCGTCCTCTCGCTCTGTCCATCCGTCTGAGGGTGGAAAGCGGTGCTAAAATGGAGACGAGTACCCATCTCGTCGTGAAACCGCTTCCAAAACCTGGAAGTAAAACGGACGTCTCTGTTTGATACCACTGAGACAGGCACTCCATGACGTGCCACCACCTCTCGCACATAAATCTCAGCCAGTTTTTCGGCTGAGCTGCTCTCCTGGATCGGTATGAAATGCGCACTCTTGGTCAACCGATCCACGATTACCCAAATCGAATCTACTCCACGTGCGGTCCTTGGAAGCTTAGTAATGAAATCCATGGTGATATCCTCCCATTTCCACACGGGAATGTCCAGCAGATGCATCTTTCCGTGGGGCCTCTGGTGCTCTGCCTTGACCTTCCTGCAGGTCAGACATCTCTCCACATACCAAGCTACGTCCCGCTTCATGCAGGGCCACCAGTAATCGGGTCGAAGATCTCGGTACAGCTTCGTCGCCCCTAGGTGAATGGAGAACCGAGACTTGTGGGCCTCATCCATCAATACATGCCGTACTCCGCCCCAATACGGTACCCAGATTCTCCCGTGTAGGGTCAACAATCCTCGTCCATCATAATCAAAAGAAGTCACCCGGCCCACGATCCTCTCACACTTCTGCCTCTCCTCCTTCAGGCCCTCAACCTGTGCCTCTCTAATCTGCTTCAGCAATGGAGTCATCACTGTCATCCTTAAACAGATGTCTCGTATCGAGGCCGCCACCACCTTGCGGCTCAGGGCATCGGCCACTACGTTGGCCTTGCCCGGATGGTAAAGGATCTCACAATCGTAATCCTTAACCACATCTAACCATCGACGCTGCCTCATGTTCAGATTCGGCTGATCCATGAGGTACCTCAGACTCTTGTGATCCGTGTAAATGGTACATCGGACCCCATAGAGGTAATACCGCCAAATCTTGAGGGCGAACACAACAGCCCCTAACTCTAAATCATGCGTCGGATAGTTAGCCTCGTGAGGCTTCAACTATCTGGAGGCATAAGCTATCACATGGCCTCGCTGCATCAATACTACTCCCATGCCTGTGACCGAAGCGTCACAATAGACCACAAAATCATCTACTCCCTCTGGCAGGGTGAGAATCGGTGCCTCGCACAATCGCTGCCTGAGCGTCTTGAAGGCTGCTTGCTGCTCAGGACCCCAACGATACGCAACCGACTTCTTGGTCAGTCGAGTGAGCGGTACTGCTATCTCGGAGAAATCCTGGATAAATCTCCCGTAGTACCCTGCCAAGCCCAGGAAGCTCCGAATCTCAGATGGAGACTTCGGGACCTCCCACTGCATCACGACCTCTATCTTGGCCGGATCGACTAATATACCCTTCTGGTTGACGAGGTGTCCCAGAAACTGCACCTCGTGCGACCAGAACTCACACTTGGAGAACTTTGCGAAAATTCTCTCCCTCCTAAGTGTCTCTAGCACCTCTCTCAGGTGCTCCTCGTGCTGCTCCTGAGTCTTGGATCGTCAATAAACACTATCACAGACCGATCCAGCATCGGCCTGCATACGCGGTTCATGAGATCCATGAACGCGGCTGGAGCATTGGTGAGCCCAAACGGCATCACCACAAACTCATAATGACCATAGCAGGTCCTAAAAGCAGTCTTCTGCACATCATCATCTCTTACCCGCATCTGGTGATATCCAGAGCATAGATCAATCTTGGAGAACCAAGATGCTCCCTGGAGCTGATCAAACAAATCATCTATCATTGGGAGTGGGTAGCGGTTCTTCACCGTTACCTTGTTCAGCTCCCGGTAGTCTATACACATGCGATGCGACCCATCCTTCTTCTTCACAAACAGGATCGGGGCTCCCGATGGTGAACTGCTCGGCCTGATAAAGCCCTTGTCTAGCAGCTCCTGCAACTGCGTAGACAACTCCTGCATCTCAGGAGGAGCCAACCGATACGGTGCCTTGGCTATCGGTGCCGCACCAGGAACCAGATCAATCCTAAACTCAACCTGTCTCTCCGGGGGTATCCCAGGTAAATCCTCTGGGAATACGTCCGGGTACTCTCGCACTACTGGTACATCATCAACTGTCGCCTTACCCTTTTCCCAGGTATCCACAACATAGGCGACGTATCCTGCGCATCTCTGCTGGAAATAGCGCCTCGCTGTCGCTGCTGAGCAAAGAATCGGTCCGCGCTGTGGCCTCTCGCCCTGAATCACTAACTCTCCCCCACTAGGAGTGCGAACCCTCACCAACTGGCGCTCACAGCTAATCACTTCCCCGTTCAGGCTCAACCAATCCATACCTACTATAACTTTATTCCCTCGTAAGGGAATAGGAACCAAATCCACCATGAACTACTCGTCATACAACCGTAATGTACATCCCCTATGGACTCTCGCGACCCTGACGGTCCTGTCATCGGCTATCTCAACATCAAGTGGACAATCCAGCTCCCCCGGAGCTCTGCTAAATCGCTTGCTAAATGCGAGCGAAACGAATGATCGGGTAGCCCCCGAATCGAACAATACCGTAGCTGAAATGCCGTTCACTAAGAACGACCCTATACACAAACACATAATCATGAGAAACAAACTATATCAAAAACAAAGATAAGAGGAAAATACATACCCGTCACCACATCAGGAGTCGCTCGCGCCTCCTCTGCTGTCAGCTGAAAGACTCTACTCTTCGCCACTGGCGCCTCGGTCTGACCCTGACGGCCGTCTGTAATCCTCAATGTAGCAGGGGCAGGTGCCGCCACCTTCCCTGCTGCTGCTAAGCTCGGACACTGGGACCTCTTATGGCCCCTCTGATTGCACTGAAAGCAAATCAGATCAGAAAGTGACGTGGTAGTAACGGTAGAAGTAGCAGTACAATCCCTGCTCATATGACCTGTTCGGCCGCATTTGAAGCAGCCCGAACTACCTGCCCTGCACGCCCCATCGTCCGACCTACCACACTTGCCGCAGCGGCCTCGGCCCTGCTGGCCCTTCCCTTGGAAATCTGTCCTGGGCCTTTTGCCCGAACCATCTGAACCAGACACTACCTCTGGTTTCCTATTTCTCTCCATCTCAAGATCAATCTCCATCTCACAAGCCCTCGCAATCATGTCATCCAGCGTTTTACAGCTGGACCGGCTCACAAACTATCTGATATCACTCCTCAACATCTCATGGTACCGGGCCTTCTTCATCTCCTCATCTGCCGGTTACTGAGGAACGAGGAGAGCCCTCTCCCTGAACTTGGCGGTAATCTCCGCCACTGTCTCCGTCGTCTGCTAGAGATCCTGGAACTCCCTAGCAAGATGTTGCACCTCTATGACAGGTGCAAACTCGGCCCTGAACCGGGCCATAAAATCCATCCAGGTCATAGCATCAAGGGCTGCATCATCCCCAATGACATGTCCGACCTCCTCCCACCAATCACGTGCCCTGCCCTGCAGAAGACAGGATGCAAGTCGGACCTTGTCCCCCTCGGGACATCTGCTAGTGCGGAAAGCGTTGGCCACATCAGCCAACCATCTGGTACTCGCAATGGGGTCTCGGGCCCCTTGGTAATCTGGAGCTCCACAAGCCCGGAACTCCCTGAATGTCAAAGTACGTGACCCCATCATAGTCACCATCTCAGTGCGGAACGCACTCAACCTCTCATCCAACAGCTCAAGAATACCCTTCTTGACCGATCCAAAGATCACAGGAGTCTGCTCAAGTATGCTACGCGTGACCTCTGAACAGATGAACTCTCTGGTCTGCTCATCCAAATGCTTGGCTCCCGAGTCTGAACCCGATCCCTCTCCGGCACCTGAACTGCCGACTGTTGGTGTAGGGCGTAAAACCACCATTCTGAAACACATAATGACAATCGTGAGAAACACTGATATAACTAGAGGGATCACATCTACCACAAGTTTCCTGGTTTTGCCTCAGCCTTCCTCGATTCGAGTACGGATCCTCTGCTTTCAGTAGTACGGGCCCATACTACCTTCCACATCTATCCGTACTTTTCTCAAGAACTGCCTTGACTCCACCAAGTCCCTTCTACTGCTACTGATCTCTGCTATGCTCTTCCTAGGCTTGCCCTAGGGAAATCACCAACCCACTCTCCGCCATCAGCTGCGTAAGAAGTCCCTGCTTTCTTCCCCTAACTAGCTCGCAAATACTATTACATATCACTCAGACTAGATAATTCTTCGAATGAGAGATCCTACCCTACAACGGTTGGACTCAAACAAGAGCTGCAAAATAGGGCTAGACCTAACCTTCTAGAATTATTTAGTCCTTGCAATATGTAACTTAACATATTTGTTTACTAGCTAGTGAAAGACAACTAGAACTCCTAAAAGCACAAAGCAAGCAGCATTCGGACATCGAGTGCACATAATCAAGCATATACTACTCAGGCTATCCTCCTGGCTAATCTGTACTAGCATGCAGTTCTTATAAAGCTGAAACACATATAGCAGGCACATAAGGCATCCTCATAGATCCTTAGCCCTAATCTAGCATACTGTTCTACTAAACTGATAATCATAACATAAACTTGTATGGGTAAATTGGGAGTACTTACTTGAGCTCGACTGATTGCATCAACCACACCCTTTTCTCTTTTTTTTCAAAAACTCTTTTCTCTTGTTAAGTTTTTTTTTTTCAAAAATTCTTTCGAAAATGATTTTCTTTTGAAAACCTTATACCATTTCCTTAGTTTGAGTTCTGACACACCCGAAAGCGTGCCCGAATCTCTCAAACCAAGGCTCTGATACCAACTTGAAACATCCCAAAAATACAACCCAAAAATTTCGTTTTCAAAACATTATTAAAGCCATCAACCATCCAAAATCATAAGTAAAATCATAATCATGTATCATAAACATCATAGTATCTGTCTCAAATCAAATCTCATATCCAAATATCAGAGTCTAGCTCCCAGGCTGAAGACTGTGGTGTGTGCCATGCGATCATCCCGAGCCCTTCCCAGTGCCAGTGTAAGTACCTGAAACCAAAACCGAAAACAGTAAGCACAAAGCTTAGTGAGTCTCCCCAATCTACCACATACCATCTACACATAGCATGCAACTAGGGGATACGGGCCTCGCCCACACTCGTGGAAATACGGGCCTCGCTCACACTCCGCTAACTAGGAGATACGGGCCCCGCCCACCCTCCGCTATCTAGGAAATACGGGCCTCGCCCACACTCCACTGTCTAGGAGATACGGGCCTCGCCCACACTCCACTATCTCTGAGGTACGGGCCTCGCCAATGCTCAGCTACTTCGAGATACGGGCCTCGCCCACACTCGGCTATGATGAGGTACGGGCCTCGCCCACACTCAACTACTAAACTCAACATACAAGTATCACACAGACAACATGTAAAGCTAATCTACTGCTCATACATCATATTCAACTACTACTATGAGATACGGGCCTTGCCTACACTCTGATAGGATAGGATACGGTCCCCGCCCACACTCAACTACTATCATATCATACTACGGGCCGGCCTTGGTGCCGTAGACCCGTTCCTACTGAAGGAGAACTCACCTCGTATAACTGGCTGCTGATATCCCGAGTGAGAAATCTCTGTCCGCTGCTCCGACGACTCCCCGGCTACAATCACATAACATTCTGAATCAACTGATGATTCCTCATGGAGTAAATGAACAATTTACCCCTGGTCAGAGTCAAAGTCCTAGTCAGAGTCAACTTCCAGGTTGACTCTACTCGCCGAGTCCTACTATGGACTCGCCGAGTTCCCTAACTCACAATTCTCTAACTCGCGACTCGACTCGCCGAGTCGGGGCGTAGACTCGTCGAGTCCTTCTACTTTCAGATCCTTGTTCTAACTCACTGAGTCCTCTTCCACTCACTGATTCAACTCGCAACTCTCAAATAGGAGAAATCGGGAGTTTGCACTCCTACTCGTCGAGTGCAATGAACGACTCGTTGAGTCTTATGCATGTCTTCACTATACAGTTGATTCTAATCGATTCCAGTGCATCCAATTCATAGATATGAGCTTCTAGGGCCGATATAACACGTAAAGTTGCCAACTTTACGTACATGCATAGAGGTATGAAGCTAAAACACCAAAATAAGCTAGAAATGGGAACCTAGGGTTTGGAACAAGGCCTTGCTTTGCATAAAGGTAGCTACTTTGAGCTCCTGGAGCTCAATGATGTCCATATCTATAGTTCACTACCCTAAGGGAGCTCCAATCTCGAGTTTGGACCTTGAAATGTCCCAAAAGTGGCAAAACAAGCATATATGAAGATCTACTAGGAAAATAAACAAGGTAGAGGCTTTATTACCACATGAAGTAGCAAATGGAAGCTAGTTTTTGGATCTCCTTCTTCTCCTTTGCACCTTCTCTCTTCCTTCTCTTCTACACTTCCAAGAATGCACCAAAACACTCAAAATCAAGAAGGAATCACTCAACTCACCAATGGAAGTCTAGGGTTTTGAGGGGGAACACTCTAGAGGTGTTGGAGGCTGGGATGGGGGCTATAAGGACGTTTAAATAGGGTACAAACCCTAAGAATTAGGGTTTCATCGAGACTGGCAGACTCGCCGAGTCGGGAATGGACTCGTCGAGTCGCCCCACTAAGTCCACGTGCATTCCCGCTTCTACTCGACGAGTCGGGGCTACTCACTCGTCGAGTAACCCTTAAGAATGGAAATTCAATATTTAAATTACATACCAGGAATGGGGCGTTACATTTCAACAGGGACAAAAGGTTTTCAATCGAACATCTGTTGGTTATAATAATCAATATCGAAATCAGTTTCAAAATTCTCTAAACCCATCTTTTTCCAAAACGAAATTTTGTAAAATTAGATGTAAAAGGAAAGAAAAATGAACCATTAAAGACCACAAATCCATAATTTCCAAATCCCGAGTCAAAGTAAAAAGTTAAAGCCTCATTTGCGAAAGGAAGAAATGATGTGAAAAATATCAATCACTGGCTAGAAGGTAAAGGGAAACAATACCAATCGGGAAAGTACTCTCGTGAGAAAATCAAGTTTGCCTGTGAGAGCTAATTAAATGATTCGCCAAGTGGTAGTTCATCATCACTGTAATTGAATCCATCAGTGAAAAGGTGGAAAGAAATTCCCAAGACTAGGGATGAAGGACATCGAACTGCCGATAGCACAGGGAAAATCAGTGTTGAACGTAAACCATTGAATGATTACATTTCAATGCCCAAAAATGTCGAAATTGACTTAATTGACAGTTTAAAGTCAAAGGTTCGAAGTTGGGTACTAGGTTCATCATTTCACAATGCATTTCATACTAATATCCAAGTACCCAAAAAGCCTTGGGGACCTAAATTCTTCTGAATGATCGCATGTACTGTGTGACGAGCAATACGATGAACATTGGTATATCGATAGTAGTTGCTCTCGTCACATGATAGGACGAAAGGAGAATCTGCAAGACTTTCGAAAGTTAGATAATGCAGGAATTGTGAAGTTTGGAAACAATCAAAAATGCAAAGTGAAAGGTTATGGTAAAGTAACGAACGAGAAGTTTACTGTAAATAGAGTGGAGTATGTTGAAGGCTTACAACACAACTTGATAAGTGTTTCACAACTTGTTGTGGGTACTGGCAATGAAGTTGTCTTCGATGAAGAAGGAAGTGTCATATCTAAAAAAGAAACGAAGGAAGTTCTACTCAAGTCGAAAAGGAAAGGTGACATGTTCACACTCGACATGAAGCCAATAGCTGGTGTTCCCTCTGTATGTTTACTATCAAAAGCTTCATCAGACCTTAGCTGGTTGTGGCATCGTCGACTCTCTCATCTGAATTTCAAGAATCTCAAGAAGCTAGTATACATGATCTTATTCGTGGCTTACTTGTATTAAAATTTGATAACGATTCGTTATGTGCAGCTTGTGAACAGGGTAAGCAACATCGTCAAGGTCATCCAGTTGTTATCGACTCTAAGATCATCGAACCTATAGAACTTTTTCACATTGACCTATGTGGACCTTCGACTGTTGAGACTCTCAATAAGAAGAAGTACATATTGGTTATTTTGATGATTTTTCAAGATTAACTTGGGTTTTCTTTCTTCATCAGAAGTCTGAAATTGCTCAAGTGATGATAGATTTCATCAAAAGCATCAAATTCAGTCTGAGGAATAATGTTAGAAGAATCAAAAGCGATAATGATTCAGAATTCAAGAATCAAGTTCTTGATTCATTCTTGGCTGGATTAGGGATTACGTATAACTTCTCATCTCCTTATACACCACAACAAAATGGTGTTGTTGAACGGAGAAATCAATCACTATGCGAAGCAACAAGAACAATGCTGACATATGCGAATTTACCTCAATATCTATGGGCAGAAGCAGTATTGACGACGTGTTTTACACAAAATCGTTCATCCATTCATCGTCGTTTTAACATCACTCCTTATGAAATCATTAACAATCGAAAGCCTAATGTTAAATTCTTTCATATTTTTGGATGCAGGTGCTTTATCATGAATCTCAAAGATAATCTCTCTTAATTTCAGTCAAAAGCTGATGAATGGATTTTCTTGGGATACTCACACAACTCTGTTGTATTTTGGGTGTTGAATAAGTGAACAAGAAAGATTGAGGAAACATTCAATCTCACTTTCGATGACTATCACGTCAAACGTGTCGAACAGTTCTTTCCATAAAAGCCAATTATCTCTGAAACGAATGATAAGTCAGAAGTTTTGAATTCTTTTTTATATTGACTATGACTTGATTTTTGGTGTACCAGATAGAGCTATAGATGCTGAAACTCATGCTGATGATAATCATATTCCTGAAGCATCGAAGCAATCAGATGATTCGACGGTTACTAGGGAAGAAGATGATTCTCATTCAACCTCAACTTCACAAGTGCATGTCGAACGCATACCTGTTTCGATAGGTGATCAAATGGAAGGGGAGCACTTGAGTTAGATATCAAGTGATAATATTCAAGATTCATCTATTGAGGGGGGGGGGGGCATGATCGAAACACACATCAGTTCGAGGGGGAGCATGAACAGAAAAATGATGATGTCGAGGGGGAGCATATAAATTTGAATCCATTAGTTGAGGGGGAGCTAAATGGATTACTTCCTAATGATATCACTGATCAAACTGACGAATTTCATGATGTTGCTGATAATGTGTCGAATGCAGGTGAAGGTTCAGAAGCGGATGAAGTATTCGAAGACGCGCCTTTAGATTTTGATTTTGCATATCCACTATTGGATAGATGGAAACGAAGTCATCTAAAGGAACAAGTTCTTGGTGATCCTCATGCTGAAGTTATGACGCGTGCACAAATTCGAGCTAAGAATGATATACTGAATGTTCACCAGGAATACAATATGTTCAATGTGTTTATTTTGAAACTAGAACCCAAAACAGTAAATGTTGCATTAGAACACTCAGATTAGGTTGTTGCAATGCAATCTGAACTGGAAGAATTTGAACGTAACAATATTAGGAGGTTAATTCCTAAACCAGATGATGTTTTGTTAATTGGGTTAAAATGGATTTTTAAAAATAAAACTGATAAATAAGGAAATGTCATTCGCAATAAGGCAAGATTAGTTGTTAAAGGTTATTGTCAACAAGAAGGAATAGATTATGAGGAAACCTTTGCCCCTGTTGCAAGACTCGAGGTTGTTCGCATCTTTCTTGCTCATGCAGCACGTAAAGACTTCGATGTATATCAAATGGATGTCAAATGTGCCTTCCTGAATGGAGAACTGGAGGAAATGGTCTATGTCGAACAACCACCGGGTTTCGTCAACAATAAGTATCCAAATTACTGTTATGATCTTGATAAGGCAGTTTATGGGTTGAAACAAGTACCTTGTTCCTGGTATGCAACCTTAACCATCTTTTTGAAACTTGCTAAATTTAAACAAGGATCGGTTGATCCCACCTTATTTCGAAAGAAAGTTGGGAATCACCTGATGCTTGTTCAAATTTATGTTGATGATATAATTTTTGGTTCAACTAACCCTCTATTGTCGAAGGAATTTGAAGAGTTAATGTAACATCCCAAAAATCATGACCAAAAATTTCATTTTTAATTAATAAATAAAACCATAATTATCATAATCATCTCATCAAAACATAAGTAATAGTATCTCATTTCAAAACATCTGTCAAAATATCATTGTAAACATCCCAGGCTATAAACATAATGGTGTGTGCACTGCAGTTATCCCGAGCTCTTCCCATTGCTACCGAAAGTACCTGAAACCAAAACTAAAAACTATAAGCACGAAGCTTAGTGAGTTCCCTAAACTACCACATACCATACACATAACATGCAACTAGGAGATACGGGCCCCGCCCACACTTGATGAGATACAGGCCCTACCTACACTCATATAAATAGAAGACACGGGCCTCGCCCACACTCTGCTATCTCTGAGGTACGAGCCTCGCCCACACTCAGCTGATATGAGATACGGGCCTCGCCCACACTCAGCTACTATGAGATACGAGCCTCGCCCACACTCAGCTACTATGAGATATGGGCATCGCCCAAACTCAACTAATCATGAAACACATACAAGTATCATACAGACAACAAGTATAACTAAACATATAAATCTGCACCATATCAGCTATGTATGAGATACGGGCCTCACCCACACTTAACTATTAATCAGATCACATATACGGACCGACCTTGGTGTCTGTAACACCCAAATTTTCAAAACAATTTTTCACATTTTATAAAACACGTTTTCATTCATAATCGTTATAAAAACACCATTGTATCACATAACATCATCTCCCAAGATCATAATAAAATCTCCCCGCATGTGTACTGATCAAGCCGGCGCCTTCCCGCGATCCTCGCTGGTACCTGAGACACATAACACTACACTGTAAGCATAAATGCCTAGTGAGTTCCCCAAAATACCACACATAACACATATTAGCCACTCGAGGCTATAACTCTGTTTGACACTCTGGTCAAAGTGTCTCTGTGGGACCCCCCAGTCCCATGACTCTGTGGGCCCTCTGGCCCTAACTCTATGGGTCCTCTGATCCTAACTCTGTGGACCTTCCGGTCCTAACTCTGAAAACTCTGTAGCATACATATCATATAACACATAGAAATCACATCATGCAAAAGCATACACAATACTCTGTCTCATAGCTCTAATTACCACTCTAGGTAAAGTATAGTGAGAAGACTCACCTCGGTTAACTCGGTAAAGCTCGAACTCTATAAAGTCGGGTCTAGCCTCCGCCTAATCATATGAAATAAACACTCTGAATCAATACATCTCTCAAGGCTAGACTATTCCTCCTCTTAGTACTCTCAGAAGGGTAAAAGACCATTTTACCCCTCTCATGGCTCAAAGACCCTAAAATTGACCAAACCCTAAAAGTCAATAAAGGTCAACGGTCAAACTTTGACCCGACTAGCCGAGTGCACTTGGGCGACTCGGCGAGTCTACACGTGCCCACTATCTTTCTGATCTCGCATGACACGTCGAGTCTTTTCCCTTACTCGACGGGTGACACCTGGCATGAATCGCGGGGCCACCCCGACTCAACTCGTCGAGTCTGTTCATGGACTCGGCGAGTTCCGCCTTGAACTCCAGTCCTCTAATTCCCTCCGACTCACTGAGTCAACTCTATGCTCCACGAGTCGTCACAGATTGCGAGTCGCGGGGCTACCCGACTCTACTCGTCGAGTCCGTTCATGGACTCGGCGAGTTCATTCCATGCACATCCTCAAACAACTTCCTAAGGTCAGATCCAGTCCTCTAACCAATAGATCTATCATTCCCAAACCCAATAACCACGTAAAGTTTCCATCTTGATGCACATACAACATCTATTTGATCATATATGATGATTTAGCCCCAAATACCATAACTCAAGGTCATAGCCTCCATTGTTATTCAAAAAGCTTAATGAATAAGGCTCTCTGGACCTCTATGGATCCAGATCCAAAGCCTCCTCATCATAAGGGACTATTTGGGCTTCAAATCTAAGCAACAAAGGGTCTAAGAAACCCTAAATCCATATGATCATCATAAGAACAGAAGGGGAGTCGAATTACTACCTCAAATGTGAAGATCTTAGCTCCAAATCCACAGAATAGCAATCTCCTATGCTTCCTCTTGGCTAGTACCTCCTTCTTCTTGCTAAACAACACTCCCAAGGTCAAAAAATGGCTTCCTTCCTCTCCCAAAACGCTCAAGCACTCTAGGGTTTCTCACTATGACTGGTGACCTCAAATGGCGGCCATAAGGGCCTTTAAATAGTCCCTAAACCCGAGAAATTAGGGTTTCATTAAACAACATGGACTCGCTGAGTCCACGTATGGACTCGCCGAGTCCAGTCATTAACCCGGATGGAGATTCGCGACTCTACTCGGCGAGTCTGAGCGCCTACTCGCCGAGTCTCTCTCCAAAACTCAATAAAATACATAATTTAAGATACCTGGGAATCCGGATGTTACAATTCTCCCCCACTAGAATCAGACTTCGCCCTCGAAGTCTCACTCCACAAATAACTCTGGATACTGCTCGCGCATCTCTAACTCCGGCTCCCAGGTCATTTCAGAACCCTTCCGATGTTGCCACTGGACTTGAACCAATGGCACCTCCTTGTTTCTCAAAGTCTTGATCCTTCGATCCACAATCGCAACCGGTCTCTCAACATAATTCAGGCTCGCATCCACCTGAATGTCCTCTAACGGAACCACTGCCGACTCATCAGTGATACACTTCCTCAACTGAGACACGTGGAAGGTATCGTGAATCTGGCTCAACTCCGTAGGTAGCTCCAAACGATACGCTACCCTGCCCACCCTAGCAGTCACCCTGAAAGGACCAATATACCGAGGTCCCAACTTACCCCTCTTCCTGAATCGGATCACCCCCTTCCAAGGAGATACCTTCAGGAGTACTAAATCACCAACCTGGAACTCAAGCCCCGAGCGACGTCTGTCCGCATAACTCTTCTGGCGGCTCTGAGCGGTCAACAACCTCTGTCTGACCTGCTGAATCTGCTCAGTCGTCTGAAGTACTATCTCTGTACTACCCATCACACGCTGCCCGACCTCACCCCAGCAAATAGGAGTCCGACACCTCCTCCCATACAACAGCTCAAAGGGTGGCATACCGATGCTCGAATGATGGCTGTTGTTATAGGAAAACTCAGCCAAGGGCAAGTATGTGTCCCAACTCCCTCCGAAATCCAACACACATGCCCGAAGCATGTCCTCGAGCGTCTGAATCATCCGCTCACTCTGCCCATCTGTCTGGGGGTGGTATGCGGTACTAAAATGTAGCCTCGTACCCAACTCCTCATGAAACTTCTTCCAGAATCTGGAAGTGAAACGCACATCTCGATTTGAGACGATCGAGATCGGCACTCCATGCCGTGATACCACCTCCCTCACGTACAACTCTGCCAACCTCTCAGCGGAGGAGCTCTCACTGATAGCAAGGAAGTGAGCGCTCTTCGTCAACCTGTCCACAATCACCCAAATTGCATCGACGCCCCTCGCAGTCCTTGGCAATTTGGTGATAAAATCCATGGTAATCTGTTCCCACTTCCACTCGGGAACCTCCAACGGCTGCAACTTACCATGCGGCCTCTGGTGCTCGGCCTTAACCCTGCGACAGGTCAAGCACCTCTCAACAACCCATGCTACATCCCTCTTCATACAGGGCCACCAATAATCTCTTCTCAGGTCCAAATACATCTTAGTAGACCCGGGATGGATCGAAAACCTCGATCGTGTGCCTCCTCCATCAATATGGTGCGTGCCCCGCCCATAAATGGCACCCAGATCCGACCCTGGAAGGTCATAAGCCCTCTGCTATCGGTAACAAACTCCGATACATATCCGATAACCCGCTCTCTCTTGCGGTTCTCCGGTCTCACGGCCTCAGCCTGGGCCCCTCGGATGGTGTCCAACACCGGAGTCATCACTGTCAATCTCATACAAACGTCCCGTGTCGGGGCGCTCTCCGCCCTACGACTCAGGGCATCGGCTACAACGTTAGCCTTGCCCGGGTGGTACAGGATCTCACAATCGTAATCCTTTACCACGTCCAACCATCTCCTCTGGCGCATATTCAGGTTGGGTTGATCCATCAAGTACTTCAAGCTCTTGTGGTCCGTGTATATGGTACACCGAACCCCATACAGATAGTGACGCCAGATCTTGAGGGCGAACACTACAGCCCCCAACTCCAGATCGTGGGTGGGATACCTCGTCTCGTGAGGCTTCAGCTGCCTCGATGCGTATGCTATCACATGCCCTCTCTGCATCAGCACCGCTCCCAGCCCCGATATCGATGCGTCACAATACACCACAAAGTCCTCCATCCCCTCCGGAAGGGCTAACACTGGGGCTTCGCACAGTCTCTGGCGAAGTGTCTCGAAGGAGGCCTGCTGCTCTGGTCCCCATGAAAAAGCAACACCCTTCCGGGTCAACCTGGTGAGTGGCATGGCGATCTTGGAGAAATCCCTGATAAATCTCCGATAATAGCCAGCCAACCCTAAGAAACTCCTGATCTCGGTGGGGGATCTCGGCACCTCCCAACTCATAACCGCCTCAATCTTGGCCGGGTCGACCAATATCCCATTCTGGTTAATGAGGTGCCCTAGGAACTGGACCTCTCGTAACCAGAAATCACACTTGGAGAATTTGGCATAAAGCCTCTCCGATCTCAAAACTCCAAGTAACTCTCTCAAATGCTCCTCATGCTGCTCTCTGGATCTCGAATACACCAGTATATCATCGATGAACACGATCACCGAACGGTCCAACATCGGTCTGCATACTCTGTTCATGAGATCCATGAACGCCGCCGGTGCATTGGTGAGCCCGAAAGGCATCACCACGAACTCGTAATGCCCGTAACGAGTCCTGAACGCTGTCTTCTGCATATCCTCATCTCGTACTCTCATCTGATGATATCCAGACCTCAAGTCGATCTTGGAAAACCAAGACGCTCCATGCAACTGATCGAATAAATCGTCGATCCTCGGTAAGGGGTAACGGTTCTTGACCGTCAGTTTGTTCAGCTCCCGGTAATCAATGCACATCCGGTGTGAACCATCCTTTTTCTTGACAAAAAGGATCGGCGCTCCCCACGGCGAGCTACTCGGCCGTATAAACCCCTTCCCCAGCAGCTCCTGAAGCTGCGAGGATAACTCCTGCATCTCTGGTGGCGCAAGGCGATAGGCACTGCCCCCGGAACCAAATCAATACGGAACTCTACCTGCCTCTCGGGAGGCACACCCGACAACTCCTCGGGGAAAACATCTGGGAACTCGCGCACTATCGGGACCTCATCGATCGACCTCGGTCTCTCTGCATCTACTCTCGTATCCACCACATAAGCCACAAACCCACTACAGCCCTGTTGTAAACTCTGCCTCGCTCTAGCGGCCGAACAAAATGCTGACCCAGAACGGGAACCCTCGCCGTACACCGTAAGTACTCCCCCACTGGGGTCTCGTATCGTCATCAACTGTCGCTCACAGTCAATCACAGCTCCGAAACGGCTCAACCAATCCATGCCCACTATGACACATACGTCCCCCATAGCAATCGGGACCAGATCTATCGGAAACTCGACACCGAAGATCTCGAGTACACATCCTCGAATCACATCAGTAGCATACACCACTCGCTCGTCAGCTATGGAAACTCGTAGAGGTCGACTCAACGCCTCACGCTGGGTACTGATGTGCTGACTAAACGCTAGTGACACAAAAGACCGACTCGCACCCGAGTCAAATAACACCAAGGCAGGTACAGAACACACAAGAAATGTACCTACGCATATCACAATATAAGCATAACACTACAAACTCAAAATAAACAGAGAAAAGAATACATACCAGCTACCACATCGGGTGCTGCGCGGACCTCCTCCGTTGTCAACTGGAAGGCTCTCCCGCGAGCCTTCGGCGCCTCAGCCTTCGCCGGCCGACTCTCTGTAGCTCAAACAACAGCAGGAGCAGATCCCTGAGATTGTATGGAGAAATTTGTGTATCAAAGTGTATGATTCAATGTCTTCTCCCTTTTTTTGTGGTGAAAAATGGTGGTATTTATAGTAAAAATTGGAAGAATTAAATACCAAAAAGAAATGAATTGAGATTGGATCTAATGAAAAAGAATTCAAAAGAAATAAAAAGATGGGAATAAATGGTTTGAAAGTTTAAAGGTGGTGAATTATTGAGTATTGGTTGGAAAGGAATGGGTTTAGAATAGGAAAAAGTGGGGAAAAAATGGTTAAAAACGTAATGGAATCGGAATTGGCAAATCTGGTACTCAAAACGACGTCGTTTAGGCATGAATAGTACCGAATCGAATTCTGGGTCGGAAATCGGGTCGGAATCGGGTCGACACGCGGACCTTATGTGAGAGGAAACAGATCGGATTCTCGGGTCGGATCTGGATCGAAGTCGGATGCGGATCAGAACCGAGTGACGTCGTCGATGACGTCATAATCGGAAAAAAAGCGCGGATCCTAAACCCGGGTCAGATCGGGTCGATGCGCGGATCTTCTGGATCTGGGTCGCGAGAATGGATCAGGGCTTCGGGTTTTGGGCTCCGATTTTGGGCTCCGGGTTTTGGTTTCTTTTCTATTTTTTTTTCTTTTTCCAATTTAAATTAAATTAAATTAATTTAATTAATATAAATTATTTAGAAATTAAATAATTAATTCCCAATAATTTATTTTAATTAAACCTCATTAATTAATTTAAATTCTTTTTTTTTATATTTTTATTTTGTTTTCTCGTCTTTCCAACGCGGCTATTTTTGAATTCTTTGACTTTTTGATCTCGTTTTTCTTCGTGTAATTTCTTTCACTTCTTTTTGCGGATTTTTGCACATTTTCTTCTCCTTTTTCTTCAGAAATGATTTTTAGCTGTAAAATGGAATTTCAAACTTTATAAGTACCTTTTATCTTAAATCATACCAAAATATAGCTAAAAATACATAAATATCGCTCGAAATATATGTATAATTATTGCGATATCAAAATACCCCACACTTGAACTTTGCTTGTCCTCAAGCAAAACTAACTTTAGCATGTCATCATATCAAAACCTTCATCACCAACATTGTTTAAGACAATCCAACTTGAACCCAACCATTACATCGAAACCTCAATGCATACATTTGTGTCTAATGATTCTTAAAACTTCCCCAATCCTAAATACTCACAATCTTCATAAACACTTGCCCACTTCTTTTGAACAACATTCATTTTATGCATCCCTCCGAATATATCCTCAGAAATCTTTCTTAACCTCAAAGTATTTTTACTAAGTCCCCAAGCATACATATGGAAAAATAACCTAGAAATAAAAATTACAATAACTAATAACTTGGCAAATTGCCTTTATTCTAGAGTCTTCATTGATTTTTGGAACTTTTCTTCATGATATTTCTTGATCTTCATAGCTTTGTAGACTCTTATTCTCAAACTTTGTAATATTTTTTTTTTCAAACTAAAAATCCTAAAAAATAAAAACATATGCTTAAGCAAAGGAACTTAACTTCAATTCTTATTGGTTAGAGATATTAGTCTAGAGTGCAATGACTACATAAGCTCTCCTGGATATATTTCTGGTACACGATGCTAAACGTATTATGGCCCTCAAACTAAGCAAGGTTGTGTTTTTGTTCCATGATTTCACTAGGACAGGGAAGCCATAAATGTACTATAACATACTATTGGTTCAATTAAACATTTAAGTTCGCATTGGATCATCCCACACAACGTTGGCAACTTAGGTTTCAACACAATAAAACTTTTTAATTTTTACTAGATTTCTGAATTAAACCATTATTCAATAAATGTGAATCTAGCAAAAAAAAAATTCAATTTTTCAATTTTTATAAAAAAAAAATGCTTGGTTTCCTTGTTCGACCCCCTACCCCACACTTAAATCATACAATGTCCCCATTGTATGCAAAATTAAAGAACATAAAAGTAAAAAGGGAGAAAAAGGAACAGACTCCCCTGGGGTATTGTAGTGGCAAGGTCGAAATCCTGAATTGCGTGGGACAAGTGTTGAGTGCATTTTTCTGTTTGTGATGTTGAAGTGCATGTAAATTTTTTCTTTTTGAACCAGCTGGATATTAGGTAAGTGTGGCATCTGAATCTTTTTCCGCACAATTTCTCTGAACATGTGCATTTACGTGTCCCGTATAAGATTTGGACACGTCGCGTAATGCAATTATTGGGATTCTCTTCGCGATTCTTGAATTTAACGCTTTGTATACTGGCCAAGTACACATTACGTTATTAGATCAATTACTCCTTTTCGCTGAGTGAATTGGATTTGACTTGTGTCGGCCGAACACTTGCTTCATCCTTCGAATAATGCTCTCCCGTTGGTCAGTGTTAGCTTCAGTTCTCCATCCTGCTCTTTGTGGGGAATCACCCCATACTTATGTGATGCCATTGCTCCAATTGTAATTTGCACTTCAGAAATTTACTTTACACCATTCTGACCATCACCTGTTTCTAAGCTGAAAAGTAACTTTCACAGAAAAATAAAACCATTAAAAAGCACTTTTATTGAAAACATAAACTAAAAAGAAAATTCACACCAAACATACAGAAAATAAACACACCACATTTAAAAATCAAAACAAACATCGGGTTGCCTCCCGCAAGCGCTTCTTTTTAACTGAGTCATGAGCCAGACTCTACCCCTCACTTAATTGTTTTCAGTGAGTTGGAGGGGTATATCCTCTTTCTCTTCTTCTTCTAACATTCCTTCCTGGTAATGCTTCACTCAATGTCCATTTACCTTAAAGCTTTCTCCATCTTTTCCAATTAGTTCGATTGCACCATGTGAAAAGACTTCTTTTATTGTGAATGGACCGTACCAACGCGTCTTCAGTTTACCTGGAAAAAGTTTCAACCTGGAATTGAATAGCAATACTTTTTCTCCAGGGGTAAACTTTTTGTCTCTGCTTAATCTTTTATCATGCCATTTCTTTGATTTCTCTTTGTAGATTTGAGAGTTTCCATAAGCTTCATCCCTTAATTCTTCCAGAGCATTCATCTGCATAAGACGGTTAGTTTTAATTTCCACAGGATCAAAGTTGCATGATTTCAATGCCCAAAATGCTTTATGTTCGATTTCGACTGGCAAATGACATGCTTTTCCAAAGACCATCCTATATGGTGTACTACCAATAGGTGTTTTGTATGTAGTTCGAAATGCCCACAGCGCATCATTAAGTTTATCTGCCCATTCCTTCTTGTTACTTCCCACTGATCGTTCCAGAATTCTTTTTAAAGCTCGATTTGTGACTTCAGTTTGCCCACTGGTTTGTGGATGATACGCCGTTGCGATTCTATGGTGAACACCATATTTTTGCAAAACCTTTTCCAGTTGGGTATTGCAGAAGTGTGTACCCCTGTCACTGATCAGAGCTTTAGGGAAACCAAAACGTGAAAACAGATTCTTTAAAAACCTGACTACTACACGAGCATCGTTAGTGGGTAAAGCTTTCGCTTCAGCCCACTTTGATACGTAGTCAACAGCTACCAAAATATATTTGTTTCCTCGTGAGGAAGGAAATGGTCCCATAAAATCGATTCCCCAAACGTCAAAAATTTCACATACTTGGATGCTGTTTTGGGGCATCTCATTTCGGGAAGAGATGTTACCGGCCCTTTGACATGCATCACATTCTTTCACGAAGATGTGAGCATCTTTGAAAATCGTAGGCCAGTAAAATCCAGCATGAAAGATTTTTCTTGCTGTGTAATTAGCACCATGATGCCCCCCAGTCGGTCCAGCGTGACATCCTTTCATGATCTCACGACTTTCTTTTCCGAATACGCATCTCCTTACTACATTATCCGCGCAACTTCGGAATAAGTAAGGGTCATCCCAATAATAGTGCCTGAGGTCCGAAAAAAATTTCTTCTTCTGTTGATGTGTCATTCCTTTAAAAAGAAATCCTGCAGCCAAGTAGTTTACAATGTCTGCATACCAAGGTACCTCTTCACCTATCATCATCAAGGATTCATCTGGAAATTTGTCATTTATTTCAGACTCCTTGAGTTCTTCGATGTTGGGATTCTCTAATCTAGACAAATGATCAGCAGCCACATTTTCCATGCCTTTCTTGTCTTTAATCTCGATGTCAAATTCTTGGAGTAACATGATCCAACGAATTAATCGTTGCTTAGAGTCTTCTTTCCTGAATAAATACTTCAAGGCAGCATGATCAGTAAAGACAATAGTTTTTGACAAGATCAAGTAAGAGCGAAATTTCTCAAAAGCATAAACCACAGCAAGCAATTCTTTTTCAGTTGTGGTGTAATTTGCTTGAGCGGGGTTTAACGTCTTGCTGGCATAGTAGATTGGCTGAAAATGTTTCTCAATTCTTTGTCCCATAACTGCTCCCACTGCAAAATCACTAGCATCACACATTAATTCAAATGGCAAATTCCAATTTGGAGCGACCATTATCGGGGCTGTTGTTAATTTTTCTTTTAAATTGTTGAAAGCATTTAAACAATCTGAAGAAAAATTAAACTTTGCTTCCTTTAACAGAAGTTGAGTCAAAGGGCGCGTGATTTTTGAAAAATCTTTTATGAACCTTCTGTAAAATCCTGCATGACCTAGAAAACTTCTGACCCCTTTGACGTTGGTTGGAGGTGGCAATTTTGATATTGTCTCTATTTTCGCTTTGTCCACCTCAATCCCCTCCTTGGAGATTTTATGCCCTAGTACAATGCCTTCTTGCACCATGAAATGACATTTCTCCCAGTTCAAAACCAGATTTGATTCTTCGCATCTAGCAAGCATTTTGTCTAGATTAGCTAAACATGCATCAAAGGAATCTCCAAACACTGAAAAATCATCCATAAACACTTCCATGAATTTTTCCACCATGTCGTGGAAAATGGCTGTCATGCATCTTTGGAAGGTTGCAGGAGCATTGCAAAGTCCGAATGGCATTCGTCTGTATGCAAAAGTTCCGTATGGGCAAGTGAATGTTGTCTTTTCTTGATCTTCAGGAACGATAGGAATTTGAAAGTATCCTGAGAAACCATCTAGGAAACAATAGTAAGCATTTCCAGAAAGACGTTCTAGCATCTGATCGATAAAAGGAAGGGGGAAATGGTCTTTGCGGGATGCATCATTTAACTTTCGATAATCGATGCACACTCGCCACCCTGTAACTGTTCTTGTTGGTATCAGCTCATTCTTTTCATTGATTATGATGGTCATTCCTCCCTTCTTTGGGACAATGTGAATGGGGCTTACCCATGGACTGTCTGAAATAGGGTAGATCATTCCCGAATCTAAGAGTTTTACGATCTCTTTTCTCACAACTTCTTGCATTTTCGGGTTCAATCGCCTTTGTGGTTGGACTGCTGGTTTTGATCCTTCTTCCATCAAAATTTTGTGAGAACAATAGGATGGATTTATTCCTTTGATATCAGAAATATTCCATGCTATAGCTTGCTTTCTCTTTTTCAAAACTTCAATCAACCTCTCTTTTTCATGCGGTGAGAGATTTGCAGCGATGATCACAGGGAATTGCTCATTATTTCCTAGGTATGCGTACTCCAAATGATCAGGTAAAACTTTCAACTCACTTTTGACATCGGAGTCAAAAGGTGTTTCTTTGTGGTGTGCTTCCTCTTTTTCTGATTTACTATCCGTGTAGTCTTCTTTTTGATTAATCTCCTCCAGCAGCTTTTCCAGTTCTTCCAGATCTTTTTCAGCATCAAACGTATCTTCTCCAAGTTGCATCATGCTTTCAATGTCTTTATCTTTTACTTCCAATATCTCATTTTCCAATAAGTTATCAAAAACATCAGCAAAGAAAACTTCATCATCACTCACCTTGGAGTGCTTCATTGCTCTATCAAGACCGAAGGTGATAGCATCAGTTCCGACTCTTAGTGTCAACTTTGATCCATGAATGTCAACTAATGCTCTTGCAGTGCTTAAGAATGGTCTTCCCAAAATAATAGGAACTTCATTGTCTTCTTCCATATCAAGCACTACAAAATCTGCAGGAAATACGAACTTGTCAACTTTCACCAGTAAGTCCTCCACTATCCCTTTTGGATACGTCACTGATTTGTTTGCCAGATGGATTGCCATTCGAATTGGTTTTGGTTCAGGTAAATCAAGTTTCTTGTAAAACGAATATGGCATAAGATTTATACTTGCTCCTGAATCAGCCAGAGCATGGCTGAGACCCAAATTACCAAATTGGCACGGTAAAGTCAGACTTCCTGGATCTCTCATTTTCTGAGGAAGTTTGTTCAACATGGCTGCTGAACATTGTTCGTTTAATACTACACTTGAAGCTTCCTCCATTTTCTTTCGGTTAACAAGCAAATCTTTCAGAAATTTTGCATATTTGGGCATTTGAGCCATAGCTTCAATGAATGGGATGTTGATATGCAAGGATTTGATATGATCGATGAATTTGCGATAGTCCTCCTCCTCTTTTTCCTTCCTCAAGCGTTGAGGGAAAGGAATTGGTGGCCTATATGGTTTGACAACTGGAGTGGATGTAGTTGTCTCAACCGGAACTGGTTCTTTTTCCTTCTCTTGGGATTGTGAAATAGTAGAAGGTTCGTTAGTATAAACTGGAACTAACGGCTCAAGATTTTTTCCAGTTCGAGTTGTTATTGCTTTGACATGAGCAGTCGGATTTGTCTCAGTGTTACTTGGTAATGTTCCAGGAAATCGCTCTTGTAGTACTCTCGAAATTTGCCCGATTTGGTTTTCGATGTTCAACATCGAAGCTTGCTGATTTCTTAGAGCAGTTTCGGTTGTTGATCCGATTCTTTTCACCAACTCTTCTGTATCTCGATGTCTTTTATCAGATGCTTCTGCAAATCTGGCCATCATTTCTTCAAAAGTTGGCTTCTTTTCTTGCACAATTTGCTCCAATGGTGGCTTTTTTTGGTAGAAACATTGACCGCTTTGTCTCCATTTCCCTTGCATCTCCATTTCCTTCTTGTATTCATCGAATGGTTTCCAGTTGTTCCGAGGCTTCCTTTCATCGTATCTATCTCCAGATGAGTAGCATACATCAACCTTTTGATTCCCATCTTGATCTAATGGACAATCTCTTTCAAGATGTGGTCCACTACAGTTGTCACAGCTGACTTGGATAGCATGAATTGTCTGATTGACCTTTTTCATGTCTCTTCCTAATGCATCCAATTTTGCATTTAATGCTGCCAAGCCATCTGAGCTCTGTCCTGTTGATCTTTTTTGGAAAGATGAATCTCGTGAAGAATGCCACTGATGTGAGTGTTGGGCGAGTTCCTCGATTATTGCTTTCCCGTCAGCTAGATTTTTCTTAGGAATGGGTCCTTGAGAGTCAACTAACTGACGGGTACAAACATCGATCCGGTTATAGAAAGTCTGCACGACCTGATGTGGATTTAGATCATGTTGTGGACAATTTTGCAGCATTTCTTTATAACGGTCCCAAGCATCATACAGTGTCTCATCTTCAAGCTGCTGAAAATTTTGAATTTTCATTTTCATCTTCGCAATTTTGCATGGTGGGCTAAATTGTTTTGTAAATTTTGATCTTAAACCTTCCCATGTGGTAATCGTAGGTTCAGATTTTATCCAACGTTTTGCAGCTCCTTGTAGTGTTATTTGAAACACTCTAAGCATGACTGCATCTTTGCTTACTCCAACAATGTTGAAGTAGTCAGCTATTTCGAGTACAGCTTCGACATGTTGGTTCGCATCTTCATCTTCTCTTCCGGCAAAAGGAGTTTCTCGTAGAAGGTGAAGAAATTGTCCTTTTAATTCGAAATTTGTTTGGGCTGGTATCGCTGGACGAATGACTCCATGATCATCTCCGTCTCTAGTACGGCTTGTATATTCCTCTAATGAAAGGAGGGCTAGATCGGTCATTGTTTGGTTTTCTCGGATTAGTTGATGAAACGTGCGTTCGGGCTCTTCTAAAGGTGGAACGAAAGTGAAATTTGAACTTCGGGTCATATATTAGGGAAATTCTATCTTAAATTGAATTGATTATATTGCATAAATTATTTATTTAATTTTTTTTTTTGTAATACTTTGACTATCAAATAGAGAACAGACAGAGAGAGGCAGCCGGGAGACAGGATCATTTCGGTGTATATTATAAATATAACTTTTCTGAAATCCAACAACCAAAACCAACGTACCAATTCCAAACTCCGTTCTGGTAAGTAGAATTACTCGTATTACACGCGAATTAAATAAGGTTATTCATGCAATATAAACATGGCTCTGATACCATTTTTTTATTTTTTTATTTTTAAATTTTTTTTTTTAATAATTTTTTTTAAATATATATATATTATTTTTTTTATAATATTTTTAAATTTTTTTTTATAAGTAAATTTAACAATCTATAATTAACTAAGAAAATTTAACAACCTATAATTAACTTACAACTAAGGAAATTTATGCAATACTAAATTAAAAGAAAAAAAAATATAATAATTTTTTTTTTTTTTTTAAATTTTTTTGTTTAATTTTTTTTTATAAAAATTTTTAATAAGTAAAATTAATATTTTAAATCAATTTCGTCTTTTTTTTTATTAATTTTGTTTTTAATATTTTCTTTTTAAAAATTTAAAAAAAAAAAATTTAATTTTTTTTTTTTTTACGTTAACTAACAAACAATAAGACTAAACCAAATAAAACCGTTTCCCCGGCAACGGCGCCAAAAACTTGATGTGTATTTTTTCACTCTAGTCTTAAATTTATAAGGTTGAAATTACCGATACTAGAATTTACTATCGACTTAGGCAAATGTACCTAATTGAATTTGTAATATAGCAATGGTAAGAACGGATGTCGAACACTTGGGGAAACGAGTATGATTTAATATTAGACTATTTGTCGCTAATTAACTTAAAAGATAAGTAACTTGGGGGAATTTCTAGTAACAAGACAATAATGAGAATTTTAACAATTAAAGTGTAGAATAAATATAGAACAAGAATTAGTTTTTAAGAATCAAGAATGATAAGGATGCTTTCACTTAGATTTAATTCCATCTTTTAGTAATGAATGATTTATATTAAGTGCAATGGATATTATTAGTTATTTACCGATTTCTAAAATTGGTTAAAAATCATGATCTAAATTTTTTACCGTTTTGATAATAAAATTAATTAAAAACAATTGTCATGCAATTAACAATTTTATTAACAATAATTAATTCGTATCATGCAAACATTTGATCAAACTATTCATTTTAGTGGTAGTAAAACAAATAGGAATCGTAAGTTGGTCGTACGATATAAAATATACATGTTAAATTTTTAGTATTTTATTTTGCCCAATTCCTAGAATATTGTCCTTTACTAGTCATAAATATCAATGGTTATGAAAAATTTATGATTCAAGATAATATAATTAAAGTGATCTTTTAAAAATATTAACTTAGTTATGGGAAAATTAATTACAAAAACTTAACATATACAAATAAATGATCAAATATGCATGATAAAATAAATAACAATTAATATCCGAATAATATAAATCAAATCATATTTTCAAGGTTTCATTATCCAAGTGAAAGCAAAGATAATTTAGCTCATAATTAAGGTTACAACATACATAGAAAACATATTGAGAATGTTAAACATGTCGATAAAACAAACCCGATGTAGTCCCTAATGCCACTGCAATCTTCAATTCCTTAGCTTTTTGACTCTTGAATCCCCAATTGTGGTTCAAAGGTTGGATGGAATTTGGTATAGTGGTGATATGGTAAGAAATTGTATGGAGAAATTTGTGTATCAAAGTGTATGATTCAATGTCTTCTCCCTTTTTTTGTGGTGAAAAATGGTGGTATTTATAGTAAAAATTGGAAGAATTAAATACCAAAAAGAAATGAATTGAGATTGGATCTAATGAAAAAGAATTCAAAAGAAATAAAAAGATGGGAATAAATGGTTTGAAAGTTTAAAGGTGGTGAATTATTGAGTATTGGTTGGAAAGGAATGGGTTTAGAATAGGAAAAAGTGGAGAAAAAATGGTTAAAAACGTAATGGAATCGGAATTGGCAAATCTGGTACTCAAAACGACGTCGTTTAGGCATGAATAGTACCGAATCGAATTCTGGGTCGGAAATCGGGTCGGAATCGGGTCGACACGCTGACCTTATGTGAGAGGAAACGGATCGGATTCTCGGGTCGGATCTGGATCGAAGTCGGATGCGGATCAGAACCGAGTGACGTCGTCGATGACGTCATAATCGGAAAAAAAGCGCGGATCCTAAACCCGGGTCGGATCGGGTCGATGCGCGGATCTTCTGGATCTGGGTCGCGAGAATGGATCAGGGCTTCGGGTTTTGGGCTCCGATTTTGGGCTCCGGGTTTTTGTTTCTTTTCTATTTTTTTTTTCTTTTTCCAATTTAAATTAAATTAAATTAAATTAATTAATATAAATTATTTAGAAATTAAATAATTAATTCCCAATAATTTATTTTAATTAAACCTCATTAATTAATTTAAATTCTTTTTTTTATATTTTTATTTTGTTTTCTCGTCTTTCCAACGCGGCTATTTTTGAATTCTTTGACTTTTTGATCTCGTTTTTCTTCGTGTAATTTCTTTCACTTCTTTTTGCGGATTTTTGCACATTTTCTTCTCCTTTTTCTTCAGAAATGATTTTTAGCTGTAAAATGGAATTTCAAACTTTATAAGTACCTTTTATCTTAAATCATACCAAAATATAGCTAAAAATACATAAATATCGCTCGAAATATATGTATAATTATTGCGATATCAGCAGGCTTGGCCCGCTTGGCTGCCGGCTGAGACTGTGCCGGTCGCCGATCCCTCCCCTGAGACTCCGCCTCCTCCCTAGCCTGAGTCTCCAGCTCTATCTCCCTCTTCCGGGCATTTGCCTGAAGCTCGGCAAATGTCCGGTACGTCGAGTTCGCCACGAACTCTCGTATATCCCTCCTCAAAATGCTCAGATATCGGCTCATACGTGCCTGCTTGGAGGACACGTGCTCTGGGCAGAACATCGCCCGCTCATGGAACATCCTGGTGATCACTGTAACAGACTCTGTACCCTGCTTGAGGATCAAAAACTCATGGGCCAAACGCTCCCTCTCCACCTGGGGAACGTACTCTTCTCGGAACATAGCAGTGAACCTCTCCCAGGTCACTGCAACAAGCTCAGTAGGCGAATAGTGCGCCGTCACAAACTTCCACTAGTCCTTCGCTCCCAAGCGAAGCTGGTTCAACGCGAACCGGACTCTCAAATGCTCTGGAGATGAGCAAGTAAAGAAACACCCCTCAATGTCTGATATCCACCTCATCGCTGCAATCGGGGCCTGGGTCCCATCAAACTCCGATGGTTTTGTGTTGCTGAACTCACGAAACAGCAACGCATCACCACCCTGCGGCCTAGTCGCAGCTATAGCTGCAGTGGCCGCAGCAACCGCAGCCTCAGAAAGAGCAGTGTATCTCTCGTCAAATGTCTCTATCACTGTGGTCTTGATAGACCCGAACATCTCTGGTATCTCTGCCCTGATGGCCGCAGCCACCTCCTCATGAATGATCCTACGGATCTCCTCATCACTAGTACCGCTGCTCTCTGGTGTGTGGTGTGTCCCAACCATGATGTCTCTGAAATACAACATAATAAATATCAGGGACTCGCTGGAGTATACTCGCACTCGATAACTCCACCCTACTTGCTCCTTAGTACCCAATGGATTCTTACTTAGGGTGCGCACTGCTCCGGTGTCTTCAGTAGTACAGGCCCTATACTAGCGTCCACACCGCATCAGCATCCACTCTAAGTCCTCCTCCTTGGATCCCAAGTCCCAAGTACTCTACTCTCTTTAACCATATGCTACTCACTAGCAGCTCTCTCATAAACTCCTCACTGCTATCTAAACACTCTCAAGTATCCCTAGCAGCAAAACTCCTAGACTAAGGCATCACATATCAGGCCACTCTAGTCCTAATGAGAATACCTAGTCTACTCTAGCATGCATAGCATAACTCATCATATATCATAACATAATATATCTCATAACACTAATTACAAGGGTATTTTGGGAAATCACCGTTCGGGCGCTGGCTGATCATACACACGGCTCTGCTCTGTTTGTCTCAAAACTCTTTTTACTCTTTTAAAAAGTTTTTAGTCATCAAAATTTCTCTCAAATCCTCAGTTTGAGTTCAGATACGCCCGAAGATGAATCCGAATCCCTCAAACCAAGGCTCTGATACCAACTTGTAACACCCAAATTTTCAAAACAATTTTTCACATTTTATAAAACACGTTTTCATTCATAATCGTTATAAAAACACCATTGTATCACATAACATCATCTCCCAAGATCATAATAAAATCTCCCCGCGTGTGTACTGATCAAGCCGGCGCCTTCCCGCGATCCTCGCTGGTACCTGAGACACATAACACAACACTGTAAGCATAAATGCCTAGTGAGTTCCCCAAAATACCACACATAACACATATTAGCCACTCGAGGCTATAACTTTGTTTGACACTCTGGTCAAAGTGTCTCTGTGGGACCCCCCAGTCCCATGACTCTGTGGGCCCTCTGGCCCTAACTCTATGGGTCCTCTGACCCTAACTCTGTGGACCTTCCGGTCCTAACTCTGAAAACTCTGTAGCATACATAGCATATAACACATAGAAATCACATCATGCAAAAGCATACACAATACTCTGTCTCATAGCTCTAATTACCACTCTAGGTAAAGTATAGTGAGAAGACTCACCTCGGTTAACTCGGTAAAGCTCGAACTCTGTAAAGTCGGGTCTAGCCTCCGCCTAATCATATGAAATAAACACTCTGAATCAATACATCTCTCAAGGCTAGACTATTCCTCCTCTTAGTACTCTCAGAAGGGTAAAAGACCATTTTACCCCTCTCATGGCTCAAAGACCCTAAAATTGACCAAACCCTAAAAGTCAATAAAGGTCAACGGTCAAACTTTGACCGACTCGCCGAGTGCACTTGGGCGACTCGGCGAGTCTACACGTGCCCACTATCTTTCTGATCTCGCATGACACGTCGAGTCTTTTCCCTTACTCGACGGGTGACACCTGGCATGAATCGCGGGGCCACCCCGACTCAACTCGCCGAGTCTGTTCATGGACTCGGCGAGTTCCGCCTTGAACTCCAGTCCTCTAATTCCCTCCGACTCACTGAGTCAACCCTATGCTCCACGAGTCGTCACAGATTGCGAGTCGCGGGGCTACCCGACTCTACTCGTCGAGTCCGTTCATGGACTCGGCGAGTTCATTCCATGCACATCCTCAAACAACTTCCTGAGGTCAGATCCAATCCTCTAACCAATAGATCTATCATTCCCAAACCCAATAACCACGTAAAGTTTCCATATTGATGCACATACAACATCTATTTGATCATATATGATGATTTAGCCCCAAATACCATAACTCAAGGTCATAGCCTCCATTGTTATTCAAAAAGCTTAATGAATAAGGCTCTCTGGACCTCTATGGATCCAGATCCAAAGCCTCCTCATCATAAGGGACTATTTGGGCTTCAAATCTAAGCAACAAAGGGTCTAAGAAACCCTAAATCCATATGATCATCATAAGAACAGAAGGGGAGTCGAATTACTACCTCAAATGTGAAGATCTTAGCTCTAAATCCACAGAATAGCAATCTCCTATGCTTCCTCTTGGCTAGTACCTCCTTCTTCTTGCTAAACAACACTCCCAAGGTCAAAAAATGGCTTCCTTCCTCTCCCAAAACGCTCAAGCACTCTAGGGTTTCTCTCTATGACTGGTGACCTCAAATGGCGGCCATAAGGGCCTTTAAATAGTCCCCAAACCCGAGAAATTAGGGTTTCATTAAACAGCGTGGACTCGCCGAGTCCATGTATGGACTTGCCGAGTCCAGTCATTAACCCGGATGGAGATTCGCGACTCTACTCGGCGAGTCTGAGCGCCTACTCGCCGAGTCTCTCTCCAAAACTCAATAAAATACATAATTTAAGATACCTGGGAATCCGGATGTTACAGTGTCGTAAACCCGTTCCTACTAGAGGAAAGTCACCTCAATGTCGTGTGAATAGCTGAAGTGTCCCCGCTCCGCAACTGGCTCTACTCACACCCTATACAGAACAATCTCTTAGATACCAGTCCATACTCAAAACCCCCTTCATGGGTCAACCTTGGTCAAAGTCAAATTCAAGGTCAAAGTCAACGTCCAATCAAGTCAAAGTCAACCCTGAGTTGACTCCACTCGTCGAGTCATCCTCCTGACTCGCAAAGTTTCCATGCTACTTTCAAATGGAATAATGCGAGTCAACTCTTCGAGTCCTCCCCCAGACTCGCCGAGTTCTGTCCTTAACAGAATCGGGACAAATCGAAACAAACTCGTCGAGTTCCTCTATGAACTCGCCGAGTTCTTCAGTTTGTTGCTTCATCTAACTGGATTAAGCCCCTATTCTTCAGATCTAAGTTCCATACTCCACATATACACTGAAATTGTCCTTTTAAACTTTGGTTTCGTGGAAATGATATATATTAATGGTTTATTAATTTAAAAATGAAAAATTTTATGGTATTATTTTTGGGATGTTACAATTCTCAAACGGACAAAGAAGTCTGCTCATAGACCTCGTCATTCTCCTGAAAGGCCAATCATTGAAGAAGTTCCAGTTGATAATATTGCTTCATCTAAGGAAGTGTCTACCACGAAGGGGATAAAGAAAATACACAAACCTCAACTTAACAGAAGGGGTGTGCATATTCGCGATGTTCCTGTTCCTGATTCATCTGCTTCGAAGAAACGAAAAGCTCGTGAAATGGTAAAAAAGATCAAGAAGAAGAAGAGACAATTAGAAGACCCACTTGATGAAGTCATTGTTGAAACTGATCATCACAGTGAAAGCGAAAGGTCAGCTATTCGTTATGAGGATATTGGTTTTAGATTTGGGTCACCTCAAAGGGATTCTCCAGTTCAGTCGAATTTCGAGGAGACTGGAAATCCTGATGGAAATGTGCATGTATCTAATACGGACAAAACCATCAATTTGAGTGAACCCCTATCTACTTCCATTCCAGCGAAGGCAATTGTCATACCACCCGAGATTTTGACAACTGAGTCCATTACGAAGGAGGTTCGAATCTCAGACATCCATGTGATTGTATCTGATACGAACACAAATGTCACTATGGGGGAAGGGATGATGCATAACGAAGCCATTGGTACTTCTCATCTCGAAACCTCTACGGTTTCTACATCACTCATTCTTTCTTCAACCATCAAAACCGCAATTCTTGATAATTCTACTTCGCTACCACCACTGTCTTCTCCAATACCATCAACACTTCATGTGTCGACTATCTCACCAACATTTTCCAACATCATGCTTGAACCTATTACTTCTCTCTTTTCATCACAATCCACATAGCCTGATAGATTTGTTCATGATGAAGATCCGAATGATGATGAAGTTATGGTTGTTGGATTAGGTGTCTAAGCCCATAACTATAATTGGTATGTACTTGACCCGAGAGTAGTATGGTCCTTTTGGGTTTCCTTCACCAATGCAATTTGATAGGATGGACTTTTGAGAATAAGGTTATTTGTGATTTGTTAATATATTACAAGTATAATATATTAATGTGAAATCATATTATTTAATTAGTATTGATCAAGAATTAATTTGGAATTAATTTAGTGATCAAAAGAGACTAATTAAATATACAGGGACTGATTTGGTAAATCAATGATTCTTATAGTGTGGGCCAATGATCCATGATTATTTAGGATAGGCTAAACCAACATGGATAGTCCATGGAGGTTTAACCCATGGAGCCTAAGTAATATGAAGATTCATGGCATATTAGGGTTTGCAAGGATGTAACCCTAGCACTTGTCACACTATAAAAGGAACTCCCTAGAGCTAAAATCGGTTGCCACATACATTCCTGGAGAGTGTGAACCGATTTTGTGCTAAGTAACTTATTCTCTCAAGCCTCCTTTTGCACTTGGTGTTTGTGACACATTAGAGGCATCACACTTGAGGTGCTAAAGCTTTTGAAGGCCAAGAACTACACGTACTACTAAGAGGTAAGTTATCCAACTAGTTATATTGTTCAATTGTCAAATTGTATGCTAGTTAGGATGTGTGCTTTGGAAAATCAAATTGCATGTATAATTAGAGAAAACATAGATCCAAAGCATCTAGAGTTGCATGTGAACCATAAGGTTGTTAGAGTGCTCAAAACCCTTCAATGGTGTCATTTGCAAATTTATAGTTTGATCCTCAGGAAGACAATGTTCCTGATAATATGCTTCTGCCAGGAAAGCAGTTCAATATTCTCAATAACAAACTTAAGTCTTTGTTACAGATTCAAGTTGACACGGGGGGATGCAACTTCGTTTCCGGGATTGAAGTGGAGTACATGCTTAAATCTCGAGAGCATCGACCTAAGAGTGTGATGGAGACTATTGAGCAACAACACGAGGAACGATTAAAGAATCATGCTCACAATTTTGTATATGAGATTACAAAACTTCGTGACGTAGCTAAAGAGCGTCATGAAATTTTTTTTGAGCAGATCAAGAAGTTGGAAGAATCAGTCAATCTCAAAGTGGCAGAGCTTAAAACCGAAATGACGAAAGAAGTGGTGAATATAGAGAAAAATTATTCTGTTCTTCATAACAAAGTAGATGTTGTTGCTGATGCCATAGCGAAGCTTGTTGAATATCATACTGCTTATTCAACTAAGCTTGAAGCAAAGTCAGCGTCGGATTCCAAAGTTTTTGCAAAGCTGGAGGAATTTATGAGCAGTCTCAAGGAATCTATTTCGAAAGTTGATATTTCAACTCACTCTTCGATTTCACAGGAGTCTATTTCAAAGATGTTCTCTTGATTTGAATCGAATATCAAGGCCGAACTTGATCCCATCCTTAAGTTGGTACTTCTCTTACCAACAAATGCTCCACCAGCGAAACAAGTGGTGCAAGGGGGAGAAAAAGGATGTGGAGAGGTTGGATCTTCCAAATATGGTGATAAAGATGCAGTTATAGGGAAGGTAATGTCTACACAAATACCTACTTCTCTACCGGTCTTATTATCAACTACTTCGACAACCACCACAACAAGACCTTTAACAAAAGGAATTGTTATTGGCGATAGTGATGGAGGCTCGGGGTCGAGTTCAAAACCACCTCCTTCGAAATATGATAAGGGAGACAAAGGGAAAGGTATCGAAGTTACTCCTATTGAAGAAGAGAAAAATAAAATATTGGGGACGGAGATTGAAAAATAGAGACAAATCAATAGTATTCTGAGGCAAAGACAGAATGATCCAGCGGGTTTGAACAAGGGTGATCCCATCAAACACTGGTGCTATGAAACTATTGAGCAAGCTGTTTCTTTGGGGAAGATGCATGATTTTCGCAAGGTTCCAAAGAAAAGTTATGATGTTGAAAACTCAGACTTCAGTCAACTATATTTCCCTATCAATCACATGACTTATATTTCCTCCCAATACAAGATGGTTGATCGCTCCAAAGACAAGGATGAATATAAAATAGGGATGTTATTCGGGCCGGCTCCAAACCGAACCGACCTGAACCCAAATAACCCGAGAACCGAATAAGGGTAATTGTATGAACCGAAAACCGAACCAAATAAGCAATACGGGTTTGGTTCGGTTCGGGTATTATTCAGTTCGGTTAGGTTCCGACCCGAATAACCCAAATAACTTGTACAATATGATTAAGGACCTATTACAACCGAAAAGAACCGGATAAACCGTCTTATGATTGTATAACCCAAATAACATTTACAATGTGATTATAAATATTGTATTTTGTATGACTTTTGTAGCTTATGATTTCATAAAAAATCTTTTAAAGAAACAAATTTGTTAATTAAAAATAATACAAAGTATATATAATTGTTTCAAAGGTGCAAAAAGAGTTAGAATTTGTGTTTGTACACATCACATATTTCTCCAAAAAAAAAAAACGATGTGCCATCGGTTTTATTGACGTCGATACTATGTCGGTTTTCACCTTGAATTTCTCGAGAAATCCAACCATAGCTCTAAAAATGTTGAAATCTTCTTTTGTGGGGGTCAAAACATCTCGAACATATGTAGGATCTATTATAATAAAGTAAATGTTAGTATTTTTTTTTTGTAAAAAAAAAAACAGCTTTAATACCCCTTATTTAGGTGCTTGTATCTCATTGAATATACAACAAAATAATGCATTTAAATGGTGTAAACTGTAGTTTAAACTGTGAACTACAAGCTGGAAAAAAATCGGGCTAATCGGACAAATAATGAAGACGTTATGACACTTCAAAGTTGGCTAAAAAATTTCAAACATGCTAAAACAGAAAAACTCAGCTTTAATACCCCATGTTTAGAGGTCTGTATCTCACTGAATATACAACCAAATAACTCATTTAAATAGTGTAAACAATATTTTAATTTGTGGACTACAAGTAGGAAAACAAATCGGGCTAATCGGACAAATAACGAAGACGTTATGACACTTCGAAGTTGGCTAAATATTTGCAAACATGATGAAACAAAAAAACTCAGCTTTAATACCCCATGTTTAGGGGTCTGTATCTCACTGAATATACAACCAAATAAAGCATTTAAATAGTGTAAACTGTAGTTTAAATTGTGAACTACAAGCTGGAAAAAAAATCGAGCTAATCGGACAACTAACAAAGACGTTATGACAATTCAAAGTTGGCTAAAAATTTGCAAACATGCTGAAACAGAAAATAAAAATTGTGACTTTTCAAATTCGGTTCGGTCCTTTTGGCCCGAATAAGCCCTTATTCGGGTAACCCGGACCGAATAACCCGAAAACCGAATAAGCCTCATATAGATACCCAAAAACTGAATCGAATTGCTTATTCGGGCCTAATTCGGTTCGGTTCGGGTTTCCGGGCCAAATTCTCATCCTTAATATAAAACACTAAAAATGAGATTTCATGTAGTCTTAGGAAAAAGCGAAGAGGAGATTTGGTATGCTGTTAAGATTGTTAAAGTGATGTCAATCACTAAGGAAAATTTGTTTGAAGGGATTCTTCAAAAATTTTGCTATGTTGTGGTGAGGGCGAACAACGTAGTTTGTGATTTCACAGTTGCAGTGAAATCGATTCTAATCAATGTGGATATATCGAAAATTCCAGATGATAACAAGGATGATTTCCGCATCGCTTTTGCTCATATCAAAGTCTTCATTGATAGTTATTATGATTGCCTTGCAATCACAGATATCGAGCTTGCCATGGATGTTCGCAAGACTTCAAAAGTTCCTCAATCTTTGTTAATGGGGAAGATTAAGATTGACAAATATAAAGATGGAGAAATTATACATCAGCCTTTTGGAGTAGTGTTTGTTGGAAAGAACAAGAACAACAAAATGACAAAGTTTTTGTTTCAAGTTGCTGATTTTGAGAGATACACGAATGTCCAGTATACAAGTCTGATTGTGCGAATCAATACTTGCAAAAAGAATAGTGCAGAAGACAAGGATGAAATAAGGAAGGCTATTATTTGGTATATGGATGTTCGCAAAGTTATTCTCCAGACCATGAAGTTGATTTCGTGAATTCGACACTTCTCACTAAGGGGGAGATTGTTAGGGCGAAATGTCTAGTGAGATTTGAAGTAATTATGGTATGTTTGTGTTCTTATGGTCTGTTTAGTGTCGAAGTTATTCGCTATGTATTTTGTAAGGCATTGTTAGATGTCGAAGCGTAATGTTTTGTTATCTGATGTACCTTATAAATAGGGTTAGTATTGAAGTAGAGAGTATGATTTTAGATCACTTCGTTTATACATTCTCTCTTGTACAGTTGTACTTTGTACTCTTTCAGATAAATCAACGAGCCAAACAGAACTGATTTATGATTGTGTTCTCATTGCATTATGTTCTTGATTTCGTTTGACAAAATTGATTCAAACGAACTACAGTCCCCCCCCCCACCCCACCCCCATGGTTTATCAACATCATGTGCAAACTAGAGGGCTTATAATGATCAAACTAACTTCTGCAAGTGAGTGTGTAGAAGATAATTAGCATAACCCATATACAACAATGACCTCACACATGACTCAAAAATATTCATTTCCTATGTTCTAAACTTTAATATTTGGGTGGATCCAAAACAATCTTATATGCCAGTGAGTTTTATTGAGTGTTTTATGTATATGCATTGCCAGGGACTTGTTTAAAGCTTATCAACGTAGTTGTTAAGTGTTTCTTCCACAAAAAATCTTAAGCAATCATTGTAAAATTTTTACTAAAAATAAATTATTTTAAACTTTAAATATGATACTTGTGTGTATTATTATAGTCCGAGTTATACTAACATACATCACAAAACCTAATGATTTTATAGATGTTATATCAATTTTACACATATATTGATTCCTACCTATTGGTAGTTTATTAGGGTTTACCTAAAAATGATGTTTATAACCCTTGTTTCCTCAACTGCATGATTAAAACATGGTTAACTATATCACTTACAGTCATTTGTGCCACCTACCCTACGCCTATCATATAAGACATAAATTATAGTTTACAATAAGTGAATAACGAACCCAAGAAATATGTAGGATGCCCTGGGGAGGTGTCTGTTAGGACATATTTATGTATTTTGTATATTCTCATATTATAGTCCATTGTAGTTAGGCACTATTTCATTGGCCCGTGTACATTGTATGTATTGTGCATTATTTATACGTATCTTGGAATGAGAATTGAATTCCTGGGAAAATAATCTCTATCATGCTATCAGAGACTTAACAACTCTAGCCGATCCTATGCCTGCCTCACCCTTTGTCGACCTTCTCATCTGTTGACAATGCATCTTCTCCCTCTATCTTCTGTTTTCTCCTTTCTTCCTCATCACCATGACAGAGGAAACTAGTTCTCCTTCCAAACCTACTCATAAGGCTTATGGCATCACTAATATCAACAACTATGTTCCTCTTATTCTTGATTTCTCTACCCGAAATTATGAACCTTGGAGTGACTTATTCCACGCCTACTGTCTTGCTTACAGGGTTGTTGATCATATCGACAACACTTTTGGCCCCCCAATACTCCTCCAATAACCACTGAATGGAAAGAACTTGATCAATTGGTGAAACTCTAGTTATTTGGATCCATCTCTCAAAAACTAATCACCCCAGCCTACTGCATCAATGCAACAGCCCACCAGGTTTGGTTAAACATCAAGGCACTTTTCTATGATGACATTGAGTCCAAAACAATGCAACTTGAGAGTGAACTATGGGACATCACCTTGGGAGACTCTACCATCCACGAGTACTGTGAGAAAATCAAGAAGATTGTAGATCTTCTTGAAGGTCTCGGTGAAAAAGTCAAGGACCGTAATGTCGTTCTCCATACTTTAAACAGCCTCCCAAGTAAATTCGATAATATTTAAAGCATCATTCAATTTTCCAAACATCTTCCTTCATTTTCGGAGATGAGATCGATGCTCCTGGTTGAAGAAACACGCCTCCACAGTTACCGCACCACTCTCCCATCCCACGAGAACCACTCTTCAACGCCTTCCCTGCTTCAAATCAGCACTCCATCGGCGACCTCAAATCGTGGAGGTGGGGGCGGGTCGTACCGGGGGAATAACAGCCATCGGGGTGGCGGTCGGAATACCTCTCAGCTCCACCAACAACAGTTGACTCCTTTTACTGGTGGTTAGGTGCCTTCCTCGTCTGTTGGTCAAAGTAATCGAAACACCCCTTTTGGATGGGTATACTTTCCACCGCCTTCCTCTCATGTGTGGAACACACCAGGTCAACAGTTTTGGGCTCCCCCAAATTCATTCCCTCAGAAAGCCCAACAATACATTGGAAATTGGGGCAAATCCAATTCAAGCGGCCCAATCATTCTTGGTAGCAGGCCCCCATCAACTCTGCACTAATCGGCTGCCATTCCTCATGCCCATATACAATCTCTTGGGCCAGATCAGCCCCCATGGGCCTGGCTTGGTAGTGATCAGCCCACCTCGCTCCCCAGCTTATTTAATACTATGTCGTTGAATGACCCGGAAAATAGTGGTTGGGTCATGGACACTGGAGCAACTGATCACGTTCACACCAACACATGTATACTCAAATCCGTCTCTAATAATCATTATTATCCTCGATCTATTTATGTTGGTAACGGTTCTGCAATACCTATCGTGACATTAGGACATACTACTTTCCTATTCCAAATATTTACTATACCCTTCATTTACAAAATGTCCTCATCACACCTAATATTATCAAAAACCTTATATTTGTTCACAAATTTACCAATAACAATTGTTTTATTGACTTTGATCCTTAGGGTTTCACTATTCTTGATTATCAGACTCGTCGTCCTCTCATCCGTTGTGATAGCAAAGGTCCTCTATCCTGTCACAAGCTCCACAAGTCATGCCTTCATCTACACCTCGTCATCTACTTGGCAATAACGACTCGGTCATCCCGGAGATCAAGTCTTGAAGCATTTATTTTCTACTAGTTCTATTTCTTATCATTTACCAAAAAGTAATGTTTCTTGTCAAGGTTGTCATCTTGGGAAACACACTAGACTTCCTTTTTCTTTGTTTGATTCTATTTTTTCTGCACATTTTGAGATTATTCATATGATGTTTAGACTTCTCCAATTACTAGTAATGGTGGTTTAAATTATTATGTCTTATTTCTTGATCATTTTACTCATTATCTTTGGGCCTATCCTATTAAACATAAATCTGAAGTATTTCAAAAATTCTTACACCTCTCCAACATAATAAAAACTCAATTTGGGGGCACTATCAAAAAACTTCAGTGTGACAATGGAGGGGAGTACAATAATAAACCCTTCCATGACTACCTTGAATTTCATGGCATCGTCTTTCGCTTCTTATGCCCTCACACCTCTCAGAAAAATGGAAGATCTGAACACATGATTCGAACTACCAATAACATGATGGGTACTCTTTTTTTCCATTCTCACCTCCATCCATCCTTTTGGCCAGAGGCTCTCCACATGGCAGCCCATTTACTCAATATAATTTCTACTGCCTCTATTTCCATTGACACTCCTCACTATCGCCTTTTTAGACGTCACCCTACATATGATCACTTATGTGTGTTCAGTTGTCTTTGCTTCCCTCGCCTTCATACTACACATAAACTCCATCATTTCTCCACACCGTGCATTTTTCTTAGATACCCCACTCTCCGTCGTGGTTTTCGATGTTTCGATCTCTCCACTCTAAAGATCATCATCTCACATCATGTCACAGTTGACGAGTCTATATTCCCTACAGATCAGTCACCCCCACTGATCCTTCATCCCATGACTTCCTGTCTGACACTAACATATCTCCCAACCTTCATCAAATACTTCACCCCACCCAATCCCTCTACCACTCACACCGACCCTCCTACCCCTACTCCTTATCCCGAGGCCAGACCCACCTCTACGCCTTTGACTTCCCGTCCTACTCTTCCCGCTAATCCGTCCCCCTCTCACTCACCACATGCACATTAGATCTAGAAGTGGCTTTGTGAAACCCATTAATCTCCTTAATCCACCTCTATCTTCTCTGTCCCGAGGTCACACATACTATAACATCCCCAAAATACGAATGTAAAAATTTCATTTTTAAAACAACCAAAACACTCATTATCATTTATCAAACTCTTAAAGGTATTTTATAATAAAAGCAGTTATCAGAGTACAATCCCAAAATCTCAATGTTGCAGAAAATATGGGTGTATGCGCTGCGATCAAGCCGGGTCCTTCCTTTTTGAACCGGAAGTACCTGAAACCATAAAAAACAACTGTAAGCACAAAGATTAGTGAGTTCCCCAAATACCACATACCATACATAACATACAAGTCATACTTATCAAACATGCAATAGGAGGTGCTATGTGCCAACCATAGTCTTGCCATTATGCCACGAGTCGTATCATGGTCTTTCCTTGCTAGGTCGGGAACCAAACCCTGGGTCTTACAGACAAGTTCCAGGAGCCACCTCCTGGTCTTCCATGCAAGCATCATAATGACAACTAGAATACAATCTACAACTACTTATCTACTTAACTGCCAGAGTCCAAACTCTGGTCTTTCATACAGATTTTCCAGGAGCCACCTCCTAGTCTTTCATATAAATGCCAAGGGCCACCCCTGGTCTTCCTATAAAACATAAACCAAATGGGCCGACATTGGTTCCTTCGACCCATAGTATAGTGAGGAGACTCGCCTCAAACCAAGATAACCAAATACTCAAGATGTTGCTACCGGAATCCGTGCACTGACAACATCAAATAATATTTCATCAATAATTGGTTCTCGACCCAACCAAAATTCTAGTCCAATAACCAAATCTTCAGGGTAAAAGTCTATTTTACCCTTTTTCCTTACTTTCCATCAATCCAAAGACCAATCCCCAAGCATCATAAGCCCAAACCCTGAAATAACACCACAAGGCCCAATAAGGCCCAAATATGCAAATTGGGCCCAATCCCGTCATGGGCCTAACCCGAGAAGGCCCAATATCCTAAAAGGCTCAAAATAACCAATGGTCAACCCTGCTCAAACTTCTGGTCAACGATCCATGGACAACAAGTCAACAAAACAAAAAAAGTCAAACAGGACGAGTACGCCCCACATACTCAGCTGGTACGCCCAACATACACTCTTTGGGGCCAATACGCGTAGCGTACCAGATAGGTACGCCCATCGTACTCCCCTGAACCCCATTCTTCTCCATTAAGCACTTAACCACTTAAGTCCTTGCTCCAAACTCTCAAATCTGATTGCTATTGATAACTTATCACGTAAGGTTGGCAACTTTACTTGCATGCATGGCTTAATGGGGCTCTAGAGATCAAAAGAGCTTAATAAAGGGTCTTAACACACACATGAGTCCAAATAAACCATAAAGATCACATTTTTATGCCTTTGCGACACCTAAAACGTCCAGATCTACAAGATTAATCCTCTGAAACAACCTTAGCTCACAAGGACCAACCAAAATAGGCTAAAATGACCATAAACAAACCCAAAAGAAGATATACATAATCAGTAGACAAGATAGGGACTTTATACCTCCAAAGTTACGAAACGAAGATGCTAACACTGGATCTCTAAGCTCCTCTCCAAGAAACGAGTCTTCAAATTTCTTCTTCTCTTACAAAAGCCACCATAAACACTCTTCCAAGCTCCAAAACTCACTCAAGGCACTCTAGGGTTTCAATGTATGCTAAAGGGGATGGAGACTGACTTAAAATGCCCAGAGGCAGGTTATAATGATGCTTATATAGGGTTAAAACCCCAAAATTAGGGTTTGGTGTTGAAGGGAGTACGCCTTGCATACCCCTTAGTACGCTTGGCGTACTCAAGGACCATCCGCGACTAACTTAACCATTACGCCTCGCGTACTCATTGAACCTCTAAAACCCTAAAACTTCATTTGGCCCTAACTTCTTCATTCTAAGTCTGTTTCCGACGAACTTTATATCCACAGAAAAGGTGACAAGAAGCCCTACACTTCTAAAAAATCACCTTAGCTTTAAAAATTCCCGAACCAAAAACTCAAAATTCATGAAGGACCGAATTATCAAATTACGATTATACCCTTGGGCTCTGAAACACCATCGAACTCTTGGATCATCTAATCTATAATACCCGCATCCAAAAAGGGCCAAATCCTTTCTTCCCCAAGGCCCTATGCCTTATGATAATTCGATTTCGTCCTCGAAATCATTCCTTACCATCCCCGACATGCCCAACATCCTGAGGGACACAACCACAACCTAGAGCATACAACGGCCTTCCCAAGGCAACCGAACCCAACCCAAGCAGAACTTTCCAACCCGAAGAAGACGAATCCATAATCCCATGCAGAAAACCACCCTTACTTTACCTGAAACCTGAAATCTCGAATTGGTATGACTCCCCGACACACCATCCATACTATACCACTGCCAGGCCAATCCTCATTGAAGTCCAAACTTAAACAAAATGCTTCCAACCCTTGATTGACTTGATGCTTCTAAAGGAAACAAAATCACTGACCATTATTGTTGCAGAACACTTATACTTGACAGAAGGCTCATATAATCCTTCGAGTAGAGGACTCATCCCTGCAACTGTAACATCCCAACTCCCAGGTATAAAATTTAAAAGTTATATATTTATATTTTAGACCTACTCGATGAGTTGGCTACCCCAACTCGTCGTGTAAAGACGGTTCAGCCCGCGTGGTTTATGGAACCTACTCGACGAGTTGGTGGACTCCAACTCGACGAGTAGAGGCTGTGCATAAAAACCCTAATTTTTAGGGTTTTCACCCTATTCAAAGGACCTTAAGTCTGTCCTTCTTCCAGCCTCCTTACCACATTTTCATGTCCAGAAGCAAACCCTAAGCAAGATAACCCTATTTTGAGTGTGTGAGAGGCTAAAAGTGTGTGTTTGGTGCATTTCTTGAAGATTTAAAAGCTTGGAACGAGAAGGGGGCTTGTAGATCCAACATCTACATCGTTTTGGCTTTCATTTGAAGGTAAAAAGTCATTACCTTGATCATTCTCTTGTTAGATCTCCTCATTTAAGAGTTTAGGGTCATTTCTAGCTTAGTCTTGAAGTATTTCTGGTTTTGAGCATGATTTGAAGTTGTAACTTCAGATTTGGACTCCTCTAGGCCCTTATGGACATAAAGCCTCAAGCTTTATGAAGCTTTGGCCCTCCTCCATGTCCAAAACCTCTTCCTAAGGCTAGTTTTGAGTGTTTTAGCTCTTTGAAGCCTTGCATGCACGTAAAGTTAGCAACTTTACGTGGTATCTTAGCCCTAAGAGGCTAGATCTGTAGTTTGTGGCCTTGGAGTCGACTGGAAAGGGCTGAACACGTTATGACGTGACAAACTCGACGAGTTGTATAGTCAACTCGATGAGTTGGTTAGAGTTTTCACGATATTTTGGACGTTGCATGGACTCGACGAGTTGTTTGGAAACTCGTCGAGTTGACTCGGGTTTTCCGTCTCTGAGTTCTGAAGGAACTCGACGAGTTGCTAGATGCACTTGGGGAGTTGGGTCAACAAGGACTGTTGACCTTGACTGTTGACCGTTGACTTTGACCGGGGTTGACCAAGTTTGACTCTAAGGGTATTTTGGTAATTTAGGTTTTGATAGAATTGGTCCTATGATGATTGTAGGTGTTTAAGTTTGGAGCTGTGATTCGGGAGCATGATTCTTTCATTTCAGTTCGATATTGTGAGGTGAGTTTTCCTCAATATACTCAAGGGTATAAGGCACTAAGGTCGGCCCTTTGGATTGTTATCCTATGTTATTACTATTGTGATCCGTTAGATCGGTATCCTGGTAGATAGGAGGTTTCTATTTGGTTATGATCTGTTAGATCAGTGTCCTGATATATAGGATTTTGCTATGCTTAGTGATCTGTAGATCGGTTTGGCTGTCTGTAGACTGTTATGTGATTATCAGATATATGTGCACATGTTTGATTGGTGGTTGAGGCTTTTCTGCTTTGTGCATGAGCCAACAAACTAGGGCATTCTAACCCGATGGTTGTAGGCCGAGAGTATTCCATCCCAAGGATGATTGGACTCATAGTATGTGGGCATTCCAACCTGATGGTTGTGGGCCGATGGTATACCATCCCGAGGATGATTGGACGCATAGTATGTTGGCATTCCAACCCGATGGTTGAGGGCATGGGGCATTCCAACCCGATGGTTGATTGGGCCCATAGTATGGTGTTATTGTATCTATGTTATTTGTTGTGCGAGTATTTTAGGGGAACTCGCTAAGCTTTGGGCTTACAGTTGTTGATTTTGTTTCGGGTACTTCAGATGATCGCGGGAAGGCAAATGCGTGATCGTGCACTTCCTCATATTTATGATTTTGATTTCTGGGATACTCTGACATGAAACTATTTTGAAAACACTTTGTAATAACTAATGGCTTTTAAATGGTTGAAAAAGTTTTAAATTGGCTTGAATTTTATGGATGTGACAGCAACGGTTAAACTCAGACGAGAGCTGCGCAACAGGGTCAAATCATTTACTCTGAGATTATCCAATCCAAGCTGCAAGTAACTTCATATTTTCCAAATAACAAGCGACTCCACACACGAGTCCCAAATCACAATACTGCATTGACTTATCTCGATGCCCCCTAGTTGCTTTCCAAAAGCAGTCGAGACCTCCCTGGTCCCAACTTGCCTGCCAACTAACTGAAACATTGGATTCCCGCCCAGTTGTTGAGTCAAAAGACACACACAGTCACCCCATGCGACTTCCGAATGAAAGCCTTATCTGGAAACAATTGCCCAAGCTATCTCGCCACTTATGGCTCCAACCGATCATAATAGTTCGAAAATCCTAATGCCACCAAATCCAATGCTAAAAGTGAATGCTATATGACCAACTGTAGTCTTATATCACAACCGGCCTCCAACGACCTACCACTTCCTGATTCCATGCATGTTGTGGACTTCCCACAGTCTTACAAATTGACCCATATTGGTCTAATCTATCTGAAGAAATCCATGACCAATCATGGATTTGCCACACCCTCACCGTTGTACAGGGACTGGTGAATGCTACGGGTCACCCTGCAGTCTTACAACACTCCCACACTATCTGCCAACTAGTGAATGCTACAGGCCACCATCGCAGTCTTACAACACTCCTATCTTGCCATGGCCATTGCTCATGGTCCTAACACTCATCTATCAATCCCTCCATACTCATCCTGATTCGAACACGTATCAGACCAAGCGCCCAAACTGGGGCTTGGGTCATGCTTGGAACCCCAACATGGGTTCATCAAAATCCTGTTATCCATCAACAAGAAGACGCGAACCAACTGCTGGAAGTTTCCTGAACTCCCAACTCACACAATCCTCAATCTAGACGGCCACCCGAGTCGTCTTTCCTCCCAACGGGAATGTGAAACTCATCCTAGTTCCATGACCGATCTCGCTCCCGGAAAACTGAACGGTTCTCCCCCACTTCGATTTGACGAAGTTCTTCTAGCCCACAAAGTCTGATGGATTCCCCATTCATCTTTGCTCCTTATGGTCGAACCGCCGACACCCTGCGCTTACCAAAACTGGTGCTCCTTCACTAGCCCATCCCAATGTCCGCACAACTCTTGAAATCCATATAAACACTCCCCTAAATCTCAGCAATAGATCCATTCCCTGGCATTCTCGGTGTCCAATCATGCTCATATGCTAAAACCATTGAACCCCGACTATACTAGAGAACTAACCCGTTGAACCTGGCCATAGACCTTCCAAACAATACCCCTGAGCTGAACCCAACAAAGAACCGGAAAAACAACCGAACACACTGGAACCCGCTCAACAAGATGCAACCCCTTACTGACCCACTAATGATTCATGGCATGCAAAAATGGCATATAACAATTTTTTGATGATACTAACCATGAAAGTAACAGAGAATTAGACCAAATATAAAGCTTACCCAAAATGATACAAAATTCCAAGCAACATAAATAATGATAACAACCAAAGAGAAAGCAAAAGATAACATACCCGCAATATCATCTGTTGGAGTCCTGGCCTCCCCCGTCTGACACTACAATGCCCGACTCCTCTCTGTTGGGGCTCCTGCTCTACCCTCACGACCATCAGTGATCCTCAAAGTAACCGAAGTAGATTCACCCACTGATCCTCTCCTCATCATCGGGCAGTTGGCCTTCTTGTGGCCCACTTGGTTGCATTGAAAACATAACGGGCTTGCCCCTTGAGGACAATCCCTACTGACATGACCAACCCCGCCACACCTGTAGCAGCCCATACCCCTAGACCGACAAATTTCATCGTGCAGTTTCCCGCACGTGCTGCACTGACCCCGACCCTGCTGGCCCCTTAGTCGCTGATCAAAAGTCTTGGGTCTCTTCCCGGGAACCTGAACTGACTGCACCTGATCTGGCCCCCTCTTCCCCAGGTGCTCCAGGTGGATCTCCCATTCTCGAGCTCTAGAAATCATATCATCCAGGGTCTTGCACCCCAAAATACTCACAAACTCCCTAATGTCATCCCTCAGCATATCATGATTCCTTACCTTCTTCATTTCCTCGTCTACTGCATACTGCGGAACCAATAAAGCTCTTTCCCGGAACTTGGCAGTGATCTTTTCCACAGTCTTAGTAGTCTGGCGGAGATCCTAAAACTCTCGCGCCAACTGGTGCACCTCAATCACCGATGCAAACTCGGCTCGGAACCTAGTCGAAAAATCATCCCACGTCATCGCATCAACAACATCATCACCCACTTCATGTCCTAGCTCCCCCACCAGTATCGTGTCATGTCCTTTAAAAGGCAGGAAGCAAATCTGACCTTCGAGTCCTCGGGGCGGAAACTCGTCCTGAACGCGTTGGCCATATCCGCTAACCACCTCCTACTTGCAATGGGGTCCTTCTCCCCATGGAACGCGGGATCTCCACATGCACGGAACTCATAGAAAAATAAAATGCGAGCTCCAACGATAGCCATAACCTCGGCACGAAACGCGCCCAAGCGCTCATCCAAAATATCCAGAATCCCCTCCTTGACCGTACCAAAGATCCAGTATGCTCCAAAATACCGCGGGTAATCTCCGACGAGATTAACTCCCGCATCTGCTCGCTGATCGACTCAGTGTCTGCACCTGATCCGGAACCAGAATCTGATCCTCCTCCCTGAGTGCTCATCACCAAACTGAAATACAATCATGCAAATAATCAGAACATACTCAAGGATCCTCATTCCACAAGCTTCCTAGATTCTCCAAGACTCTCCCCAATTTGAGTATGGATCCTGTGCTTTTAGTAGTACAGGATCAATACTACCTTCCACACCTATCCATACTTTCCTCAGGAATCATTATGAATCCTCTAAGTCACCTTCTTAAACTGATGCAACCAATGATCACTAAGCAGCACAACTAATCCCACTGAAGCATTTCCTAGGCTCTCCTAGGTTCCCGACCTCACCCTACCCTCAGCTGCTGAACGGCCCCCACCAATGTCCACTAATGCTGAACGGCCCCCACCAATGTCCATTTCCTAGGCTCTCCTAGGTTCCCGACCTCACCCTACCTCATGAATATAGTCACATGCAACAGAGATCAGATAATCCTTCGAGTAAAAGACTCAACCCTAGAACAATTGGACTCAGACAAGAGCTACGTAATAGGGTCAGATCCATCACTCTGTGATTATTTAACATGTTCCACATGTTACTTAGCATATTCACTTAGTAGTTGATCCACATCGCTAAGAGTCCCACAAAGCACAAAGCAAGCAGCATCCAGGCAACGGAAAATCTAACCAGTATACACTAATCAAGCCATTTTATCCACGTATCTGAAAACCATACTAGCATGCAATTCTAAAAGCTCATGTTTCTACAAGGATCCCCACCACCAATCCAAGTATCCCTCCAGCAGCATGCTGCAAAATCAACAAAAGTATCATCTATTTAACTCCAATTAGGTGTCTGAATACACTTAAAAGTTGCTGAACGAATTAAGTTATTTACCATTACAGACTATGCCCAAACAATGCATACACACATAAGGGTAAAAAAATACATACACATACACAACAATATACACACATAGAAACAAATATACAAACATACACACAAATTACTCATTTAGTTATTCCATTTGGGCCACACAATTGTATAAAAAAATCACAGCACAACAACAGTCAACAAGAACGACCATAACAAATAGCAACAACAAAATCTCAACAAAAAAATTTTAATATTCACAACAGTAAATTGATTATTTCATAGCAAAAAATTGAATCCTGCTCTGCGGAGGCATGTGTAGGGAAAAACGGTAACATGGTTTTTTGTTCAAACCTTGGAGCAAATCCTGCTTTGTGAAAGAGGGGACCGAATCCTTCACTTTTGATGGATCAAGTCCATACCTTGGACCGAGTCCAAGAGTTTAAACATAATATCAAACATGTTAAATTGCATTTTTTGGACACGATTATAAACTAAATCATAAGACCCCTAAATGACATTGGAACCTAATAATCGTTCTTAGAATTGAATGTAAACTTTATGCTCTTGACAAACCAATTCCCAACCAGACAAACTAGTTCCCGATGAGTGTGACTTAGGAGAATCAAGGGATGTGAGATGTTCCTACGAGATCACCTCAATGATGCCAATTATGTAAGATGTATGATGTTAAACACTATACTTCTAGAACTTTAAAACAATATAGAGACATTATAGGCATATGCCTGATGTTTAAGAAAATGTTCAAGAAGTAGGCATGTTAACATATTTTTAAAACCATTGGTGTGTTTATCCTCCTAAATAACAATATAGCTACCGTCATCAAACTAGAGTTCCTTCTTCGACTTCTTCTACTGGCAAGTCTCCTTCTGCTTCATCCTCGGATGGCCCCTCTCCTCGGTCGGCCTCTTCTCCAGACATCAAACCAGAGCTCCTTCCTCGACTGCTTCTACTGCCTCGTCTCCTTCTGCTTCATCCTCGGATGGTCCCTCTCCTCGGTTGGCCTCTTCTTCTACGGATATCTTTTCCGTGTCAGGCTCTTCTGATGTTGTTGCTTCCTCCCTTAGACAACATCTTCTCCGTCTGGCAGCCTCTCATCTTCAGTTCTCTCCCCCCCCCCCCCCCTTCTATCAACACTACAATCATCGATCTCGTTGGAATTGGGTTCATCCGTTGTATCTCGAGCCATCTTTCTCTCTCGCTACCTTTCTCTAGACTCCTCTGTCATCAACTCCATGATTTTTGCCACCTCCATCGATTATCTTTTCTTCTACAACGGAACCGTTTCTTCTTCTCCAACGAGCAGTCACTGTTTGTGTCATCGCGAGCTCTGCAACCGTCCTTGCCGCTGTCTTCATCTATGTTTTTTTTATGTTTTGTTTTTTGTTTATTTTTCTAGTTTAGTCATCTCTTCTCGATCAAACTGCAGGAGGATGTTAGTGATTAGGGTTAAACTAATTCTCATTAGGGTTTAGATTAAGCCAAGAGCCCGTTTTATATTTTTATTTGTATGAATATCAAAACATTCTATATATAACAATAAATAGTTGTGTTATTTATTCTTCCAAAACTTTGACATATTCCACATTTAAATTTGTTGTATCTTTGCAATTATTTGTTGGATGTGGTGTTTTACACTTGACAATAAAGTTATATTGATTATATTACATATATATACCTGCTGGAAAGCATGAGATTTTTCGTGACTAAAATGAAATTATAAAGTAAAAAAAAAAAAGTCAAACTCAATGTGTTCACGATCAATCTCCTATCAACCATGATTATACACGTTTCATAATAATGTTCATAAAAACTAGCCTCTAGAGAAAGACCTAACATATTCTTTGTGTAATCATTTGATCGATCATGTTAACAAACCAAGTTAACCTGCATACATGATACATCTACACCGAATATTATCTCCCAGAAGAAGTTGACGTGGTAGAAGGTATAGAAAAAATAAAACAAAAGCCTAAAGTCAAAACTTTAAACATTAGATCCGACAAAACAATGATAAAACTAATGTTTTTCGAGTGTAAACGTATCAATTCATTCGATAACAACTTCTCTTTTCTAATAATAATTTATAACTAACACATTTCCAAAAATAAAATACTACAGTTAATTACCTATATATATGTTTATAAAACAGAAACGTTACAAACCAATTTAATACACATTAAAGAAAAATATAATATCCATAACTACTATTAAAATAAAGGTGCAAATTTTTGCCATTCTCCCAAATTTCTGGTAACTTCCCATCTATCTATCTCTATTTAATTAGCATACTGGCCATTCACATGCATATCCATAACACCACACAACAAACAGTCGATGATATCCACGACTACATATACACACAAAACCAGTTCTGAGCAACCCCCAGGATTTGTACAATAAAGGAAGCATCATTTGTTTTATTGTTATCGAAAGTTGGGTCCATCTTATTCAAGATGGATTCATCATTCAGTGTATTCTTCTCTGTTGTTATAATCTTCTTGTTCTTCAATGGCACAACAATGGTGGAATCGTTGAACCTGTCATTGCCTTCTTTAGAAGATGGTTCGTCAAGGAGGGAGCTTGCTGGGATCCAAACTAGCTTCAAACTTCCTTCCCCGTTGCCTAATTGGCCTCCAGGTTTGTTTGTATATATATTTCTTTTCATTTTCTTCCTTAAGACATTGAAACCACATTGACATTGACTTGTATATATATTCACAAGGATATTTGATGTGTAGTTTTCAAATTTGGTTTTAGGTGGAGGGTTTGGTGGCGGAACCATGGATTTAGGAGGATTACAAGTTAGTCAAGTATCAACATTCGACAAGATATGGGCAGCCAATGAGGGAGGACCCGGAAATGTCGGTGCAACCTTTTATAACCCGGTTTCCATCCCCCAAGGGTTTTTTATTTTAGGGTTTTATAGCCAACCAAACAACATGCCTTTATTTGGGCATGTTCTTGTAGGTAAAGATGTCACAAATGACTCTTCAAACCCTACTCTCAAACTACCAATTGATTACACTCTTGTTTGGAGTAGTGTCTCTCTCAATATCAAGAAAGATGGGGATGGCTACATCTGGTTTCCAAACCCACCCGATGGCTATAGGGCCATTGGGTACGTCGTTACTAGCACATCAGATAAACCTCCTCTTGAAAGAGTCTGTTGTGTTAGGTCTGACTTAACGGACTCTTTGGAGAGCGACACATGGATATGGGGACCAAATAAGAGTTTAAATGCGAATGGGTTCAATGTATATAGTAGTAGGCCAATAAATAGAGGTGTTGAAGCCATGGGTGCACCGATGGGAGGTTTTGTGGTTGAAAATGGGATCGGGAGCAACACATTGTCAATATCTTGTTTGAAGAATTTGAAGGGTAGTTTGGTAAATTCGATGCCAAATTTGAACCAAATTGAAACCTTAATTCAAACATATTCTCCGGTTGTTTACTTTCATCCTAACGAACTCTACCTTCCTTCTTCCGTTGATTGGTTCTTTCAAAATGGGGCTTTGGTCTACCACAAAGGAGATGAGTCCAACCCTACCCTTATTGCCCAAAATGGTTCGAATCTCCCACAAGGTGGTTCAAATGATGACCCATATTGGCTTGACCTCCCAAAAGATGGTTCAAGTAAAGAAAGGGTTAAGAAAGGCGACTTACAAGATTCAAATGCTTATTTCCACATCAAACCCATGTATGGAGGGTTATTTACGGATATTGCCATTTGGCTCTTTTATCCTTTTAATGGGGCATCAAGAGCCAAAGTTGGGTTAATCAACATTTCATTGGGAAAAATAGGGGAACATGTGGGTGATTGGGAGCACGTTACATTAAGGGTCAGCAATTTCAACGGTGAATTAAACAGCGTTTTTTTTGCACAACATAGTTGGGGGATATGGATGAGTGCTTCGATTCTTGAGTACGCTAGTGGTAATAAACCAATAGTGTACTCCTCATTAAATGGTCACGCCTCCTACCCTAAACCAGGATTAGTGTTGATTGGCCCCCAAGGGGTCGATGTTGGAATAAGAGACGATACTGCAAAAAGTGATAAGGTGATGGATACGGGCGTTAGGGCGATGGTGGTTGCGGCGGAGTACTTAGGGTCGATAGTGGTTGAGCCACCATGGTTAAACTATTTGAGAAAATGGGGTCCAAAAATTGATTATGACCTTGACAAAGAAATTAATAAATTGGAGAAGGTTATGATAGGGAAGTTGAAATCTGCTTTTGACAAGTTAATCAAGAGTATTCCGAGAGAGGTGTTGGGTGAGGATGGGCCCACGGGACCCAAAGTGAAAAACAGTTGGAGTAGAGATGAAATGTGATGAATTCTTGTTTTATATTAAATTTTGTTACAAATTTCTGATTGGTTTATAAAATGATAAAAAAAAAATGTATCATATATATATGAAAAGCCGAGGGTTGTTTGTGAAAAATAAGATTGTATATAAAGTTATAAACGGCATATTCCTTCGTTTTTGTTTTATACGATTGTACTATTTGACAAATTTTGTCATTTGGTATCTAACGCCGATGATGTCAAAGGTAGTAATATCATTTAGATAAATTGGTAATAAGTAAAACTGTAAAATACAATTAAAAAATCTTAATAGTAATATATTTATGACGAATTAAAATGGACATTTCAGTTTATATAAAATAATATAAATATAAATATTGAGCATCTTGACAAACGTTGTTTCAAGTTTTCATAGCACGAATCAACCAATATTCAATTTGGTCATTTAAAACTTGTAAAGTTTTATTTGTCATGTAGTTTAAATCAATTTATATAATATTGGCTTTTGACAAGAAACTAATTTAACTTAGCAACTTAAAAAGTTAGAATTTACATTTACGGATGAGAATTTAGTCCGAAAACCCAAACCGAACCGAATTAGGCCCCAATAAACAATTTAATTCGGGTTTTGGGTATCTATGTTATGTTTATTCGGTTCTCAGGTTATTCGGTTCGGGTTATCCAAATAAGAGCTTATTCGGTTCTAAATACCCGACCCGAATAAGCATTCTTCGTCCCCTTTTTCTTAACGTCAGAAATCAAAATCAAGATTCATACTTTTGTCCTCGTCGTTCATAACAGGAAAAAAAAACTTTACGCTCGTTCTCGTCGTTTCAAAATCGACAAATCTTCTCAACTATTTCCAAACTCGAAATCACTTTTGTCGATTCTTCCTCTTGTTTCAGACTTTCAAAAATTGACCATTCATATTGTCTTTAAGTATTTACGAATTCCTACTTTGTCTAATCATAAAAAATTAGGCTTCAACTCAAGAAACTCAAGTAAGAAGTTAATTCTCATTATGTTAATCTACTATGTAAATGTTATTCTTTCAATAGGTTATTGTGTTATGTTAGTCTTTGAATGTTTTATGTTGATGTATAAAAGTACATTGATATTCTATTATCCGGGTTATAGAATCCTAATATGGTTTATTCGTTTTTTTCAGTTATATTATGTCCTTAATCATTTTGTATATGTTATTCAGGTTATTCGGGTAATAACCGAACCGAACCCGTATTGGTTAATCGGTTCGGTTTTCAATTCATGCAATTATCCTTATTCGGTTTCCGGGTTATTCGGGTTTGGGTCAGTTCGGTCCGATTATGACCCGAATAACAACCCTATAATACATTAATCTGATAAATATAATAATTTCTATATTCTAAAATCGAATTTATATGAAGAAAGATATTGGTGTTAGGATAAGAAGCATATTTCAAATGGTTTCCAATACGTTACGTTTCTACATATTATGCACACTCATATTTTATCTTTTTGACTTCCATCTAATTTTGAATATCTTCAAGTATAAATTATTTGGAATCATCATTCTAAATATTAGATTGTTGTTTCTTTTCAGGTTTCTTTTATCTTGCTACATGACAACCAATTCTATTATGTTGTTTCTTGCAAGATTTATCTTCCGGCAAAAAAACTCTCTAAATTTCATAACGAAATTATTATTTTAAATTGTGGCGTGCAAATATATGTTTGGGTTAAAAAAGAAATGTGCATATTAATATACGATATAAATACTAATAAAAAAACATACAAGAATTTATGTTTCACACGATTGGGATAGTCATGCTACATACATACACAAACTAAATATGTTTCTATTAAGTTTTACATTTTACAGTTGTTGTGGGATATATACGTACAAAAGAGATATATATGACCTAATATCAAATACAAAACATCCCAAGTCCCTTCCAGAATGTTCGAGATCCCTATGGAGTTTTCTGATAAATTAATATCTGAAACACCCTAGACTGCTGATCTTATGGAGTAGTCTGACCCTGGGAAAGTGACCCTGGGAAAGAGACTGTAATCGCTTGAAGGTGAACAAATAGCTGACTCTTGCAAGTTTGTGGCCAGCGATCACCCTCTAAGCTGCTTGATAACGAACTAAAGGGCTCGAATGCCACCACCTGCTGCCATGCCATTCCTTGAAGAACCATCTGTGTTCAACTTCAAAATACCAAAAGGAGGAGGAGCCCATTTGATCCATTTTCCTTTAGGCTGGAGCGGGGCTTTAGGAAGAAGGGGGTCGGAGATGGACTTGGATGATGGAAAAAGCGGTCTTCCTCGCTGGGAAGGCATACCTCTTTTTAGGCATAATATGAACTTGTGTAGCATTTCATAAGTTACTCTCCTCTAACTTATTAGCTTATAAGCCAATAAGCTATAAGTTAATAAGCAATAAGTTTTTTTTGTCAAACCACCCTCTAATTCCAAAAATTTCTTCATGTGGCAATGTCCCTTTGACCGTGTCGAGCGTATAAGAGATAAAGATAAGAATATTCATTCAAGATAATTAGTTCCTGTATTTTAGGATATTATACTTCTGTTCCACTTTTGTAGCATATGTTATGAATTATATATACCCATGTATCAATAGACGATATTTATCTTCCTTCTCAATATTCTGGTATCCTCTTCATGGTATTAGAGCAGGCTTCATCCTAGCCATAATTCATTTTTTTTCTTCTTGCTTCCTCAAGCACGTCTTCAATGGCTTCAGTCACCATTCCAAATGCGGATGATCCCACTACTCCACTGGTAGTTGTTAATCTCACCAACATCCTAAAACTAACAACTACCAACTATTTGTAACACCTTAAATCTTAACCCAAAATTTTCATTTTTAAATTACTAAAATTAAGATTTCACAACCAAGTTATCAAATACATACTATCCCAAAACAACCAGTATCACAAATATCAGAGTTCATAAAATTGTTCCAGTAGTAAATCTCCCAGCAAGTGTGTACAATCAGACCTTCGCCTTCTCGCGGTCCTTGGAAGTACCTGTCACATATAAATCAACAACTGTAAGCACAAAGCTTAGTGATTTCCCCAAGATACCACATACAACACAACATAAAATAAACAGCTATGGGTTATCAGCAACCCTGGGGACTATCAGCAGTCCTAGTGGGCTAACAGCATGCCCTGTGGGTTATCAGCTAGGGGTGGAATTGGTACGGTACCGATTATTTTTTGCCTAAACCATGTACCGTACCAATTGTAGTTGGTATAAATTTTTTGCTACCACTACCGTACCAACTATAGTTGGTACCAACTTGTTTGGCTACCAATAAGCTCGGTTGGTACAAGTTGGTAATGGTATATATCAAGATGTATGAGAAATTTGTAAATAACGATTTACATGTTCTTGAACATTGTGAAATGTGAATGAGGTTTTGTGAATTCGAGTTTGGTAATGGTTGGGATTCAAAAGTCGATCCAAAAAGATTTTATTAATGTCTACCATGAGTTTATAATTTCAAATACCAGAGGAAAATTGGACACGCTATCATTAGTTTAAAACTTTAAGCTTTACTAATACATTGAATGCTAATATAATATTAAACACCAAACATATTAAAACTTTAAATATGCAATATATATATATATATATATATATATATATATATATATATATATATATATTGAATTGGTTGGTTGGTATTATCGTGGTATTGAAAATTTTGTACCACTACCGTACCATGATTCCTCAATTGGTATGGTACTACCAACCAAACATGTTGGCTACCAAACATATTGGTTACCAACATTTTTGGTTTGGTTGGTAACATGTTGGTTGGTTTTCCGTGGTACATATTTGACAGCCCTATTATTAGCAACCCTGGAGACTATCTACAGTCCCAATCACATATACACAGCATAACATAATCATAACATCTAGACCCAGCTGGTCAGTACAAATACAGCTATTCTACCATACAGGTAAGAATAAATGAGGAGACTCACCTGATATTGACGACAAATAAATCTCACACCCGAACTGCCGGATCTAGACTCTGCCTAATCAACAAAATAATTAACCTTAACTAATAATAAAGGTCCAAAGCCCACTTGTGAGTCCAAATCCCACAACTAAATCTCCTAAGGGGAAAAAATACTATTTTTCCCTTCTCATGGTCCAAAACCCCAAATCTTGACCAAAGGTCAAAAGTCAACTGCCCAGCGAGTACGCTGGGCGTACCACTTCTTACGCGGGGCGTACAACGAAATCAGCATCCATCGGGGGCATAACCGGCTACATGGGGCGTAGCCAGGAGTACGCCCGGCGTACTCCGTCTGCCTCTACTTCCACCAACTTAGTGTCTTAATCACTTAAGACAACTAGCCCAACCTTAGATCTGACTATTCTAAGATGTCTTAAACCATAAAGTCGTTGGCTTTAAGCCTTTTCATGGCTAGGAAGGACCCAATGCAATAACTTTAACTTGTAACACACTCTAAGCTACTATACTCATGCATGAACCAAAAGGAATAATCAAGCAACCATTTTTATGAATCCATAGGTCCTAAAATGCATGAAAGGACGACTACAATTTCCTGGAGTGCTCCAAACTCATAAAGGTCCAATCTTGGGGACAAAAGTTCATAAAACTTCAACCATGAAGATCTAATGAAAAGCTTGCCAAGGTATAGACTTTGTACCTGAAAATGATGCACAAAGAGGAAAGGTTTTTGGATCTTCAAGCTTGCTAGCACCCACTCCTTCTTCTCTAGTCTCATTCTTCCACTACAAGCACCAAGAACACTCAAAAACTTGCAAAAGCTCACACAAGCAAGACAACTCAGGATTAGGGTTTTAGGCAGGGTTTGGTGGATGATAAGGATGATCAAATGAAGACATAATGTTCTTTAAATAGGGGCAACCCTTAAGATTAGGGTTTGAAGTCTGGGCTAGTACGTCTGACGCACCACATGTATGCCTAGCGTACTATTTGGTCATCCGTGTTCCAAACTGCATAAGTATGTTGCGCGTACTCTTACGTACACCCTCCGTACAACCAATTTGCAAGCCATTCACTCTAAGGGACCAAATGTGCCACTTTTGATAAAGATTCAATAATCAATAAAAAGTACCTAAAATCAGGATGTTACACTATTTGTCATGGAAAATCCAAATCGAAGCAACCCTCATTGGATACGGTCTCTTGAAGTTCCTAGATGGTACCTTTCCAGCACCATCTCCTACTGTTACCACTACATCAACTACAGTTGCATCCACCACCACTACGAATCCTGCTTATACTACTTGGATTCAGCAAGACAAACTCCTTTTTGGAGCACTTATTAGCAGCCTGGAACCAACCCTTGTTCCACTCATATCTCGATCAATAACTAGCAAAAATGCATGGGAAACACTTGCCAACACATTTGCTAGACAATCGCGTGGTCATCTCAAATCTGTCAGATCCAATTTGAAGGCCATTACCAAAGGCTTTCAATCAATCACAGAATACATGAATGGCATAAAGATGTGTACCGGTCAACTAGCCATTCTTGGTGAACCTATGAATCCAGAAGACATCACAGATAAAGTTCTTGATAGCCTTTGAATCTAGCTATCAAGGAGTCACTGATGTTGTTCATGCTCATGATACACCGATTAGCTTTAATGAACTTCATGAAAAATTATTGAATAGAGAGCTTTCTATCAAATCACAAACCACTTCTCTTAATCTCCTAGCTACTGCTCATGCAACCACCATTAGATCTACTTACCCTCTTCCACAAAACAATTACCGATTGCAACATCCCTACAAAAACAACTCTGCTACCAGACGTTCCAACATGACCAACACAACAGGGTATCAAGGAAAATGTCAGTGATGTCATACCTTTGGTCACTCTCTTCAAAGATGTCCAATCTTCCAAGCTAGTTTTCCCAATATCCGCACACCTCAAAGGCCCAAAACCAATCAGTCACCATCCCCGTCTACTAACCAGTCCACTCCACAAGCCTATGTTGCTACTACTGGCTCATCTGAACATTCTCCATGGCTACTAGATATAGATGCCTCTCATTATGTTACCCATGATCTAGACTTCATCATCCGTATGATGGCTTGGAAGAAATAATCATTGGGAATGGCACGGGTGTTCCCATCACTCACATTGGTTCATTCTCCATTCCCACCTCTTCCAAATCTTTATCTTTATTAAATGTTTTATGTGCTCCTACTATGAATCATAACATTATGTACATCTATCAGTTATGTCTTCATAACAATCTTCTAATTGAATTTTCATTAGATGATTTTGTTAAAGGATTGTCCTACGGGGGTTCATCTTCTCAAGGGACCGGTTAAACAAGGCATTTATGAATGGCCTTCTGCAACACCCATTCGAGCATTTTCAAGTGTTAAAGCTTCAACAATAAATCGGCACCATCGTCTAAGATATCCATCTCAATATACTTTCAATACTTTAGTATCTACCTTTCAGCTTTAGATTTCTAGTGATCTTTCTTTCAATTGCAATGCGTGTCAATGTAATAAAAGTCATAAACTTCCTTTTGGTTCCAATACTTTACAGTCTCATGCACCTCTTGATCTTCTTTACATAGATTTATGGACATCTCCAGTTTATTCTCTTGATGGGTACAACTACTATGTCATTTTTTTATCATTTTGCTAAGTACATTTGGTTTTACCCTCTTAAAAGAAAATCCGATACAAAGTTGACTTTTGTTCGATTCAAAGCTTTAGTTGAAAATTATTTTGGTAAAACCATCAAAAGTCTTTACTCTGACAATGTGGGGGGGGGGGATATCAAGCTTTAGAAACTTATTTTACAATCAATAGTATCTCTCATCTCACATCTCCACCCTATACACCTAAGCACAATGGTTATGCTGAAAGACGTCATCGTCATATTGCTGAAACAGGACTTTCTATACTTGCTCATTCTAAACTTCCTTTAAGTTTTTGGTCTTATGCCTTCACCACTGCTACATACCTCATTAATAGACTTCCTACACATACTCTCTCAAATCAATCACCGTTTCATCGTCTTTTCGGGTCACCTCCTAATTATCTTAAACATCGCAGCTTTGGATGTCTTTATTATCTGTGGTTAACACCTTATACACAACACAAAATGGACCTAAAATTTGTTCCCTGTATTTTCATTGGATACTCTAAAACTCAAAGTGCCTATCATTGTTTAGACCCTATCACTCATAAGGTCTACACTTCTCGCCATGTACGATTTGTAGAAACTGAGATTCCATATGCTAATTTGATAGCTCAAAAGAACATATAACATACAGCTTCTCCCGATAAGTGGAGTAATATGGCAATTCCTATCCTCTTGACTATAATTCCAACACATGCGAATGGTTCCAACTCATTCTCGCCAACCCACAGAAACCAATCACCACCAACAGTAACCCAAAACACATCACATACTCCTACACCAATTTTAGAACCCAACCAACAGCCCTCAAATAGCTTCACTTCAAGTAACAACTCTCCATCAACTCAAAACAACCCTCCATCTCCCATTACGGGTATTTTAACACGTGCCAAAAAACAACATTCACAAACCTAATCCCAAATACAATTACAATACCATTCTTCAGTCAAAACACATTGAACCCACCAGTCAAACTCTCAAAGACCCTCTCTGGAAAAAAGCTATGGTTGAAGAAATTGAAGCTCTTCACAAACTTGGAACCTAGGATTTAGTGTCACCCGATAAGAAACAAAACCTTATCAAATGTAAATGGGTGTTTCGAATAAAATACAATCCTGATGGTAGCATGCAACGGTACCGAGCTTGATTAGTTGCAAAAGGTTTTCAACGACCTGGAATTAACTACACCGAAACATTCAGTCCTGTAGTGAAACCAACTCCCATTCGTACCTTACACACTCTAGTTGTAACAAACAATTGGCATCTTTGGCAGCTTGACATCAATAATGCATTCCTAAATGGCACGCTTCATGAGGAGGTTTTTGTTGGGTTTTGAGCATAACAACATCCTATGGTGTACATGCACCCCTAATTGCTTTGGATCTAGGTTTTTCTAATTTGAACATACAACATTGAATACCAAAGCAATAACCCTATGACTAGCATACATATATCGAAAATCACATATGATTAGAGTTAGAAACTTTACCTCACTTGTTATATTGTAATAACAAGAATTCCTTGACCTTTGAAAGCTTAGTGCCCCAAGTGTTGCACCTTTAATGGAGTCACAAACACCACTAGCAACAAGGAAGAACAAGAGAGAGAGAGAGAGAGAGAGGAGGAGGAGGCTTCAAAAGTCGGCTAGGGTTCCTTCTAAAGGCATAGGTCGATTTTGAGAGTCATTTGGGGTTCCTTTTATAGTTGAGGATTACTAGGGTTTTCAACTTGGAAACCCTAATTCCCTTGCTTAGGCCCTAAGCAACATATGGACTCCCATTGGACAAGCCTTGGACGAAATCTTTATGGACTCTCATATAGATTTCGTCCACCTTATACCAATAAGGTCCATAAGCACAAACTATAAATATTACTGATTTACATAATCAGTTCCCACTAATTTAATCAGTCTCTTTTGATCACCAAATTAATTTCTGATCAATACTAATTAAATAATATGATTTCTCAATTAATATCTTATTCTTATAATATATTAATAAATCATAATTAATCCTCTTTCTCCATAATTCATCCTATCAGTTGCTATGGTGAAGGCAACCCAAAAGGACTATGCTCATAATCAAATCAAGTACATACCAAAAATAGTTATGGGCTTAGACACCTAATCCAACAGTTTTTATGTCGCGACCATATGGGTTCACGGATGTGAACTTTCCTACTCACGTGTGCAAACTCCGAAAGGCTATTTATTGGCTAAAACAAGCCCCTAAGGCTTGGTATACGGAACTCACAAAATTTCTTCTTGTCTTTGGTTTCAAAAGATCGATTGTTGATGCATCACTATTCATCTATAATTAATCCACCAACCCTCTTTATCTCATTTTGTACGTGGATGATATTATTATCACCAGTCCAAATGCTACTAATCTTGATGTTTTTATCAAAAGTTTGGCCAATAGATTTTCATTGAAAGATTTTGGAACTTTATCTTATTTTATTGGAGCTGAAGTTACACCTACACCAAAAGGTCTATTTCTTAGTCAAATGAAGTATATTATGGATCTTCTTGAACGTTTCAATATGCAATATGGAAAACCAACTTCAACACCTGTGGTTGCTAATCCTCCTTTAACGTTAATGTCGAGAGATCTTCTAGATGATCCAGATGATCCAACTGAGTATTGGGCAGCAGTTAGAAGTCTTCAATATCTTACATTAACAATACTTATGTCTTATATGCTGTCAACAAGTTGTCACAGTACATGCACAAGCCACGCAATACGCATTGGGCAGCGGTTAAACGCCTCTTCTGATATCTTTGTGGTACATTGGAAAAAGGAATTCATATTGTTCGTGATTCACCATTTACTCTACACGCTTTTGCTGATGTCGATTGGGCAATGAACAAAGATGACTACACTTCAACTACGGGTCACATTGTCTTTCTTGGTAAAAATCATATCACTTGGAGTTCTAAGAAGCAAAAATCGGTAGCCCGGTCTTCTACCGAAGCAGAATATAAAGTTGTAGCAGCAACTATTGAACTAATGTAGGTCCAAAATCTTCTCAGCGTAATTGGCTTTGCTGTCTCAACTACTCCAGTTGATAACTGTTGTGATAATACTGGAGCTACAAACCTTTGCACAAATCCGATTTTTCACTCGAAAGCATATCACTTCATCCGGGAACAAGTTCAAAATGGCACATTACGGGTTTCACATGTCCGTTCAAGTGATCAACTTGCTGATTTTTTAACAAAGCATCTATCCCGTCCTCAACTTGAATCACTAGTTTTCAAGATTGGTTTCACAGAAAGATCACCCATTTTGAGGGGGCATATAAGAGATAAAGATAAGAATACTCATTCAAGATATTGGTTCCTATATTTTAGGATATTATACTTCTGTTCCACTTTTGTAGCATATGTTATGTATCATATATATACCCCTTTATCAATAGTATATTTATCTTGCTTCTCAATACTCCCGTATCCTCTTCATAGCTGACCCCATTGCTTGTTCTCATAAGTGATAGGTTTTAGAGCCAATCACACTATGTAACTCAATAATATCACAGATTTTAATATATGTGTGTGTGTTAATAGGAAATACCACATCAGCGTTAAAGAGTTCTGTGCATCTTTCTTTTTTGTTGATATGTTTGCGGAACCTTAACCAAGGCACATGATACCAACATATACCAGGATTTCTGATTTGGCTGATTTGATTAATGATATACGATATGATATCTTGACTTGAAATCAGTTTCATGAGAAAAATTAAACAAAACACAACCGATAAACCATATACTAATACTAGGAAACAAAATAGATCACTTCTCTTCTCAAGGGCAATTGCTTAAATTAACAATACAAATATTTAATTTTATGTAAGCTTCAACTAATCAAACTTTGATCAACCCATGACTAAATAAATCACTCTCACAAAACCCATAAAAAAAAAAAAGCAAATGACCATGAATCAGGTACAGAAGCTCACAGGAAATAATCAGGTGTTCGTCTTGTTACATCTGGTTCTCCTCTCCTTGGAGCAGGATCAAACTGCAACATTATTTAATCAATTTTAAATTTACTTATTTCACATGTATATATATTTATTATTCAAGTGTCACAAAATATTTAAAATTATTTTCAATTTATGACCTGGATAAACGTGTGACCCTTGCAATCATCCACTTCCAAAATAGACGCCATATTCCCACATCGATAGCAATAATTCGGTGCACTAAATATAGTCACAACCTTTTGCTCCTGTCAAACAAATTTTTTATTTTTTATAAAAAGTTCACTACTTAAATTAAAAAACATAAACCAAAAAATAAAATATTACATGTCCCCAGTTGAATCCCTCCATGACCAGCTGATGAGCTCTAGCAATAAGCTTCAATCCGTTTGTATGATTAAATTGCTCAGAAATATCCTACAAAAGTTTATGTTACAAATATATATACACAAAAAATGTTTATAAAAAAAAAGGGAGAGAGATTTATTAATTATTATTACCTGGCCAAAAGTGTATCCGGCTCCACGGGGCGAAATTCCCCACCCGCATCTGTCATCCGGGTCGGACCATAAAAGATCACACATCGGACCTTCATGTGGGACCTCTTGCACTCGATCAAAATTTCTTATACTATCAAGAGTTTCAATTGAAGGTGACAAACCACCATGAAGGCAGAATATTTCTGATTCAACCTAATATAGTAATAAAAATATATAACAAATTTTTAAATTTGTACATTTATATAGTAACAAATAATAAGCATAATATACTATTAGTCTATTACTAACCAATGCTGTTAATGGGAAGTAATCAAACAGATCTGTAAAAGTCTTCCAAACATTAGCACTCCCATACCTATAATTTATAAAAATATTTTCAGAGGCTGAAAAATAAAATCAAATATAATATTAAAAAGAAAAATTAAAAAGTTGAACTCACTTTCGAAGGCATTCATCATAAAACCCATAGACTTGAGTGATCTGTATACGAAAATTAGTTTTTATTTATTTGAATAAAAACATGAAAAATGAAAAATAAAATAAAAGTAGAATACCTGACGGCTTTCATGGTTTCCTCTTAAAATTGTGATGCGTTGAGGGTAACGAACTTTCAGAGCCACCAACAGCTGAAAATAAAGAGTTGAATTTTACAATTTTTTAAATCAACCTTTTTATTTTTTATTATTTTATAAAAATAAAAAAAAATAGTAAGATATGTGCTTACTGTAACAGTTTCGACAGAGTAATATCCTCGATCAACATAATCTCCCATAAACAAGTAATTTGTATCTGGGCACTGCCATTGAAATTGAAAAATTAGAAATATAGATAAATAATATTTTAAAATATAAAAAAGAATTTTTTTTTGACAAATACCTTTCCTCCTATGCGAAAAAGTTCAGCAAGATCATGAAATTGCCCGTGAATATCACCACAGATAGTCACAGGGCTTTTTACTGGCTGCAAAAGGGAAAATCCAAACAATTTAAAATTATAATAAGAAAAGGTGAAAATAAATATTTTTTTATATTAAAAATTAGGGGAAAAAAAGTCATACCTGAACATTGCTTTCAGCCATTAGTATCTCTTTCGCCTTCTCACATAAGGTCTTAACCTACATCCATATATAAAATATTTACAATCTTTTTATTAAAATGAATAGTCATGTGTTATTTGACATCAATTCCAAATAGAAGGGTAAAATGGTCATTTATTTTGAGTTAGTCATGTACATACCAGCATCCTGATAGGTCTTGCAATAATTATGATTTATGAACCTTTTTTAAACAGATAAAAGTTCTGAAAACTATGTTGATAATTACTCCTTTAAGTATATAATGTAACACCCTATTAAGAAATGTTATATATGGTTTAAGATTTCTTAAGAATTCATCAATGAATCGTTGTGTTTCTTTTTGTTTTTTCTAAAGAGTTGTATACATAACGTAACAAATGTTTCTTTTTTGGACTGAATGAACAGGTAAATGACCATTTTATCCTTCTTTATAGAAAAGGATGGTAATAACAAATGACTGTTTATCAAAGACTTGTTATTGATCATAGTTTATTTTCCATAAATAATAATAATACAAACATATTTATATTTAATTAGAGTATGATTATTAACTTAAATTGAACACGAGAAGTAACCAATTAACCATGATACTAATAATAATTAAACCAAAGATAATAAGAATTGTGTTTAGTGTGGATAAATTTCAACTTTATCACATATGTTGAGCTAAGATGATTTTGCATTGGTTTTGATCTTAAAAAGTTAGTTGACTTCAGTTATCAAAATTACATGAGGAGAAAACCATAACTGCTTTGTGTCTAAATCATGTCTGAATCACAGAAGAACAAAAGGAAACAGAATAAAATCATGTCTGAATCACAGATGTATCTTCCAACTAATACTTGAAATTCCTATGGCCATTTATTGGATGATGACATATTTATGTTGTTATGAAATAGAACAAGAAACCACTCAGATAACGTGGCATGAAACGTACCAGTTAACTAATTTCTAGTTTTGTTACAAGTTTCAAATGTACTTCTATCTCTTTTGGTTACAAAATTCAGAATGTAATTGTTATTTTAGGAAATGATGAATAAGTTTCACGTATTTAGCAATTAGTTTTCGGAAATTCTAGAAGTGGATAAATACCCCATCAAACATTCAAAAGTCACAATGCAGTTCTTTATTTAGAATGGAGGAAGTAAACGCTAAGCACACAATAAATTACCTATAAAAAGATTTGCAAAAGTAGTCATTTAAGTCGGACTAATGAACAAGTTAGCACAAGTTGAAATTTTGTTAGCGCTTTACTAACATCAAATTTGCAGAACCCTAGTGCCCTCGTAAGATGCAATCCCAGATCCATTAGAAATCACACATAGAATTCGAGAATTATAACAAAGATGTAACTTAAAAACAAAGAAATTAACTAAATTTCAAACAGAAAGAGAGCGATGGAGAAAGTTAACCTCAGGCTCGGTTAAGGGCTTGCACTGCATGAGCTGTGATATCTGCTCGTCCAGGTTCCCATGGGTGTTCGAAGCCAGATCCACACTCATCTTCTTATATAAATATTATGTGTGTTTATACATATAATCACATAGGGTTTCGAATTCAATCGATCGTTCTATCGATCAAAATGCTTCCCAATTGAATACACAATCAGAAATAAACATGAACAAGAATGAAACCCTCGTTAATCGTCGAGTTTGTTCTTTTGTTTAGATATATTTCAGATGACCTCCTTTAATGTTATTGAAATATCAAATTCAGTCCTTTATCTTTGTTTCATATTAAACTGTTGTGCAAATTATGCTAAGGTGGTGTTGTTTGTTTTTTCGAAGCGAAACTGTCTTAAGTCTGCGGACCACCTCTGCAGCCCTCTGCAGCAGAAGAGGTGGACCAAAGTGCTGCAGACTATAATAAGAAGCATGTTTGTTTTTTTAACGTCTGCAGGCTGCTGCAGATATTAAAAAATTTAAAATAAAGTAATTTAATAAACCGAAAATAGTTTTTTAATACCAAAAATTTAATAATTGTAGTCTTAAAACATTGAAATAAAATTTAAACAACCAAATTAGTCTTACAATAACATTTTTAAATAAAATTCATACAACCAAACTTTAATAATTCTCATTCCATATTTTGCATCAATTGTTCGGCAATTTCATCCCGTAACTGGGTCATATATCCACGGTCCGCTGCAGTACCATGTGTTGGAATCTCATCTTCATCATTATCAACGACTGCATTTTTATTCCGAACCAAGACATTTGGTTCATCATATCGTGCAAAATACCCATCACGTAGTCTCTCTCTTCTTATAAAATTATAAAACACAAAACATGCTAGGATAATGTTTCGTTGTGTAACCAACGAGAATGGTGTCATCCTCTTCAATATAAGTTTATGATTTCAGCATATAAATATATGATTTCAGCAAAGATTTATGATTTTACCAAACATTCATACCAAATTCACCACAAAAATTCATAAACCAAAACATAAATTTGAGCAAAAAATTTGTTATAAGAACAACTATATCACAAATCAACATTCAACAAAGATTTTAGCAAAGATTCTTCACATCTCAGCAACAATATTGGTACTCAAAGCATAAATTTGGTACTACACAGCATAAAATCGGTACTAAAATAAGAAATCAGAAAAAAAAAAAAAAAAAAACCTAACCTGTCGATGTTGAAGACGATGGCAGGAAAGAACGAGCACCGGGCAGCAGCAGCGGCAACCGGTGAGGGGCGGCGGCAACCAGCAAACGGCTGGAGTCGGTCTTCAACAGGATCGACGAGAAGAGAGCGAAGGAGAACGGACGAAGAAGGAGAACGCAATGCGGCTGGAGCGATCTTCCGCGTTTCTTTTTTTTTGTTTATGACGTTTTTTTTTGTTTAGATTAGGTTAGAAGAGGTGAGAAGAGCCAAGCCCAATGTTGTGTGGGGAAGAGGACGGGAAGAGGTGTTTGAGCCCGAAGTCTTTTAAAAAACAAACTGCTGCGAACTTAAAAGTGTTGCGCGTGTGCTGCGCTGCGCAGCACTAAGAGGTTTGAAGAGGTATTTAAAAAAAAAAACAAACACCACCTAACCAACTATGACCTCCTTTAATGCTATTGAAATATCAAATTCAGTCCTTTATCATTCATTCATATTAAACTGTTGTGCAAATTATACTAACCAACTATTATAAGTCAACATGGGACTAGCTCAATTGGTAGAGATGGAAGCCCCTTAGATTAGATGTCTTCAGTTTAAATTTGAGTATAGACGATTTAATTAACTTAGTGAATCTAACTTCTAACCACTAACCATTTATTAAAAAAATGATTTTTTTTATAATCATATCTAATTTCTACCATTTATAGCAATCATCGTATCATGATTATAATCTATCTATTTCTTATAAAGAAGATCATTCAAATGAATATAATTCAATACAAGTCTTATTTTTATACGATATTCATTTGAAACCCTCCAGCTCTTCAACTTACTCTAATTAATTGAAATAGTTAACCTATATAAAAACATGATTTCACATGTATGATTATTCATATTTGCATCACTTCTTTTTTTTAATTATTTTATATGAAATACATACAAATAGAGAAGAATATTGTGGTTATCATATGTTTAAAAGAAAGAGTTTAATGGTGAAATATATCATTGGTGATACGATTTTCTTTGGGTATATCAAATATTCAATGGATCAACATATTTGATTGGTTTAAAGCAATTATATCAAAATTTCAAAGCACATTGAATGATATGGCCAATTGCCTTTTTTTTTATATTTTTTAATTCTATAATTTTATTTTGCATGATATTTATATGTTACGAATATTATAATTAGATACTATAATTGTTTTGTTGTGTTATATTGTAGGAATGAAAGATCTTGGAGCAACCAATAATCAACAGTGATGTATATCTCATGATGTTGGATCATTCTTCAAATTTAAGAGTATCGTTTCTCAATCAATAAAGTAAATGGTTAATTATATTATAATGTTAGAATAGTATCGAAAATGTTTAAAAAAATTAGAGACATCTGTATCATGAATCGATTGGTATCACTTTAATCTTTGTGGATTTTTAAAAATTTATAACTTGCTATTTTATATGTATATTTTTTATTAAAACATAAAATCTTGACTTTTACCCTTTTCTAACATAACATAAATAAGTTGTGGAACATTAAGATATTGACATAAATATTAAATGTTATTTTATATACTTAATTAGCCCTTTTATTGACATGAATATAAAATGCTTTTTAGGTATTTAAATAACCTTTTTACTAACCTTTTTTTGATCATTTTTATAAAATTTTATTTTATGTTTTGTTTTGTTTTTGTTTTTTTATGATAAAAACTATTATGATTTGAAAATATTCTAAAAAATCATTAATGACATGTAGAAACACATTAATATTTATAAATAGCTTTAACGAAAATTTGTTTTTAATAGAAAATTGAGTTTTGACACATCTATATATCTAATTGAAACCAATTTCCTTACACCATACATATTTAAAACTTTCATTTCAACTTAAAAGTCTTTCTATCCAAAAATTAATTAATCACTACAACTCAGGAGTAGGATCAAATGAGAACACCAAAACGGTTGAGAACGCGAGAACAATTCTGAACCAACCAATTTATAAGGTCAATTAATAATTTTATATTTAATTTAAATATTTCCGGTATTTTAAAACATACCAAAAAATATACTTAGGTAATTTTATGAGTTTGTTCCTATAATTACTAATTCTCTCACCTCTTTTCTTTCATCTTACCGTATCTCCCATTTCTCTTTCTATATACCTAGGGTTTCATAGTTAATCGCCTCCATCATATGCACACGACCATCAAGATCTGGTGAGCATCTTCATCCCATTCCGTAGCCACCATCGTCCCACACAACGCCAACCAATATCGATGGCCAAAGAGCGCCAATTATCTCCGGCACACTGCCGTCTACTAACACCATTGTTCACCATCATCATCTGATGTCGCAGCCACAATCGACCTTCTTCCCCGATCTAAACGTCGTCCCTTGCAAGATCATTCGGAGAGAGATCGAGATGTGGGAAAAATTTGTTCTTCGAAAGGGTCAAAGGTATTGAAAAAAAATTACCTTCATCCATCTAATGTCATCCCCGTCTTTTCTTGTCTTTGATCCAGACAAAATCAAAATGTTGGCGTTCCCTCTTTGCTGGTTACGATAGCAAAAAAAAGGAAGTTGCAGCCATCTTCCACTTGTTTCAATCAATGTGGGTCAGAGTATGATTTTTCTAGTAATAAGCTAGAAAGAACCAAATGAAGACTACTCCCCTCTCTATATGAAAAAAAAATGGTGATGAACAGAGTTTGGCTATGTATTTCTTTCCTTATTTCACGCAGGACCAAGAAAAAACAAGAATATGGGTTTGACTCTTTGCATCTATTAAGGAGACACACAATATAGTCATTGGGTTTCTTTGTCTCTTATAAATATTTTCTTTTTGATAGTAATTTATATCCATCAGATGTATTTATTTATGATTAAATTAGTATTCAAGTGTATTAATATGATTAGAGGTATATTTTATACTATTTGCATTAATGATCAGATTCAAAGGAAAAGGTTGTGCACATAACCTGTTTGCTAAAATTCGTGAGAGAGGTCTGATATCATGGAGCATGAACCTGTTTGCGAAATTATATTATGTTCTATCTTTTTCAAGATGTAAATTACAATATATGTAACTATATTCATTTGTGATTAAACGTATATTCATTTGTGATGCATTCATTTGTAAAAAATGATAAAATTTTAGACAATTTTTATTTTAAATTGATGAAAAAAAAACATTGTAATCATGTATCCTGTGTATTATTTGTAAATAGAAGTATATATTCATTTGTGATTTTAAATAGAAGCTTAATAATATGTGATGGAGCACGAACCTGTTTGTTATTTTAGTTTTTAAACAAAAAAATTATTTGTAAATACAAGTGTATTTATTTGTGATTGAAGTTGTATTCACTTCTTTTTGAAGAGAAAAAAACGTAAGTTATTAATTTTGGGGAAAAGTGAAAAAAAAAATCTTTCATGTTCCATTAACTAAAAAAATTATTAATTTTTTAGGTAACTAAAATCATTATCCCTATATTTTAGGAGATCATCAATTAATATTACTATGTTGCAATTTAATTTAAATATAAAATTACTAATTTACCTTAGAAATTGGTTGATCCAGAACTGTTCTCACGTTCTCAACCTTTTAGGTGTTCTCGTTTGATCATTTTCATATATATATATATATATATATATATATATATATATATATATATATATATATATATATATATATATATGATTAGTTATGTGTAATTATGATTTCAATTTTAAAATAATAAATCACACAAATGAAATTTTTTTTTAAACTTATTGTTAGTAAATGGTAATTATTATATTTAATTGGTTGATATAAAGACGTAAATAGTCCACATATGTAGATGAGATTGTTAGAGTTTGGTGTAGAAAAAAATGATTTGAGAACACTCAAAACTCTACATTTTGGTGAATGTATTCATATTGAATGAGAAAGAGGAAGGTGCAAATTTGGAAGATGAAAATTTACATAAGCGAGATCAACTTGATGTCCTCCACATTCATTTTCTTGAAAGTTACATTTGATAGAAAAATAAGACAAGCAATAATCTCAATTATTTGTTGGACACATATGATCAATATATATATATATATATATATATATATATATATATATATATATATATATAATTTAGTGTCGAGTATAGAATAGAAAACTACGTGGTTCCCTAACCGATTCAACCAGACCGGCTCAAAACAAAATTTGTTTCAATCGGGTTGGTAAAACAAAAAAAACAATCGGTGCAACATGTATAAAAGTTGGTGGTGAAAGGACCCAACCAAATCTGTATTTTTTTTTCTTTTTTTTTTCTAAAACCAACTATACTTAGAGTAAGTTGGAGGCGTGAAAGAGGAAACAACTATTTATAATGAAAAATCTCCTCATGACGTTCTTCCTGGAGTTGATCTGTGATTTTTTGATGCCAAAATATATGATATGCTTTTGACTGTCTACAGTTTATATCACTTTTTACCTTCATTTTTTTGTCAAACACATTAAGGTAAGTCCTTCAAAATATTTAAGATATGTCCTAAATATTTTTTAAATATAACTTATTGTAAAAATTTAAAATTTAGGTGGGTCAAGGGACCCACCTTGGCATTACTAGCCTCGCCCATATATATATATATATATATATATATATATATATATATATATATATATATATATATATATATATATATATATTCTAATAAATGAATAGTTTTAATCTTCTTTTGCCAAGTGTCACTCTAATACAACTCATCATTAATATTATGTCATGTGTCATGTAGATATATTAGGCAACTCATTTCAAAATTCAAATTTACATTTTCTAATTATATGTTAAATTTGAAGTTATAATAACTTTAAAATTTTGATATATCTCTTAATTAATAATTTATTTAAAATGACTTATTTAAAATAATTGATTAATAATTATAAACTTTTATTATGAAAGTTTAATTAATTTTATAATCGTGATTTCCACGGGTTATAAACTAGTATATATATATATATATATATATATATATATATATATATATATATATATATATATATATAGTAGGTGTGACACCCATGTATTACATGAGTTTATTTAATATATATATATATATATATATATATATATATATATATATATATATATATATATATATACAATTTTAACAATTTGATAAGTTTGAATCTATAAGAAAAATAAGAAAAATTTTGAATTATTAAAATTAATGAGACTTTAATACATTGAATAGATTACATATATAAACCTCTTCTAATAAATAGCTTACATATACATTACCTTACATATTAAATGTGGAATTTTAATTTAATAAAATGAAAAATACAATAAAATGACAAGTGGAAAATAGAAAATTAAAAAATTCTAGAAAATGCCATGTGTCCAAATAAAGGAGAAGATGACATGTGGCAAAAAGATTTTGATATATAGAAAATTCAAAAATTCTAGAAAATGTCATGTGTCCAATTAACCATTTACTTTGTAGTTTACCTTTTGGATTTGTTCATATTGTTTACATATAAAATAAAACGAAATTTATGGTTATTTTGTTCTATTATATATGCTTTATCATTTACGTATCTTAAGATATATTAAGTACACAAATCTACCACGTGGAATCCCTATGTAACATTTTCTTTTTTTACACCAGATGAGATTCTCCTAAAAATGATCCACAATAATACAATATTTTCATGTGACATTTATATTATTATTAATATGCTTTATTTTTACTATAATAATTCATAGATATTATTAAATGTGTTGTTGTTGTTGGTTATATTAACGTGTTGAACATATGATTTATCTTTAAAATTTGTGATGAAAAATATGAATATTGTTAGATAATACACATTGTGATAACCATGTTATAATTAGTTTCGTATTAAAATTATATCCAAAATTTATAGGTTCATATATAATATACAATTTTTTATCCTATTATTTTATTTTGTACAATGCACAAGCATGCACCATTTTAATAAACATATATTTTTTCCAATATTTTTTTAACCTGCACAACGCACGAACATTCGCCTAGTCTATATCTATATCTGTATCTATATCTATCATACTATACTTATAAATGAGACATTTTTCCTTGAACCTCATGCATTTGAAACCCCCCACAAAAATTTGCAAACACCTCATTCATTTGAAACCTCCTATTTTAATGACTACCACTCAAAAGTCTCTTAATAATGATTAACAGTTCAAAGGTTTTATAACTTATATAATAAGTTTAATAAACAATTAAGGGATAGTTTACTATAAAAAGGTCAATCTTTTTGAGTAGACACACAAATACAAATAACATACAAAATTCACAAAGAAAACAAGTTTAAAGGTTTTTGTATTGGTTTGAGGGCTTTGGACCATTTTTCGAGTCATGTTATAATGTTGAAGTTTTTAATTTGTAAGTTTGTTATATACTAATTCTTTTTTATATTTTCTTGGTTTAAGTATTCTTTTAAGAATATCATTGTATGTTGTGGTTGAAATTTTAATGTAAATTAGATTAGATTCATGTTATCGATCATATGTTATGGAAGGTGATATATATAATATTTAATTAACTATTGTATACATGTTTGTATGTTCGTGTTGCTTCAAAGCAATAACTAATTAAAAATCATGGATATGTCATATTATCCATGTAAGTCACTTTTAAAATGCAAATTGTCTATCTTATCACTTTATATTTTAGTATATATTTAACATTTTAATTATAATAATAAGTGCTTTTTAAAAGTTTCTTTCACTTATTAATAATAATAAGTGGTTATAAAATTAATGAGCAATAATTATAAATAATAAAATCAACTTATAAAAATCATGGATATATCATATTATCCATTTAAGTCTCTTTTGAAATGCAAATTGTCTATCTTATCACTTTATTATTTAGTGTATGTTTCACATTTTAATAATAATATTAAGTGTTTCTTAAAAGTCTTCTTTAACTTATTATTAATAATAAGTGATTTAAAATTAATGAATAATAGTTTTAAATGATAATAACATCAAATTATAAATTACATTTAGCTACAAATAAATTTTATTTTAAATGAACATCATTATTTAAATTAGAAAATGATTGCATAAGTAAAAATATAACTAATCAATCATAATAATTGTTAAAAATAATACTAAATAGATAATTATATTTAATTCTATTAATGAGAAATGTGGTTTGATGTCAATGAATATTATTGTTCGAAATAATTGAGATTATATATATATATATATATATATATATATATATATATATATATATATATATATTAATGTAAAAATATTATTTCAAAGTTAATGTCAATAACATAACCATTTTAAACATATATTTTTCAATATTTTAACAATATATTTTTAACCTACGATGCGCAACGCGCAAGAATTCGTTATAAAAGAAGCATTTTTACTTGCACCACATGCATTTGAAACCTCCATAACCTATCAATTTCTTTTTAATAATTATTATAAATTGGTTAATAATTTTAAATTAATTCAAAAACCAAGTTCTAATCATAAATTAACTAAACTACAATATTAAAATATCATATTTTACTTCCATTTATATAATTATGACTTTAAGTTTTTAACATATTATAGTTAACTTATTAGTTTAGATACGTTGTCGTATGTGAGCAATTGTTATTTTAAAGTTACAACTTTTGTATAATTTATGATTTTATGCAAAATAGTTAAATTATTAATTTCAATATAATGTTAAACGGTTAACTTAAATCAAAATTTCAGTTAAACTTGAAAAAAAAGGAGAATATTTTATAAATAGTTAAAAGTTATAAATTATAGTGTTAAGCCTAAGTTGTAATCCTAAATTATAACAATTGGTAATTTTAGGTCGAAATACGTCGACCAAACCACCACAATAAAATTGTTATATTATGAACCGATGAATGAAACGGTGGAATAATAAAATATATGTAGGACATTTTAAATTTATAACAACTTGCCAAATATCTCAATTTGTTAAAAATCTTGTCTAATGATAGAGGAATTGGTGAATATCGTAAATTGATATACAAATTACAAACATTAATGGGTGACAAATTAAAGGTCACAAATATGACTAACTCCTTAAGATCAAGGACTATAAGAGATAAATAAAAGAAGAGTAATCATCAAACAAATTTGGTTGCACATGAATCCCTATTTATGCTGTATGAAGTCTCTTTCTCTCCACATGTACACTCAAGCAATTAGTACGTGAGCACATAAATGAATTGTGCCATTTCATTTCAATCATTCACTAAAGTCACTGGACACTCTCCAATGTGTAGCCATAATGAGAATATTTTCCATGTATTGTCCCCTCCTACTAACTATGTACTCCATAATACTATTACAAAACCCATAATTTGCACCAAATAATGGAACACACGAGTGCACTTCAAATTGATAAATACCAAGTTTTCTTCCCCATTTAAGACACACACAAAACTCTTACAAACTCCCTCACTCACTACATAATCTTTATTTCAAACTCAACCCAAGAGTACCTCTCTTGGAGGTGTTGAACTTACAATTTCGAGTAAACAAAGAAGAGGCAAGAGTCTCGATTTTCTTCTTTAGTATTGGTTTTAGAGGTGACACAAGAAGCCTTCCTAAAAACGAACAAATCTCGAGTTTATATCACGCAACAAAGGTGAGTCTTTATGGCCCCTTTTCTTTTAGTTTTACAAATTTTGGGGGGAGATACATACACACGTTGCATGCTAGATAAGAAAGTATAATACTATAATATGTCATATACTCTTAACATTTTCCCTAGCGTGTTACCACCCAACATCTTATTTATATCAAAACAAACATGCAACGAGTATACAAAAATGTTTCATGCATGATAAACTAGTCTCCTTTGTTGTTCATGTAGCGTTAAAAGAATTATATGAAATATTAGATGCCAATATAAATATATGTATTGGTATTATCTTTGTGACATAAGTCCATGCAAGTATTCTTGGTTGATAATCAAAACTAACCATTAGTGTTAGAATGGTCATTAATAAAATAAACCAATAAAATTATAGACTTAGGACCTACTTTGTTAATTTATTTACAAGCAAGGTCTAAAGTGTAAATATAATATGAGCTAACTAGACTTATATCATAAGTTATCCATTGGATTTATGTTATAAAACATGATTATTTTATATAAAATTGTTATTTTATATAAAAATGGAGTTTATAAAAAGACCTTGTAAAATTTTATAACATAAGTAGTTTTTATAAAATATGATTATTTTTATATAAAATTGATACTTTATATAAAAATGGAGTTTACAAAAGGATCTTGTAACATTTTATAAAAATAAGTGGTTTTTATAAAACATGATAATTTTTATATAAAAATGATATTTTATATAAAAACGGAGTTTATAAGGAGATCTTGTAGTATTTTATAAAAATGAGTAGTTTTATAGAATATGATTGTTTATATAAAATAAGATATTTTATATAAAAAGAAAACTTATGAAAAGGCTATTAACGCTTCAAGAAAACAAAGAATTGAAGTAATATTTTTATGCCTTCAATGATATATACATACATATTTACATAATCTTAAAAATATATGTATAATAGTGTATGTACAACTATATATCCGAATGTGACGACAAAGAAATGCAAACATTGTTATGGCTCGGAATACAAATGACGACAAAAATCCTAGACTTGACAATTTAAGGATATTCTGTATGAGAAACACTTCATCGCTAAGAACTCAAAAACTTAGTACAAAGCCCTTTGTGCTATAACCGTTAATCCGAAAGGAACGTGGAACATTGGTATAGATCTATACGGATTGACAGCCCCGCCTGCGGTTGCTAGCTACAACCATCGTCTGACGAGTCAAAACGGGCGTAATCGTCCAGTCACTTATATATTTCACGACATCGATGAAGCGTTGTGATGGTCACAGTACATCTGCTCACCGTACTGCTTTACAGAGGCTTGCGCGTCCATAGTTCGGTTATAGGCTCATACTAGAACCCATAAATTTTAATCTAGAAGTTTTATCGTTAAAAGGGAACTTTTGAACAAAATGGATAAGTGTTGAAAACATTATTATATATAATTCGTATTTATAATATTTTCAGCACGATACTCACGACTCATGATTTCTTGGTTATGAACAATGAACCAAACTATTTTACTTGTATGGGATTACAAGTGCGGACTAAATACATACTTATAATCTTAAAAGGTCACAAATGTATTTGTGATTATAAACCATTGGAGTCTAAACCTATAAAGTTCACCAACATTTTTGTTGACGTATTTTTAAAACGTATGTATCTTCATGAACTTAAAAGTTGGAAGAACGCCTACATGGCAAGGAGAATATTTCTCCTTAAATAAACTATTGACCGAGTAACCGGTCCACTTGTTATATGCTTTATAGAACTTGAATTAGGTATTAGTTGTCGTTTGGGATTTACTAAAGAATGTATTTCTTCTTTTTCATACTTTGGAAGAATGTAATGTTATTTTAATCCTGTAATATTCGATGTATGTTGTTAACTATGAACCGACGTTTCACGTCGCAACCCCGGTGATTCTGCCATCGATCGCCTTTTAGGCTTTTTCCCGAGCCTTAACAATGTTTGCATTTCTTTGTCGTCACATTCAGATATATAGTTGTACATACACTATTATACATATATTTTTAAGAGTATGTAAATATGTATGTATATATCGTTGAAGGCATAAAAATATTACTTCAATACTTTGTTTTCTTGAAATAATGTTATCAGGGGGGATCACAATATGGTGATGGCCACTTACAACTACATCAGTACTCAAGAAGCAAGCCAACAGGAATCTGAGGGCTTGATGAGGACGACAATGGCTAGAGCAATCGAAGCAGACAAAAGGTCCCGAGGGATGGAGCAAAGGATTCGGGCTTTGGAGGAACAGGTCCGAGAAATACTGAAAACATTGTCTCGTAATTTCGGGATCAATTAGGAGAGTGTAGCATGGCAAGGGAGTTATGGAATGGATGAATGGAGAAGGAAACTTGGTAATGGAGAAGAATGAGCATGTAGAAGCATGTGTAATAAGTCGTGGGTCGCTTAACGATTCACATATAGGTTTTATCTGTTTTCCATGTAAACATGGTTAGGGTTTTGTACCCTATCATGTTCTTGTTGTAATGTGTGCTAATAAAAAGCGTACCTCAATGAATAATATAAGGAAGTTATTATTAATCCATCATGAAAATTTTATGCAAACATTTAAATTCATGCGCTATAATAAATAAACCAATTATTCAGTCCCATACCACAAACAACAACCATAACAACATGAAACTAATAACATGCTGCTGGATTAATAGGACATCCACAATGCCTCCACGAAAAAGCAACCCCCGAACTCGTCCAACGACTACACGAAGGGGGCGACCATGTACAAGGCCAGTAAGAAACCTTCCAATAACCCTAGTAACTAAAAACCAAATGAATGATGCTCCACCACCTCCACCTCTGACAACGGGACTTCCCCAAACAGCAGCTGAATTGGAGCAACTAATCTCAGACCGCCTTATAGCTCTAAAAAATGCTAGGAGCACAAACCATGAAAAACCCATCATAGAAATCGATGGAAGAGGAACAAGACCAGGGAGTAGTACAAACATCAACTACAATGAAAACCGAAGGGCTTGTTCGTACAAAGATTTCATGAACTGTAAGCCTAAGAACTTCTACGACAATGAAGGAGTCATACGTTTAACAAGGTGGTTCGAGAAAATGGAATCTGTATTCCAAATCAGTTACTGTGCTGAGGATAGCAAGGTACGATTTGCTACTTGCACTCTCCTCGACTCAGCCCTGTCGTGGTGGAACGAGCAGGTGAAAACAATGGGCATCATTCCTGCCAACTCCTTATCTTGGGGAGATCTTAAGGCAATGATGGTAGAAGAATACTGCCCTAGGGATGAGATCCAGAATCTAGAAAATGAACTCTGGAACCTAAGAATGAAAGGTTCGGACATTAAAGCTTACACTACGAGGTTCAATGACCTATCCCTACTATGCCCGACACTTGTAAAGCCAGGGCACAAAAAGATTGTACGCTATATTTGGGGGTTGGCACCTCAAATCAAGGGAATGGTCATCTCATCAAGGGTTACAAGCTACGAAAGTGTTAAGAACCTAGCTAAATGTTTGACCAACAATGAAGTTAGTCGAGGGTCCCTAGAGGCAAAGGTTGAAACTCCTAGGGTTGAACCCAACAAACAAAAAGTGGGCGGAGGAGATTCACGCACAACAAAGAGAAAGAAGATCTACGTTGCAACAACAACAACTCCAGCTCCAACACCTACACCCCAGAAAAACTATGCAGGAAAACACCCCTTGTGTGTCATCTGCAACCGACACCACAGCGGGGAATGTTTTCAATGCACCAACTGCAAACGAAAGGGACATATCGCCCCTTTCTGTAAAATCCTGACAGGAGAAGTGGGAAGTCAGAACATTGGCACTGGGGTAGGAGGAGGAGGAGGAGCAAGGACATGTTATGAGTGTGGTGAAAAGGGACACTTCAAGCGAGATTGCCCAAAGCTGAAGGGCAAGACAGGAAATGCCTGTGGAAGAGCATTCGTGATCGGAAACAAGGACGCCATCCAAGACCCATCGATGGTCACTGGTACGTTTCTCGTCAATAACTTGTATGCTACAATACTTTTTGACTCGGGTGCCGATAAAAGCTTTGTAACTCCAAAATTTAAACAACGTTTAAACCATGAGATTAAGAAGTTAGAGGTAGAATACGAAGTAGAAGTAGCAAACGGTCAAATAGAGAGCACTACTGAAATTCTGATAGATTGCACACTAACTCTAAATGACCACGTATTTCAAATAAACCTTATGCCCATGCCTATCGGAAGCTTCGACATTATCGTTGGCATGGATTGGATTTCCCCTCATCATGCTGAGATCCTATGCTACAAGAAGGTTGTGCAGTTGACCCTCTCCAATGGGGTGATTATGACAATTTACGGGGAGAAATCAGGACAAAACCTAAAGTTAATCTCTTGCACAAAGGCTAAGAGATATCTACACAAGAAATGTTACGCCTTTTGGCTCACATAGTAGATAAAAAGAGCAAGGAAAAGGAGATAAAAGACATACCACATGTATGTGACTACCCCGATGTGTTTCCAGAAGACCTACCTGGGTTACCGCCAAACCGACAAGTTGAGTTCAGAATCGGTCTAACTCCCGGCGCGGCCCCGGTAGCCAAATCACCATACAGGCTGGCTCCGTCAGAGATGCAAGAGCTCTCAAGCCAATTGTAAGAACTTCTTGACAAAGGCTTCATAAGACCAAGTTTCTCACCTTGGGGACACCAGTTTTATTTGTCAAGAAGAAAGATGGATCCTTCAGAATGTGTATCGATTACCGGGAGTTGAACAAGTTAACGATCAAGAACCGTTATCCACTCCCAAGAATCGATTACTTGTTCGACCAATTGCAAGGCTCTAGTTACTATTCCAAGATAGATCTATGTTCTGGATATCACCAACTTAAAGTGATGGAATCAGATGTACCAAAAACCGCTTTCAGAACTCGGTACGGACATTATGAGTTTCTACTTATGCAGTTCGGTCTGACGAATGCCCCCGCAGTGTTCATGGACTTCATGAACCGTGTTTGTAAGCATTATTTAGATAAGTTCGTGATTGTATTCATTGATGACATCCTGATATACTCACAAACAAAAGAAGAACACGACCAACATCTACAATTAATATTGGTACTGTTAAGAAAAGAGATACTGTACGCAAAATTCTCCAAGTGCGAATTTTGGATCAGAGAAGTACACTTCTTAGGGCACGTCGTAAGCAACAAAAGGATACATGTAGATCCCGCAAAAATCGAAGCAATCAAGAACTGGGAAGCACCAAGAACACCAACCGAAGTGCGCCAGTTTTTAGGCCTTGCTAGCTACTACCGGAGATTTATTGAGAACTTCTGTAAGACGGCCAAACCTCTGACTGCATTGACACAAAAGGATGTGAAATTTATTTGGGAGGACAAGCTGGAGACTGCTTTCCAGAAATCAAAACAAATGTTGTGTAGCGCACCAATCTTATCACTTCCAAAAGGAACTGAAGACTTCGTCGTCTACTGTGACGCGTCTCATCAATGATTAGGTTGCGTACTAATGCAAAGAGATAAAGTAATTGCTTATGCCTCCAGACAACTCAAGGTGCACGAGGCCAATTACACAACTCATGACCTCGAATTAGGAGAAGTGATTTTTTCACTCAAAATATGGAGACACTGCCTGTATGGTACGAAGTGTACCATCTTTACTGACCACAAGAGTCTCCAACACATCTTCGATCAAAAGGAACCAAATATGAGACAACGAAGATGGGTTGAATTACTAAATGATTACGGTGTGAAATTCGCTACCATCTAGGGAAAGCAAACGTTGTGGCAGATGCATTGAGTCGTAAGGAACCCGTCAAAGCCAGACGCGTACGAGCACTAACTATGACTATCCATTCCAACCTCAGTGCACAAATAAGAGAAGCTCAACTTGAATTTGTAAAGGAGGAAAACATAACGGACGAAGCTTTGCGGGGAATGGATAAGCAATTCAATCTTAGAAATGATGGAACACGATACTTCATGAACCGTATCTAGACACCCAAATTCGGAAACGTGAGGAGCCTAGTAATGGACGAAGCTCATAAGACGAAATATTTTGTTCACCCAGAACACCATGTGGTTACGACACAATTTGGGTGGTAGTGGATAGGTTAACAAAGTCCGCCCATTTCCTACCAATTAAGGAGATAAACAAGATGGAAATGTTGACCAGAACATACCTAAAAGAGATTGTGAGACTACACAGAGTCCCAATCTCTATTATCTCTAATCGAGACAGTAGATTCACCTCTCGATTTTGGTAGTCATTGCAAAAGTCCTTAGGTACCCGTCTAGATATGAGCACGGCTTACCATCCTCAGACAGATGGTCAGAGTGAACGAACCATCCAAACTCTAGAAGATATGCTCCGGGCCTGTGTGATAGACTTTGGGAATTCATGGGACATTCACTTACCCTTGATTGAGTTTTCCTATAACAACAACTATCATACCAGCTTAAAGTTTGCACCATTTGAAGCATTATACGGAAGGAAATGTCGGTCACCACTATGTTGGGCAGAGGTTGGTGACACCCAAATGGCCAAGGTACGTTCAGGAGATACTCTACGAACTAGACCCGAGATAATTCACGAGACAATTGAAAAGATAGTACAAATCAAGGACAGACTGAGGACTGTGCGTGATCGTCAGAAGAGCTATGCCGACGTAAGACGTAGACCCTTAGAATTTCAGGTAGGGGACGGAGTAATGTTAAGGGTATCACCTTGGAAGGGCATGATCAGGTTTGGAAAGAGAGGAAAACTGAACCCACGATATATAGGACCATTTAAGGTCCTAGAAAGGATTGGACCTATTGCGTATCGACTCGAACTACCTCAATAGTTAGAAAGGGTACATGATGTTTTCCATGTATCGAACTTGAAAAAGTGCCTTTCTGATGACACACTCAAAATCCCTCTTGAGGAAATCCAATTGAACACCAAACTTCATTTCATTGAGGAGCCTGTAGAGATAATGGACCGAGAAATAAAACGATTAAGGCAGAGTCGCATACCTATTGTGAAGGTGCGTTGGAACTCTCAGAGAGGACGTGGGAACGAGAAGATCAGATGATGCAGAAATATCCCCAATTGTTCAAAGATGCCCCGACTGCAAGTTAAATTTTGGGACGAAATTCTTTTAACGGGGGAGAATGTAACAATTGGTATTTTTAGGTCGAAAAACGTCGACCAAACCACCGCAATAAAACTATTATATTATGAACCGAGGAATGAAATGGTGGAATAATAAAACATATGTGGGACGTTTTAAATCTATAACTATTTGCCAAATGCTTCGACTTATTAAAAATCTTGTTTAAACGGTAATTTTTATTTTTACAATTATTGTCACATGCCACCTAAAATGAGAAATCGTTTTGAGCAAGTTAAACATCACTAAATGTGACGCTACTAACCATTTGTTTAATCAAATTACCCTCATTATTTGGAATGACATATTTTATTCAACCAATATAAAACCACACATATAGTATTAACAATACTTACGTACATCAACTAGGAAACCACCTATCTTAATTATCAAAAAGTGAGAACCAATAATATCATACCATAAAAGAACTCATGATGAAGAATAGTGATTGTATTTCAAAGTCTATTTCTCTACAGATAACCTCTCCCAATTGTCATATCTTGGGTATCATGATTATATAAAAACAAGGGAATATAACTCCAATGGGCAAAAAAACACGTTTATTTTACTAAGAATTGAAAGGGACAATTGCATGCACCTAAACTATTAAGAAAACTATTGCCTCCAATCTCATGAGACCCACACTTCACATTTGCAGCCATATAAATGCCCATGAATGTTTCCCCATTTAAGACACCCACAAAACCCACGTAAAACTCCCTCACTCACTGCATAAATTTTATTTCAAACTCAACCCAAGAATACCTCTCTTAGAGGTGTTGAACTTACGATTTCCAGCAAACAAAGAAGAGACAAGAGCCTCGGTTTCCTTTCCTTGTTATCGGTTTGTGGTCTGGCACGAGAAGCTTTCCAAAAACAAACTAATCTCGAGCTTAGATCACACAACAAAAGTGAGTCTTTATGGCCCCTTTTATTTTAGTTTTACAAATTTTGGGGGGAGTTACATACACACGTTGCATGCTAGATAAGAAAGTATAATACTATAATATGTCATATACTCTTAACATTTTCTCTAACGTGTTACCACCCAACATCTTATTTATATCAAAACAAACATGCAATGAGTATACAAAAATATTTCATGCATGATAAACTAGCCTCCTTTGTTGTTCATGTAGCGTTAAAACAATTATATAAAATATTAGATGCCAATATAAATATATGTATTCGTATTATCTTTGTGACATAAGTCCATGCAAGTATTTTTGGTTGATAATCAAAACTAACAATTAGTGTTAGAATGGTCATTAATAAAATAAACCAATAAAATTATAGACTTTGGACCTACTTTGTTAATTTATTTACAAGCAAGGTCTAAAATGTAAATATAATATGAGATAACTATACTTATAGATACATAAGTGTTCCATTGGATTTATGTTATAAAACATGATTATTTTATATAAAATTGTTATTTTATATAAAAATGGAGTTTATAAAAGACCTTGTAATATTTTATAAAATAAGTAGTTTTTATGAAATATGATTATTTTTATATAAAATAAAAATTTCATATAAAAATGGAGTTTACAAAAGGATCTTGTAACATTTTATAAAAATAAGTGGTTTTTATAAAATATGATAATTTTTATATAAAAATGATATTTTATATAAAAACAGAGTTTATAAGGAGATCTTGTAGTATTTTATAAAAATGAGTAGTTTATAGAATATGATTGTTTATATAAAATAAGATATTTTATATAAAAAGAAAACTTATGAAAAATCTATTAACGCTTCAAGAAAAAACAAAGAATTGAAGTAATATTTTTATGCCTTCAACGATATATACATACATATTTACATACTCTTAAAAATATATGTATAATAGTGTATGTACAACTATATATCTGAATGTGACGACAAAGAAATGCAAATATTGTTAAGGCTCGGAATATCAATGACGACAAAAATCCTAGACTTAACAATTTAAGGATATTCTGTATGAGAAACACTTCATCGTTAAGAACTCAAAAACTTAGTACAAAGCCCTCTGTGCTATAACTGTTAATCCGAAAAGAACGTGGAACATTGGTATAGATCTATACGGGTTGACAGCACCGCCTGCGGTTGTTAGCTACAACCGTCGCCTGACGAGTCAAAACGGGCGTAATCGTTCAGTCACTTATATATTTCACAACGTCGATGAAGTGTTGTGATGGTCACAATACATCTGCTCACCGTACTGCTTTACAGAGGCTTGCGCGTCCATAGTTCGGTTATAGGCTCATACTAGAACCCATAAATTTTAATCTAGAAGTTTTATCGTTAAAAGGGAACTTTTGAACAAAATGGATATGTTAGAACAAAGTTCTATTAGGATCGTTAGATTCTATGCAAGCAAACAGTTAAGAATGTAATCAAGAACACAAGAATGGCTTTGAATATGTCGTATGATTAATACTTCAACACCTCAGAAGAGCTCGATTAAGAACTTCAACTGTAGAGGCGTTTAGGGTTACAAAACAATGAATGTAATAATAAACACGGTCTAATGCATACATGCATGCATATTTATAGTATAACCCTATCAGATAAACACGGATGGACAGGCCCAATCCGGATACAAAACAAAAAGCCCAAGACGCAACATAATTAGACTCAACAATCTCCCCCTTTGCGTCAATGGGACCGAAAGCTCACTTCGGTTGAGCTGCAGAAGTCTTCTTTATTGTTTTGAACACCTTCGGAATGATAGCCAGCAAATGATGACGGAACGTTATGTACCACCGAAGCATGTCAGTAAAATTCTTCTTGTCAACCTCTGAGTTCTGCTTGCACCGAGGTATAATGTTGATGATGTGCTCCAAGTAGTCAGTTGAAAATAAATGTTTATCAACAAGAGCGAACAAAAATTTGTGAGCTTCGCCTTTTGTAAACATCACAGTGAGATGTTTTGAATCTATTTGGCCCATCTTCATCTTATTCACATCTCCTGGTTTTGATGTTGGCTTGATGGTCGGTTTCTTGTTCATTACTTTCGCTATCTCTTGATCCATAGCTGCGACCTCATGGATGTAAGAAGCCAACATCCTCTTCAAGTGCTCCAAAATAGGTTCATATTCCCTCGGATTTGTAAGCAGAATATTGAACAATAAAATCCAATCATGAGGGTTTAGATTCGGAAGATCTGCTAGAGATATAATCGACACCGAGTTTGCAGAACCTCGTGTGATTTTGAAATTGATATTTACAAATCTCCCAGCAGACGTAGGTTTCAGTACCTTGACAGTGATTATTTTCTGTGCGCTCCATGTCATGTACTGAGGTTGTCCATACTTCAGATAGAAATCAATAAGCTCTCGGTTATCCTTTGGATGAGGAAAAGGAACCTCAGCAGTCGAATCAAAGTAGTGGAACGTGAATGCTTTTCGTGTGATTGGCATATCGAACTGCGAGTCCTTAGAATTATCACAGTCAAACGAAGCAACAGGTTCCAACCAATAAATACTTGGAAACTCTATAGCTTGATTGATAAGTGCCTCTTTAGTCCATAAGGGAAACAAGGCCTTCTTGCAATTCAAGGCTTCTTCTTCTTCCTTGTTTCTCCTTTCCCTCTCCTCTGCTTCCCTTGCAACCTTCAAGGTTTCATCAAGCTCTTTATCTCTCTTCTTTCGCTTGAGAGCCTCAACAATAGTTTCATCAGATTCATCATTGCTATCATCATCAATCTCCTTTTGTTTTTCTTGTGGACCAGAACCTGAAGCTACATTATCCTTCAGTTCGGTTGTAACTTTGACCTTCGGTTGAACAGTTTCGGTTTCAGTCTTAACCTTCGGTTGATTAGCACCCTCTCCCCCTTGTTTTGGAGCAATAAATCTCTCCGAAACACCCTTCATCTCATGTAACAATGCAAGGGCGGGAAGAAGTTTTGTTGTAAGATGATTCCGAATGGTCAAAGTGAGGATAGGATCATGAGCACCAAGAATGTTGGTGAGCATATCCTTACATCCCCTGCACAGCTACGAAAAACAGCTCTTTCGGTCTTCAATAAAGAAATTTCTTTTTCTGCTTGGGCGAGCTGCACTTTCTGTACTTCAACTACGGATGTTTGTCGAGCCAGCTCTTCTTTTAAAGCACTTTCTTTGGCCAGATCAGTGTGAAGAGATTCAAGTCTAGATTTCACTGAACTGATAAGTGAAGAGTTCTCGGCTTGGATGGAAGAACGCACATCCTCAAACTTTGTTTGTTCTTCTTGAAGAGACTTGGACAAAGAATCAACAGAAGCATTTACCTTTGCTGCATTTGTATCAGCATGCCCTTTAAGTGACTCAAGAAAAATCTGAGTACTATGTACAATTTCAGTAACATCAGAGGTGGCCTTTTGGCAAGAGGAGGTAGACGCATTAACAGCTTTGGTGGATTTATCAATGGAATCGGTGTATTGTTCTAGAGCTGTATCCAAAAATGCTTTAAGCACAACACCAGTATATGACTTGCTGTCCTCAAGCAATTTATCAAGCTTCTCATGAATTCTTTGCAAGTGTTGACGTGTGACAGAAGCATCATCATCCTCATCAGTAGGAAGCCGATAGGGACTAAAGTATGTAGAATCATACTCATCATTAGCACCACCGAGAGTGGCACCGGAGTCGGTTGAAGGTGAGGGTGAAAGGGGTGTAGAAGTAACTGGGGGTTCTGTTTCAGTAGTCGCCCCCGTATCAGATACGTTGACTCCTACTGTCGGTTCAGGAATAGTGGTGGTAGTGGATTGGGAAAAAATAGGAGTTGGGATTGGAGTTGAAGAAATAGGAATAGACGAAACTGGTGGTAAAGTTGTTGTTTGAGATGTAGTAGATAGGGGAATAGGAGGAACCGAAACTGAAACTGTCTGTTTCGGTGATAGAGGTGGGGTTGGAAGTTGGTTATGAGGAGATTCGGTTGGAGTAGGAGATCTGGGAGGAGTGTTACCTCTCGGTGAGTCATGATGACCTTCTTCTTCTTCCTTATCCTCATCGTGTTCAGAACTTGGAGGAGTAGGACTCTTGGATCTTTTCGCCATCTTTTTGATCTTCTTCGGTTTAGAAGAATCTCCTTGCTCAGACTTTCGTTTCTTTGACTTGGCAGTCTTAGACTTAGCATCATCTGTTGGCTCTTTCTTTGTAGTAGTCCGTTTCCCTCGGTTACTCAGCTTGTCCAGAGCATCTAGGGCAGCCTGCTGTTCAGCAGAAAGGACTCTCGGTTCCTTGGTAGGAATCTTTCGATATTCAACGAAGAGCTTGCTCGCGGTTGTAACACACCTGTACATTGTCTCTGGGATAGAGCCAATGTGAGGGAACTTCTTTGGATCAGAAATTATAATCTTCTTGGTGTGAAAGGTAGCAATAGACGCAACCATGGCATCCTTCATTATCGGAATTTCCAACTGATTAATCGCCCGTCGTGTAATAAGGGTATACGATCGTGCACATGAAATTTCAGAATGCCTCGTGGACGTGTTGAGGCTTTGAACCACTTGAGACCAGATAATACTCCCGTAATCAAGATTGAGACCATTGTAAAGACCGTAGAGAAGGGTCAGAAAACCCTTGCTGGTGCCATCAGATCCAGCACTTCGCTCTGCCAAACTCTTGATAAGAAGAGTAAGGATTCCATTCCATGGAGACGATAGGCACGACTTCTTAACCTTTGCTATCGTGGTAAGCACATCGGTGTAACCCATCTCATATAGCATTGAGAAAAGTTGATTTGTGGTGATGAAGTCAGGGGAAATTACAGATGAATCTATAGCCAGGTGCAAAAGGGAACAAAATCTCCCTTTTGACATAGAAGCTTTATGAGAGTGGATTTGGAAGTACATGCATTCCTTGTTCTTGTCATAAGAAGAAGTAGAGTAAACCTGCGATAAAAGGGACATTGGAACAGCTTCCACCTGGGTTAGGGCTATAACCAATGGTGAATATTTCAAACATTCAACCACGTGTAGCATATAAGCGTCGTATATAAACGGATTGAGTTCAATAATCAAGTTCTGATTAGGCTTGATCGAAAGCAATGTAGACGAAGCAGTCTGATCGTGAATTGATGAAGAAGTCGCCATTGTTGATCGTAGGAAGAAGATGAACAGTTTGAACTTCCTTTGTAAGTGAGAGAATTTGGTGCTGGTAAAAGACAAACAAACGTAGAAACCCTTTATATACCGTTGCCAGGAGAGAGAAAAATCATCATGATAATGACGCGGTCACTAAAACGTCGCCTAAAAAAGCACGATGTGATAGGTTGGTTAGTCCCAGGTATACGTCAGTACGCGTGGGTAGCTCGACCGTTCAAATTGACGCACCCAAATCCTTATCCTCAATCGTCGTTTGAAATTCAGTTTCGCTCCAAGATGTAGAATTGCCCCTGTTTCGCCAAAAAAATAAACACAAATCGAACCAACAGCAACCAGAATGTTGGAAAATTAAAATTTTCGTGCAATAGAGTGACAAAAGATAAAGAAATAAAGCAAATGTGTATTGGATGTGAGTGATGTCTATTAGAAGACATAAAGCAGGGGATTCCGGGCAAGAATCGCTTCCTTCAAAGTCAAGAGAGACTTGAAGTGCTTGTGTAGGTTCCCGTGAAATAACGATCAAATGTTTGTAGAGAAACATTTAAAGGCTTCTTTTTAAGTCATAGGCTTAAGGTGGCTTATCTTCAATCGAACGTCGACTCTTAACATAAGACCGAACATTGGAAGAAGTACTTGTGAGACCGATGTGGTCTGTTGAACAAGTAGGAAGGATATATTTTATAGTGACTAAAGAAGATATAGAAATCTCAAAAACAAAAAGAAACTGGATCTTTATAGGAAGAAAAAGCCTTGGTGTTAGACAAATTCATAAAAGATCACTCAAAAATAAAAATGAGATTTCATTAGGTAACCAGTAAGATCTTGAATATTAAAATTCACCGTCAATTCGTTGTTGGTGTTGGATTGTGGGTTTCACTCAGTACGTGGTATCCGTATCTAAGATCATGAACACATATTTTGTGCAACCATAAACCTCAGTGGTAAAGACTGAGAGTCTCAAGGGTTACAGTGATGAACCGAAAGTTGATGGAGAAAGTAAGGAGGGTGGCTAAAGAACCGAAAGTACCTTCTGCTATATAGACGTGACAAAGCAGAAAAACTCTTAACTCATATGAGAAGAGTAAGGTAGCTCTAGACTGAGTTGATTTTAAGAGCCTGATTGGGAAGAAACGATAGGTAGAGATCAAATCATTAAGGCCCTGCTTGAAGTCGTAGAGGCATTGGTCAACATGCAGCAGCATGCTTCTAGGGACCCTTAACTAGATTTTTATTTAAATGATTATACCTTCCTTAGCTCCAAACTCTGTTATACTCGTATACTTGGGACCTATGTAAAAGAACAAGCAAACAAACACACCACAAAACCAAAACAAACAAACAAAAACAAGAAAAATATTTTTAAGGGTTGAGTTTTTCTGAAAAATAATAAAAACAGAAAAAGAAAATATTTTTGGATTTTTGAAGATTTTCTGAAAAATAATAAAAACAGAAAAAGAAAATAAAGTTGCATAAAACACATTTTGAACAAAATTTACAACCGAAACCTTATCTTAAAGGAATGAAGCGAAATAGACCGAGCGGTCGGTTCATTTCGGTTCCTTAAAATTCCAGAGCCGAAATAGACCGAGCGGTCGGTTCATTTCGGTTCTCGAAAATTATGAAGCCAAAATATACCGAGCGGTCGGTTCATTTCGGTTCCTCAAAATTCCAGAGCCGAAATAGACCGAGCGGTCGGTTCATTTCGGTTCCCGAAAATTATGGAGCCGAAATAGACCGAGTGTTCGCTCCATTTCGCTTGTCTAATTTTTAGGTGTTGAATTAAGGATTCGGTACCGACTCTGCTTCCATCATTCCCAAGCCTTGCAGAATTTTATTGAAACTCGCTTCAGGTAAGGCTTTAGTGAATATGTCGGCCAATTGATTAGAAGATCGAACAAAATGCACTTCCACGTTCCCATCTTCTACGTGATCCGTGATGAAATGATATCTAAGTGCAATGTGCTTAGTTTTTGAGTGTTGTACTGGATTGTGACATATCCTTATTGCACTTTATGAGTCACAATAGAGAGGAATCTTCTTCATACTTAGCCCGTAATCTCTTAGTTGACTTTGAATCCAAATGACTTGAGAAGTACAAGATGATGCAACAATATACTCAGCTTCGGCTGTTGAAAGTGACACGCATGTTTGCTTCTTGGACTGCCAGCTAACCAGTTTCCCGTCAAGAAATTGGCATCCACCTGTAGTGCTCTTTCGGTCCAGACCACATCCTCCAAGATCAGCATCAGAAAAGGCTTGAATGAAGAAACCATATCTAGTAGGATACCAGAGACCGAGAGATGAGGTTCGCTTCAGGTAACGGAAAATATTTTTCACCGCCACCATGTGAGGTTCTCTTGGATTAGCTTGAAACCTAGCACAATAGCAAACTGAAAACATAATGTCCGGTCTACTAGCTGTTAGATACATAAGGGACCCTATCATTTGTTGATATAGTGTTATGTCAACAGCAAGTTTTTCCAGAGAAGGTGTTAACTTAGTGTCAAACGCCATAGGAACCTTCACTTTTGAGTCTCCTGTCATGCCAAATTTTGTTAGCAGGGTCTTTGTGTACGCCTCCTGGTTGATAAAGATACCTTCTGGTCCCTGTCTAATATTCAAACCAAGGAAAAAATTAATAGGACCCATTGCGCTCATTTCAAATTTAGTCTCCATCAACTTCCTGAATTCAACTGTTAAGCTAGGATTCGTGGAGCCGAAGATGATGTCATCGACATAAATTTGAACTATCATTAGATGTTCGCCTTCTTTCTTTCGGAAGAAGGTTGGGTCGACCGAACCTTGCTTAAATTTTGACATTTTCAGAAAGCGAGTTAAAGTTTCATACCAGGCTCTCGGTGCTTGCTTCAAACCATATACCGCTTTATCCAGCACATAGCAATGATCAGGGAATTTCTCATTCACAAACCCGGGAGGTTGCTCAACATACACTGTTTCTTCTAGTTCCCCATTCAAGAAAGCGCATTTGACATCCATTTGAAAAACTTCGAAGTTTTTATGAGCAACATATGCCATGAAGATTCTCACTGATTCCAACCTAGCTACTGGAGCGAAGGTTTCCTCATAATCTATCCCTTCCTCTTGGCAATAACCTTTCACCACCAGCCGAGCCTTGTTGCGAATGACATTCCCTTCTTTATCTAATTTATTTCTGAAGACCCATTTTAAGCCCACCACTGAAGCATCCTTTGGGGTAGGAATCAGCCTCCAAACACGGTTGCGTTCAAACTCATGGAGCTCATCTTGCATTGCTTGAACCCAGTCAGAATGATCAAGTGCAACATTAACTGTTTTCGACTCGACCTTGGATATGAATGAATTAAACATACAGAATTCAACTTTAGAGAATAATGCAGTTTGTTTCGCTTTCAACTGTGAGCGAGTGAGTACTTTTTCAGATGATTCTCCAATAATTTGAGCTTTGGGATGGTCCTTGGTCCATTTGACTAACGGAGGATAATTTGGGTCATATGCTGGATCCAATTCAGCATTCACTTCCTCTTCAAGTTCTGATTGATCACCCTCGCCTTCGTCAGTTGCATTCTCTTTCTCCCCCTCGACTGGCGAAGTGTAACCTGTGGCATCATCAGAATTTACATCCTCTGTGGGAGTAGGATTCTCCCCCTTGATTGGACAACTATGGAGTGGGTTTGGAGCAATATGTTCACCCTCGCTTGGACCTTTAGGAGTTGGGGATAGAATAGGACTCTCCCCCTCGAAAGACATTTCGATTGTCTTTGGTACTGAAGAACTCTCCCCCTTGAATATTGAGCCGTTGATGGGAGAGTCAGTTGAGGATTGAAAACCTATAGTTTTAAGAGGTTCACTTTCCATTCCTTTGGCAGCTTCATCTATGATCTTCTTGAGATTATCAATTTTGTTATCTGCTGCTTTTGCCTCTAAGTGTGCCGCTTTCTCTGGTTCATCAAATAACCGAATGTACTCTTCAAACAGGTTGGATATTAGAACCGAGACCTGTCCAGATTCAGGAAATATTCCACTTAAGTCATTTGCACTCCTTTGCACTTTCTTCATATAATTATCGTCAAAGGTGACGTAATATGTTTCTTCAATTCGTTTGGAGCGTTTGTTCAACACTCTGTAAGCTTTAGAAGAGAGTGAATATCCTAGAAAAATTCCTTCATCTGCTTTGACGTCAAACTTGTTTCGGTTCTCCTTTGAATTAAAGATGAAGCACCTTGAACCGAACACATGGAAAAATTTGACGTTCGGCTTCGGATTGTTTATTATCTCGTATGGAGTGATCGAGAATCTCTTGTTGAGCAAAGATCGGTTCTGAGTGTAGCACGCGGCTGCAACTGCATCAGCCCAGAAGTATAACGGAAGAGAAGCGAAACTGAGCATGGTTCTGGCTGCTTCACACAAAGAACGGTTTTGTCTTTCAACAATCCCATTCTGTTGTGGTGTATAAGGAGCTGAAAAATTGTGAGTTATCCCTTTGTCAGCCAGAAAGTCCTCAAAATCGTTATTCTTGAATTCCAGACCGTTGTCACTTCTGATATTCCTCACCGTCTTTCTCAGCTGCACTTCCACTTGTTTGATAAATGTGTTCAACTTGGGAGTTGCATCTGATTTCTGTTTAAGAAAGAAAACCCAGGTGAAGCGTGAAAAATCATCTACAATCACAAGTATGTAATTACTACCACCGATGCTCTCGATAGCCGAAGGTCCACATAAGTCAATGTGCAATAGTTCAAGAGCTTCAACAATCTTTGTATTAATTCGTGTAGGGTGGCTCTTTCTGCTTTGTTTGCCCATCTCACACGCTGCACACAGATGTTCCTTGTCAAACTTGAGAAGAAGGAGGCCTCGAACGTGATCACCAAGCACCAAATTATTAATGTCTTTGAAGTTCAGGTGCGATAGCCGTCGATGCCACAACCAACTTTCATCAGTGTTCGCCTTTGACAACAGACATATTGATGGGTTTCCTCGTATTGGGTTGAGATTTAAAGGATACATTTCTCCTTTGCGTTCAGACTTTAGCATAACTTTTTCGTTTGCTTTTCTATTATCTCAAACCCCTCATCATCAAATGATACTTTCAGACCTGTTCCCACAACTAATTGTGACACGCTGATGAGGTTATGCTGCAATCCTTCCACATACGCCACTTTTCAAATCGAGAAATCTCCATTGGTAATCATACCATATCCCTTGATTGTTCCATAGGAGTTATTTCCATACTTTACACACCCACCATCTTTTAGGGACCGAAACTCCCTCAGCTCTTCATTCCTCCCTGTCATGTGACGCGAGCAGCCATTGTCTATATACCATTCATCATCGAACTGCTCGTCACTAATTACCTGCAAATTTAAGCAGATTTAGGAACCCAAAGTTTCTTGGGTCCTGGTGAGTCTTTCACAGAAAAAGGAATTACAGTAGAAATATCAACCAAATATGTTCTTTTTACGAGAGTGGTTTGATTTTTTCTTTTAATGGTGTACACCTTGATTTTAGTTTTATCTTGTTTCGGTTTTGGTGTATAAGTTTGTGTGTTGTTAGATGGTTTAGGAATATTCTTTTGAATCCTAGGGTTAGCTGACTTTTTCTTATTATTGAACTCAGAATCAAGCTTTCCCTTGCCTTTGATATCCTTCATTGAAGTTAATTTTCTTTGGGAGTTAGAAGAACCGAAACTAGACTTAGGACCGAGACTCGACTTTCGGTTCTGAGTGCTATTGTTGGGACCGAAAGTAGGCTTTTGGTTGTTAGCCTTGGCGGTTGGACCGAAACTTGTCTTTCGGTATTGTAAGTCCATGTGGGGACCGAAACTTGTCTTTCGGTTCGGTACGCTAGTTTGGGAGCCGAAAGTAGACTTTCGGTTCTGAGATCTGGAATAGTAGGAATTTGGGCTGAAGTTTTCTTTTCCTTTCAGTTTTACCTTTCTTCTATCCGTTGATTCTTTCTTAGGAGGTACGTAGTTGGGATTTTGGGATTCCTAGTGACGATTTCGCTCATTCAGATTTTTTGCGTATCTTTGATTTCTTAAGCGTTTCTGTTCAGTTAACTCCTTCTGTGATTTGTGGATATTGAAGCTGGCCTTTGGCTTCTCCTTTTGACTTTCGGTTGTATTTGCTGGAACAGTTGCTTCTGTCATCGGTTCTTCAGGGATTTCTTTAGTTCCACTTGTGCTTGGTTTGTCAAAACTTGAGGGTTTGTTGATGGGTTCAGCAACATATCTTCCTTTAACCCTCCATGAAGTTTGCTCAGATAAGCCTACGTTTTCGTATGCGTTGTCGATAGGGGCAGACCAGAAGTAATCGTCGCATCCTTCAGCATTGTCTTTGTCGACCAAGATCTTTAATTCTGTCGTTTGTTTAGCAGTGACCCCTGTAACTGCATATACCTGATTCGGCACAGTTTGAACCTTTTGATAGACCATAGCTTTTTCCTTGAGTTTCTGTGGCTTTTCTTTCGACAAGCGAGCGAATTCAACCGAATTTTCAGAAATGAGGGGTTTCTTATTCTCGGTTTCACTCTTCATCAGAGCAATCAACTTCGTCTTCGACTGAGATTTCGCTCATCTCACTTTCCTCATCAAATTCAGACGTATTTTCTAAGTTCATTTTATTTTCTGAAATCAATTTTGCGTTAGACGAGTCAAATGATTTAATAGTTTCGGACTTTATTTTTAACCTATCATTTTCATCTAAAAGATCTTTGAGCATACATTTATGTTCCTTAGAGTCAATGAAGGTTTTTATTTTGTCCAGTCCGATTTTGTAATGAATTGACGTTTCTTCTGAGGACACTACTGATTCACATTCTGCTATGACCTCATCCTCCTTAAATTCAAGGAAGGGTAACATCATCTTATGAATCTTCTTTGCTATCTCACAACTTAAATGCAATTGAGCAATATTAAAGTATAAACGCTTAGCAATTAAACAAAAAACATTCATTTGTTTTAGAAACTTTAAATTGTCTCTTTGTAAATAAATACTTTCATCCCTAGCCCTAATTAACTCCGCCTCCTTCAGCTCAATCCACATCCTTCTCTCATCACTTTTTGAAGACACCCTGCTGAGTTGGTCAGTTAGGTTAGAATTCGCTAAGCGAGTTTGCATGAGACTACCACTTAAGTTAGAAAATTTAAATTTTAATTCATTTAATTCTTCTTCGTAATCTGTTATTGGAACTTTAAGTGATTCAAGGATGGATTGTACCTTTTTGATCAACCGATCGTAGTCGTTGATCTTCTCACTCACAGGCTTGGCCGCAAAACACTTATCCTCAGTCAGGTTCGGTTCCTCACTTGCACTGTCGGTTGATGAACCAGATGTGACAATTAAACACCTTCCAGCCGAACCTACTTCCTTTTCCACATAAGCCTTTCCATGAGTGGGCTTTCTCACCTCTTCATCTTCAGAATCGGTTGACCAAACTTCGACGCCACCGAACTCATCTTCACCTGCATTCTCCTGCACAATCAAGGCATTCATAGAGCTGTTAGTTGCCTTCTTTTTCTTGATCTCTTCCAACTTGCGCATGTAGTACGTCTCATCATCTTCACCATCTCTTTTCTCAGCCATTTTCCTTAGCATGCAGTCTTTGGCAAAGTGGTTCTTGCCGTGACAGTAGTTGCAGTCGAACCCAGAGTCTCCTGCAAGTTTGCTCTGCTTTTTGTCTTCATCATTTTGAGAAGAGACTTTTGCTTCGTCCTTCACCTTATCAGAACTGTAACTTCCCTGCCAGTTTCGGTTCTTGTTGACAGGAAATTTTCTTCTTGCAAACTTCTTTGGATTGGTGACCATCATAGCATACTCCTCGCTTGTAAGGTCACACTCTGACATTTCAGACTCTTCTTCTTCTTCTGCAACGCTTTTTGCTTTTGAAACAAGGGCCAACGATCCCACACCAGAAACTACTTTCGCTTCTTTGGTTACTACACTTTCATGGGACTTAAGTATTCCCACAAGTTTCGTCAGTGAGTAAGATTTAAACTGTTCATGCGCTTTCACGGTTGAAACCACAGCCATCCAGTCTGGTCTCAGACCGTTCATGAAGGTCACCTTCTGCTCGATCAATTTTCTTTCTATTCCATGCTTGATCATCTTACTTAGGAGATGATTGAACCGATCGAAAGTTTGTATGAGTTTTTCTTCTGGTTTCTATTCGAAAACTCCAAATTCTGACAGCAGCAAGGTTTGAATTGAGTGTTCCAGATCTTCATCAGTTGAATAAAGTTCTTTCGACCTATCCCAGATTTCTTTGGTCGTCGTGCATGATCCAACTAATCGAAAAGTGTCAGATTGCAAGGCGAATCTGATCATTCTCATGGCCTTCACGTTACACAACAACTTGTCTTTCTCATCCTGTGGCATCTTCTCTACATCCGCCACCAGCTTGTTATATTCCTTTTGGGACTTAACTGTCGTGTTCGTTCCTGAATGAACAAACGGCCCAAGTGTGATAGCTTCCCAGATGAGATAGCCATTATCTTCAGATCCAACCACGTAGTCTTCAAAGTGATGCGCCCATACTTCATAGTCTTGAGTGTAGAGTATGGGTATCATGGTTGTTGATCCAATGATGTTTGAGATGTTGATGGGATTTGTTTGCGAATCTTCGTGAGACATGGTGAGCTGCTAGAATCAAACCTGTAAACTTGAGATTAGGGTTTTATCTGAAACAGAGTTGCCGTCGATACGAGGAAGACGGCTTCTATTTATACGATAAAAGCGGAAACCCTAAAGAATTCTGAATACAGAAGGAATGTGTATTGATTACACAGTCTCCTGCTCTGATACCAATTGTTAGAACAAAGTTCTATTAGGATCGTTAGATTCTATGCAAGAAAACAGTTAATAATGTAATCAAGAACACAAGAATGGCTTTGAATATGTCGTATGATTAATACTTCAACACCTCAGAAGAGCTCGATTAAGAACTTCAACTGTAGAGGCGTTTAGGGTTACAAAACAATGAACGTAATAATCAACGCGGTCTAATGCATACATGCATGCATATTTATAGTATAACCCTATCAGATAAACACGTATGGACAGGCCCAATCAGGATACAAAACAAAAAGCCCAAGACGCAACACAATTAGACTCAACATGATAAGTGTTGAATACATTATTATATATAATTCGTATTTATAATATTTTCAGCACGATACTCACGACTCATGATTTCTTGGTTATGAACAATGAACCAAACTATTTTACTTGTATGGGATTACAAGTGCGGACTAAATACATACTTAACGTTCCTTTCGGATTAACGGTTATAGCGCAGAGGGCTTTGTACTAAGTTTTTCAGTTCTTAGCGATGAAGTGTTTCTCATACAGAATATCATTAAATTGTTAAGTCTAGGATTTTTGTCGTCGTTTATATTCCGAGCCTTACCAATGTTTGCATTTCTTTGTCGTCACATTCAGATATATAGTTGTACATACACTACAAGATCTCCTTATAAACTCCGTTTTTATATAAAATATCATTTTTATATAAAAATGATCATATTTTATAAAAACCACTTATTTATATAAAATGTTACAAGATCCTTTTGTAAACTCCATTTTTATATAAAATATCAATTTTATATAAAAATAATCATATTTCATAAAAACTACTTATTTTATAAAATATTACAAGGTCTTTTTATAAACTCCATTTTTATATAAAATAACAATTTTATATAAAATAATCATGTTTTATAACATAAATCCAATGGAACGCTTATGTAACTATAAGTCTAGTTATCTCATATTATATTTACACTTTAGACCTTGCTTGTAAATAAATTAACAAAGTAGGTCCTAAGTCTATAATTTTATTGGTTTATTTTATTAATGACCATTCTAACACTAATGGTTAGTTTTGATTATCAACCAAAAATACTTGCACGGACTTATGTCACAAAGATAATACCAATACATATATTTATATTGGCATATAATATTTTATATAATTGTTTTAACGCTACATGAACAACAAAGGACGCTAGTTTATCATGCATGAAATATTTTTGTATACTCGTTGCATGTTTGTTTTGATATAAATAAGATGTTGGATGGTAACACGTTAGAGAAAATGTTAAGAGTATATGACATATTATATTATTATACTTTCTTATCTAGCATGCAACGTGTGTATGTATCTCCCCCCAAAATTTGTAAAACTAAAAGAAAAGGGGCCATAAAGACTCACTTTTGTTGCGTGGTCTAAGCTCGAGATTAGTTTGTTTTTGGAAAGCTTCTCGTGACAGACCACAAACCGATAACAAGGAAAGGAAACCAAATCCAATGGAACACTTATGTATCTATAAGTCTAGTTATCTCATATTATATTTACACTTTAGACCTTGCTTGTGAATAAATTAACAAAGTAGGTCCTAAGTCTATAATTTTATTGGTTTATTTTATTAATGACCATTCTAACAGTAATGGTTAGTTTTGATTATCAACCAAAAATACTTGCATGGACTTATGTCACAAAGATAATACCAATACATATATTTATATTGGCATCTAATATTTTATATAATTGTTTTAACGCTACAACATAGGAGAGTAGTTTATCATGCATTAAATATTTTTGTATACTCGTTGCATGTTTGTTTAGATATAAATAAGATGTTGGGTAGTAACACGATAGAGAAAATGTTAAGAGTATATGACATATTATAGTATTATACTTTCTTATCTAGCATGCAACGTGTGTATGTATCTCCCCCCAAAATTTGTAAAACTAAAAGAAAAGGGGCCATAAAGAGTCACCTTTGTTGCGTGATATAAACTCGAGATTTATTCGTTTTTAGGAAGGCTTCTTGTGTCACCTTTAAAACCAATACTAAAGAAGAAAATCGAGACTCTTGCCTCTTCTTTGTTATTCGAAATTGTAAGTTCAACACCTCCAAGAGAGGTACTCTTGGGTTGAGTTTGAAATAAAGATTTTGCAGTGAGTGAGGGAGTTTGTAATAGTTTTGTGTGTGTCTTAAATGGGGAAGCAAACTTGGTATTTATCAATTTGAAGTTCACTCGTGTGTTCCATTATTTGGTGCAAATTATGGTTTTTGTAATAGTATTATGGAGTACATAGTTAGTAGGAGGGGGCAATACATGGAAACTATTCTCATGATGATCATGGCATTTAAGGACACAACGTACACAACCATTAGTGGTGATTTAAGATGTGAGCATTGTTTGGATTGGACAATGCATCTACGTACACTCTTAAATGATAACAATAGGAACCATGAAGGTGAATAGAGTTTTTGCATGCAGTAGAGTTTTTGCAATGATTCAACTAGTAGAGCCATGGCTTATACTATTCCCAGCATTATTGATTCTAGGAGGCAAGTTTCTACTACACTATTTGAATTATCACAAGAATATTAGTACATCAAATATCCTAGCACGTGTTTTATGGGTTGTGTGTGATTGTTTTAAAAATGAGAATTTATATAATTGAATTGAAATGTCTCTTCTTTTTAAACAAATAACGTTTACCCATTTTTTAAACAATATTAATGGTTTGGTTTAACGATAAATTGTCAAACCGTATTTATATAACGATAAAATTTCTAAATTTCTGTATCGTTGGACAAGCTTTTTAACCACTTGAGATGCTTGGCAAGTGTTTAATAATTTAAAATGTTCCATATATATATTTTATCATTCAATCATTTTATTCCTTGGTTCATAAAAAAAAAATTTATAACGGTGGTTTGGTTGACGCATTCCGACCTAAAATTACCAAATTGTTACATTCTCCCCCCGTTAAAAGGATTTTGTCCCAAAATTTAACTTGCAGTCGGGGCATCTTTGAACAATTGGGGATATTTCTGCATTGTCTGATATTCTCGTTCCCAAGTGAACTCTGGTCCTCTCTAAGAGTTCCGGCGTACCTTCACGATGGGTATGCGGCTCTGTCTCAATCGTTTTATTTGTCGGTCCATTATTTCTACGGGTTCCTCAATGAAATGAAGTTTGGTGTTCAATTGGATTTCCTCAAGAGGGATTTCGAGTGTGTCATCAGAAAGGCACTTTTTCAAGTTCGATACATGAAAAACATCATGTACGCTTTCTAACTGTTGAGGTAGTTCAAGTCGATACGCAACATGACCAATCCTTTCCCGGACTTTGAATGGTCCTATATATCGTGGGTTCAATTTGCCTCTCTTCCCAAACCTGATCATGCCCTTCCAAGGTGATACCCTTAACATGAATCTGTCCCCAACCTGAAATTCTAAGGGTTTATGCCTTACGTCAGCATAACTCTTCTGACGATCGCGCGCCGTCCTCAGTATGTCCCTAATTTGTACTATGTTTTCGGTTGTCTCGTGAATTATCTCTGGTCCAGTGCGTAGAGTATCTCCTGAATGTACCTTGGCCAATTGGGTGTCTCCGACCTCTGCCCAACATAGTGGAGACCGACATTTCCTTCCATACAATGCTTCAAACGGTGCGGCCTTTATGCTAGCGTGATAGCTGTTGTTATAGGAAAACTCAATCAAAGGCAAGTGAGTATCCCATGAGTTCCCAAAGTCTATCACACAGGCTCGGAGCATATCTTCTAGAGTTTGGATGGTTCCTTCACTCTGACCATATGTCTGAGGATGGTAAGCCGTACTCATGTCTAGACGGATACCTAAGGACTTTTGCAGTGACTACCAAAATCGAGAGGTGAATCTACTGTCTCGGTCAGAGATAATAGAGATTGGGACTCCATATAGTCTCACAATCTCTTTTAGGTATGTTCTGGTCAACTTTTCCATCTTGTCTGTCTCCATAATTGGTAGGAAATAGGCAGACTTTGTTAACCTATCCACTACCACCCAGATTGTGTCGTAAGCACATGGTGTTCTGGCTAACTTGGTAATGAAGTCCATAGTGATTAGTTCCCACTTCCATTCGGGTATCTCTGGTTGTTGTAGCAAACCCGAAGGCTTTTGATGTTCTGCCTTAACTTTAGAACAGGTTAGACACTTACTTACGTAAGTGGCAATCTCGGCTTTCATGTTTGGCCACCAGTACAACATCTTTAAGTCGGGATACATCTTATCGGATCCTGGGAGAACGAAATATCTTGTCTTATGAGCTTCGTCCATGACTAAACTCCTGACGTTTCCGAATTTGGGCGTCCAGATTCTGTTCATGAAGTATCGTGTTCCATCGTTTCTAAGATCGAATTGCTTGTCTATTCCTCGTAAAGCTTCGTCCGTTTATGTTTTCTTCATTTATAGCTTCGAGCGGAGCTTCTCTTATCTATGCACTGAGGTTGGAAAGGATAGTCATGATTAATGCTCGTACACGTCAGGGTTTGACGTGTTCCTTACGACTTAGTGCATCTGCCACAATGTTTGCTTTCCCGGGATGATAGCGAATTTCACACTCGTAATCATTTAGTAATTCGACCCATCTTCGTTGCTTCATATTTAGTTCCTTTTAATTGAAGATATGTTGGAGACTCTTGTGGTCAGTAAAGATGGTACATCTCATACCATACAAGTAGTGTCTCCATATTTTCAGTGCGAAAATCACTGCTCCTAATTCAAGGTCATGGGTTGTGTAATTGACCTCATGCACTTTGAGTTGTCTGGAGGTGTAAGCAATCACTCTATCTCTTTGCATTAATACGCAAACTAATCCTTGATGAGACGCGTCGCAGTAGACAACGAAGTCTTCAGTTCCTTCTGGAAGTGATAGGATTAGTGCGCTACACAACATTTGTTTTAATTTCTGGAAAGCAGTCTCTTGCTTTTCTTCCCAGGTAAATTTCACATCCTTCTGTGTTAATGCAGTTAGAGGTTTGGCCGTCTTAGAGAAGTTCTCAATAAATCTCTGGTAGTAGCCATCAAGGCCTAAAAATTGGCGCACTTCAGTCGGTGTTCTTGGTGCGTCCCAGTTCTTGATTGCTTCGATTTTTGCGGGATCTACAAGTATCCCTTTGTTGCTTACGACGTGCCCTAAGAAGTGTACTTCTCTGATCTAAAATTCTCACTTGGAGAATTTTTCGTACAGTTTCTCTTTTCTTAGTAGTTCCAATATTAATCGTAGATGTTGGTCGTGTTCTTATTTTGTTTGTGAGTATATCAGGATGTCATCAATGTATACGATCACGAAATTATCTAAATAAGGCTTACAAACACGGTTCATGAGGTCCATGAACACTGCGGGGGCATTCGTCAGACCGAACGACATAACTAGAAACTCATAATGTCCGTATCGAGTTCTGAAAGCGGTTTTTGGTACGTCTAATTCCATCACTTTAAGTTGGTGATGTCCAGAATGTAGATCTATCTTGGAATAGTAACTAGAGCCTTGCAATTGGTCGAACAAGTCATCGATTCTTGGGAGTGGATAACGGTTCTTGATCGTTAACTTGTTCAACTCCCGGTAATCGATTCACATTCTGAAGGATTCATCTTTCTTCTTGACAAATAAAAATGGTGCTCCCCAAGGTGAGAAACTTGGTCTTATGAAGCCTTTGTCAAGAAGTTCTTGCAATTGGCTTGAGAGCTCTTCCATCTCTGACAGGGCCAGTCTGTATGGTGATTTGGCTACCGGGGCGCGCCGGGAGTTAGATCAATTTTGAACTCAACTTGTCGGTTTGGCGGTAACCCAGGCAGGTCTTCTGGAAACACATCGGGGTAGTCACATACTTGTGGTATGTCTTTTATCTCCCTTTCCTTGCTCTTTTTATCTACTATGTGAGCCAAAAAGGCGTAACATTTCTTGTGTAGATATTTCTGAGCCTTTGTGCAAGAGATTAACTTTAGGTTTTGTCCCGATTTATCCCCGTAAATTGTCATAATCTCCCCATTGGGTAGGGTCAACCGTACATCCTTCTCGTAGCATAGGATCTCAGCATGATGAGGGGCAAGCCAATCCATGCCAACGATAATGTCGAAGCTTCCGATAGGCATGGGCATAAGGTTTATTTGAAATACGTGGTCATTTAGAGTTAGTGTGCAATCTATCAGTATTTTAGTAGTGCTCTCTATTTGACGGTTTGCTACTTCTACTTCGTATGCTACCTCTAACTTCCTAATCTCATGGTTTAAACGTTGTTTAAATTTTGGACTTACAAATCTTTTATCGGCACCTGAGTCAAAAAGTATTGTAGCATACAAGTTATTGATGAGAAACGTACCACTGACCACCGATGGATCTTGGATGGCGTCCTTGTTTCCGATCACGAATGCTCTTCCACTGGCATTTCCTATCTTGCCCTTCAGCTTTGGGCAATCTCGCTTGAAGTGTCCCTTTCCACCACACTCATAACCCGTCCTTGCTCCTCCTCCTCCTCCTACCCCAGTGCCAATGTTCTGACTTCCCACTTCTCCTGTCGGGATTTTACAGAAAGGGGCGATATCTCCCTTTCGTTGCAGTTGGTGCATTGAAAACATTCCCCGCTGTGGTGTCGGTTGCAGATGACACACAAGGGGTGTTTTCCTGCATAGTTTTTCTGGGGTGTAGGTGTTGGAGCTGGAGTTGTTGTTGTTGCAACGTAGACCTTCTTTCTCTTTGTTGTGCGTGAATCTCCTCGGCCCACTTTTCGTTTGTTGGGTTCAACCCTAGGAGTTTCAAACTTTTCCTCTAGGGACCATCGACTAACTTCATTGTTGGTCAAACGTTTAGCTAGGTTCTTAACACTTTCGTAGCTTGTAACCCTTGATGAGATGGCCATTCCCTTGATTTGAGGTGCCAATCCCCAAATATAGCGTTCAATCTTTTTGTGCTCTGGAATTACAAGTGTCGGGCATAGTAGGGATAGGTCATTGAACCTCGTAGTGTAAGCTTTAATGTCCGAACCTTTCATTCTTAGGTTCCAGAGTTCATTTTCCAGGTTCTGGATCTCATCCCTAGGGCAATATTCTTCTACCATCATTGCCTTCAGATCTCCCCAAGATAAGGAGTTGGCAGGAATGATGCCCATTGTTTTCACCTGCTCGATCCACCATGACAGGGCTGAGTCGAGGAGAGTGCAAGTAGCAAATCGTACCTTGTTATCCTCAGCACAATAACTGATTTGGAATACAGATTCCATTTTCTCGAACCACCTTGTTAAACCTATGACTCCTTCATTGTCGTAGAAGGTCTTAGGATTATAGTTCATGAAATCTTTGTACGAACAAGCCCTTCGGTTTTCATTGTAGTTTATGTTTGTACTACTCCCTGGTCTTGTTCCTGTTCCATCGATTTCTATGATGGGGGTTTCATGGTTTGTGCTCCTAGAATTTGTTAGAGCTATAAGGCGGTCTGAGATTAGTTGCTCCAATTCAGCTGCTGTTTGGGGAAGTCCCGTCGTCAGAGGTGGAGGTGGTGGAGCATCATTCATTTGGTTTTCAGTTACTGGGGTTATTGGCGGGTTTCTTACTGGCCTTGTACGGGGTCGCCCCCTTCGTGAAGTCGTTGGCCTTGTTGTTGGCGCTGCTGCTGGACGAGTTCGGGGGTTGCTTTTTCGTGGAGGCATTGTGGATGTCCTATTAATCCAGCAGCATGTTATTAGTTTCATGTTGTTATGGTTGTTGTTTGTGGCATGGGACTGAATAATTAGTTTATTTATTATTGTGCATGAATTTAAATGTTTGCATAAAATTCTCATGATAGATCAATAATAACTTCCTTATATCATTCATTAAGATACACGTTTTATTAGCACACATTACAACGAGAACACTATAGGGTACAAAACCCTAACCATGTTTACACGGAAACAGATAAAACCTATACGTGAGTCATTAAGCGACCCACGGTCTATTACACACGCTCCTACATGCTCATTCTACTTCATCACCAAATTTCCTTCTCCATTCATCAATTCCATAATTCCCTTGTCATGCTACACTCTCCTAATTGATCCCGAAGTTACGAGACAATGTTTTCAGTATTTCTCTGACCTGTTCCTCTAAAGTCGGGATCCTTTGCTCCATCCCTCGGGACCTTTCGTCTGCTTCGATTGCCCTAGCCTCTGCCGTCCTCATCAAGCCCTCATATTCCTGTCGGCTTGCTTCTTGAGTACTGATGTAGTTGTAAGTGGCCATCACCATATTGGGATCCCCCTGATAACATTATAGTCTTGGTTTCTCAATTCTCTCTATTGCTGGACGTGTCGGGTGAGTCTAGCGTTGTTTCTTTCCACGACACTCACTTCATCACTCACCATTTTGATTTGGTTTCCCAAACGGAGGGTGCGATCGAATTGCAGGGTTAGAGATCCAACATCTGTAGGGTCCTGGGGCTTTGTCCCTGAGGGTTGTCCAACTTCGTACCCTTTCTTTCTTTCTTTATCCTGGTTTGCCAATGGTGGCTAGTCTTGCATTGGTTCGTCCGGAAAGGGGCTATATAGAACCTTTTTGTCCTTGGGCCTAAGGAATTATGTTGGGGTTTTCTTGGTAATGCTCCTGCAAGGCGGAATGGATTTTTGGATGGTTGCCCTAGTGTGATGCATTCCGAAGCCAATGCGATGTGTTACGGGTGGAGGGGACACAGTGAGTGCGACTATGGCGATAGGTGTCGCTTGGGTTACCGGTTCCTTTGCTTCTTCCTCGGAATCCGAATCTGCATCCATGTCATCTTCCGATTCCTCTTCCGAATATTCTTCCGAATATTCTTCCGGGTCTTCCTCCAGGTCTTCCTCTGGTTCATCGTCAGGGATAAGTATCGGTGCTTGGTTGTTTTGAGTTGGGAAGTAGGGATCCCCTACCAATGGCACACGTGAGTTAACCTCTTCCTTGCTTTTCTCCTGTGATTGCGATTTCATCCTATATTAAGGTTTTATTAGTATTTCGTATTGTTCATATCATTTATTTTTATAAGGATTTTTTTAGCCCAGATTTTTACAAGATTTTTAACAAATCAACTATTTTGCTTAGGTTAGGTAGTGCATAAATCTTACCATAATAAAACTTAGGTGCGCAACTAGGTTTAGTTGTGGTACGACACATGTACTAAGGAACCTAGTTGAATATTTGATTTTTAATTCCTTGTATATTTCTTATCTTGGATTAGTGTTTTCTCATCGAGGAACTGGGTTATTACATAACTCTATATCTTGTGTATTATAAATTACCCTTTGTTTATTTTAGGAGGTATAATTAATAATACTTTTCATTTATAGATTTATTGGAATAAATCTAAGAATAGGGTCTTTATCATTAAGAACCTAATTATTAAGTGATATAGATCTATGAGGATAGACCTAAGGATTTTAGGTTTAAGAATGACTAGCCATAAAAGAGTAAGCTATAGTCGTTTAGCTCTGATACCAATCTGTCACACCCCGACCGATTGTGGAATCACCGGGGTTGCGACGTGAAACGTCGGTTCATAGTTAACAACATACATCGAATATTACAGGATTAAAATAACATTACATTCTTCCAAAGTATGAAAAAGAAGAAATACATTCTTTAGTAAATCCCAAACGACGACTAATACCTAATTCAAGTTCTATAAAGCATATAACAAGTGGACAGGTTACTCAGTCAATAGTTTATTTAAGGAGAAATATTCTCCTTACCCTGTAGGCGTTCTTCCAGCTTTTAAGTTCCTGAAGATACATACGTTTTAAAAATACGTCAACAAAAATGTTGGTGAGCTTTATAGGTTTAGACTCCAATGGTTTATAATCAAAAATACATTTGTGACCTTTTAAGATTATAAGTATGTATTTAGTCCGCACTTGTAATCCCATACAAGTAAAATAGTTTGGTTCATTGTTCATAACCAAGAAATCATGAGTCGTAAGTATCGTGCTGAAAATATTATAAATACGAATTATATATAATAATGTTTTCAACACTTATCCATTTTGTTCAAAAGTTCCCTTTTAACGATAAAACTTCTAGATTAAAATTTATGGGTTCTAGTATGAACCTATAACCGAACTATGGACGCACAAGCCTCTGTAAAGCAGTACGGTGAGCAGATGTACTGTGACCATCACAACGCTTCATCGACGTTGTGAAATATATAAGTGACTGAACGATTACGCCCGTTTTGACTCGTCAGACGATGGTTGTAGCTAGCAACCGCAAGCGGGGCTGTCAACCCGTATAGATCTATACCAATGTTCCATGTTCCTTTCGGATTAACGGTTATAGCACAGAGGGCTTTGTACTAAGTTTTTGAGTTTTTAGCGATGAAGTGTTTCTTATACAGAATATCCTTAAATTGTTAAGTCTAGGATTCTTGTCGTCATTTATATTCCGAGCCTTAACAATGTTTGCATTTCTTTGTCGTCACATTCAGATATATAGTTGTACATACACTATTATACATATATTTTTAAGAGTATGTAAATATGTATGTATATATCGTTGAAGGCATTAAAATATTACTTCAATTCTTTGTTTTTTCTTGAAACGTTAATATCCTTTTCATAAGTTTTCTTTTTATATAAAATATCTTATTTTATATAAACAATCATATTCTAAAAAAACTACTCATTTTTATAAAATACTACAAGATCTCCTTATAAACCCCGTTTTTATATAAAATATCATTTTTATATAAAAATTATCATATTTTATAAAAACCACTTATTTTTATAAAATGTTACAAGATCCTTTTGTAAACTCCATTTTTATATAAAATATCAATTTTATATAAAAATAATCATATTTCATAAAAACTACTTATTTTATAAAATATTACAAGGTCTTTTTATAAACTCCATTTTTATATAAAATAACAATTTTATATAAAATAATCATGTTTTATAACATAAATCGAATGGAACGCTTATGTAACTATAAGTCTAGTTATCTCATATTATATTTACACTTTAGACCTTGCTTGTAAATAAATTAACAAAGTAGGTCCTAAGTCTATAATTTTATTGGTTTATTTTATTAATGACCATTCTAACACTAATGGTTAGTTTTGAATAACAACCAAAAATACTTGCATGGACTTATGTCACAAAGATAATACCAATACATATATTTATATTGGCATATAATATTTTATATAATTGTTTTAACGCTACATAAACAACAAAGGACGCTAGTTTATAATGCATGAAATATTTTTGTATACTAGTTGCATGTTTGTTTTGATATAAATAAGATGTTGGGTGGTAACACGTTAGAGAAAATGTTAAGAGTATATGACATATTATAGTATTATACTTTCTTATCTAGCATGCAACGTGTGTATATATCTCCCCCTCCCCCCCCTAAAAAAAATTTATAAAACTAAAAGAAAAGGGGCCATAAAGACTCACTTTTGTTGCGTGATCTAAGCTCGAGATTAGTTTGTTTTTAGAAAGCTTCTCGTGACAGACCACAAACCGATAACAAGGAAAGGAAACCAAATCCAATGGAACACTTATGTATCTATAAGTCTAGTTATCTCATATTATATTTACACTTTTGACCTTGCTTGTAAATAAATTAACAAAGTAGGTCCTAAGTCTATAATTTTATTGGTTTATTTTATTAATGACCATTCTAACACTAATGGTTAGTTTTGATTATCAACCAAAAATATTTGCATGGAATTATGTCACAAAGATAATACCAATACATATATTTATATTGGCATCTAATATTTTATATAATTGTTTTAACGCTACAACATAGGAGAGTAGTTTATCATGCATTAAATATTTTTGTATACTCGTTGCATGTTTGTTTTGATATAAATAAGATGTTGGGTAGTAACATGTTAGAGAAAATGTTAAGAGTATATGACATATTATAGTATTATACTTTCTTATCTAGCATGCAACGTGTGTTTGTATCTCCCCCCAAAATTTGTAAAACTAAAAGAAAAGGGGCCATAAAGACTCACCTTTGTTGGGTGATATAAACTCGAGATTTTTTCGTTTTTAGGAAGGCTTCTTGTGTCACCTTTAAAACCAATAGTAAAGAAGAAAATCAAGACTCTTGCCTCTTCTTTGTTATTCGAAATTGTAAGTTCAACACCTCCAAGAGAGGTACTCTTGGGTTGAGTTTGAAATAAAAATTTTGCCGTGAGTGAGGGAGTTTGTAAGAGTTTTGTGTGTGTCTTAAATGGGGAAGCAAACTTGGTATTTATCAATTTGAAGTGCACTCGTGTGTTCCATTATTTGGTGCAAATTATGGTTTTTGTAATAGTATTATGGAGTACATAGTTAGTAGGAGGGGACAATACATGGAAACTATTCTCATGATGATCATGGCATTTAAGGACACAACGTACACAACCTTTAATGGTGATTTAAGATGTGAGTATTGCTTGGATTTGACAATGCATCTACGTACACTCTTAAATGATAGCAATAGGAACCATGAAGGTGAATAGAGGTTTTGCATGCAGTAGAGTTTTTGCAATGATTCAACTAGTAGTGCCATAGCTTATACTATTCCCAACATTATTGATTCTAGGAGGCAAGTTTCTACTACACTATTTGAATTATCACAAGAATATTAGTACATCAAATATCCTAGCACGTGTTTTATGGGTTGTGTGTGATTGTTTTAAAAATGAGAATTTATATAATTGAATTGAAATGTCTCTTCTTTTTAAACAAATAACGTTTACCCATTTTTTAAACAATTTTAATGGTTTGGTTTAACGATAAATTGTCAAACCGTATTTATATAACGATAAAATTTCCAAATTTCTGTATCGTTGTACAAGCTTTTTAACCACTTGAGATGCTTGGCAAGTGTTTAATAATTTAAAATGTTCCACATATACTTTATCATTCAATCATTTTATTCCTTGGTTCATAATAAAAAAAAATTTATAACGGTGGTTTGGTTGACGCATTCCGACCTAAAATTACCAATTGTTACATTACCGAGTAACCGATCCACTTGTTATATGCTTTATAGAACTTGAATTAGGTATTAGTCGTCGTTTGGGATTTACTAAAGAATGTATTTCTTCTTTTTCATACATTGGAAGAATGTAATGTTTTAATCCTGTAATATTCGATGTATGTTGTTAACTATGAACCGACGTTTCACGTCGCAACCCCAGTGATTCCGCCATCGGTCGGGGTGTGACAGATTGGTATCAGAGCTAAACGACTATAGCGAATAGTACTTTCCTTAAGGGAGCACAACTATAGTCTAAGGGCTTACTCTTTTAGGGCTAGTCATTCTTAAACCTAAAATCCTTAGGTTTATCCCCATAGATCTATATCACTTAATAATTTGGTTCTTAATGATAAAAACCATATTCTTAGATTTATTCCAATAAATCTATAAATGAAAAGTATTATTAATTATACCTCCGAAAATAAACAAAGGATAATTTATAATACACAACATATAGAGTTATGTAATAACCCAGTTCCTCGATGAGAAAACACTAATCCAAGATAAGAAATATACAAAGAATTAAAAATCAAATATTCAACTAGGTTCCTTAGTACATGTGTCGTACCACAACTAAACCTAGTTGCGAGCCTAAGTTTTATTATGGTAAAATTTATGTACTACCTAACCTAAGCGAAATAGTTGATTTGTTAAAAATCTTGTAAAAATCTAGGCAAAAAAAATTCCTTATAAAAATAAATGATATGAACAGTACGAAATACTAATAAAACCTGAATATAGGATGAAATCGCAATCACAGGACAAAAGCGAGGAAGAGGTTAACTCACGTGTGCCATTGGTAGGGGATCCCTACTTCCCAACTCAAAACAACCAAGCACCGATACTTATCCCTGACGACGAACCAAAGGAAGACCCGGAGGAAGACCCGGAAGAAGATTCAGAAGAGGAATCAGAATATGACATGGATGGGGATTCGGATTCTGAGGAAGGAGCAGAGGAACCGGTAACCCAAGCGATACCTATCTCCATAGTCGCACCCACTGTGTCCCCTCCACCCGTGTCACATCGAATTGGCACCAGAATGCATCGCACTAGGCCAACCATCCAAAAATCCATTCCGCCTTGCAGGAGCATTACCAAGAAAACCCCAACACAATTCCTTAGGCCCAAGGACAAAAAGGTTCCATATAGCCCCTTTCCGGACGAACCAATGCAAGACCAACCACCATTGGCAAACCAGGAGGAAGAAAGAAAGAAAGGGTACGAAGTTGGAAAACCCTCAGGGACAAAGCCCCAAGACCCTACAGATGTTGGATATGTATCCCTGCTATTCAATCGCACCCTCCGTTTGGGCAACCAAATCAAAATGGTGAGTGACGAAGTGAGCGTCGTGGAAAGCAACAATGCTAGACTCACCCGACACGTCCAACAACTGAGAGAATTCAGAAACCAAGACTATAATGTTATTAGGGGGGATCACAATATGGTGATGGCCACTTACAACTACATCAGTACTCAAGAAGCAAGCCGACAGGAATATGAGGGCTTGATGAGGACGGCAATGGTCAGGGCAATCGAAGCAAACGAAAGGTCCCGAGGGATGGAGCAAAGGATCCGGGCTTTGGAAGAATAGGTCCGAGAAATACTGAAAACATTGTCTCGTAACTTCGGGATCAACTAGGAGAGTGTAGCATGACAAGGGGGTTATGGAATGAGTGAATGGAGAAGGAAACTTGGTAATGGAGAAGAATGAGCATGTAGAAGCGTGTGTAATAAGCCGTGGGTCGCTTAACGATTCACGTATAGGTTTTATCTGTTTTCCATGTAAACATGGTTAGGGTTTTGTACCCTATCATGTTCTTGTTGTAATATGTGCTAATAAAATGCGTACCTCAATGAATAATATAAGGAAGTTATTATTAATCCATCATGAAAATTTTATGCAAACATTTAAATTCATGCACTATAATAAATAAACTAATTATTTAGTCCCATACCACAAACAACAACCATAACAACATGAAACTAATAACATGCTGCTGGATTAATAGGACAACCACAATGCCTCCACGAAAAAGCAACCCCCGAACTCGTCCAGCAGTAGCGCCAACAACAAGGCCAACGGCTACACGAAGGGGGCGACCCCGTACAACGCCAGTAAGAAACCCGCCAATAACCCCAGTAACTGAAAACCAAATGAATGATGCTCCACCACCTCCACCTCTGACGACGGGACTTCCCCAAACAACAGCTGAATTGGAGCAACTAATCTCAGACCGCCTTATAGCTCTAACAAATGCAAGGAGCACAAACCATGAAACCCCCATCATAGATATCGATGGAACAGGAACAAGACCAGGGAGTAGTACAAACATAAACTAGAATGAAAACCAAAGGGCTTGTTCGTACAAATATTTCATGAACTGTAAGCCTAAGAACTTCTACGACAATGAAGGAGTCATAGGTTTAACAAAGTGGTTCGAGAAAATGGAATCTGTATTCCAAATAAGTTACTGTGCTGAGGGTAGCAAGGTATAATTTGCTACTTGAACTCTCCTCGACTCAGCCCTGTCATGGTGGAACGAGCAGGTGAAAAGAATGGGCATCATTCCTTCCAACTCCTTATCTTGGGGAGATCTGAAGGCAATGATGGTAGAAGAATACTGCCCTAGGGATGAGATCCAGAACCTGGAAAATGAACTCTGGAACCTAAGAATGAAAGGTTCGGACATTAAAACTTACACTACGAGGTTCAATGACCTATCCCAACTATGCCCGACACTTGTAAGGCCAGAGCACAAAAAGATTGAACGCTATATTCGGGGGTTGGCACCTCAAATGAAGGGAATGGTCATCTCATCAAGGGTTACAAGCTACGAAAGTGTTAATAACCTAGCTAAACGTTTGACCAACAATGAAGTTAGTCGAGGCTCCCTAGAGGCAAAGGTTGAAACTCCTAGGGTTGAACCCAACAAACGAAAAGCGGGCGGAGGAGATTCACGCACAACAAAGAGAAAGAAGGTCTACGTTGCAACAACAACAACTCCAGCTCGAACACCCACACCCTAGAAAAACTATGCAGGAAAACACCCCTTGTGTGTCACCTGCAACCGACACTACAGCGGGGAATGTTTTCAATGCACCAACTGCAAACGAAAAGGACACACTGCCCCTTTCTGTAAAATCCCGATAGGAGAAATGGGAAGTCAGAACATTGGCACTAGGGTAGGAGGAGGAGGAGCAAGGACATGTTATGAGTGTGGTGAAAAGGGACAATTTAAGCGAGATTGCCCAAAGCTGAAGGGCAAGACAGGAAATGCCCGTGGAAGAGCATTTGTGATCGGAAACAAGGACGCCATACAAGACCCATCGGTGGTCATTGGTACGTTTCTCGTCAATAACTTGTATGCTACAATACTTTTTGACTCGGGTGCCGATAAAAGCTTTGTAACTCCAAAATTTAAACAACGTTTAAACCATGAGATTAGGAAGTTAGAGGCAGCATACGAAGTAGAAGTAGCAAACGGTAAAATAGAGAGCACTACTGAAATACTGATAGATTGCACACTAACTCTTAATGACCAGGTATTTCAAATAAACCTTATGCCCATGCCTATCGGAAGCTTCGACATTATCATTGGGATGGATTGGCTTGCCCCTCATCATGTTGAGATCCTATGCTACGAGAAGGTTGTACGGTTGACCCTACCCAATGGGGAGATTATGACAATTTATTTGGATAAATCGGGACAAAACCTAAAGTTAATCTCTTGCACAAAGGCTCAGAAATATCTACACAAGAAATTTTACGCCTTTTTGGCTCACATAGTAGATAAAAAGAGCAAGGAAAAGGAGATAAAAAGACATACCACAAGTATGTGACTACCCCGATGTGTTGTCAGAAGACCTACCTAGGTTACCGCCAAACCGACAAGTTGAGTTCAGAATCGATCTAACTCCCGGTGCGGCCCCGGTAGCCAAATCACCATACAGACTGGCTCCGTCAGAGATGCAAGAGCTCTCAAGCCAATTGCAAGAACTTCTTAACAAAGGCTTCATAAGACCAAGTTTCTCACCTTGGGGAGCACCAGTTTTATTTGTCAAGAAGAAAGATGGATCCTTCAGAATGTGTATCGATTACCGGGAGTTGAACAAGTTAACGATCAAGAACCGTTATCCACTCCCAAGAATCGATGACTTGTTCGACCAATTGCAAGGCTCTAGTTACTATTCCAAGATAGATCTACGTTCTGTATATCACCAACTTAAAGTGATATAATCAGATGTACCAAAAACCGCTTTCAGAACTCGGTACGGACATTATGAGTTTCTAGTTATGCCGTTCGGTCTGAGGAATGACCCCGCAGTGTTCATGGACCTCATGAACCATGTTTGTAAGCCTTATTTAGATAAGTTCGTGATTGTATTCATTGATGACATCCTGATATACTTACAAACAAAAGAAGAACACGACCAACATCTACGATTAATATTGGAATTGCTAAGAAAAGAGAAACTGTACGCAAAATTCTCCAAGTGCGAATTTTGGATCAGAGAAGTACACTTCTTAGGGAACGTCGTAAGCAACAAAGGGATACATGTAGATCCAGCAAAAATCGAAGCAATCAAGAACTGTGAAGCACCAAGAACACCGACTGAAGTGTGCCAATTTTTAGGCATTGTTGGCTACTACCATAGATTTATTGAGAACTTCTCTAAGACAGCCAAACCTCTAACTGCATTAACACAGAAGGATGTGAAATTTACCTGGGAAGAAAAGCAAGAGACTGCTTTCCAGAAATTAAAACAAATGTTGTGTAGCGCACCAATCCTATCACTTCCAGAAGGAACTGAAGACTTCTTTGTCTACTGCGACGCGTCTCATCAAGGATTAGGTGGCGTATTAATGCAAAGAGATAGAGTGATTGCTTATGCCTCCAGACAACTCAAAGTGCATGAGGTCAATTACACAACTCATGACCTTGAATTAGGAGCAGTGATTTTCACACTCAAAATATGGAGACACTACTTGTATGGTACGAGATGTACCATCTTTACTGACCACAAGAGTCTCCAACATATCTTCGATCAAAAGGAACTAAATATGAGGCAACGAAGATGGGTCGAATTACTAAATGATTACGAGTGTGAAATTCACTACCATCCCGGAAAGCAAACGTTGTGGCAGATGCACTGAGTCATAAGGAACACGTCAAACGCAGACGCGTACGAGCACTAACTATGACTATCCATTCCAATCTCAGTGCACAGATAAGAGAACCTCAGCTCGAAGCTATAAAAGAAGAAAACATAACGGACGAAACTTTACGCGGAATGGATAAGCAATTCGATCTTAGAAACGATGGAACACTATACTTCATGAATAGAATCTGGACGCCAAATTCGGAAACGTCATGAGTTTAGTGATGGACGAAGCTCATAAGACGAGATATTCCGTTCACCCAGGGTCCGATAATATGTATCACGACTTAAAGATGTTGTATTGGTGGCCAAACATGAAAGCCGAGATTTCCACTTACGTAAGCAAGTGTCTAACCTGTTCTAAAGTTAAGGCAGAACATCAAAAGCCTTCGGGTTTGCTACAACAAACAGACATACCCGAATGGAAGTGGGAACTAATCACTATGGTCTTCATTACCAAGTTACCCAGAACACCATGTGGTTACGACCATGGTTCTAAAAAACGTGCCATGGTGCACCTCAAGACATGTCATGGCTCAAGGCGTGGTGTAGCCGTTACGAAAACTTCCAAGGTGGGTTTGTTAAGTGTGACACCCAAATAACATGTCAAGATGCGCCTTATCGCGATATGGCGCGAGTTTTTTTCAAGGCACGCGTTTTTTTGATTTTTTTATCGGGCCTAAAATAATTGAGTTTTTGTTAACTTTTTATATTAAATACTAATATAACACTACTAAAAACTTGATATACTTGATAAAAATCAATAATTATATGATTTATCTTTTTTAATATATATAAAATAGTCATGCCTTGAAAAACGCCATGGCTCGCCAAGGCTTGTCATGGATTAACTTTTACCTTGCCGCCAAGCCACGACTCACGTTATTTAGAACCTTGGTTACGACACAATCTGGGTGGTAGTGGATAGGTTAACAAAGTCCGTCCATTTCCTACCAATTAAGGAGACAAACAAAATGGAAAAATTGACCAGAACATACCTAAAAGAGATTGTGAGACTACACGGAGTCCCAATCTCTATTATCTCTAACCGAGACAGTAGATTCACCTCTCGATTTTGGTAGTCACTGCAAAAGTCCTTAGGTACCCGTCTAGACATGAGTACGGCTTACCATCCTCAAACAGATGGTCAGAGTGAACGAACCATCCAAACTCTAAAAGATATGCTCTGAGCTTGTGTGATAGACTTTGGGAACTTATGGGATACTCACTTGCCTTTGATTGAGTTTTCCTATAACAACAGCTATCACACCAGTATAAAGACCGCACCATTTGAAGCATTGTATGGAAGGAAATGTCGCTCTCCACTATGTTGGGCAGAGGTCAGAGACACCCAATTGGCCAAGGTACATTCAAAAGATACTCTACGGACTGGACCAGAGATAATTCACGAGACAACCGAAAAGATATTACAAATTAAGGACAGACTGAGGACGACGCGCGATCGTCAGAAGAGTTATGTTGACGTAAGGCGTAAACCCTTAGAATTTTAGGTTGGGGACAGAGTCATGTTAAGGGTATCACCTTGGAAGGGCATGATCAGGTTTGGAAAGAGAGGCAAACTAAACCCACGATATATAGGACCATTCAAGGTCCTAGAAAGGATTGGTCCTGTTGCGTATCGACTCGAACTACCTCAACAGTTAGAAAGGGTACGCGATGTTTTCCATGTATCGAACTTGAAAAAGTGCCTTTCTGATGACACACTCAAAATCCCTCTTGAGGAAATCCAATTGAACACCAAACTTCAATTCATTGAGGATCCCGTAGAGATAATGGACCGAGAAATAAAACGATTAAGGCAGAGTCACATACCTATTGTGAAGGTACGTTGGAACTCTCAGAGAGGACCAGAGTTCACTTGGGAAAGGGAAGATCAGATGATGCAGAAATACCCCCAATTGTTCAAGGATGTCCCGACCACAAGTTAAATTTCGGGACGAAATTATTTTAATGGGGGGAGAATGTAACAATTGGTAATTTTAGGTCGAAATACGTCGACCAAACCACCACAATAAAATTGTTATATTATGAACCGATGAATGAAACGGTGGAATAATAAAATATATGTAGGACGTTTTAAATTTATAACAACTTGCCAAATATCTCAATTTGTTAAAAATCTTGTCTAATTGTAACATCCCGAAATTCAGGTACAACTATTTAACCCTTCTCTTTTGTCAAGTTGTCAAGATTTGCCCTTGAGTGGAAATTGTAGCAAATGAGTACGCTGGGCGTACTCAAGAGTACGCTGCGCGTACTCATGCGCTTATTTTGGACGCGGACTCGCCTAGGTACGCTGGGCGTACCCAGGGTTACGCTGGGCGTAGTTGGCCCAGGTGCAAAACCCTAATTGTGGCTTGAGGGCTATAAAAGGAATGAGATGGTCTTGTCCCCAGCCACCATCCCTCAGAGAGAAACCCTAGAAGAGCAACTTTATCGTTCTAAAGCTAGTGTGTGTGTTCTTGAGCAAGAAAGTGCCTTTGTGTGTTAGTAAAGAAGAAGAGGAGGTTCTTGTGGAGGCTAGAAGTTGGAGTACAAGCTTGGATCTGAGTTCTACAGAGGGAGGAGCTTCACTTGGAGGTATAAAGCTCAAAGCTTTCCTTGTTATTTTTGATTTGTGCTTTATGGACCATTTCTAGGGTTAAAGTCCCAAAGGTGGAGACTTTATGAGCATAAAGGACTCCATGGACCTAGATCTGTCCCATTTCAGTGATATTTGTTTTATAGATCCATAAAGTTTCCATCTTGGTCGTTGATATGAGGTCATGCTTGAATTATGAGCTTTCTAGAGTTGGGAAATGGAATGTTATGGGTGTTAGTGACTTGTCCAACCATGCAAAGGCTTAAAGTCACCAACTTTATGGATTAAGAGGCTTAGAAATGGTCAGATCTAAAAGTTGGGCATGGGTCTTAACTGTTTAAGACCTCAAGAGCTAATGAGTCTGAAACTGGGAGTTACGCTGGGCGTAATCCCAGTACGCGCGGCGTAGGGGGTCGCCTTCCCCGTTTCTGTGAGGTCGCCGGGTACGCCCAGCGTACAGGCTTGGTACGCGCAGCGTAACCCGGAGAGTTGACTTTTGTTGACTTTTAGGGTTTGGTCAACAATTGGACTTTTGGGACCATTGAGGGGTAAAATGGTCTTTTAACCTTCTGAGAGGACATAGGAAGGGATTAGTTTAGCCTTGAGAGCCGTTAATGATTTGAAATAATTACTTTATGTGATTAGGCGGGGCTAGGTCGTTGTTTCGAGATTCAGGGATATGGAGCACGTGAGTTACTAGACATCATACGAGGTAAGTCTTCTCACTATACTGTACCTGGAAGGGTACTTATGTGTGACCGGAAGGTCTTGTATGCTATGATGTATGTGCTATATGCGGTTATGTGATATGTATGTGCTATGTATGATTATGTATGATATGGACCGGAAGGTCAAGAGGTTACGGACCGGAAGGTCGATACGGGTAGGACCGGAAGGTCTACCGGGATTTGGGACGAGAGTCCCCTGAGACACATGGATCGGAAGATCCTACAGAGTTGTGGCCTGGAAAGGCGTATGTGTGGCATGTGGTATTTTGGAGAACTCACTAAGCATTTATGCATACAGTTGTTATGATATGTGTTTCAGGTACTAGCGAGGACCGTGGGAAGGCGCCGGCATGATCCGTACACACTTATGGAGTTTATGTTATTGAGATTTTGGGACATGTTTTTGTTATGACACAGTGACACATTATGTTTTGTGATTATCATGTGAATGAAAGTATGATTTAAAAATGAAAAATTGTTTTGAAAATTTACGTTGTTACACTAATGATAGAGGAATTGGTGAATATCGTAAATTGATATACGAATTACAAACACTAATGGGTGACAAATTAAAGGTCACAAATATGACTAACGCCTTAAGATCAAGGACTATAAGAGATAAATAAAAGAAGAGTAGTCATCAAACAAATATGGCTGCACATGAATCCCTATTTATGCTTTATGACGTCTCTTTCTCTCCACATGTACACTCAAGCAATTAGTACGTGAGCACATAAATGAATTGTGCCATTTCATTTCAATCATTCACTAAAGTCACTGGACACTCTCCAATGTGTAGCCATAATGAGAATACTTTCCATGTATTGTCCCCTCCTACTAACTATATACTCCATAATACTATTACAAAACCCATAATTTGCACCAAATAATGGAACACACGAGTGCACTTCATATTGATAAATACCAAGTTTGCTTCCCCATTTAAGACACACACAGAACTCTTACAAACTCCCTCAGTCACTGCAAAATCTTTATTTCAAACTCAACCCAAGAGTACCTCTCTTGGAGGTGTTGAACTTACAATTTCGAGTAAACAAAGAAGAGGCAAGAGTCTCGATTTTCTTATTTGGTATTGGTTTTAAAGGTGACACAAGAAGCCTTCCTAAAAACGAACAAATCTTGAGTTTATATCACGCAACAAAGGTGAGTCTTTATGGCCCCTTTTATTTTAGTTTTATAAATTTTGAGGGGAGATATATACACACGTTGCATGCTAAATAAGAAAGTATAATACTATAATATGTCATATACTTTTAACATTTTCTCTAACGTGTTACCACCCAACATCTTATTTATATCAAAACAAACATGCAACGAGTATACAAAAATATTTCATGCATGATAAACTAGCATCATTTGTTGTTCATGTAGCGTTAAAACAATTATATGAAATATTAGATGCCAATATAAATAAATGTATTGGTATTATCTTTGTGACATAAGTCCATGCAAGTATTCTTGGTTGATAATCAAAACTAACCATTAGTGTTAGAATGGTCATTAATAAAATAAACCTATAAAATTATAGACTTAGGAACTACTTTGTTAATTTATTTACAAGCAAGGTCTAAATTGTAAATATAATATGAGATAACTAGACTTATAGATACATAAGTGTTCCATTGGATTTATGTTATAAAACATGATTATTTTATATAAAATTGTTTATTTATATAAAATGGAGTTTATAAAAAGACCTTGTAATATTGTATAAAATAAGTAGTTTTTATAAAATATTATTATTTTTATATAAAATTGATATTTTATATAAAAATGGAGTTTACAAAAGGATCTTGTAACATTTTATAAAAATAAGTGGTTTTTATAAAATATGATAATTTTTATATAAAAATGATATTTTATATAAAAACGGAGTTTATAAGGAGATCTTGTAGTATTTTATAAAAATGAGTAGTTTTATAGAATATGATTGTTTATATAAAGTAAGATATTTTATATAAAAAGAAAACTTATGAAAATGCTATTAACGCTTCAAGAAAACAAAGAATTGAAGTAATATTTTTATGCGTTCAATGATATATACATACATATTTACATAATCTTAAAAATATATGTATAATAGTGTATGTACAACTATATATCCGAATCTGACGACAAAGAAATGCAAACATTGTTAAGGCTCGGAATACAAATGACGACAAAAATCCTAGACTTAACAATTTAAGGATATTCTGTATGAGAAACACTTAATCGCTAAGAACTAAAAAACTTAGTACAAAGCCCTTTGTGTTATAACCGTTAATCCGAAAGGAATGTGGAACATTGGTATAGATCTATACGGGTTGACAGCCCCGCCTGCGGTTGCTGGCTACAACCATCGTCTGACGAGTCAAAACGGGCGTAATTGTTCAGTCACTTATATATTTCACGACATCGATGAAGCGTCGTGATGGTCACAGTACATCTGCTCACCGTACTGCTTTACAGAGGCTTGCGCGTCCATAGTTCGGTTATAGGCTCATACTAGAACCCATAAATTTTAATATAGAAGTTTTATCGTTAAAAATGAACTTTTGAGAAAAATGGATAAGTGTTGAAAACATTATATATATAATTCGTATTTATAATATTTTCAATACGACGACTCATGATTTATTGGTTATGAACAATGAACCAAACTATTTTATTTGTATGGGATTACAAGTGCGGACTAAATACATATTTATAATCTTAAAAGGTCACAAATGTATTTTTGATTATAAACCATTGGAGTCTAAACCTATAAAGCTCACCAACATTTTTGTTGACGTGTTTTTAAATGTATGTATCTTCAGGTTCTTAAAAGCTGGAGGAATGCCCACAGGGTAAGGAGGATATTTCTCCTTAAATAAACTATTGACCGAATAACCGGTCCACTTGTTATATGCTTTACATAACTTGAATTATGTATTAGTCGTCGTTTGAGATTTACTAAACAATGTATTTCTTCTTTTTCATACTTTGGAAGAATGTAATGTTATTTTAATCCTGTAATATTCGATGTATGTTGTTAACTATGAACCAACGTTTCACGTCGCAACCCCGGTGATTCCGCCATCGGACGGGGTGTGACATAAATTAACAAAAAAAACCCATGAAACTATTTTTTATAATCCTTAAGAATTTTCAAATAAGTAGCTTAAATATAACTTACAATAAGAATAGCTAAAAGTAATATTATATAAAAAATTATAATGTTATCTTTAAAAATAAAAACAATGTTTATTGTTGTAAATAATTACAATCAAAGAAACTAACAATATTCATCAAATAAATTTTAAAAAAATTAAATTTCTGAAACAAAATTAAAATAATTAAGAGTTTTCAAATACATTATTTTAATAACTTACAACAACAATAGTTAAAGTTAACATTATATACAAAAAATATATTGTTACCTTTAAAAACAATAACACTGTTTGATGTTTTAAATAATTAAAATGATAGAAATTAATATCTTAAGCGAATAAACTCTTAAAATTAATTAATCATAACAACAACTATAAATATCATTAAGCCATATATAAGTGTAAACAACGTCATTATCATATAATTAAAAACAAACAATGTTTATATCAACTTATTATAAGATTTATTATATAAGAGCTAAGAACAACATCATTGATATATTTAAAAAACATATATTTATAAAGATTTCAAATATATTATTGTATTATGTGCAACGCACGGGTATTCGTCTAGTATATCTTATAAAGCTAGCATTTTTCCTTGAACCCCATGCATTTGAAACTCCCAATACTATATAGAAGCATATTTGCTCAAACCACGTTCATTTGAAACCTCTATCTTTTAACTAATACAACTCAAAAGTCTTCTTAATAATGATTTAACACTTAAAGTGTTTTATAACTTATATTATGTTTAATAAGCACTTAATGAAACGTTTACTATAAAAAAATCAATCTTTTGGGTATACATGCATACAAATCACATACAAACTTCATAAAGAAAACAAGCTTAAAGGTTTATGTGTTGGCTTTTTTCGAGATATATTATTATGTTATAGCTTTTAATTTGTAAATTTGTTATATACTAATTATTTTTATATTTTTATTGCTTTTGGATTCTTTTAATACAATTGTTTTATGTTGTGTTTTAATTGTTAATATATATATATATATATATATATATATATATATATATATATATATATATATATATTAGATCGGATAGATGTTATCGATCATATGTTATATACCGTGATGTGGATAATATTTAATTGGATATGTTAAATATTATCGTTTGTTTTGTATCGCTTCAAAAAAGTAACTAACTAAAAGTCGTGAATATTTTAAATTTTCCATGTAAATCTGAAAGATATATTTTTCTTTTTACCGCATGTATTTGAAACTCTAATTACTTTTCAATTTCTTTCTAATAATGATTATACATTGGTTAATAACATTAAATATGTGTAAAACGCTAATTGTAATCCTAAAATTAACTAAACTTGAATATTAAATTAACACATTTTACTTCTACTTAGTTTTGATATATTATTTCTTAAATTGTCAGTTTAAAGTCAAAACATTTGAATAATTTGTATAAAATACTTAAATTGTTAATTTAAATACAATGTTAAAGTATTAACTTAAATGGAAATTTCAATTAAACTTAAAGAAAATTCAATGACTATTTTGTAAATAGTTATAAGTTATAAATTATAGTGTTAAACGTAAAAAACTAAATTGTAATCCCAAATCATTTAAAATATTTCTTAAAACTATTTTTATAAACATTAATAATTTCTAAATAAGTATCTTACAAATAACTTACAACGATAATAGTTCAAAGTAATATTGTTACCTTTAAAAACGAAAACAACGTTTGATGTTTTAAATAACTACAGTAATAGAAATTAAAAAGTTAATCAAATGTAGTTTTTAAAATCTATTTTTTTAAAACTAATTAATCATAACAACAACTATAAATAACATTAATTCATATACTCTATTTAATTTTATTTATGAGTAACATGATGATAGAGTCCACCGAGACGATTAAGCCTATATAGTTTTAATAGATTTAATATGATCATATATATCAAAATAATCAATATTTTCTACTAAATTAGTATAAGAATTTTTATATTAAAGTTAACTCTGACGTTTTTATATATAAACAACATATATTTTAAATTTATAATTGTATTACGCGCAACGCACAGATATTCGTCTAGAGGCATTTTTACTTGCACCACATTCATTTGAAATCTCCATGACTTTTCAATTTCTTTCTAATAATTATTATAAATTGATTAATAATGCTAAATGAATGAAAAAACTAAATTCTAATCATAAATTACTAAACTACAATATTAAAATATCATATTTTACTTATATTTATTAAATTATGATTTTAACTTTTTAACATATTATAGTTAATTTATTAATTTAGATATGTTGTTGTATGTGAACAATTGTCATTATAAAGTCATAACTTTTATATAATTTATGATTTTATACAAAATAGTTAAACTATTAATTTCAATATAATGTTAACGGTTAACTTAAATCAAAATTTTAGTTAAACTTGAAAAAATCGAGAGACTATTTTATAAATAGTTACAGGTTATATATTATAATGTTAAACTTAAATTGTAATCCTAAATTAACAAAAATGACTATGAAACTATTTTTTATATTATTAAGAATTTTCAAATAAGTAGCTTAAAAATAACGTACAATAAGAATAGTTAAAAGTAATATTATATAAAAAACTATAATGTTATCTTTAAAAACAAAAACAATGTTTGTTGTTTTAAATAATTACAATCAAAGAAACTAATAATATTCATCAATTAAATTTTAAAAAAGTTAAATTTCTGAAACCAGATTAAAATAATTAAGAGTTTCCAAATACATTGTTTTAAATAACTTACAACAACAATAATTAAAGGTAACATTATATATATAAAAAATTGTTACCTCAAAAACAAAAACAATATTTGATGTTTTAAATACTTACAATGATAGAAATTAAAATCTTAAACACTTTTGAAAATTAATTAATCATAACAACAACTATAAATATCATTAAACCATATATTATATTTAATTTTATTAATAAGTAACCCACATGTACAGGCCATTGAGACAACTGAGATTATAGAATTTTAAAAGATGTCTATATTATCATATAATTAAAAAAATAATATTTATACCAACTTATTGTAAGATTTATTATAAAAGATATAACAACAACTTCATTGATATATTTAAAAAACATATATTTCTAAATATTTCAAATATATTATTGTATTATGCGCAACGCACGGGTATTCGCCTAGGTTATATCTATATATATACTTATAAAGGAAGCATTTTTCCTTTCACCACAGTCATTTGAAACTCTCATGCATTTTTCCTTTCACCACATTCATTTGAAACTCCCATGACTTTTCAATTTCTTTCTAAAAATGATTATAAGTTGGTTAATAAGGTTATATAATTATCTTTACTTCTACATATAAAGTTATGTTTTTTAACTTTTAACATATTATACTTAATTTATTAATTTTAACATATTGTTGTATGTAAATTATTATCATTTTAAAGCTATAACTTTTGAACAATTTGTATAAAATACTTAAATTATTAATTTAAATATAATATTACACGGTCAACTTAGATATAAATTTTAGTTTAACTTAAACAACCCAAAAAATATTTTTTAAATAGTTAAAAATGATAAATTGTAGTGTCTTTCTAATAATGATTATAATTTGGTTAACAAGTTTAAAATTAATATCAAACCTAAAGTGTAACCATAAATAAACTAAATTTCAATATTAAAATAATATCTTTACTTCTACTTATAAAGTTTTGACTTTAACTTTTAACATATTATACTTAATTTATTAAATTTAATATGTTGTTGTATGTAAACCATTATCAGTTTAAAGCTACAACTTTTGAACAGTTTGGACAAAATACTTAAATTGTTAATTTAAATATAACATTACAGTGTCAACTTAAATATAAATTTCAATTCCACTTAAAAAACCCAATGAATATTTTGTGAATAGTTAAAAGTGATAAATTGTAGTGATAAATGAAAAAACTAAATTGTAATCTCAATTTAACTAAAATATTTCCTAAAGATAATTTTATAATCGTTAAAAGTTTTCAAATAAGTAGCTTAAAATAACTTATAATAACAATAGTTAAAAATAACTCTATATAAGTGATTATATTGTTACCTTTAAAATAAAAAAAACAATGTTTGATGTTTTGAATAATTATAATGTTAGAAATTAAAACGTTAAACAAATAAATTTTAAAAAATGAATTAAAAATAACAAAAACTATAAATAACATTAAACCATATATTATATTTAATTTTATTCATGAGTAACTCGAATGTAGAAGTCATTCAAACGATTGAAATTATGCATTTATAATAGATGTATATATTATCATATAGTTCAAAATAATTAATATATTATATCAATTTAGTATACGAATTATTATATCAAATTTAACAACAACGTTATTGTTATATTTAAAAAAACATATATTTGTAAAGATTCAACTATATAGGTCTTTCTGCGCAACGCGCGGGCATTCGCCTAGTATACTTATAAAGGAAGCATTTTTCCTTTCACCACATTCATTTGAAACTCCAATAACTTTTCAATTTCTTTCTAATAATGGTTATAAGTTGGTTAATAAAGTTAAATAAATATCTAACCTAAAGTGTAATCATATTTAAACTAAATTTCAATATTAAAATAATATCTTTACTTTTACTTATAAAGTTATGTCTTTAACTTTTAACATATTATACTTAATTTATTAGTTTTAAAATGTTATTGTATGTAAATCATTATCATTTTAAAGCTACAATTTTTGAACAGTTTGGATAAAATACTTAAATTGTTAATTTAAATATAACATTATAGGGTCAACTTAAGTATAAAATTTAGTACAACTTAAACAACCGAAAGAATATTTTTGTAAATAGTTAAAAGTGATAAATTGTAGTGTCTTTCTACTAATGATTATAAGTTGGTTAATAAGGTTAAATAAATATCAAACTTAAAGTGTAATCATAAATAAACTACATTTTAATATTAAAATAATATCTTTATTTCTACTTATAAAGTTATGTCTTTAACTTTTAACATATTATATTAATTTATTAGATTTAATATGTTGTTGTATGTAAACCATTATCAGTTTAAAGCTACAACTTTTGAACAATTTGGAAAAAATATCTAAATTGTTAATTTAAATATAATATTACATGGTCAACTTAAATATAAATTCCATTTCCACTTAAAGAACCAAAATAATATTTTGTGAATAATTAAAAGTGATAAATTGTAGTGCTAAATTCAAATACTAAATTATAGAATATGTCTTTAACTTTTAACATATTATATTAATTTATTAAATTTAATATGTTGTTGTATGTAAACCATTATCAGTTTAAAGCTACAACTTTTGAACAATTTGGATAAAATATATAAATTGTTAAATTAAAAATAACATTACATGGTCAACTTAAATATAAATTTCAGTTCCACTTAAAAAACCAAAAGAATATTTTGTGAATAGTTAAAAGTGATAAATTGTAGTGCTAAATTCAAATACTAAATTGTAATCTCAATTTAACTAAAATATTTGCTAAAGAAATTTTTATAATCACTAAAAGTTTTCAAATAAGTAGCTTAAAATAACTTACAATAACAATAGTTAAAAATAACTATATATAAATTATTATATTGTTACTATTAAAAACAAAAAAAACAATGTTTGATGTTTTAAATAATTACAAAGATAGAAGTTAAAACGTTAAACTAATAAATTTTAAAAAATTAATTAACAATAACAACAACAATATAACATTAAACCATATATTATTTTTTATTTTCATTCATGAGTAACCCGCAGGTAGAGATTATTCAAACGATTAGGATTATACAGTTTTAATAAATGTATATATTATCATATAATTAAAAATAATCAATATATTATATCAACTTAGTATACAAATTATTATATCACATTTAACAACAACGCTATTGTTATATATATAAGAAAATATATATTTGTAAAGATTTCAACTATATTGATGTTTCTGTGCAACGCGCGGGCATTCGCCTAGTATAGTATAAAAGAAACATTTTTCTTTTCACTACATCAATTTGAAACTCTCAACTCTTAATATTTCCACTTAATATATATAATTTATTAACTTAAATATATTGTTAATTATAAACATTATCATAAATAGAAGACTTCTTGAATTATCAATATGATATATTAAATTTGTTGACTTCAATATGGTGTAAAATGCATAACCTAAATTAATATATCAAACAAACTTAAATATATAGTGTAAATTTTAAAACCTAAATTTTTTTAAAATACTCAAAATAAAAATATACATAAATCTAAAAGTCGAATTAACTAAACAATGTCCAATTTTTTTTTTATAATAACTTATTAAGTTTTTTTTGAGTTAATTTATAATAATAATAATAGTTAAAAATGACATAAAATTATAAATTTAATTATGCTACATTACAAACAGTGGTTAATAATTTAAATAAACACCATGGTGAAAGTAAAACATCGTCAGAAAATTTTAAAAGTTAATAAATCATAACAGTAGTTAGTTAAAATAGTTGAGAAATATAACTAATTTTATACAAACGTAAACGTGAGTGGGAACCATTAAATGATTAGATTTTAATAAGTGTTAAATTATCTATTTTTCAAATTAATTATAATTTTACATCCATTAAATGTAATAATTATTATTTTATAGTTAATATAAATGATATAAATATTTTCAATAACATATAAAGTTTAACTGTATAATTTTATTCCGCTTAATGCGCGAATATTCGATTAATTTATGTATAATTGGGTTAAATGCTGTAATACCCCGACTCCCAGGTATACAATTTAAAAGCATAAAATCATATTCTTAGACCTACTCGATGAGTTGGTTGCCCCCAACTCGTCGTGTAGAAGCGGTTCAGGCCGCGTTATTTATGAGGCCTACTCGACGAGTTGGAGGAACCCAACTCGATGAGTAGGAGCTAGAAAATGAAACCCTAATTTCCAGGGTTTTACACCCTATTTAAAGGGTCATTAGCCTCCCTCAACCTCCCTTACTGTTCCCATTGAGCTCAGAAAACCCTAATCTCGAATACTCTCCATTTTTGTGTGTAAAGAAGCTTGGAATGTGGTTTTTGTGAAGAAGGCTTGAAGTCTAAGGAGCTTGGAGAAAAGAGAAGCTTGTGGATCTGACTCTACTTCATCTTGGCATCATTTTGAAGGTAAAAAGTCGTTACCTTGACTTATCTTTAGCTAGATTTCATCGTGTAAAGGTTTAAGGCCATATTCTAGTTGGTTATGGGTTATTTTGGGTATTGGGCATGATCTGAAGTTGTAACTTCAGATCTGGACTCCTCTAAGTCCCTATAGTCATAAAGTTATCATATTTAGCAAGCTTGGGCCCTTCTTCTTGGTTTAAACCTTTCCCTTAGCTTGATTTTGGCACTTAGGACCATGCATGTACGTAAAGTTTGCAACTTTACGTGGAAACCATGCCCTAGGAGGTTATATCTGCAATATGGAGCTTTGGGGTAGCTTAAAAATGTCTGAATGAGAAATGGACTGAAGAGACTCGACGAGTTGCTTGGTCAACTCGACGAGTCTGATGAAGATTGGCCGTTGTTGGTTTCTACATGGACTCGACTAGTCAGTGAGACGACTCGGCGAGTCAGTTAGGGTTTTCCTGATTTTTGGACACGCATGGACTCGACGAGTTGTCTGGAAACTCGGTGAGTCAACCAGGGTTTTCACGATTTCTCGAGTTCTTGAAAGACACGACGAGTCAGTGAACTGCACTCGACGAGTTGGTTCAACATGGACTGTTGACCTTGACCGTTGACTTTGACTTTGACCAAGGGTTGACCAGTTTGACTTCTGGGGGTATTTTAGTAATTTGGGAATTTATGGAAGTGGATCATTGGTGGATGTAGGTGTTGGAGTTGGAGCTGTATTTGGAGGAGTTTGGCATTATCATTCCGAGCTACTTGTGAGGTGAGTTGTCCTCACTATACTAACAGGGTCGAAGGCACCAATGTCGGCCCTTTTCAGATTTGTATCCGGGTTTATTGCATGATATGCTTATTGATTTACATCCTGGTAGTTAGGATGGTAATATGCTTAGTGACATGGTTAGGTCGGTATCCAGGTATATAGGATGATGCTATGTTAGTGACCGGTTAGGTCTGTATCCTGGTTATAGGATGTTGCTATGATTAGTGATTTGTTAGATCGGTTTGACTAATATATATGCTAGCGTATGATATTATGTGCACATGATTGTTTGGTTTGGGGGTTGGGTTGAGGCGGTCCTGCTTTGTGCTGAAGGCCAACATACCCAGGGCGGACTAGATAGACTACAAGCCTGGGAGGGCATACTAGTCAGGCCGAAGGCCCGACGAGCGGTCCGGATAGGCTGAAGGCCCTGCGAGACGGTCCAGACATGCTGAAGGCTCGGAGAGCGGTCCAGATAGGCTGAAGGCCCTGCGAGGCGGTCCAGTCAGGCTGAAGGCTCATTATGCATGCTGTTTGTTTATATGATATATGATTGTATGATGTTATGTGACATCCCCATTTTCACGGCCAGAAAAGACCGATTTTGTTTATGCTTTATAAAAATCAGAGTACCTCTTTTAATAAAAATGTTGTGGAATTTGTTCCCGGAAAAACATGATAAATACGTTATCAAAGTACTTCCGAAGAAATGTGTTTTTATTCATTTTCAAAACCTTGGGATGTCATCGTCAATACAGAAACATAAGCATAAACAGAACTTACATTCATCTACCCTAGTGATCTACATCTCTTTTAAATCTCTCAGTGTAAAGTAGCTTCGTATCGACACCTGTGATACAAATAAGCTTGAGTGGGTCAGGTTGGGAAACCTGGTGAGTACATAGGGTTTTCAACCCACAATAATATAATAATTATGTTTAAACAACAAACAATCAACCCAATTACCCATCCCCATTATCTTCCTTACTCTTAAGGATCTACCCTAAGAATCATCTATCCTGCATTCGTTCATTTCTAAGCCCATTGCTTCCAGGGTTTATATGATAGACACTAAGTCCATAGCTGCCAATGCTTGTTCGTAAAGCACTAATTCCCATAGCTACTAAAGTTCATTCATCGGGTACTAAATCCATAGCTACCAATGTTCAGCTAATAGGTACTAAATCCATAGCTACCAACGTTTATTTAATAGGTACTAAGTCCATAGTTACCAACGTTTATCTAACAGGTACTAAGTCCATAGCTACCAATGTTTATTCGATAGGCACTAAGTCCATAGCTGCCGATGTTATTTGTTAGGCACTAAGTATATAGCTGCCAATGTTCACTCATATCATCTTTCATCTCTCATCATTCATCTACCCATGTTTTACCCAACATATTCCTAGATATAAAATACATATACAGTTTAAATTATTTAAAACATGTACAAAATTGTTCATCCAACATAGAAAGCAAGTATTCAAATAATATGCACACATAGCACGTAATTTATATAAAATACTTCATATCTATGTGTAAGATGAAAGTAACTATGCACTCACCTGATTAGGTGGTGACTCTGCACTTGGACAACACTTCGTTACTCTTAAAACAATTTTACTTTGACAAAACCTAGTATCATTACCACTAGAGTTTAGTCTAATGTTCAACGAGACTAATTAATAGTCTTACTATTATTACTATTATATAAACGTTAAAACAATACTCTTCACCCACTATGTACAGACAGGGGCCAGACATGAAACACCGGAAGGCAGGATCATTTTGGCATATAGCACTTCTGAAATCCAACAACCCAGGCGGCCCTTCAAGCCGGATTCCCCGTACCACGAGTGGTTAAAAAGATATTATAACGACACTTATATAACCCATAATAATAGCTCAAATAATTATTATAAGGTCCTAATAACGTTACTATATTTAAATAAAAGCTATATTCAAAATTAGGTAGGCGTATCTTACCTACGAGGGGGTTTGGATAGAAGTCGGGCTCTGCAGGGTGTTGGATTAGTGTCTAAGTCCATAACTATTTTGGTATGTACTTGACCCGATTGTGAGCATGATCCTTTTGGGTTGCCTTCACCATAGCAATTTGTAGGATGAATTAAGAAGAGAAAGGTTTAATTATGATTTATTAATATATTATGAGAATAATATATTAAAGGAGAAATCATATTGTTTAATTAATATTAGTCAAGAATTAGTTAAGAATTAATTTAGTGGCTAAAAGAGATTAATTAAATATAGGGAGCTGGACTGCAATTATTGGATAATTGAGTTATTGGGCTAGGGAATGCTAAAGGAACAAGGGGTGAACGAAATTATGATGGGAGCCCATCATATTTTCGTCCATGGCCTTATTCCAGAAGGTTCCATGGGCTGCTTAGAGTTTAAGCTGTCCATTAGGGTTTTGACTGAAACCCTAGCAGCCCACACAAGTATATAAAGGACCCATATGGCCCCAAAAACGTGTGGATCTGATTCCTAAGGGTTCTTAGACGAATTTTGGGTGCCTCTCTTCTTCTCTTCTTCATCCAGTTGCTTAGTGGTGTTTGTGACTCCATTAGAGGTACTACACTTGTGGTACTTGCTTTCAAAGCTAAGGAGATTCAAGGAACTAGTTGTTATTACTATATAACAACAAAAGGTATGTATTCTATTCTTCTATATGGATTTCGAAAATATTAGTAGCATGCCAGGTTTCTTTTTGTGTTCATAAAGTTGTATAACTAATAGTGAAAACATAGATCCAACTCCAGGGTTGCATGCACACATAGGATTGTTTGTATAAAACCCAACAGTGGTATCAGAGTCATTGGTTTTTGTTTTCAATTAGATTCTATACAAAAGTATGAATTTGACATATTAGGGTTTATAGCCAATAAACCCTAAAGGCATGATTTTCGAAATTAGGGTTCATAAACCCTAAATTTCGAAATTTGGTTAGGGTTTCCCAAATCCTTTCGTTAGCCTCCAAGATTTCGAATTCTAGGGTTATCCAACCCTAGGATTTCGAAATTGGCCTCCTCCCCAAGATTAGATCCAAATTTTTAGGGATTTAGATAATGCCATATCTTGTAATTATCTTTTAAGTGTTTAAATTTGGTAATTAAAGATTTTGAATTATCCCATCCCATAATTTCGAATTTTAGGGGATTTAAGGGATTAGGTTAAATTAAGTGTTTAATTTAATAGATATCCTCCAAGATTTAATAATTCAAATTAATTGTTTAATTTTGGATAATTATTAAATCAAATTTTAATATTTAAGATTAAAAGGTTTTAATTTTTCGAATTTTTTTTAAACCTAATTGTTTTGAAAAGTTCAAAACTTGCCCTCAAGTTTTGGAATTTAAAAGTTGATTAAAAGTTTAATTTTGAAATGTTAAATTCTAAAACCCTCGTATTTTGAAAAGTTCAAATTACACACTTATGGTTTTGTTAAGTTAATTAAAAGTTTAATTAAAAGAGAAAGTTAATAAAACCACCTAGTATTTTAAAAGTGTAAAAAATACACCCTATACTATATATATGACATTAAAAGTCTAATATTATATATATCTATGAGTAAACAGTCAGTCTTACCATTAGTAGGCCTCATTCACGAAGCTGGTCTATAAGGGGTGTTTAAGGAAATTGCCTATAAAATGGCGATTGAATGGGTATCCACTCTTACCCACCGCACTCTTGACTAGTGGAGGGTCGTTAGCCGAACGGGTAGGATAGGACGAAACCTTCCATTATAAGTATAATGAAGTACAAAGTAACTACATGCTTTTACAAATTCCCAAATTCTAGTTACTTTAGGCAAAATGTGAAATTGTATGCTAATCCATGGAATTACACTTCGTACCCTTGTCAAACGTTAGTGGAGCGTGTGTGGTTAACCGACACACTAATTTGGGATTGACATTGGTGGCGAAGGGTGGCTCGATGTTTATCATAGATCAATGGAGCGTGTGTGGTTAACCGGCACATTGATTACGTGATAGTATCATTGAGTGCATCACGTAGATTCGTATGGTTATTCACACCTTGTTTGTGATCCTCGGTATCCCAGTCGCAAATTTGAAGGGCATAATCGAGATTAAACATGCCATTGAAAAGTTCAATGAATCTCAAAAGATCTAGGAGTTTCAATTCATTTAAAACTTAAACTTCTTTTTCGTTTTTCATGGTGGAAATTGGTAAATCGTCATTTACCTACCTTCAAATATTCTGCAACTAGATTACGACATCCCTTTTCTAGGTTGTAGAATGTTGTGTTGGATCCTAGCCTTGATGTTTCATTTGGGTGTTACATCAAGGATTCTTATCAACTAACTTGAATTTTCTCCCGTTTTATAGATGTCTAAATCTTACAATGGTCTTCCCAAGTCCCTTGGAACAAGCTTTCCAAATAAAGATGACGTTCCATGATACGATAAAGGAAATGAGAGTCATGCTTCACTTCCTCCACCTCCTCCAATTATTCTCCCTAACCCATAAGTTCAAAGTCTTGAAAAGTTCAAGCTCACTCAAGCCTTATTGGCAAGTAAACACGAAGATGGGAAACCTGTGTGTGCACACGTCTTGGAGATAAAGTCACACATTGACAGGTTAAGGATGTTGGGTGTCGAGATTTCAGGTGAGTTGGCTGTTGACTGGGTTCTTCAGTCGCTTCCTGAATCATATAGTGAGTTCGTTAGAGAGTACTATATGATGAACCATGACGTGACCCTCATTGATTTGACCTATTTGCTTATAGCTGCTGAATCAGCAATGATTTGGCGTGCTGATCAAGCAAATTTGTCTGGTGAATCAAACTCCCAAACTTCAATGGACATTGAAAATGGTGACATTGGAAATCCAGAAAAGGTAAATTCTGAGATAGTTCCTTGTGCCATTCCAAAAGAGTCCATTTTCTTCTATTGCCAAGAGAAGGGGCATTGGAGACGAAGCTGCTCTATTTACCGGAGAGATCTGAGAGATGGGAGAGTCAAGACGTATGGCTCTACTTCAGGTAAAATCTATTAACTAACTCTATAAGTTCCTATTCTTTGATTCTTAATACATGATGTGATAAGATTACATTTTGATGTTTTTGCAGGATCGAAGAAAAGAGAGGAAGCTTAAGGAAGAAGCGTGCTGAATCTGATCATGAAGAAATGGATTTCGATCGCATGGACTCGAGGATCAGATTTTTGAGCTGCTACTCTAGAGTTAGGATAGATTGATAAGAAATATGTAATAGCATAGTTTTTCAGTTGAATTGCATTGTAAGGACAAATTTTTCCGCAATAAAATAAATTTTGATTTTGTCTTATTTATTTATCCTTGCAATGGTGTGTATGAAAAATTGATGTTTGATTGTTTCTATTGTTAGCAATAATGGATTTGATTCTTAATTATGTTATTTGTGGAAATGTCGAGAATTTGCCAAATAAGGGAAGATTCTCATCGCCCAAGTTTCAGTTGGACAGAAACTTGGAGTCATGCAACTTGGTTGCGTGATGAATGAGAAACTTCAATCATCCTGGGCTCTTCCCCTTCGAACGAGGTGGTGTGTGCATATGGGCTCTTCCCCTTCGAATGAGAAACTTCAATCATCCTTGGTTGCGTGAATCAAAGTGTATAAATAACATCCCAATATATCAGAGTAATATAAAATGCAGAACGAGGTGGTGTGTGCACTGCAATCATCCTGGGCTCTTCCCCTTCGAACCAGAAGTACCTGAAAACATAAACTGAAAATCGTAAGAACAAGCTTAGTGAGTTCCCCAAAATACCACATACCATACATATAAAACATATAATGGGCCCTTCACCGAGCCCTGCTCGGTAAACGAATCTGTCACTCATCAGGCCCATCCTGTCATCGGGCCCCGCCTGGTAAACATGCAAACACATAAACACATGAAAAGATCACAAAGATAAATGCAAATCACCAAGATAAATAGCATACAATATAATCATCAGGCCCCACCCGGTATACATAAACACATAACACATGCAAGGGTCATGCAAACAACTAGCATACTAATCATAGCAAACCATGGGTCAGCATTGGTACCTTCAAACAGCTAAACATAGTGAGGAAACTCACCTCTAGCTGCTAAATCTCTCAAATAAATCTCGGTCTGCTGGTCCGAAAATCCCCGTAGCATCATCAAATAATTTCCAATTAATAATTGGATCTCGACCCATATTCAAGAATCTAAGCTACTTGACCAATTTTCTAGGTAAAAGACCATTTTACCCTTTTCCTTACTTGGCCCAAAACCAAGGCCCAAACCAACTACTCAAAAGGCCCAAATTCCTTAAATGGCATCATAAGGCCCATTAAGGCCGTACTTCCAAATTGGGCCCAAAAATCATCATGAACCTAATCCCAAAGAAGGCCCAATATCCATTTATGGTCTAAAGTCAGAAGTCCAATGGTCCAACAAGGCCCACACCCTAAAAGCCCAAAATAGTCCCGAGTCCAAAGGCCCAAACGGAGAAGCCCACTTGTAACACACCGATTTTCATGTATTTTTAAATTCATCCCCTGGGTTGTAATTAGGTCATTTCTAGTCCTTGCGGAAGAAAGAAGTTGGCCCTTTTTGGATGAAGGTGTTGAAGTCAAAGTAGTCCGAGTGTTCGATGACGTTCCGGAGCCCAAGGGTATAATCGTAATATGTTAATTTGGGCCTTTATGAATTTTGGGTTCTCATTCGGGAAGCTTTAAGACTATGATGAGTTTCTAGAAGTGTAAGGCTTCTCTTCACCTTTCCGTGGATATAAAGAACATCGAAAACGGAGTTGAAACGAAGAAGTTATGACCGTTCGAAGTTGGAAAGGATCTGGGAAAAACTGAGCTCACGACATGAGCAGTTGGAGCTCATGATGTGAGAAGCGATAAAACAGAGATGTTGATTTAAAATTTGCTCACGACGTGAGCATTAAGAGCTCACGATGTGAGTAACGCTGCAGCCCAAGCCCAAGATATTTTAGGGTTTCCATCGTATTTAAACACCAAACCAGCCTCCCTCACCCTAAACTCAGTAAAACCCTAACCCTAGCCTCTCCTTGTGTTCTTGAACTTTTGGTGGAGTTTTGGAGGTGTAAAGAAGAAGAGGAAGAGCATCTAGTCCATCATTTATGCATTCAAGCATCACCATCATCCATTTTGATACCTTCTGTACCTATGGTGAGTTTCGAGTTCATTGCTTTATGTGTCCATAAGCCCATATCTAGATTTTTGGTGCTTATTTCTCTAAATCCAAGTTGGTGTGGTTATTGGAATCCATACAGTTTCCAACTTTATGGATCTCTAGGGTCCCTTGAGTATGATAATTGCTAGATCTTTAGTTTGGTAGAGTTTTATGACTCTTGCATGAGATTTGATGTCATATTTCTTCATTTGTGCCCTAGTTGATGTTGGGACATGTATTGGACATGCATGTCCAAAAAGCTTCGATTTTTATGGTCCTTTGGGTCAAGGAAGACCCTCTAGGCTGTCCCATGTCAAGGCTTAATGGATTAAGAGCTTAATGCTCATTTTTGGTCAGATCTGGACTCACGACGTGAGGGATAAGACCTCAAGACGTGAGAGCGTGTTCGAGGAATTTTCTGGACAAGAGCCATGACCTCACGACGTGAGCATAAGGTGCTTACGACATGAGAACCTCCTGTGCAAGTTTAGACTCTTTGATTATTGGCTAGCTTGGTCTTGGACTTATCTTTTGGTTTGGGCTCATAATGGACTAAGGATTTTAGAGCAATGGACTTCTGGTTAGGCTTGCCTTGCTGGGCTTTCCCTAATGGTCCTTGAATGATGAATTGGTCCTTATTGGGCCCAATAGAGTTGGGCCTTATTTGGGCCCAATGGGATTGGGCCAACAGTGGGCTTGGTTAGTTGGACCATTTACGGGATTAGTGCTTGGTGGTTGTGCCATGGGTAATTATTAAAGAATGGTTTGGTTGTTGGTTCAGTTCGTGGAAGCCTGTTCGTAGCAGCTGCAGTAATTGTGGGATTTATCTGCCGTTCGAGGTGAGTTTTCCTCACTGTACTTGCGGGTCGAAGGCACCAAGGTCGGCCCAGTGAATTTATATTATGTTATGCATGTCGCTATGCTGTTATGATATGTTAGATCGGTATCCTGGTATATAGGATGTTTCTATGTTGTTATGACCTATTAGATCAGTATCCTGGTAGATAGGATGTTGCTATGCTTAGTGATCTATAGATCTATTTGACTGTCTGTAGACTGTTATGTGATTATCTGGTATATACGCATATTTGTGATTGGTGGTTGAGGCTTTACTGCTTTGTGCGTAAGCCCACAGACTGGGGAATTCCAACTAGATGGTTGTGGGCTGAGAGTATTCCATCCTGAGGATGATTGGAATCATAGTATGTGGGCATTCCAACCCGATGGTTGTGGGCCGAGAGTATTTCATCCCGTGGATGATTGGACTCATAGTATGTGGGAATTCCAACCCGATGGTTGTGGGCCGAGAGTATTCCATCCCGAGGATGATTGGACTCATAGTATTTGGGCATTCCAACCCGATGGTTGTGGGTCGAGAGTATTCCATTCTGAAGATGATTGGACTCATAGTATGTGGACATTCCAACCCGATGGTTGAGGGCCTGGGGTATTCCATCTAGATGGATGATTGGACCCATAGTTTGTTGACATTCCAACCCGATGGTTGAGGGCCTAGGGTATTCCAACCCGATGGTTGATTGGACCCATAGTATGCTGTTTGTTGGTATATGTTATCTGTTTGTGTGTTGGTGCGTTGGGGGAACTCACTAAGCTTTGTGCTTACGGTTTTAGTTTATTGTTTCAGGTGTTTCAGATGTTTTGACAAGGCGAAGGCGTGACTGTACACATCCTTGCGTTTTGGACTTATGGTTTTTGGGAAACTCTGATAATGTGAATTTTTTTGAAAACTATGTGTAAATGATTCCGGTTTTGAATACATGTTTTGGAAACAACGGTTTTGTAAACACTTCTATAGAAAAAGGATTGTTTTGGAAAGTTTAAATTTTACTGAAATTTTGTGGATGTTTCACCACTACACCGAGTACGCTCGGCGTACGAGTGTTGACCCAGTATGCACAACGTACCAGGGGTTACGCCCCACGTACTAGCCAAAGTCCCATTTGGCCAACTTTGTCTTAACCACTTAATCTCTTAACGTCAAAACCTCAGATCTACTTCATTTCAAGGCATCAATGCATAAAGTTGGCAACCTTATCATCTTGCATGACTTAATGGGACCCTAAAACTTGATTTTTTCCATTAAGACCCATAATAACGGCTCAAAGTCATGCATGGGACAAATATGCGTCATCAAGATGGGACCTTTTTACGCAAGGAACCTCATAGGGGCTAAGATCTAGCATCCTAGCCCATGAAGGGACTCGAACAACCGAAGATAACCAAAAGACCATAATAAACTCAAAAACAAGCCCTAATCTCAAACTAACACAAAGAGGTTCCAATACAAGAACTTTATACCTTCTAGAGCTAGTAAACTTGATGAAGATTCTGGATGTACAACTTCAAGTCCAACCAAAGCTTGGTCACAAAGCACCACCTTGTTCAATGCACACCAAAACAACAGAAAATCACTTCCAAAGCTCAAAAACACACTAAGTGAGGCTAGCGTTTCGATCTTAGGGTGTTAGGGTGTGGAGGCTGACCAAAGGATACAACAAAGGCAACATAAGTTGCTTAAATAGGGCACAAACCCTAAAAATTAGGGTTGCCCCTGCTTAGCGTACACCCAGTCTACTCCCACATATGCCCAACGTACATGGGAGAATCCCGCATTCAGACATGGGCTAATACGCTAAGCGTACTCATAGAGTACGTCCCGCGTACCAGCTAGGGACCAAAAAGATAGACATTTTTCAATAAAGGGCTAAAAGGAAACTTACCAAATTACGAATGTTACAATTCTCCCCTACTTGAATCAGACATCGTCTCGAAGTCCACTTCCCCAAACAACTCAGTATAGTGCTCCCTCATCTCATCCTTCGGCTCCCATGTCCATTATGAACCCTTACGATGCTGCCACTGAACTTTCACCTACTCAACAACCTTGTTCCTCAACATTTTCGTCTTCTTATCAATAATTGCCACCAGTCTCTCGATATAATTCAGGCAATTATACACCTAAATATCCTCCAATGGAACCACCGCGAAATCATCCACTAGACATTTTCGCAGTTGAGAAACATGAAACGTGCTATGGATTTGAGTAAGCTCCTCGGGAAGATCCAAGCGATAAGCAACCCGGCCCACCCGGGCCAAAACCCTGAAGGGACCGATATACCTGGGGCCCAATTTTCCCCTCTTCCTGAATCGGATGACACCTTTCCAAGGTGACACCTTCAGGAGAACCATATCCCCAACCTGGAATTCTAGATCTGATCGGCGCTTGTCGGCATAACTCTTCTGCCGACTCTGAGTTGTCTGGAGTCTACTCCGTACCTGGTGAATCAACTCTCTAGTATTGAGTACCACTTTGGTACTCCCCATGACTCGATGTCCGACCTCACCCCAACATATCGGGGTCCTGCATTTCCTCCCATAGAGCATCTTAAAAGGAGGTCGATCAATGTTGGCATGATAACTGCTGTTATATGAAAACTCCTCCAAAGGGAGATACGTATCCCAACTCCCACCGAAATCCAAAACACACACCCGAAGCATATCTTCTAAGGTATAAATGGTCCGCTCGCTCCTTTATAGCCTCAACCTGAGCCTCTCGAATCCGCTCCAAAAGTGGAGTAATCACGGTCATCCTCATACAAATATCCCTGATCGGAGCCGCAACTGTTTTGCATCTAAGAGCATCGACCACCACGTTGGCCTTCCTCGGATGGTAAAGGATCTCACAATCATAATCCTTCACCACATCCAACCATCAGCGCTGCCTCATGTTCAGATTCAATTGATACATCAGATACCTCAGGCTCTTATGATCCGTGTAGATAGTACAGCGGACCCCATAGAGGTAATGTCGCCAAATCTTGAGGGCAAAAACCACAGTCCCCAGCTCTAAATCATGCGTTGGATAATTCATCTCATGAGGATTCAGTTGACTCGAAGCGTAAGCAATCACGCGTCCCCTCTGCATCAGAACTGCACCCAAACCCGTGATCGACGCATCACAAGAAACCACGAAATCCTCAACACCCTCCGGCAGGGTCAAAATCGATGCATCACACAATCTCTGTCTCAGGGTCTCAAAAGCTTCCTGCTGCTCAGACCCCCAACGAAAAGTGATTGTATTCTTCTTGAATCGAGTCAGAGGAACTGCTATCTTGGAGAAATCCTAAACAAACATCCGATAGTAACTTGCTAAACCAAGGAAACTCTGAATCTCAGATGGAGACCTTGGAACCTCCCACCTCATCATGGCCTCGACTTTGGTCGAATCGACCAGAATACCATTTTGGTTGACAAGGTTCCCTAGAAACTGCACCTCGTGCAACTATAGCTCACACTTGGAGAACTTCACATAAATTCTCCCCTCCTCAAAGTATCCAATACCTCCCTCAAGTGCTCCTCATGCAGCTCCCAAGTCTTGGAATATACCAGGATATCATCAATGAATACAATCACATACCAATCCAGCATCAGCCTGTATACGCGGTTCATGTTGGATTAGGTGTCTAAGCATATAACTATAATTGGTATGTACTTGACCCGAGAGTAGCATGGTCCATTTCGGGTTGCCTTCATCAGGTCAATTTAATAGGATGGATATTTGAGTAAGAAGTTATTTGTGATTTATTAATATATTATAAGTATAATATATTAATTGAGGAATCATATTATTTAATTAGTATTGATCAAGAATTAATTTAGTGGTCAAAAAGACTAATTAAATATATGGGGATTGATTTGGTAAATTAATTATTCCTATAGTGTGGGCCAATTATTATTTAGGATGGGCTAAACAAATATGGTGGTCCATGGATAGTCCATGGAGGTTTATGTGACATCCGGATTTTCAGGTATGTTATTTCGAATTATTTATTTTTGAGGATCATTGATCTACTCGACGAGTTGGTGCTATAACTCGTTGAGTAAAAGCGGGGTGGCCACATGAGTTTAATGAACTACTCGACGAGTCCAAGAGTAGACTCGCCGAGTAGGCGCTGTAAGTGGAAACCCTAAATCCCCGGGTTTGGGACCTATTTAAAGGCACTTATAGCCTCATTTGCGGCCACACCTCTCTGAGAAGAAACCCTAATCGCCCCTTGAGCTTGTGAGAGAGTCTTGATCCTTACTTGAGATTGTGAGTGCATTTGGTGTGATTTTGCAAAGGAAAAGAAGGGTTCCAGCAAGAAGGACCAAAGGAGGTTGTCATTCTGAGGTCTTGGAGCAAGGAGCTTCACCTTGAGGTAACAAATCGGCCCTCTCTTTCTGTATGGTGTAGATTGCATGAATCTAGGGTTTCTTCACCCTTGTCTTCAAAGGATTTTGGAGTATATGAAGTCCCATTGTGGAATAAGCATTAGATTTGGACCTTAAGAGGTCCAGAGAGTCCCAACCTTCCAGCTGTATGCAGTCCCTTTGGAGTTGTGGACCTTGGTTGCCATTTTAGGAGCTATTTCACAAAAAGAAGCCCTAGGAGTGTTGCATGAGCGTAAAAGTTGGACCTTTACGTAATTATTGTGTACTGGAAGGTCAGATCTATAGGTTAAAGAAGCATATCTGATCTCAGAAGGTCATTTGAGTAATCTCATGGACGAAACTCGCCGAGTCCATGAGCGGACTCGACGAGTCGGGTCGTGTTGCACCACGATTCGTGATCAGTGGTAACCATTGAGAAAAAGGTTAACTCGACAAGTCGAGTGAGGCCTTAGGAGGATTCAGAGGACACGTATGGACTCGCCGAGTCACCCGAGTTCACTCGACGAGTCTGGTCAAAGTTGGACCGTTGACTGGGGTTGACTTTTAGGGTTTGGTCAACATTTGGACATTGGACCATGGGAGGGGTAAAATGGTATTTTTCCTTTCTGAGTGAATATAGGAAGGGACTAGTCTAGCCTTTGAGAGCCGTATTAATTAGAGATAATTACTTTATGTAATTAGGCGGAGGCTAGGTCAGATATTCGAGTTCGAGACTTTCCGAGATTACCCGAGGTGAGTCTTCTCACTATACATTACCTAGAGTGGTATCTATATGCAGACCGGAGGGTCTTATGTGTTATGTGTATGTTTGAGTTTATGTGCATTGTGTTATATGTATGCTATATGTTATATAGACCGGACTGGAGGGTCCAACGATTTAGACCGGACCGGAGGGTCCAACGAGCTAGACCGGACTGGAGGGTCCAACGAGCTACGGGACTGGAGGGTCCCGCTGAGACACATTGACCGGAGGGTCATACTGAGTTTTAGCCTCGAGTGGCTTATGTGTTGTATGTGATATTTTGGAGGAACTCACTAAGCGTTTATGCTTACCGTGTTATGTGATATGTGTTTCAGGTACCAGCGAGGATCGCGGGAAGGCGCCGACATGATTTGTACACACTGGCAGAGGATTATGTTTTGAGATTCTGGGATATGTTTTATTATGATAACATTTCATACATGAGATCTTGAGAATATTATATGAGTTTTATCATGTATGAGAAATGAAAAATTGTTTTAAAATTTACATCGTTACAAGTTGGTATCAGAGCCTTGGTTTGAGGGATTCGGATCCACCTTCGGGCGTATCTGAACTCAAACTGAGGGTTTGAGAAATTTTGCATAAAAGAAACAATTTTTTAAAAAAAAGAGAAAAAGATTTTTGAGAAACGCAGAACGAAGCAGTATGTACAAGCAGCCAGCGCCCGAACGGTGATTTCCCAAAATACCCTTACATTATGTGTTATGAGATATTATGTGATATGCTATGCATGCTAGAGTAGGCTAGGTATTCATAGTTAGGACTAGAGTGGGCCTGATTTGTGATACCTTAGCCTAGAAGTTACTGCTACTATGAGATACTTCGTGAGTGAGTAGGTAGCAGCGAGGAGCCTATGAGTGGTTTACTGGAGAGTAGCCTGAGTTTAGTAAGATATAGAGTACTTGTGATCTGGGATCCTAGGAGGAGGACTTGGGGTGAATACCGATGCGTTGTGGAAGGTAGTATAAGGGCCCGTACTACCGGAAACACCGGATCGGTGAGCAGTCCAAGTAAGAATCCTTAGGGTAATAAAGAACAAGTAGGGTTGAGTATCGAGTGCGAGTATACTCGAGCGAGTCTCTGACTTCTTTTGTGTTATATTTCAGAGACATCATGGTTGGGACGCGTCACCACCCAGGAGGCAGTGGTACCAGTGATGAGGAGATCCGTAGGTTGATTCACGAGGAGGTGGCCGCAACCATTCGAGCTGAGATTCCTGAGATGTTTGGGTCTATCAAGACCACTTTGATTAAGACGTTTGACGAGCAGTATGCTTCTCTTACCGAGGCTGCTGTTGCTGCAGCCACCGCAGCCGTCGCCGCTGCCAGGCCACAGGGGGGTGACTCGTTGCTGTACCGAGAGTTCAGCAACACGAAGCCACCAGAGTTTGATGGGACCCAGGATCCGATAGTCGCGACGAGGTGGATCTCTGACATTGAGGGATGCTTCTACACCTGTTCTTGTCCGGAGCATCTGAGAGTTCGTTTCGCGCTGAACTAGCTTCGCTTGGGAGCGAAGGACTGGTGGAAGTTTGTTACGGCAGACTTCACTCCTGCAGAGATTACAGCGGTGACCTGGGAAAGGTTCACCACCCTGTTCCGAGATGAGTATGTACCCCCGGTGGAGAGGGAACGATTGGCGCAGGAGTGCTTGTCCCTCAAGCAGGGGACGAAGTCCGTGACTGTGATTACACGGATGTTTCATGAGAGGGCGTTGTTTTTCACTCAGCACGTGTCTACCGAGCAGGCTCGTATGAGCCGATATCTGAGCATACTGAGGAGGGACATTCGTGAGTTCGTGGCGAACTCGACATACCGAACATTTGCTGAGCTCCAGGCGAATGCCCGGAAGAGGGAGATTGAGCTAGAGACTCGGGCCAGGGAGGAGGCCGAGTCTCAGAGGAGGGATAGGCGGCCGGTACAGTCTCAACCGGCAGCCAAGCGGGCAAAGCCCGCTTATTCGAGATCTGGGGGTCCGAAGGGCCGCACTTGCGGGAAGTGCGGCAAGAGCCATGATGGGGTATGCAGAGCGGGTGTGTTCTACAAGTGTGGGAAGGAGGGGCATATCGCGAGGGATTGCCCCAAGGGATTTTCGGTTTGCTTTCACTGCAACCAGACAGGCCATCGGAAGGCCGAGTGCCCGCAGCTACTTCAGGGATCAGCACAGGGATCTGCACCTGCTGCTAGAGCTACCGAGGTTCGGCCAGCGAAGGCTGAGGCACCGAAGGCTCACGGGAGAGCCTTTCAGTTGACAGCGGAGGAGGTCCGCGCAGCGCCCAATGTCTTGGCTGGTATGTATTCTTTTATTTACTTATACTGAGTTTGAGATATTGTGCTTATTCTGTGGTATGCATAGGTACCTTTCTTGTGAGTTCTATACCTGTTTTAGTGTTATTTGACTCGGGTGCGAGTCGATCTTTCGTGTCATTAGCGTTTAGCCAACACATCAGCACCCGACGAGAGGCGTTGAGTCGACCTCTACGAGTTTCTATAGCTGACGAGCGAGCGGTATATGCTATTGATGTGATTCGAGGATGTGTGCTCGAGATTTTCGGTGTTGAGTTCCCGATAGATCTGGTACCGATTGCGATGGGTGATGTCTGTGTCATCGTGGGCATGGACTGGTTGAGCCGATTTGGAGCTGTTATAGACTGCGAGCGACAGGTGGTAACCATACGAGACCCTAATGGGGGAGTACTTACGGTGTATGGCGAGGGTACCCGATCTAGGTCAGCATTTTGTTCGGTTGTCAGAGCGAGACAGAGTCTACAGCAGGGCTGTAGAGGATTTGTAGCCTATGTGATGGATACACGAGTTGCCACAGAGAGGCCGAGTTCTGTCGGTGAGGTACCGATAGTGCGAGAGTTTCCGAATGTTTTCCCCGAGGAGTTGCCGGGTGTGCCTCCCGAGAGGCAGATGGAGTTTCGCATCGATTTGATTCCGGGGGCAACGCCTATTGCCAAGGCACCTTATCGCCTTGCGCCACCGGAGATGCAGGAGTTATCCTCGCAGCTTCAGGAGCTGTTGGGGAAGGGATTCATCCGACCGAGTAGCTCGCCGTGGGGAGCGCCGATCCTTTTTGTCAAGAAAAAGGATGTTTCACACCGGATGTGCATTGATTACCGGGAGTTAAACAAATTAACGGTCAAGAACCGTTATCCATTGCCGAGGATCGACGACCTGTTCGATCAATTGCAGGGTGCATCTTGGTTTTCCAAGATAGACTTGAGGTTTGGATATCACCAGATGAGGGTGCGTGATGAAGATATCCAGAAGACCGCTTTTCGGACTAGTTATGGGCATTACGAGTTCGTGGTGATGCCTTTTGGGCTCACCAATGCACCAGCAGCATTCATGGACCTCATGAACCGAGTATGCAGGCCGATGTTGGATCGATCGGTGATTGTGTTCATTGACGACATTCTAGTGTATTCGAGGACCAGAGAGCAGCATGAGGAGCACCTGAGGGAGATCCTTGGAGTATTGAGATCGGAGAGGCTTTATGCCAAATTCTCCAAGTGTGATTTCTGGTTACGAGAAGTCCAGTTCCTGGGACATCTCGTTAATCAGAATGGGATATTGGTCGATCCGGCCAAGATTGAGGCTGTCATGAGTTGGGAGGTGCCGAGATCCCCCATCGAGATGAGGAGTTTTCTGGGGTTGGCCGGCTACTATCGGAGATTTATCCGGGATTTCTACAAGATTGTCGTTCCCCTCACCAGATTGACCCGGAAGGGCGTTGACTTTTCTTCGGGTCCAGCGCAGCAGACCTCGTTTGAGACCCTTCGCCAGAGACTATGCGAAGCCCCAGTGTTAGCCCTTCCGGAGGGAATGGCGGATTTTGTGGTTTACTGTGATGCGTCTATATCGGGGTTGGGTGCGGTGCTCATGCAAAGGGGGCACGTGATAGAATACGCATCGAGGCAGTTGAAACCTCATGAGACGAGGTATCCCACCCACGATTTGGAGTTAGGGGCAGTAGTGTTCGCCCTCAAGATATGGCGTCATTATCTGTATGGGGTTCGGTGTACTGTATACACAGACCACAAGAGTTTGAAGTATCTGATGGATCAGCCCAACCTGAACATGCGTCAGAGGAGATGGTTGGACGTGGTAAAGGATTATGACTGTGAGATCCTGTACCACCCGGGCAAGGCTAATGTGGTAGCCAATGCTCTGAGCCGTAGGGCGGAGAGTGCCCCAATTCGAGACATATGTCTGAGGATGACGGTGATGACTCCAGTGTTGGTTACTATTCGAGATGCCCAGGCAGAGGCTGTGAGACCGGAGAATCGCAAAAGGGAGCGGGTGATTGGACAGGTGTCCGAGTTTGTGACGGATAGCCGAGGGATGACCTTTCGTGGTCGGATTTGGGTGCCGTATACGGGCGGGGCACATAGCACCTTGATGGAGGAGGCGCATAGATCGAGATTCTCGATCCATCCCGCGGCCACGAAGATGTATTTGGATCTGAAGAGAGACTACTGGTGGCCCTGTATGAAGAGGGATGTTGCATGGGTAGTAGAGAGGTGCTTGACCTGTCGTCGGGTCAAGGTCGAGCACCAGCGCTCGCATGGCAAGTTGCAGCCACTGGAGGTTCCCCAGTGGAAGTGGGAACATATTTCTATGGATTTTATCACCAAATTGCCAAGGACCGCGAGGGGTGTTGATGCAATTTGGGTGATTGTGGACCGGCTAACGAAGAGCGCTCACTTCCTTGCTATCAGTGAGAGGTCTTCTGTGGAGAGGCTGGCAGAGATATATGTGAGGGAGGTGGTGTCGCGGCATGGAGTGCCGGTCTCGATTGTGTCAGATCGAGACGGACGTTTCACTTCCAGGTTCTGGAAGAAGTTCCATGAGGAGTTGGGTACGAGATTGCACTTCAGCACTGCTTACCACCCCCAGACGGATGGACAGAGTGAACGGACGATTCAGACACTTGAGGATATGCTTCGAGCATGTGTTATGGACTTCAGTGGAAGTTGGGACACATACCTACCTTTGGCTGAGTTTTCCTACAACAACAGCCACCACTCGAGTATTGGTATGCCTCCCTTCGAGCTTTTGTATGGGAGGAGGTGTCGGACTCCCATCTGTTGGGGAGAGGTAGGGAAACGAGTGATGGGTAGCATTGAGATAGTGCTTCAGACGACTGAGCGGATACAGCAGGTCAGGCAGAGGTTGCTGACAGCCCAGAGCCGTCAGAAGAGTTATGCGGATAGGCGGCGATCCGAGCTCGAGTTCCAGGTTGGAGATTTCGTACTCCTGAAGGTATCTCCTTGGAAAGGAGTGATCCGATTCAGGAAGAGGGGCAAGCTGGGGCCCCGATGCATTGGTCCGTTCAGGGTGACCGCGAGGGTGGGTAAGGTAGCATACCGTCTGGAGCTACCCGAGGAGTTGAGTCAGATCCATGATACCTTCCATGTATCCCAGTTGAGGAAGTGTATAGCCGATGAAACGGCGGTTGTGCCGCTAGAGGATATTCAGGTGGACGCGAGTTTGAATTACATTGAGAGGTCGATCGTGATCTTGGATCGGAAGATCAAGGTGCTGAGGAACAAGGAGGTGCCCCTGGTTCAGGTCCAGTGGCAACATCGGAGAGGGTCTGAGCTCACTTGGGAACCAGAGTCAGAGATGAGAGAGCAGCATCCAGAGTTGTTTGTAGAGTAAGACTTCGAGGGCGAAGTATGATTCTAGTGGGGGAGAATTGTAACATTCGGATTTTCAGGTATGTTATTTCTAATTATTTATTTTTGAGGATCATTGATCTACTCGACGAGTTGGTGCTATAACTCGTCGAGTAAAAGCGGGTTGGCCACGCGAGTTTAATGAACTACTCGACGAGTCCAAGAGTAGACTCACCGAGTAGGCGCTGTAAGTGGAAACCCTAAATCCCCGGGTTTGGGACCTATTTAAAGGCACTTATAGCCTCATTTGCGGCCATACCTCTCTGAGAAGAAACCCTAATCGCCCCTTGAGCTTGTGAGAGAGTCTTGAGCCTTACTTGAGATTGTGAGTGCATTTTGGTGTGATTTTGCAAAGGAAAAGAAGGGTTCCAGCAAGAAGGACCAAAGGAGGTTGTCATTCTAAGGTCTTGGAGCAAGGAGCTTCATCTTGAGGTAACAAATCGGCCCTCTCTTTCTGTATGGTGTAGATTGCATGAATCTAGGGTTTCTTGACCCTTGTCTTCAAAGGATTTTGGAGTATATGAAGTCCCATTGTGGAATAAGTTTTAGATCTGGACCTTAAGAGGTCCAGAGAGTTCCAACCTTCCAGCTTTATGCAGTCCCTTTGGAGTTGTGGACCTTGGTTGCCATTTTAGGAGTTATTTCACCAAAAGAAGCCCTAGGAGTGTTGCATGAGCGTAAAGGTTGGACCTTTACGTAATTATTGTGTACTGGAAGGTCAGATCTATAGGTTAGAGAAGCAGATCTGACCTCAGAAGGTCATTTGAGTAATCTCATGGACGAAACTCGCCGAGTCCATGAGCGGACTCGACGAGTCGGGTCGTGTTGCACCACGATTCATGATCAGTGGTAACCGTTGAGAAAAAGGTTAACTCGACGAGTCGAGTGAGGCCTTAGGAGGATTCAGAGGACACGTATGGACTCGTCGAGTCACCCGAGTGCACTCGACGAGTCTGGTCAAAGTTGGACCGTTGACTGGGGTTGACTTTTAGGGTTTGGTCAACATTTAGACATTGGACCATGGGAGGGGTAAAATGGTCTTTTTCCCTTCTGAGTGAATATAGGAAGGGACTAGTCTAGCCTTTGAGAGCCGTATTAATTAGAGATAATTACTTTATGTAATTAGGCGGAGGCTAGGTCAGATATTCGAGTTCGAGACTTTCCGAGATTACCCGAGGTGAGTCTTCTCACTGTACATTACCTAGAGTGGTATCTATGTGCAGACCGGAGGGTCTTATGTGTTATGTATATGTTTGAGTTTATGTGCATTGTGTTATATGTATGCTATATGTTATATATAGACCAGACCAGGGGTCCAACGATTTAGACCGGACCGGAGGGTCCAACGAGCTAGACCGGACTGGAGGGTCCAACGAGCTACGGGACTGGAGGGTCCCGCTGAGACATATTGACCGGATGGTCATACCGAGTTATAGCCTCGAGTTGCTTATGTGTTGTATGTGGTATTTTGGGGGAACTCACTAAGCGTTTATGCTTACCGTGTTATGTGATATGTGTTTTAGGTACTAGCGAGGATCGCGGGAAGGCACCGACATGATTTGTACACACTGGCAGAGGATTATGTTTTGAGATTCTGGGATATGTTTTATTATGATAACATTTGACACATGAGATCTTGAGAATATTATATGAGTTTTATCATGTATGAAAAATGAAAAATTGTTTTAAAATTTACGTCGTTACAGTTTAACCCATGGAGCCTAAGTAATATGAAAGGTCATGGGCATTAGGGTTTGCATGGATGTAACCCTAGACTTTGCCACACTATAAAAGGATCCCCTTAGCACCCCAAATTGGCACACAAGTGTACTAAGAGTTCATTGAGCCGATTTTGTGCTTCATAACTTCTCTCTCAATATTCTCCAATTTTTCATGATGTTTGTGACTTGTTTGAGGTGCAACACTTGAGGCACTAAGCTCTTAAAAGGCCAAAACTACAAGCTACAACAAAGAGGTAATTCTATAAATCATTTCTATGATGCTTATGTCAATTGTATGCTAGTTGTAGGCTTAATGCTTTGGAAACAATATTGTATGTATAATTAGAGAAAACATACATCCAAGGCATTTAGGGTTGTATGTACACCATAGGATGTTGTAGTATACTAAAACCCAACAGTGGTATCAGAGCCATGGGTTGTTTTTTATTATACTTGATGCTTATTGGTTTTTAAAGTTGAAAAAATCGAATTTTTTGCATCTGACTGATGGACTCGCCGAGTCCACTGGGTGACTCACCGAGTCCACTCAAAAACAGCCCAACTCGGCGAGTCCAGTTCATGTACTCGACGAGTTGGTGCCCCTGTGTGCAATTTTTTGACTTTTTTGGCCTGTTTTGGATTAGAATCATTACCACAAAATGTTTTATTTCATAAAATTTGATTTTGTTGTTATGGTAATTATGATTCTTGTCTAATTAATAAATAATTGTCAAAGTTTCAAGTCTTGTATTAGTTTATATGATTAGTCTAATTTCTTGAAATTTGTTTGATATGAATTATCTTGACTTATGAGTTTAATTTAGATCATAGACAAATTGTTTGATTTTGTTAGTTAGAATATTTGATCTAAATGTTTTGATGCAATCCATAAGTTGTCCTCAAGTTATGGTATGGAAAGTGAAAAGTCTCATTTTAATGTCATCTTAAATGGTTTTAAGTCTTCCATAACTTGTCCTCAAGTTATGGAACTTGAAAGGTCTTTTACATAAATGTTTTTATGAACTCCATATCTTGTCCTCAAGTTATGGAATTTCTAGAGTCTTTTCATAAAACATTTATTAAACTCATAAGTTATGAAAGTCCAAGAGTTTTCACAAGTTTCAAAACTTGACCTCAAGTTTTGGAATTTGTAAAGTCTCACTTTTAAATACTTTAATTCCAAACCCGAGAGTTTTAAAAGTTAAAATTCAACCCTTATACTATTATATTATTATAAGTTTAATAACTATATATATATATATATATATATATATATATATATATATATATAAGACAAGTCAATCTTACCGTTAGTAGGACTCATTCACGAAGCCGGTCTATAAGGGGGGGGGGAGGGGGGTATTAGGTTACTGCCTATAAAATGGCAGTTTAATGGGTGTCCACTCTCACCCACCGCTTCCTTGACTGGTGGAGGGTCGTTAGTCGAACGGGTAGGATAGGACATTAATTCTCCCTCATTAAAAGTATAATGAAAATGCCAAGTAACTAAACACTTATAAATTCCCAATCTTAGTTACTTAGGAAAAATGTGAAATGGTGTGGTTAACCGGCACACTAATCTGGGACTGACAATGTGTGGCAAAGGGTAACTTGATGTTAATCATAGATCAATGGAGCGTGTGTGGTTAACCGACACATTGATTAGGTGATTTGTAACATTGGGTGTACCAAGCTAATTTGCATGGTTATTCACACCTTGTTTGTGATCCTCGACATCTCAGTCATAAACTTGAAGGGCACAATCGAGATTTAAGCATGCCATTGAAAAGTTCAATGAATCTCAAAGGATCTAGGAATTTCAAATCCAATTAAAACTTAATAATCTATTTCGTTTTTCATGGTGGAAATTGGTAAATCGTCATTTAAATACCTTCAAATATTCTACAATTGGATTACAACGCCCCTTTTCGCAATTGTAGAGTATTGTGTTGGGTCATAGCCTTAATATTTCGTTTTGGGTGTTATATTAAGGACTTAAATCAACTAACTTCAATTTCTCCCTCATAGATGTCTAGTTGTCTTCCTTATCCTTTTGGAAAAAGATTTCTAATGAAGATGATATCCCATATGACGATCAAGGTGAAAGATTAATCCCTTTGTCGTGCATTAAATGGGACTGGAAATCACACTTCACTTCCTCCACCTCCTCCAATTATTCTCCCTAACCCACAAGTTCAAAGACGTGAAAAGTTGAAGGTCACTCAAGCCCTATTGGCAAGCAAAAACAAAAGGATGGAAGTCTGTATGTGCCAACATCTTGGAGATGAAGTGACATATTGACAGGCTGGGAGAGTTAGGTGTCGAAGTCTGAAGGAAGTTGGCTGTTGACTGTGTTCTTCAAATCACTTCCTGAGTCATATAGCGGGTTCATCAAGGACTAATATATGACAGACCCCGACATGACCCTTATCGATCTTGCCTATTTGCTTGTTGTTGCTGAATCAACAATGATTTGGTGCACTAATAAAGAAATATTGATTGGAAGGTCTACTCCCCAAACTTCTATGGACATTGACAATGGTAACATTGGAAGTCCAAAAAAACTTTCTCTTCCCAATGGAAAGGGATTGGCCATGGTAAAGTCAATTGACCAAATGGTAAAGAGAAAGGCTAAGTTTGAGATAGTCCAGTATACTATTCCCAAAAGGTCCATATGTTCCTATTGCCAAGAGAAGGGGCATTGGTTGCGAAGCTGCTCTATTTACCTAAAAGATTATAAGGATGGTAAAGTCAAAAAGTTTGACTCTACTTCAGGTAAGTCCAATATCTAACTCTATTAAGTTACTATTTGGAGATTCTTAATACATGATGTAATGTAATTACATTTTGATGTTTTGGAGAATCGAAGAAAAGAAAGGAAACTTAAATGATGAATAAGCTGATTCTGATCGCGAAGAGATGGATTTCGATCGCATGGTTCGGTGATCAGAATTTTGAGTTGCTGCTTTAGAGTTATGATAGATTGCTTAGGAATAGATAAAAACATAGTTTTCATTTGTAATAGCATTGTTAGGAAAAGTTTTTCCGCAGTTTTATAAATAAAGAAAAGTTTTTTTATGTTATCTTATTTTAAGTTTCCTTACAATGGCATTTATGAAAACTATTGTTTATATGTTTCCATTGATAGCAATATTGGAAAATAGATTTGATTCTTTCGTTTGTGGTAGTGTCATAATTTACCAAATAAGGAAAGATTTGATGGGTTTTGGTATAATACAACATCCTATGGTGCACATACAACCCTAAATGCTTTGGATCTATGTTTTCTCTAATTATACAACTAGCATACATATGACATAAACAACATAAAATATTGTTTCCAAAGGATTAAGCCTACAACTAGCATACATATGACATAAACAACATAAAATACTAGTTAGGAGTTTACCTCTTTATGTAGCTTGTAGAACCTGTTGAGTTTGGCCTTTAAGAACTTAGTGCCCCAAGTGTTGCACCTCAAATGGAATCACAACAGACCTTTGGACAAAAGGATGCTTTTGAGAGAATATCCTAACACCAAAATCGGATCAATGATCTTCAAGAACACTAGTGTGCCATTTTGGATACTAAGGGACTTCTTATTTAGTGTGGCATGATTAGGGTTACACCATGTAAACCCTAATGGGCATGACTTTCCATATTCCTTAGGCTCCATGGGTTTAAACATCCATGGATTGTCACATGGGTTTAGCCCAACCTAAGGAATCATGGATCATTGGCCCACACCATAACAATGAATGATTTACCAAATCAACCCCTTATATTTAATTAGTCTCTTTTGATCACAAAATTAATTCCAAACTAATTCTTGGTCAATACTAATAAAATAATATGATTTCATATTAATATATTAGAACTTATAATATATTAATAAATCATAAATAACCTCTTCTCAAAAGTCCATCCTATCAAATTGTCCTGGTGATATGCAACCCAAATGGACCATGCTACTCTCGGGTCAAGTACATACCAATTATAGTTATGGGCTTAGACACCTAATCCAACAGTCTCCCACTTGGATAAGTCTAATAACTATTATTGCAAGTACGACTCCACAACCCGACTAGCAATCGTAGCTCTTAAAAGCCACTGTCGAACTCTGACCTAGTCAATGACGCGTCCATTAGATAAGGGATCATATATTCCTCCATTCTAGATATCATATGGAATGAGACATTGAATATAATCATTCTCTCTGTCCATCTGTTGTTTCCCGATTTTCGATTTATGACGACCGACTAATTGAACAAATCAAATCAGTCCAGGCTTGGCCAAGCACTTAGGGTTGTCATCACTAAATCATCGAGGGGCCCACAAATATCGCTTTTATCAACATGGGGTAAAAGGAACGGATAAGCTTCGACCCAAATGCTTGCTTGTACTTACTCGTCAAATTACACACAATGATATGTTTTATAACACCAAGTTACTGGTGCGTTTACATATGTCAATGTGCAACCGACTTACAACTACAACTCACATGTATCCCTTTCAAGAATATGAGATATTATCGTCTCATGATCACTTGTGATAAAATCCATGAAGTGATTCAGATGAGCGTGGGTTGAATCCGATACTCGAATCTTATTCCAAGAGTAATCATGAACACTGCAACTATGTCTAAAACACCTAGACAAACTACAGACCCATTCACGACAGTCTTGCCTTAATACCTACTTCCAAAGTATGATCGACTGTGGATGATTTGAATAACATAGTTATTCGGGAAGTCAAAACAGGCAAAGTGAAACACAAGAATAATACTAATCCTATATGGACCTAAAACTTTTGAGTGTAAATAAAACACCTTTTATCTAATCGCCATATTGATTACTCATTATTCATTGTATAATGTTTCGAATAATCAACTTAATACTTAAATTAAAACAATAGTTATGCCATGCTCCAAGCATGCACACTATGTTTGTCTATGGTCCTGACTTTGTGAAATAGATCAATTAACAAACATTTCAATGATGCTCATTTCACAATTCCAAATCTTTATTGCAAGTTTAAGAATTCCAAATTCTTGTCACTGCTAGAAAGTGTGTAGATTCTAAACTATCATGCAATGATTCTTTTGTAATGTCTAGGTACCAAAAGTCACAGAGACTTGACCAACGATATTACGAAATATTCCTTTGGAGATTGTTACAAGACAATTCCATGGAAATGAAGTCTCAGATTCAAAGTACATTCCTTTGAACATCCTTCTTGTATAAAAGTTTCTAACTTTCTCATCTATTCCTAATATCCAGCTCCCAATATGGAAACATTCCATATTTTTCCATACGACAACTCATTATTAACAGAACCCTATCTATTCATATAATGTCAATATGTTCCATCTATTACTATACTTCCAACTGTCCTTAAGCGACCAATCCTTGGCGAACCTTAGATTGTCCTTAACAGTTGTTTAACCACTTTAGTCATATCCGGTTCTATTCCTTTTTCCCTCTTAATGCCCTAGGCATTTGGAAAATTAGAACACGAGAATATTATAGAATATGCAATCGATCCTATACCTGAAGCATATGGGATACGATTCATAATGTCTAACATAAAGACATGATACTTGATCAGTCTTTTGCTACAATATATCTATTTGCCATGTTCTCAAATTTTGATTATGAAGAGGGATGCCGTAATCATAATCAAATTTTGAGAACGCAATTAACATTTCCATTTATAGAATTTCCTTATGTTGAACCATTCCAACATAACATTCATATATATTTGACTAAATTTGATTAAAAACTCAATCTAAGCTTTTAGATTTTGAAATGAAGTATGAATTCCTCTCCCTTAATTATAGCAAAACAACTTTTCAAACCCTGCAACTTCGCGATTTGAAACTTTTGTTTTCTGTAATTAACATTGCTAACTTGCAATACTTACCATAATAATTATGCTCCCACTAGCATAATAATTATTATCATACTAGCATAACACTTATGCTCCCACTAGCTTTGACATGTACCCAGAAATCAGCTGGACTTCTAGAAATCAATACTTATTGACTTTACTTACCAAAGTTTAGATTTCTGATACGAGATGCTTCGATAAGACTTTATCTAGGCTTCTCAAAATTGTACACCTTTCCTTAGATAGCTCACATGTGTGTCTTAACAATTTTAGAACGTACAGCCATAAGTCTGAAATGTTTAGACCTTTGCCATTTCTCATAATTCGAACTATGAAGAGGGATGCCGTAATCATAATCGAATTTGAGAATTCAAATATCACAATTGCCAACTATTAAACTCTACTTAGTGAAAGCGTTTCCTTACAATCATTTTCATGAATTGGAGATAAACCTTATGACACTTAGATTTTATGGTGTATGTGTTCCTATCCATGTGAATTTGTCAAACCATAATCACAAGACAAGGTTAGTGACAAATCCAAACTCATATGGACTGAACTTGTTCAATATTAATTTCTAGAGTTAGTGCGGATTCTCATCAATAATGACACTTCACACAATTGCCCTTAGTTGGTCTTTGTTTTATCCAAAACATCATAACTTACCAATTTGAAATGTAAAAGAGTAAGAAACATGTTACTCTACATTTGATGAGTGTTATAAACATTTCTTAAGATTATGTCACTCAAGGCACAATCTTGGAGTATGAATCTAAGATTTATTTTGGAACGAAGTATGACTCATCTTCTTGATTTAACCATTTCAATAATTCACGATTCCTCTTCTTAGCCATACAAATGCACTAAGATATTCTTAGAGGATCAATTGTGACATGGTTTTGATAATCATTAAGATGATCATAAACCATGATACTCAAGTACTCTCCCATCCTTTCAGATTGGAGAAACTTTTATCTTTCTGCCTAATTTGATTCTTCTTATTCGTCCTGCCATTCATTGAAACTTTTCCAATGTTCAGAATTATACTTAAACTTGTAAGCATAACCATATTTACTAAACTTTAGTAAATCATGACGAATAGTCTTATCATTCTTTGTGGTGGACCTGACCAGCGCACACTCAGTGTACCCGATCCCCTAGTCCTTCACTTGACTCACATATTTATGTGAACAAGGAATTAGTCTTAATTTTCCAAAGATGAAAATTCTCATTCATCATACAATACCAGTTGCATGATTCCAAGTTTCTGTCCAATTGAAACTTGGGTGATGAGAATCTTTCCTTATTTGGTAAATTCTCGACACTACCACAAATGAAAGAATCAAATTAATATTGCTTACATAGAAACATACAAACATCAATTTTCACAAATGCCATTGCAAGGAAATAAAATAAAACAAAATTTTATTTATTTATAAAATGCGGAAAAACTTTTCCTTACAATGCAATTACAAATGAAAACTATGTTTCTACATATTTCTAAACAATCTATCATAACTCTTTAAGCAGCAGCTCAAAAATCTGATCATCGAACCATGCGATCGAAATCCATTTCTAAGCAATCTATACAAGAGGGATGTCGTAATCCAATTGCAGAATATTTGAAGGTAGGTAAATGACGATTTACCATTTTCCACCACGAAAAACGAAAAAGAATTTTAGGTTTTAAGTGAATCGAAACTCCTAGATCCTTTGAGATTCATTAAACATTTCAATGGAATGTATAAATCTCGATTGTGCCATTCAAGTTTGTGACTGGGATGCCGAGGATCACAAACAAGGTGTGAATAACCATGCAAATTAGCTTGGTACACCCAATGTTACAAATCATCTAATCAATGTGCCAGTTAACCACGCCGCTCCATTGATCTATGATTAACATCAAGTTACCCTTTGCCACACATTGTTAGTCCCAGATTAGTGTGTCAGTTAACCACACACGCTCCACTAACGAGTTAACAAGGTGCAAAGTGTAATTTTATGGATTAGCACCATATTCATATTTTTCCTAAGTAACTAAGATTAGGAATTTATAAGTGTTTAGTTACTTAGTATTTCATTATACTTTTAATGAAAATTTAAATGTCCTGTCAAACCCGTTCGGCTAACGACCTTCCACCAGTCAAGGAAGCGGTGGGTGAATGAGGCCTACTAACCGTAAGACTAACTTTGTTCTTATATATATATATATATATATATATATATATATATATATATATATATATATATATATATATATATATATATATATATATTAAACCTATAATATTATAATAGTATAAGGGTTGAATTTTAAACTTTTAAAATTTTAGGGTTTGGAACTAAATGTTTCAAAGTGAGACTTTGCATTTACAAATTCCCAAACTTGAGGGCAAGTTTTGAACTATTCAAAAACTTTTGGTATCCATAACTTATGAGTTTAATTTAGGTTTTATGAAAATACTTTTGACATTCCATAACTTAAGGACAAGTTATGGAGTTCATAAAAACATTTATGTAAAAGACTCTTCAAGTTCCATAACTTGAGGACAAGTTATGGAAGACATAAAACCATTTAAGATGACATTTAAAAATGAGACTTTTCACTTTCCATAACTTGAGGACAAGTTATGGATTTCATAAAAAACATTTATATCAAATATTGTAACTACCAAAATCAAACAATTTGTCAATGATCTAATTAAACTCATAAGTTAAGATGATTCATATCAAACAATTTTCAAGAAATTAGCATAATCATATAAACTAATACAAATCATGAAACTTTGACAATTATCTTTAATTTGGATGAGAATCATCATTACAATAACAAAAAAATCAAATTTTATGAACTAAAACATTTTGTGGTAATGATTCTAATCCAAAACAGGCCAAAAAACTCGAAAATCTGCACACAGGGGCACCAACTCGTCGAGTACATGAACTGGACTCGCCGAATCGGGCTGTTTCTGAGTGGACTCGGCGAGTCCATAAGTCAGATGAAAAAAAAAACGATTTTTTTCAACTTTAAAAAACAATAAGCATCAAGTATAATAGAAAACAACTTATGGATCTGATACCACTGAAGGGTTTTAGTATACTACAACATCCTATGGTGCACATACAACCCTAAATGCTTTGCATCTATGTTTTCTCTAATTATACATGCAATACTGTTTCCATAGCAGTAAGCCAACAAATAGCATGCAAATGACATAATCAACATAGAATTGAGTTATAGAATTACCTCTTTGTTGTAGCTTGTAGAACTTGTTGAGTTTGGCCTTTAAGAACTTAGTGCCCCAAGTGTTGCACCTCAAATGGAATCACAACACACCTTTGGACAAAAGGATGCTTTTGAGAGAATATCCTAACACCAAAATCGGATCAATGATCTTCAATAACACTAGTGTGCCATTTTGGATACTAAGGGACTTCTTATATAGTGTGGCATGATTAGGGTTACACCATGTAAACCCTAATGGGCATGACTTTCCATATTCCTTAGGATCTATGGGTTTAAACCTCCATGGATCATCCACGGATTGTCACATGGGTTTAGCCCAACCTAAGGAATCATGGATCATTGGCCCACACCATAAGAATGAATGATTTACCAAATCAACCCCTTATATTTAATTAGTCTCTTTTGATCACAAAATTAATTCCAAACTAATTCTTGATCAATACTAATTAAATAATATGATTTCATATGAATATATTAGAACTTATAATATATTAATAAATCATAAATAACCTCTTCTCAAAAGTCCATCCTATCAATTTGTCCTGGTGATATGCAACCCAAATGGACCATGCTACTCTCGGGTCAAGTACATACAAATTATAGTTATGGGCTTAGACACCTAATCTAACAAGATTCTCATCACCCATTTCAGTTGGATAGAAACTTGGAATCATGCAACTTGTATTGTGTGATGAATGAGAACTTCTTCTTTGGGAAATTAAGACTAATTCTGTGTTCACATGTATATGTGAGTCATGTGAAGGACTAGGGGATTGGGTACACTTGGTTGTGCACTGGTCAGGTCCACCACAAAGAACGATAATACTATTCGTTATGATTTACTAAAGTTTACTAAATATGATTATGCTTACAAGTTTAAGTGTAACTCTAAAACATTGGAATAGTTTCAATGTTTGGCAGACCGAATGAGAAGAATCAAATTAGGCAGAAAGATAAAAGTTTCTCCAATATGAAAAGATGGGAGAGTACATTAGTATCGTGTTTTATGATTATCTTAGTGATTATGAAACCATATCACAATTGATTCTCTAAGGACATCTTAGTGCATTTGTATGGCTAAGAAGAGGAATCGTGAATTGTTGAAATGGTTAAATCAAGAAGATGAATCATACTTCGTTCCAAAAACAAGTCTTAGAGTCATACTCCAAGATTGTGCCTTGAGTGACATTAAATTAAGTAGGTTTATAACACTCATAAAATGTAGAGTAACTGTTTCTAGCTCTTGTACATTTAAAATTGGTAAGTTGTGATGTTTTGGATAAAACAAAGACCAATTAAGGCCAATTGTATGAAGTGTTTGTCTTGATAAGAAACCGCGCTAACTCTTGAATATTTGTTTGTAAAGTAATGTTTCTTTACAAATAGAATCTTATATGTCAAGAGGTCAGTGGGAGTCTTAAAGATCTTGAAAGTTTCAAGAACTAATCAAGAGTAAACCTATTGTTAATCACTAGCACACGACTTGAGGTTTATAACCTATCGTGTTGACATATTCTTGTTTCTGTGCCCATTCCAGTTAAAGTTGACTATGCATATGAGTTCTATGAGTTCTCAGTTGTTTGCATAACAACCTTGGAAGCGATGGTAGGCCCTTGTGCTGCCAAGTGGCAAGAAATTAAGATTGAACAAGTTCAGTCCATATGAGTTTGGATTTGTCACTAACCTTGTCTTATGATTATGGTTTGATAAATTCACATGGATAGGAACACATACACCATAAAATCTGAGTGTCATAACGTTTATCTCCAATTCATGAAAATGATTGTGAGGAAACGCTTTCACTAAGTAGATTTTAATAGTTAGCAATTGTGATATTTACATTCTCAAATTCGGCTATGATTACGACATCACTCTTCATAGTTCGAATTGTGAGAAATGGAAAAGGTCTAAACATTTGAGACTTATTGCTGTAAGTTCTAAAATTATTAAGACAAACGTGTGGGCTATCTAAGGAAAGGTGTATGAGTTTGAGAAGCCTAGATAAAGTTTTATCAAAGCATCTCATATCGGAAATCTGAACTTTGGTAATGAAAGTCAATAAGTATTGATTTCTAGAAGTCCAGCTGATTTCTGGGTACATGTCAAAGCTAGTGGGAGCATAAGTGTTATGCTGATAAGAATGTAATTATTATGCTAGTGGAAGAACAATTATTACGCTAAGTGTTGCAAGTTAGCAGTGTTAATTATAGAAAACAAAAGTTTCAATTTGCAAAGATGCAGGGTTTGAAAAGTTGTTTTGCTATAATTAAGGGAGAGGAATTATACTTCATTTCAATTCCAAAAGCTTAGTTTGAGATTTTAATCAAATTTAGTCAAGGACATTTATGAATGTCAATTGAGTTGACATTTATGAATGTCAATTGCGTTCTCAAAATTTGATTATGATTACGGCATCCCTCTTCATAGTTCGATTTGTGAGAACATGGCAAATAGAAATATTGTAGCAAAAGACTGATCAAGTGTCATGTCTTTATGTAAGACATTATGAATCTTGTCCCATATGCTTCGGGTATAGGATCGATTGAATATGCTATAATATTCTCGTGTTCTAATATTTCCAAATGCCTAGGGCATTAAGAGGTAAAAAGGGACTAGAACAAGATATGACTAAAGTGGTTAAGCAATTGTCGAGGACAATCTGAGGTTTACCAAAGATTGGTTGCTAATGGACAGTTGGAAGTATAGTGAAAATTTTGGAAGGACCATATTGACATATTCTGAAAAGAGGTGTCTCTTGTTCAGAAGTGATAGTCAAAATGGGAATATGGAAATGTTTCCATAAGTGGAAGTTATTCTTTAAATCTGTGTAAGATTAGAAAACTTAATGCAATAAGGATGTTCAAAGGAATGTATTTTGAATGTGAGACTTCGTTTCCATGGAATTGCTCTTCGTTGGAATACTTTGTAATGTCTGTTGCCAAGTCTTTGTGACTTTTGTGCATAGTCATTACAAGAGGATCATTGCATATAAGTTTTGGAATCTAACAGATTTCAGTAAATGGCAAGAATTTGGTATTCTTACATTTATCATAAGGATTTGGAATTGTGAAATGAGCATCATTGAAAGGTTGTCAATTGATCTATTTCACAAAGAAAGGACCATAGGCAAACATAGTATGCATGCTTGGAGCATGTAACTGTTGTTTTATTCAAGTATTAAGTTGGTTATTCGAAACATTATACAATGAATAATGAGTAATCAATATGACGATTAGATAAAAGGTGTTTTATTTCCACTCAAAAGTTTTGGGGCCATATAGGATTAGTATTACTCTTGTGTTTCACTTTGCATGTTTTGATTTCCCGAATAACTAGGTTATTCAAACCATCCACAGTCAATCATACTTTGGAAGTAGGTATTGAGGCAAGACTGTCATGAATGGGTCTGTAGGATTGTCTAAGGTGTTAGACATATCACAAGTTTGTTGCAGTATTCATGAGTACTCCTGTAATAAGATTTGAGTATTGGATTCAACCCACGCTCATTTGTATCACCTCATGGATTTTATCACGAGTGATGAAGAGACGATAATATCTTATATTCTTGAAACGGAGACATATGAGTTACAGTTTACAAGTCGGTTTCACAATGATAATATGAAAACGCACCGGTAACTCGGTGTTATAAAACGTATTGTTGTGTGTGATTTGATGAGTAAATAGAACAAGCATATGAGTCAAAGTTTATCCGTTCCTTTTACCCTAAGGGGATAAAAGCGATATTTGTGGGCCCCTCGATGATTTAGTGATGACAAACATAAGTGCTTGGCCAAGCTTGGACTGATTTGATTTGTTTAATTAGTCAGTCGTCATAAATCAAAAATCAGGAAACAACACATGAACAGAGAGAATGATTATAATCCATGGAGCCTAAGTAATATGAAAGGTCATGGGCATTAGGTTTTGTATGGATGTAACCCTATACTTTGCCACACTATAAAAGGATCCCCTTAGCACCCAAAATTGGCACGCTAGTGTACTAAGAGTTCATTGAGCCGATTTTGTGCTTCATAACTTCTCTCTCAATATTCTCCAATTGTTCATGATGTTTGTGACTTGTTTGAGGTGCAACACTTGAGGCACTAAGCTCTTAAAAGGCCAAAACTACAAGCTACAACAAAGAGGTAATTCTACAACTCATTTGTATGATGTTTATGTCAATTGTATGCTAGTTGTAGGATTAATGCTTTGGAAACAATATTGTATGTATAATTAGAGAAAACATAGATCCAAGGCATTTAGGGTTGTATGTGCACCATAGGATGTTGTATACTAAAACCCAACAGTTTATGAGGTCCATTGTAAGGGTCGAAGTATGTTGTAAGGTGTCGAAGGTTATTTTGTATTCGATAGTTTTGTGATGTTATTACAAAGGCATAGTAGTTTCGAAACTGTAATGATGTAGCCCTTTGTATTTTTTGTATGCTTTCTATTTCCTATAAATAGTGAAGGATACTTAGACTAGATATAACTTTTGCCATATTTTCTGTCTGAATCTTTTTGTATCTGAAAGCATACTATGAGCCGAAACAAGATTATATTTACTCTCGATGTTCTTAATTCATATCAATTTTGATCTCGTTTCATTACTCGATTAATCCAACCACTACAATTGGTATCAGAGCAGGAATCATACTGTAATGATCTGATTTTCACTTTGTATCAATCGTATTTTGAGTCTCATCCTGGATTCAAAAATTTCCGCACCTTTGATACTGAAAATCATCATTGATCTTCAGTTGTGATTCGATTCTGCAACTAGTTTGTTTAAACGAGTGTTTTGCTTGTTCTTTCTGTTCAATTCATCCATTAATTCTCAAATTTCTGAAGTTTTTCTGAGAATTCATCTGTACATCAATGGCAAACTTCAATATGAACACGATGACGTCTTTTTCTCATTTGCTAGGATCTTCAACAAAGATTCCTATGCTTATTCCAGAATATTATGATCAATGGGTTGACCGCATGGAAGATTATCTGAATGGACTAGATGAAGAGCTTTGGGATTGTATTACTGGAAATGTTCTTCCTCCAGTAAATGTTCAAGCTATTGGTTCATCTGCTTCAACTCAAAGTGTTTCTGATCAATCAACAAGGCTGAAGAAGAATGAGAAGAGGTGTATCAAAGAGCTTCGTGGTGCTCTTCCTCCGGTTGTCTATAACTACGTTCGTAGTTGCAAATCTGCAAAAGAAATCTGGAATACTCTCAAGGAGAAGTTTCAAGGGAGTGAAAAGACGAAAATCAATTCTGTGAAGCATTGTTTGGTGGATTTGAAAGAGTTCAAATAAAAGGAAGGTGAATCTATCGAACTTTACTATGATCGCTTCAACGAACTCATCTACAAATGCAATCGCAATGAAATAACCAGGTCAACTATGGAGTTTAACCTCACTTTTGTTATGGGATTACGAAAAGAATGGCGAAATGTGAGTTTTATGGTGAAGACTCAACAGAGCTTCGATACATCGACTCTGAATGATCTTTACAACTTGCTGAAAACTCATGAGTCAGAGGTTCTTGAGATGGCAGAAGAATCGAAGATAAGCTTAGGTGGACTAGGTGGACCACTTGCTTTAGTATCGAAAGTCTCTAAGAAAGAAGCAATTGAAAAAGAGAGTTTTGATAATGAAGGCATGATAGTTAACTCGGATGACGAAGCCATTGCTTTTTACTCCAATAACAAAGTGAAGAAATTTTATAAAAAGCCATTTGGTTCGAAAGCAAGGACTGGTGAAGCAAAAGTGAGTTTTGCTGGAAAAGTGAATGAGGAGAAGAAGTTCGAAAAGAAGGAATCAAAGTTTGAAGATTCGAAAGTGGAAAAGAAGCTCAAAGGCGATTCTGGTGTTGAATGTCGCTATTGTCATAACGCAAATCACATGGCAAGTGACTGTATGCTTCGAAAGAAAGAGGAGAAGAAAAAGATGAAAGACGGAGCATATTATGTCGAACGACTGGAGGAAGTGAGAGCTAAAGCAAAAGGGTTGTCTTTAGTGGAAAAAGGAGAGGATGATGATGAAGGAAAGTATCAAGTGTGGTCATCAGGCTCTAATGATGACGAAATGCGTAATCCTACGCATGGGGCGATGTATGCAAAGTTTGAGGAAGAAGATGAAGAGAATGTTACTGGTCACTGTTTTATGACGAAGAGTGGAGACAAATCACCAATGACCACGAAGGTACATTCTATACTTCAATATTTTAATATTCCTTTGAATGCTTACGATTCTGAATTAACCGCTTTTGATGAGACTGTTGCTTATTTTGATAATTTGGTTATCTCTGCTAGCAATGAGGCTAAGAAATCTAGTACACAATTACTAGAGACACATAAGCAGTTGGATTCCAAGAAAATAAGAGTAGAATATCTTGATTTGCAAATTACTAATCTCATGTGTGATAGGGACAATTCGAATAATGAGGTTCAAATGTTGTTAGCTCAGAGAAACATTTTTTGTAATTCAGCTAAGAGACTATATGCAAAATTAACTGCTTTACATCATTCTTCTGATATAAGCAAAGAGCAACATATGAAGTTATTACCATTCTTAGCTTTCGAAAGAGACAAGATTGATTGTGTGTCCTATGATTGTGAAAAGACTATAACTGAGTTTGATAAAGTTCCTGATAATAGGTTTGCTTATGGAATTGTGAAAATTGATGAATATTTGGATGCTAATGAATTAGTTGACATTGTGAATGAAACCTTAACCAAGAATGAACAAATAAAGATTTTGAAAAGAACTGAGAATTTGAATTTTGATTCTCAATCTAATTATGCTGATATTGAAGATAATTCTGATAATGTTAGCGAAATTAGTGAAATTGAAGAAGAAGAATATATCGATTGTTCTCAGTTGTCTGTCATTAATGTCACATCTTTGAGTAAAGGCAAAGAAAAATGTAATGATTCGTTAGTTAAGACTGACACTGATCAAGCCTCCACTTCGAAAGTTTGTGATTTCGATAATGTAAGTGTTAGAGACAGTCAAACTGATAGTAGTGATGATGAGAAGGACAATGAGGAAATTTCGAAAAATACAACCTCAACAACTGATGTTTCGAAAGAAAATGAAATTCCAAGAATTGTTGTTGATCAGGTGTATGGGGAAACAGAAAATTTCGACAAAGTGTTAAAAGAAAAAGGTGCTCATTATCTCGAAACAAATAGGGTTGTCTATCCAAATTTCAAATGCTCAGATGATGTCATCTTTCCAAATCAAGTATTTGTTACTACTGGGAATGTTGATAACATCAAGCCTGAATTTAACAAATTGGTAGAAGAAGATAATAAGCAAACTTCGAATGAAGGTTTTTTCTCTAATCAAAGCACTGTAGAAAATAATCTAACAAAGAATTCATATACTTTTCAAAGACAAAAACCTCAACGAACATGTTTTTAAAATCAAAAATTTCGAAAGAAGTTGAAACGCAAGTGGAAGTTGAATCACAAAATGTGAAAATAAATTCAAAAGAATTTAAAGATCAAATTGACAATTTTTCGAAACAAAATGGAATTTCAAAGAGACAAGCATGAAAGAAAGTCTTTTGGCAAATTGTTGAGTCCCAAAAGAAACAAAATGACTTGAAAAAGAAAAAGACTGAAAAGACAATGTGTGAAAAGGTTAAGACAATGTCTTCGTCACGTTCAGTTATAAAGAAAAATCCCGCTCGGTCTAAAAAGCATTTGTCTCAATCAACTTCACAAAAACACTTTTCGAAAATCAAAAATCAAGAAACAAAGTTTTTGTCACGAAATCATAATCAAACAGCTCATGAAAAGAAATTCTCAAATTCGTCAAATTCACCATCTTTGAAGAAGTTTCATTCTAACAATCAGACAAGGTTTTCCAATAATGGTTTTTCAAAATCATTTCCATCTAAAACCAATTCATCATCTTTTCAACATCGAAATCTTACTCAACAACGTTTTGAGTCAAAGGTTGAAAAACAAAAGTTTGATCAAGTTCATTCAAAACGAAATGTCAAATTCACACCTCAACAACCAAATTTTCCTAATCCTCTAGCGAAACAATCTTTCAAAGTTTCGTATACCAAGGGTAGATCAAATGTGCAAAATATCGATCATTGGCTTGAAGGCAAAGGGAAGTCTTATCAAACAGGAAAATACTCTCAACAAGAAATCAAAAATGCTTATGAAAAGTATTTGAACGAAATGTCGAATGTCTGTTCATCATCGAAAGACTCGACATCTTCAATCAAAGAATGGCGCCCTGTTTCGAAAGAAAAGGAAACAATGCCACAATCTGAGAAGAAAAAGGCGAAAGTCAGTGAAAGTCCTATACTTTCGAAATATTATATTTCTGAGCCTTTACCAAATGAAGTGGACTTAATTGATAGTGTCAAATATAAAGTTCGTAATTGGATTTTAGGATCTCCATTTCATAATGTGTTTCAAACTAATCATAAAGGACCCAAACAGCCTTGGGTACCTAAATTCTTTCACTGATTGCAGGTTCTATGTGACGAGCAATATGATGAAAAATGGTATATCGATAGTGGTTGCTCTCGTCACATGACTGGAAGGAAAGAGAATTTGCGTGATTATCGAAGTTTGGAAAATGTTGGAGTTGTGAAGTTTGGTAACAATCAAAAGTGTCAAGTCAAGGGATATGGTAAAGTAACAAATGGGAAGTTTACTGTTAATCGAGTTTCTTATGTCGAAGGTCTTCAACATAATTTGATTAGTTCGAAACTTGTTGTGGGCACTAGAAATCAAGTGGTGTTTAATGAAGAAGGAAGCATTATTTCGAATGTCAATACAAACGAAGTTTTGCTCAAATCCAAAAGAAAAGGAGATATTTTCACTCTCGACATAAAGCCAATTGTTGGTGTTCCCTCTGCTTGCTTACTTTCGAAAGCTTCATCAGATGTTAGCTGGCTTTGGCATCGACGTCTTTCTCACTTGAACTTTCGAAATCTTAACAAATTGGTGGTAAATGATCTAGTTCGAGGCTTACCTGTATTAAAATTTGATAATGATACTTTGTGTGTAGCTTGCGAACAAGGGAAACAACATCGTCAAGGACATCCAATTGTCATCGATTCGAAAATTATTGAACCATTGGAACTTCTTCATATTGATCTTTGTGGACCATCGACTGTTGAAAATCTCAACAAGAAACGATACATTTGAGTCATTGTTGATGATTTTTCTCGATTTACTTGGGTTTATTTTCTCAGGTTAAAATCTGAGGTTGCTCAAATAATGATTGATTTTATCAAGAAGATGGAAACAAGTTTGAAGAAGAAAGTTCGAAAAATCAAGAGTGACAATGGTTCCAAATTTAAGAACAATGTTCTTGATTCGTTTTTAATAGAACAAGGAATTTCGCATAATTTTTCTTCACCCTACACACCTCAGCAGAATGGAGTTGTTGAAAGGCGAAATCGTTCTCTTTGTGAAGCTCCAAGAACAATGCGCACATATGTGAATCTTCCTCAATATCTTTGGGATGAAGCAGTCTCTACTGCATGTTTTACACAAAATAGATCGTTCATTCATCGAAGATTCAACATTACTCCTTATGAAATTAAGAATAACCGAAAACTTAATGTCAAATTCTTTCATGTTTTTGGTTGCAGGTGTTTTATCATGAATCTCAAGGATAATCTTTCGAAATTTCAGTCCAAAGCTGACGAAGGAATTTTCTTGGGTTATTCTCATAATTCGGTTGCATATCGAGTGTTGAATAGACGAACTCGGAAAATTGAAGAAACATTCAATCTCACTTTCGATGATTATTATATCAAACAAGCTGAAAAGTGTTTCGAACAAAAACCAATAATTAATGAATCAAAAGATGAATCTGAAAGCCTTAATTCGTCTGATTTTGATTATGATTTAATTTTTGGTGTTCCAGATAGGGCTGCTGATGCTGAAGTCAATGCTTAGGATAATCAACTTCCTGAATCATCAAAGCATTCTGACTTTTCGACACTTACTCAAGATGCTGTTGATTTAAACTCGACATCATATTTTCCTGGAAATAGCGAAAGTATGAAAAATGATCAAGTGGAGGGGGAGCACTTGCATTCGAATTCTCATGTTTAGGGGGAGCATTCTTTCGAGGGGGAGAATAGGAGAATGAATGATGATGTTGAGGGGGAGCAACCTGAAAATGAAATTGTCGAGGAGGAGCTAAATATGTCGAATAATAATCAATATGAAACTTTTCATGATTTAAACGATAATAATTCTGTTGCAGGTTCAGAGAATGATGAAATGTTCGAAGATGTGCCATTGGATTTTGATCCACCATATCCACCATTAGACAAATGAACAAGAAATCATCCAAAGGAACAAGTTCTTGGTGATCCTCATGATGGAGTTCTAACAAGAGCTCAACTTCGTGCTAAAAATGAGATATCAATCGAATCCCAGAGAACCACACTAAACAGCAGTGAAGAATATTTTTTGATATCTCAAAGGCTCAATTTCGTTAGGATTGTGGTATCCTTCAAAAATTGGATTCTTCATACAAGCATTTTCAGATGCTGATTTAGGGGGTTGTAATCTTGATAGAAAAAGCACAAGTGGCGGATGTCAACTACTGGACGGGAAGTTAGTAAGCTGGCAATCGAAAAAGCAAACATGTGTTTCGATTTCCACAACAGAAGCAGAGTATGTTGCTGCTGCAGCTTGCACTTCACAAATCATATAGATTCAAAGCCAACTGCGTGATTATGCAATCAACATGAAGAAAATTTCGTTATATTGTGATTCACAAAGTGCCATACGCATTTGTCATAATCTCGTGCAACATTCGAAAACCAAGCACATTGCTCTTCGCTATCACTTTATAAAAGATGATGTTGAGGATGAAAATATCGAAGTTTACTTTGTGAAAACCACTGATCAACTTGCTGGTATTTTCACAAAGCCATTAGATGAAAAATCATTCGTGAGAATTTTGGGGGGGTCTAGGAATGATCGAAGGAAATTCAGTTCCTCGATTGATTTCGAAAGAATGACAAGAGAAAAAGGTGCAAAAGTGTCGATTCAGAGGTGATGAGTGTTCGTTCAGAGGAGATAGCTTGTCATTCAGAGGTTACTGTTCGCGTTCAGCACTTCGACACACTTTGATTTCGACATTGTGTACAAACCGCTTAATCAAAAAAATTCGTTACTTTTGTACAAAACTTTTTTCGTTACTTTATGTCGAAAAATCAAAAACAACAAAAATATTTATGTTTTGTCTTTTGTTACTTTTATGTTGAAAAATCCAAAAATACCAAAAATATTTTTTTTGTTTTACATTTCGAAAAAAAAATCCAAAAATATTTTTTTTGTTTTCCATTTTGAAAAATCCAAAAATATCAAAAAGATTTTCTTATTTTTATTATTTTCTTTTTATAAAACAAAAATTCCAAAAATATTTTTTTTCTTGTATATTTTTACCTTCACTGTGTAGATGTCACGAAGTTCATACTCAACATCATCGAGATCGGAAAGTTTTTGTGATAATTGCTTGCTACTTTAAGGGAAGGTATTCATTCGAAAAATTTGTACTAGTTAAGATGTCCCTAGAAGCATGTTGCAGCATGTTGACCAAAGCCTCGATAATGCTATGAGTTTCGAAGCCTTAATGGTTTTCTCATTTTGAGAATTCCTTCCCAATTCGGCTATATTCTCATTCATTCAAGAGATACCTTACTCTTCTCATATGAGTTAAGAGTTTATTGCGTGGTCAAAATCAAAGCAGATGTACATTCGTTTCTTTTACCCAATCTTTTTCATCCCAAAATTCTTACACATTCACACACAATGACATATGTCCAAGAGATCTCTGGTAAAAACCAATCAGGATCTAGACATATCAAAACTCTGTGTTTATGATCTAACATCATTAGACCGTGATGAAAGTGAAACCCCAAATGTCGAACCACTTAAGGAATTGACGGGGAACTTTGTTCCAGAAATGACGAAACCTTTGTTTCAGTACCTGCTTTCGATACTCAAAATCATATTATTTTCTTGAATAGTAATCTTGATCAAATGTTCGACACCCACGTCATTTGTTACCCAACAAGATTTAGGTCTAATTTTGGTTTCAAGAATATGATTTCAGTATGAGTATCATTCTCAACCTTCGTTACTTGATAAATTTTTCAAAGCTTACTTGTCTCTGACTACACTGGTCAAACAGGTAGTTTCGTTTACAACTTGTCATACTTATGTTTAGTGTGCATTGTAACGAAATTTTAAGCCACCTTCGAAGCCATACTAAAAGAGGCCCTTCGATACTTCTCATCAAGTATTCGATTGTAATTCACGGGAAACCACACAAGCTGTTGATCATCTCTCTTGATGATTAGCGAAGCAATATTTGCCCGGGATTCATCTGCTTTTATATCGAAATTATATTTCTGACATCACAGATCCATATTTTTCTTACTTTGCTTCTTATCTTTTTCTTTGGCACACAACACTCACAAAATCCTTGAGGTTCTGAGTATTACCAACTCAAGCTAATGATTTCGAAAGTTTGGCACATGACTTCGTTTTCAAACCCAAAAAACGAAAGAGCCCTACCTCCATTCTGAAGGTTTTGATCCTTATCCATAAGTACTCACGAAGAGACTTTAGATGTGACAGTTTGGTAACTGTGCGCGTTTCTAGGAAACTGTTCTCATCCTTTTTTCTGACATGGCGTGTATGACGGCTAGTGGTGCGATTTTCAAGGGACACGTGTTATGCTTATTGATGGTAACCGTTTGATATTCAAATTAGGGATACATATAAAAGGGGTAATTGGGTATTCATTCCAACTTTACGCTTTCCAACCTTACTTAAAGACGATCAGTTCCCTTTTTTCCCTCTGTTCTTCAAAGCTTTCAAGAAAACCCTAGCAATGGCTGCTCCTCGGTCTAAGACCACTGAAGATGTATCTTCTCAACCCATTATGAAGATCCAAAGTACAAATTATCAATTTGATGGTGATGTCACTGTTTATCCAGAAGAACTCAAGATGTTGATTATCGCTCTGAAACATTCAGTTTTATCAACTGCAATGTTTAGTTCGTTTGATGTTTCGATGTCTTGGCTGTCCATGGCTGGTTCCACTGCTTCCTACAGCAAAACAGGTAATACACATGTTCAATGAGATGGGTTATCAACCCCCTCTTACCAAGATTAGTGAGTTTAAGAAATCAGGCCTTTCGTGTATCTGGAATTTTCTTTTAGGAATTTATCTTCGATGTCTCACTGGTCGAAGTGTTGGTTTGGATAAAGGAAGACTGGAGGTATATGCTATGGTGGTTGGGATTTACTATGACCTAGCAGTTGATTATGCTACTCAGGTGTGGAAAGAATTCTTGAAAAGTGTGGAGAATACAAGAGGTGGTTTCGAAATCTGGCTCATCATCTCTTTTAACTCCTGAGTTCTTTACTCAGAAGTTTAGCTTGTTTGAAACTATAATTCAGAAGGAGTTAGCCCCACTGTCTCAGCTGATTAATCTCTTACCAACAAATGCCCCACCTGTTATCACAGGGGTGCAAGGGGAGAAAGAAGAAATGTTGGTAGAGGAGAAGGTGCTTCTGGGATAACGAATGTCGAAGCAAAAGTTGTTGGCAAAGTGTTTACAACTCATATTCCTACAACAAAACTGATAATCTCGAAGGCTGATCCAGTGATAGCAACTGTCACAACTACAAGGCCAATTGCTAAAGGCATTGTAATTGGGTTAACAGGTGAAGGGAATGTTTTGAAACTTGAACAAACTACAACAAGTCAAGGAAGAGGAAAAGGGATTTTTGTAGAGAAATCAAAGGAAGAAAGAAAAGCTGAGATAGATGCAGAAATAGAGAAACAACGTCAGATTCAAAGTATTTTGAGGCTTCGTCAAAATGATCCTCCTTCTGTGAACAAAGGTGATCCAAGAAAGCTGCATAGTTATGAAAATATCGAAGCCAGAGTTGCTTACAATGAGATGTATGAGTTCGAGAAGAAGCCAAGGAAAAGTTATGTTATCGAGAACTCTGACATGAATCAACTCGATTTTCCTATCAATGAAATGATGTTTCTCACTGCTCAGTACAAGATTGTTGATCAATTCAAAGATAAAGATGACTTTATTCATATGAAGCTCAGATTTCATGTTGATCATGAGGAGGTATGGTCACTCGTGAAGATTGTTCGAGTGATAAGTATAACAAAGGATGTGTTGTTCGAGAATATGCTGCAAAACTTTCAATACCATGTTGTGAGGGCAAACAATGTTGCTCTTGACTTCTCAATTGCTGATTTTCCTCTGATGAACTTGAATGATCTGATTCAAGTTGCGAACATACTCAAAGACATGGATGCTTCGAAACTTCAGGGAACGAGTAAAGAAGTGCTACATCTGGGATTGGGCCATATCAAGCTTTTCATAGACAATTACTATGATTGTCTAGCATTGACTGATGTCGAGTTAGCATTGTCAATGGGAAAAGAAATCACAGTTCTTCAATCAGTGTTGAAGATTCAAGTTGATTTAAAGATGTATGTTGATGGTGAAATATGTCTGAAGCCATTTGGAGTCGTTTTCATTGGAAAGAGCAAGAAGGGAAAACAAACGAAGTTCTTATTTCAATCAAGTGATGTTGAAAGATATACAACTGCTCAATATACAAACTTAATTGTGTATTTGAATAGTTGTAAGAAGAACAATGATGCTGATAAAGCTGAGCTGAAGAAAGTCATGAACTGGTATGCGAAGATTCGAAGAACTTTGCATATAGCTGCTCAAGTTTTGATAACATGATTTCGACACTACTTACAAAGGGGGAGATTGTAAGGGTCGAAGTATGTTGTAAGGTGTCGAAGGTTATATTGTATTCGATAGCTTTGTAATCTTATTACAAAGGCATAGTAGTTCCGAAACTGTAATGATGTAGCCCTTTGTATTTTTTGTATGCTTTCTATTTCCTATAAATAGGGAAGGATACTTAAGACTAGATAGAACTTTTACCATATTTTCTGTCTAAATCTTTTTGTATCTGAAAGCATAATATAAGCCGAAACAATATTATATTTACTCTTGGGGTTCTTACTTCATATCAATTTTGATCTCGTTTCATTACTCGATTAATCCAACCACTACATCAATAAACGCGGCTTGAGCATTGGTGAGCCCAAAGGGCATCACCACAAACTCATAATGACCATAACGAGTCTGAAGACCGTCTTCTTCATATCGTCCTCTCTGACCCTCATCTGATGATAACCAGAATGCAAATCAATATTGGAAAACCACGATGCACCCTGAAGCTAGTCAAACAAATTGTAAATACTCGGGAGCGGATAACGGTTCTTTACCGATAGCTTATTTAGCTCCCGATAATCAATACACATCCGATGAGACCCATCCTTCTTCTTCACAAACAGGATCAGTGCTCCCCATGGTGAACTTCTAGGACAAATGAACCCCTTGGGTAACAGCTCCTGCAGCTGTGTAGACAACTCCTGCATCTCTGGAGGAGCTAACCGATACGGTGCCTTGGCTATCAGAGGTGCACCTGGAACCAAGTCAATACTGAACTCCACCTGCCTCTCTGGAGGTACCCCAGGTAAATCCTCCGGGAACACATCCACAATTGCCTTACCCTTATCCCGGGTATCCATAACATAGGCGACATATCTGAAATATCGTTGATGAAGATAACATCTGGCCCTAGCTGCTGAACATAGAATCGGCCCATGCTGAGCTCTCTCTCCCTGAACCACTAACTCTCCCCCACTTGGGTTTGAATACACACTAACTGATTCTCGGAATCAATCACCGCCCCATTTGGGCTCAACCAGTCCATCCCTACAATAACTTTGTTCCCGTAGAGAGGAATAGGAACCAAGTCGATCGGAAACTACTCGTTGAACATCTCTAGAGTACAACTTCGATGAAACCTTGATGCCAGAACTGATCGATCATCTGCAGTCTCAACCTCTAATGGAAAGTCTGTGACAACCCGGAACTTCAATCCTGTACACTTAGTCGATTCAATCAATATTCAACTTGTTTTGTCGATTCCTGGTGCCATTCAAGGGTTCATTTAAGTGTTCTAAGCTTGCATTTGACCAAGGTTAAGTTTAGGAATAAGTCAGCACATCCCATAGTGAGAAAACTGGGCCATACACCCTCTTGGAAGGTGTGTACGGCCGCACACATGAGTGTACGGCCGCACACCCATCCTACAGCCGCACACTCATCCCTATTTATATAGGGTGACCCCTTCACTCATTCTTTTCGTTTGGCTGCACTTTACTTTCTCTCTCTACTTTCTCTCTCTAAGAACTTCATCCAAGAACACTCTCAAGGCCTAAAAACGTGAGTATTCCATCACCTAGCTTATCATACATAAAGGACCCATTGATCTAAGCCTTTAATCATCAAAGTTTCATCATGCTCTTCATCATATGAATGTGTACGGCCGCACACCTTCATAAGGGTGGCCGCACACTCTTGAAAGACTCTCCAAAGTGAGAGTTTGGCCTCCATTTGCTAGTTGGACTTGGTATTGACTTGGAAACACTTGAAAATCAACATTTTTAGCATGAATGAAGAGTGCACGGCCGCACACCTCTATGTACGGCCGCACACTCCCTTGTACGACCGCACACGTCCTCTGTACGGCCGCACACTCCTGTGTGCAACCGCACACACATGCTGACCGCACACCCTGGCCGCACACACACACTGTTGGCTGTACACCTCCCTCGTTTGATCATATAGGGTCCCGACAAGCATTTCCAAGTCTCTAGAGTGGTTTTCCATCACTTATAGTGGTGAAATACCTTCATTTGACTCTTTTATGTGTCATTGCGTGATAATTAGGATCGAATCGTGATTAAGGCTTCACTTGAACACCCAGTTTTCCGTATCGATCTTTCAATCAAAACACTCGCTCAAAGTGAGTTCATACCCCTACATTTTCCGTATTTTTAATGTTTTCAGGGGGGGAATACAAGCTAAACATAAATGTTTTCAAAACTCATGCAATTCTCATACTTTAACCCTTTTGTACTGTGTTGAGCATAAGGGACGTTTTCACTAAACTTGCATAGTTTTCCGGACTCGCTATTCACTACGTTTTACATGCAAACTATAATCGGTATAGTTTGGGATTTTTTTCTAAACATAACAAGTATAGAAACTTTCACTACTAAACATATGCATTAAGACAGCAAAAGTTTACAGGTTGCATCACTATTTTATCATGGTACTCATAACTGTAATTATCGCTACATACGGTATATATATACGGATTTTCACTATGTTAGAACGCTACTACTCTACATGTAAACTAGATTGTACGATACTGGGACGCGCTACTTCGCTACTATACCCTTAGGTGTACAGGGATAAATCCTATCATAGTATAACCAGAGTCTCCTGGAGGGAGAGCATGAGATTTGTGAATAGATCTATTCGGGACTGACAATCCCACACCCGAACTGCTAGCTACAGTTGGGCAGGCATGCCTAGGGTGACAAATGTCATTTAACTCGACGCCTGAAGAACGTTGGAAAGGTATCTAGTCATATCAAGCATGGTTATACGACTCACATTATGTATAAATCACCTTTAGTTTACGACCTGTCACTCTTCAATAGTTTTATTTATACTAAATAGAACTAACACACTATGTATAAAGGCTGAAGCCAGGGTTTTCAACCAAAATCGATTATGCAAGGATTTCATATACAATATACTTATACTTCATGATTAGCCTTAGCTAGTCACATGAAGTAGTATTTTCACATATCACTACAGTTTTCAATAACGAACATTCATGGTTTATATGGAACGGATAACGCTACATTTTCACTTAAAGAAAATATCGGATTTTCTTGACGCTATACAAAATACTTTTTACGAGCTCATCAACAAGTTTTCATTACAAACTACCGCTGATGAACTCACCAGCTTTATGCTGATATTTTCAAACTGCTTGTATTCTCAGGAAATCAGTAGACAGGTACCTGCTGGATTTTTGAGAAGCTGGAGCAATAAGAGTCTTATGTTTATATTTTATATATACTCTCTGATGTAATTCAAACAAGTTTTCAAATTGATGTAAACATTTTCATATATGTATACACTGCGATGGTTGTGTTGCTATGGTTGCTATTATACATTGGTTGTGATGCTATACATGACGTCCTCCGCCCCGGAACGTTTCCGCCATCGGTTTCGGGGTGTGACAGATTGGTATCAGAGCCCTTGTTTATAGAGAACTAGTATACCGAACCTTACGTGGTATACAACTATAAACACTAAGGGGCCTAAGTGCTCTACACTAAAAGTATACTTTCAAAAATATAAGTATTTTTATAAAAAGTATACGAGCATGCATACATAACAAAATTCGTGTCACTAGTAGAGCAGAACAAAAGTATTTGGATGTTGGGACGCTACAGTTAAACCTGGGCAGTTTTGTAATCATGTCTAGGGTGAATATAGCTTGATCAATTATATTCAGTCGAGACATGACCAAAATGTGTTTGGGAGTGACTGTGGTGTTACAGCAGGCCTCAAACTTACCAAAAATCATCTCACATAAAATACTATAGGAGTATTTTAGCTAGAGCCAAACTCAGTATACAAAATCACTCTAAGTATTGCTACCTCTTCTTCCTTAAAGTAATAACTTGCTTGCATTAGTAACCTTTTGTGGTTATTGCTTGATAAAACTCTCTTATTATCAGGATTGATATATCTTGTTTCATATATCTTGAGGACTTACCATCCTCTTCTTCCTGATTGTTTCTAGAAAAAGATGCCTCCTCGACCAAGACCCATCAGAAGAAATGACAACACTCCGCCACCACCACCACCCCCTCAGTTCGACCCCGTCATGTTTCAGGCAGCAGTTACAGCAGCCGTGACTGCAGCAATGGCACAAGTGAATGCTGGTGGGGCTGGAGGTGGAACCGACCCACGGAGACAAGATGGAAGTCAGGGACATCAAAATGAGTGTTCTTACAAGGACTTCATGATTGCAAAGCCCAAGTCTTTCGACGGAAATGGAGGTGTCATCGCTCTGACTCGATGGTTCGAGAAGATCGAATCCATCTTCAAAATTTGTGTCTGTTCCGAAACAAACAAGGTGAAGTTCGCCGCCTGCACCTTCACTGACAGAGCCTTGACCTGGTGGAATGGTCGAGTCAAAACTCTAACCCTGCCAGTGGCTAATGCCATGGGTTGGGAAAGACTGAAGGAACTCATGCTTGCAGAATACTGCCCGCGGGGCGAAGTGCAAAAGTTGGAGCACGAACTCTAGAACTTAAAGATGAAGGGTTCCGACATCGCTGCCTACACCGCGAGATTCTGTGATCTGGCTCTCCTCTATCCAGGAAAACAAGAAAATCGAGAGGTACATTTGGGGATTGACGCAACCAACCAAGGGGAACGTCTTGGCTGCTAGACCGGCTACATTTGAGAGCGCCAAGGATCTGGCTCAGACCCTGATCGATCATGGAATCGACCTGGATGCGTCATCAGCGGTCGCTGAGCCGCAAAAGGAGAGTGGTGAGAAGAGGAAGAAATCCTGGAACAAATGCAAGGGTCAGTCTCCGCAGGAGCCCTCCAAGAAACAACAAACAGTGGCAATTCATGCTGTTACTGCTCCTGCTACTGCTCCAGCTACTGTTCCTACCACCCAAGCACCTACCGGTGTTTATGCTGGGAAACTACCTTTGTGCAACAAGTACAACTTACATCACCACGGACCCTGCCGTGAGTTGAGTTGCAATAGTTGTGGAAAGAAGGGACACATAGGTCGATACTGCAAGGTGCCAACCTAACCAACCAACCAGGCTGCGGGAGTAGGTGCTGGTCAAGCTTGTTATGGATGTGGAGAGGTTGGGCACTTCAGGAGAAACTGCCCCAAGGCAACAACTGGTGGAAATTCAGGAAGGGTTTTGGCGATGGGCCAGGAGGAAGCGGTCGCTGATCCTACCGTTGTTACGGGTACGTTCCTTCTTGACAACTCTCATGCATGCATTCTTTTCGATTCTGGTGTGGAGAGGAGTTTTGTTAGTCATGCCTTCAAACATCTAATCAAATGTAAATCCCAACCTTTAACCGAAACGTTCACCGTCGAGATGGCTAACAGAGAGAAAGAGAGCGCGAACGACATATTCATAGGATGTACTCTTACCTTAGGCAATCATTCCTTTCCTATCGATTTTATGCCTGTATCTATCAAGAGTTTCGATGTCATTATCGGTATGGATTGGTTGAGCCCCAATCGTGCTGATATCCTTTGTTTCGAAAAAGCTATTCGCCTCAACCTTCCCTCTGGCGAAGCCCTCATGATTTATGGTGACAAACTCAGTTCGAACCTTTGTATCATCTCGTGCATCAAAGCTCAGAAGTACCTATGGAAGGAATGCTATGCGTTTCTAGCTCATGTTGTTGATGAGATGCAAAAAGTTAAAGACCTCGAGAGCATCCCCGAAGTCTGCAACTTTCCTGATGTCTTCCCTGAAGATCTCCCAGGAATTCCTCCCGAACGTCAAGTCGAGTTTCGTATCGACTTGATCCCCGGAGCTACTCCTGTAGCTAAGTCTCCTTACCGGTTAGCGCCAGCGGAGATGCAAGAGTTATCCAGCCAGCTCAATGAGCTGATCAGCAAAGAGTTTATAAGGCCGAGTTCCTCACCTTGGGGAGCTCCGATCTTATTCGTGAAAAAGAAAGATGGATCCTTTCGGATGTGCATTGACTACCGAGAACTGAACAAGCTGACCATCAAGAACCGATATCCCTTACCTAGAATCGATGATCTCTTCGACAAACTTCAAGGAGCCAGTTATTTCTCAAAGATAGATCTAAGATCAGGGTACCATCTGTTGCGAGTTCACAAGAATGATGTGCCCAAGACAGCATTCCGAACTCGCTATGGACACTACGAATTCGTAGTAATGCCCTTTGGTCTGACCAATGCACCGGCAATATTCATGGACCTGATGAATCGAGTGTGCCGCCCTTTCCTAGACAAGTTCGTGATCGTGTTCATTGACGATATACTTGTCTACTCCCGGAGTGAGAATGATCATAGACAGCACTTGAGGCAGGTGCTGGAAACATTAAGGGCGGAGAAGCTATATGCAAAAATTTCAAAGTGTGAGTTCTGGATCCGGAAGCTGAATTTCCTTGGACACGTGGTTATCAAGGAAGGTATACACGGGGACCCTTCCAAAATCAAAGCGATAGAGAATTGGTCTGCACCAAAGACACCCACAGAAATCCGGCAATTCTTGGGTCTCGCAGGCTATTATCGCAGGTTTATTTAAAATTTCTCCAGAATCGCTAAGCCTTTAACTACCCTGACGCAAAAGGGGTAACCTTTAGTTGGGGAGCCAAGCAAGACACTGCGTTTCAAACATTAAAGCAGGCCCTATGCATCACACCTATCTTGTCCCTGCCCGAAGGGACGGAAGACTTCGTGGTCTATTGTGATGCATCCAATCAGGGCCTAGGCTGTGTGCTCATGCAGCGAGGAAAGGTCATCGCCTATGCCTCGAGGCAGTTGAAAACACACGAAGTCAATTACACAACTCACGATTTAGAATTGGGAGCAGTCGTCTTTGCGTTAAAGATCTGGAGACATTATCTCTACGGAACCAAGTGCACTATCTTCACCGACCATAAGAGCTTGCAGCATATCTTTGATCAGAAGGAGTTAAACATGAGACAGCGACGATGGGTAGAGTTACTCAGTGACTACGAGTGCGACATTCGTTACCATCCCGGGAAGGCCAATGTGGTAGCAGATTCCCTCAGCCAAAAGGAGTATTCGGGGCGTAAGGTGACAATCCATTCCCATCTGTCCGCGCAAATCAGAGAGGCTCAGCTGGAAGCCTTAAAACCCGAGAACATGGCAGATGAAGCTTTGCGGGGAATGGACAAGAAATTGGAGGTCAATGGAGACGGAGTGTACTCTTTCATGAACCGGATCTGGACCCCAAAGTTCGGCGGGTACAGAGAAGTTGTCATGAATGAGGCTCACAAGACGAAATACTCCGTTCACCCAGGTTTAGATAAGATGTATCTGGATCTCAAACAGCTCTATTGGTGGCCAAACATGAAAGTGGAGATTGCAACCTTCGTGGGCAAGTGCTTGACTTGCGCCAAGGTGAAGGTGGAATATCAGAAGCCCTCAGGTTTACTTCAGCGGCCAGAAATACCTGAGTGGAAGTGGGAAAGGATAACAATGGATTTTATCACTAAGTTACCTAGATCACCGAGTGGGCACGATGCCCTCTGGGTAATTGTCGATCGGTTGACGAAGTCTGCCCACTTCATGCCAATCAAAGAAAACTTCAAGACGGAGAGACTCACACGAATCTACATTCAAGAGATAGTTCGCCTTCATGGGGTACCTGTATCTATTATCTCCGACCGAGATAGCAGGTTTACCTCGAGATTCTGGCAATCACTACAAAAGGCTCTTGGAACTAAATTGGAAATGAGCACGACTTATCATCCGCAGACTGATGGACAGAGTGAGAGAACAATTCAGATATTGGAAGATATGTTGAGAGCCTGCGTCATCGACTTCGGCGCGTCATGGGACACTCATCTTCCTTTGGTCGAATTTTCCTACAACAACAGCTACCATACCAGCATCAAGGCTGCGTCGTTTGAAGCCCTCTATGGCCGCAAGTGCAGATCCCCTCTGTGCTGGTCTGAAGTGGGTGACACGCAGCTAGTCAAGGGTCAAGTCCCCGACAGCACTCTCGCTGGTCCTGAGATTATCCGAGAGACGAATAAAAAGATCGTGCAAATCCGAGAACGACTGAAAGCCTCACGAGATAGACAAAAGAGCTATGCCGATAAGCGACGAAAACCCTTGGAATTCCAGGTCGGTGACCGCATCCTTCTGAAGGTCTCGCCTTGGAAAGGCATGATACGTTTCGGAAAACGTGGAAAGCTAAACCCAAGGTACATTGGACCATTTGAGATCCTTGCTAGGATCAGTCCCGTAGCATACAAACTTCAGTTACCACGAGAGCTCAGCAACATCCATCCTGTCTTCCACGTGTCGAACCTAAAGAAGTGTCTGTCCGATGAGACACTTGTGATCCCTCTCGACGAGATCGAATTGGACGAGGGTCTACACTTCGTGGAAGAACCTGTCGAAATCATGGATCGGGAAGTCAAACGTACCAAAACAGAGTCGCATCCCGATAGTGAAGGTCCGTTGGAATGCCAAGCGGGGTCCTGAATTCACTTGGGAGCGCGAGGATTCAATGAAGCAAAAGTACCCCCATCTCTTTTCAAGTTCATGATTGTACTTTATTCCTGAAGTTCGGGACGAAATTCCCTCTAACGGGGGGATGATGTGACAACCCGGAACTTCAATCCTGTACACTTAGTCGATTCAATCAATATTCAACTTGTTTTGTTGATTCCTGGTGTCATTCAAGGGTTCATTTAAATGTTCTAAGCTTGCATTTGACCAAGGTTGAGTTTAGGAATGAGTCAGTACGTCCCATAATGAGAAAACCGGGCCATACACCCTCTTGGAAGGTGTGTACGGCCGCACACATGAGTGTACGGTCGCACACATGAGTGTACGGCCACACACCCATCCTCCAGCCGTACACTCATCCCTATTTATATAGGGTGACCCCTTCACTCATTCTTTTCATTTGGCTGCACTCTACTTTCTCTCTCTACTTTCTCTCTCTAAGAACTTCATCCAAGAACACTCTCAAGGCCTCAAAAACGTGAGTTTTCCATCACCTAGCTTATCATACATGAAGGACCCATTGATCTAAGCTTTTAATCATCAAAGTTTCATCATGTTCTTCATCATATGAAGGTGTACGGCCGCACACCTTCATAAGGGTGGCCGCACACTCTTGAAAGACTCTCCAATGTGAGAGTTTGGCCTCCATTTGCTAGTTGGACTTGGTATTGACTTGGAAACACTTGAAAAGCAACATTTTTAGCATGAATGAAGACTGCACGGCCGCATACCTCTATGTACGGCCCCACACCTCTATGTACGACCGCACACTCCCTTGTACGACCGCACACGTCCTCTGTACGGCCGTACACTCCTGTATGCAACCGCACACATATGCTGACCGCACACCCTGGCCGCACACGCACACTGTTGGCTGTACACCTCCCTCGTTTGATCATATAGGGTCCCCACAAGCATTTCCAAGTCTCTAGAGTGGTTTTCCATCACTTATAGTGGTTAAATACATTCATTTGACTCTTTTATGTGTCATTGCGTGATAATTAGGATCGAATCGTGATTAAGACTTCACTTGAACACCCAGCTTTCCGTATCGATCTTTCAATCAAACCAATCGCTCAAGGTGAGTTCATACCCCTACATTTTCCGTATTTTTAATGTTTTCAGGGGGGGGGAATACAAGCTAAACATAAATGTTTTCAAAACTCATGCAATTCTCATACTTTAACCCTTTTGTACTGTGTTGAGCATAATGGACGTTTTCACTAAACTTGCACAGTTTTCCGGACTTGCTATTCACTACGTTTTACATGCAAACTATAATCGGTATAGTTTGGGATTTTTTTCTAAACATAACAAGTATAGAAACTTTCACTACTAAACATATGCATTAAGACAGCAAAAGTTTACAGGTTGCATCACTATTTTATCATGGTACTCATAACTGTAATTATCGCTACATACGGTATATATATACGGATTTTCACTATGGTAGAACGCTACTACTCTACATGTAAATTAGATTGTATGATACTGTGACGCGCTACTTCGCTACTGTACCCTTAGGTGTACAGGGATAAATCCTATCATAGTATAACCAGAGTCTCCTGGAGGGAGAGCGTGAGATTTGTGAATAGATCTATTCGGGACTGACAATCCCACACCCGAACTGCTAGCTACAGTTGGGCAGGCATGCCCAGGGTGACAAATGTCATTTAACTCGACGTCTGAAGAACGTTGGAAAGGTCTCTAGTCATATCAAGCATGGTTATACGACTCACATTATGTATAAATCACCTTTAGTTTACGACCTGTCACTCTTCAACAGTTTTATTTATACTAAATAGAACTAACACACTATGTATAAAGGCTGAAGCCAGGGTTTTCAACCAAAATCGATTATGCAAGGATTTCATATACAATATACTTATACTTCATGATTAGCCTTAGCTAGTCACATAAAGTAGTATTTTCACATATCACTACAGTTTTCAGTAACGAACATTCATGGTTTATATGGAACGGATAACGCTACATTTTCAGTTAAAGAAAATATCGGATTTTCTTGACGCTATACAAAATACTTTTTATGAGCTCATCAACAAGTTTTCATTACAAACTACTGCTGATGAACTCACCAGCTTTATGTTGATATTTTCAAACTGCTTGTATTCTCAGGAAATCAGTAGACAGGTACCTGCTGGATTTTTGAGAAGCTGGAGCAATAAGAGTCTTATGTTTATATTTTATATATACTCTCTGATGTAATTCAAACAAGTTTTCAAATTGATGTAAACATTTTCATATATGTATACACTGCGATGGTTGTGTTGCTATGGTTGCTATTATACATTGGTTGTGATGCTATACATGACGTCCTCCGCCCCTGAACGTTTCCGCCATCGGTTTCGGGGTGTGACAAAGTCCAACTCCCCCGGAGCTCCAACAAACCGCTTGCTGAGTGCAAGATATACAAAAGATCGGGTAGCCCCTGAATCAAACAATACCAAGGCAGAAATACCGTTCACGAGGAACGATCCTAAAATAAAACACACAAATATAAGCAGGCATTTAAATATAAATAAAGAGATAAGGAGAAGATACATACCCGTCACCACATCCGGTGCTGCACGAGCCTCCTCGCCCGTCAGCTGAAAAGCCCTGCCCTTCACAACCGGCACATCCGCCTTGCCCTGACGGCCATCAGTAATTCGAAGAGTCGTTGGAGAGGGTGCTACCACTGGTCCCGCGACTACCAGACTCGGGCAATGGGCCTTATTGTGGTCCCTCTGACTGCAATGGAAGCAAATCAGATGAGATATTTTGGGTGGTGGTGGTAGTAGTAGCATTGTAATCCCTGTTAATATGACTCGTCCGGCCGCACTTGAAGCAGCCAGAACCACCTACCCTACACGCCCCATAGTGCATCTTGCCGCACTTGCCACAACGGCTTCGGCCCGGCTGGCCCCTCGATCTCGAGTCAAATACCTTAGGCCTCTTGCCCAAACCCCCTGAAACCTGAGCCCGATCCGACTTCCTCTTCCTCTCCATCTCTAGATCAATCTCCCTATCTCTGGCCCTCGCAATCATATCCTCCAGTGTCTTGCAACTGGATCGGCTCATGAACTGCTGAATATCACTCCTCAACATCTCATGGTATCTCGCTCTCTTCATCTTCTCACCCGCCACATACTGCGGAACCAACAACGCGTTCTCACAGAACATCGCGGTGTTCTCAGCCACCATCTCAGTAGTTTGGCGAAGGTCCTGAAACTCCCTCGCCAACTGTTGAACCTCAATCACTCGTGCAAACTCAACTTGGAATCTAGTCACAAAATCATCCAATGTCATAGAATCAACCTCCTCATCACCAACGGAGCGCCCAAACCCCTCCCACCGATCTTGAGCTCTGTATTTTAGAATACAGGAAGCAAGTCTGACATTTGCCCTATCGGGACAACTGCTAGTGGATAAGGCGTTAGTGGCATCCGCTAACTATTGTCTGCTCGCGATCGGGTCCTTCTCCCCGAAGTACTCCGGAGCCCCTCATGCTCGGAACTCCCTGAAAGTCAACGAACGTGCCCTAATCAAGGCAACCATCTCATAACGGAAAGAGCCCAAGCGCTCCTCCAATACCTCCATTATACCCTCCTTGACCATACCAAAGATCACAGGAGTCTGCTCACCTGCTTTGATTGATCCGTCGAGGTTGTAGCTAGCAACTGTAGGTGGGGATGTCAACGCGTGTAGATCTATACATACGTATCTTGCTCCGAGATTAATGGTTATAGCCAAATGGGTATACTAAGTGGTTAAACTTAGGTAATGAATAGTGTCTCACTACAAAGGCCATTAACTATGTTATACGATAAAGTTTCACTATAAAAGCCGAGTAAGTTCGATTTATCCGTAAAAGTATATTTTACTCGCTTAAATAAATGGTAAGTTTCTCAAGTGCATGTATAAATTCAAAGATATGAGTGTTATAATTTATACATACCTTTTTAACATATGTATAAACACATGAAATATATAGATATAATGATACAAAGTTGATAAACATTTGTAGTACACATTTTATGACATGCATTATCGCATAAAGTCATAAGATCATTTAGTAAAATGTTAAGTTATATTTTCTAGTTTGTAACATGTTTAAATAACAACATCATAGGTATGTCAATATAAACTAGTTATGATATAAAACTTTGATAAAATATCGATTATAATTAGATATATGTTTTTGCACGCATATTTCATAATAGATAAATGTTTTTCATATGTATTCTCCCCAAAATAATAAAAACACTAAAAAGGGACCGTAATTACTCACCTTAAACATATAAATTCGAGAACTAAGCGTGACGTGAGAAACCGCAACGTGATGCTCCTTGCATTTAAAATAAACTTTCAGGAATATTTTTGTTACCGAATAAACTAAGGGTAGTTTTGGTATTAATTACTAAGTATGCTTTGCTCAAATAATAAATTATAAGGACGGATTTGCTAAATTAATTCAACAAGGGGACTGATTTTGTAATTTATTTCCAAAGCAGTGGGCTGAAGTGTATATTTTAAATCCAAGTTGGGATTTGGGACCAAATTTGTCAACATATCCCTAAGAGGGGATGCTTTTAAAGAATTTAAATGGGAGTTTGAAGATTAGGTTTTAATTTGTAAAAATAACCAGGGAAGAATCCCCGCTTTGCGGGGTTGGAAACGCCAAAGAAATGGACAAAACATAAAAATATTATTGAGTTACATTGAACTGATTACGTTAAACTGGTTTTCTAATCCCAATCCATATCTCAATTTCAGTAATTGAACTTACAAATAAACAAAAACTATTCCTATCATTATTCTATGTAAAAGTAGATCCATCTACAAAACTGGTGTCACAATTTCACATTTCTCGTAAAGTTTACAAAAATTTATTATCGTTTAAATGAAAAAAATTCACAACGTACCTTATCAATATACATTATGTTCCCTTACATCTGTTCTAAAACTTTACCGTTTTATCTTTAGTGGATAGTAGAAAAGGGAACTGTTCGCTATTTGACACGATTTAATCTTGGTTTTAGTTGCAATGGTATTAGGAGTTATGAGAGTAAATTTGGCTTTGCAATCACACATCGAGAATGTAGCTGCAGATAACACCAAAAGAAGATCCAATCAAACTTCAACCGGTAACAGAACACATCAAATAATAAATAAATAAGATTTTTAAGAGTATTGCTATTGAAACATGTTTCCATGATTTTAGTTACCTGAGGAAAAAAAAATACAATTGTAACTCATTAACAAAAATGCCACCTTTTCATGTAAGGTCAAGAGATTGAAAAAAAATATAGATAATAATAGGAGACAAATTGAAAGATATTACCTGATTTTGTATTACGGTGACCATGAGAAACATTACCACTGCAATAAAAAAATAATCATAAAAAAAGTGATTAAAAAAAGAATCACAATTGCATGAAATAATCACTTACCTTAAAATACCAGCAAATGAAAAAGGAACAAATGTATCTCCATGAAGTGCCAAAATCCAACGAATAGGTCGGCTAAATATAAATGATAGCAAAATTATATGATTATTAACTATTCACATATTAATTAACCATGAATTTATTTAATTTTTTGGTAATTAGTTACAAGGGACACAACTCGGAGTTCCAATGCATGGATTTTGGAAATGATATTTTACTAATTGCACCAGGCAACTCTTTTGATAAAACCTATCAGATATAAATACATTATCATATTCATTAATTTGATCAAGATATTACTACATAAAACCTATAAATAAAAACACCTATGCAATATTTAATTTTAAATAGATTACACAAAATGAAACTGAAGAAAATGTTTAACTATTTGCATATTGTATAAGGTATATTATACCTCCAGAGCAAGTTGTGCACACTCCATCACACGAACATAAACATACTCTGTCTTGCCTATAAAAAAAAATAATCGTTTTATTTCATAAAATAAGTTTTATTGAATCCAAGTGATGATTATATAAAGATATACCTTCTGTTTTTTTATACAATGAGTCCATTGTTACAGAATTTCTACGACAAAACCCTTCTGCTGCTTGAAAAAGCATCAGTCAGTATAAGTTAACTACAAAGGTGAAAAGACAAAACCACCCTTCTAACTTGGATTCAACTCGTGTATCTAACATATTAAAGGTAAAAATAATACCTTAGTAGGATTTCCTTGATTATCAAAAGCTTTTGAAACCGGAGGTCCTCGAACCTCAACTTCATTTGCAACTTGCTTAGAGCATAGATTCTCAACACTAATCTGCAAGTTAAGTTACCATATTAACAAATTAAAAAAAGGATAAAACAACTTAAAACTATTTGATTTTACCTTATCACACCTTGTGACAATGGCTTGCAATGCCTTCATCTTGTATGGAAATTGAAGAAAAAGACTCAAATTTATTTGTAGAATAATGGAACCCACCCCAATGAAATGTCAAGAAAAAGGAATAGAAATCCGACACATTTGCATTGAAAACAATCAATTAGCTGGTTCTGTTTAGGGTTTTGCTGCGATGTGTGATTTTCTGCCAAGAGACGTGGGGGATGGGAATGATGGTGTGTGGTGCTGTTTGACAGTGTGCTGAATTTACCTTTTTATATGATTTTCATAGCAAAATGGGCAAGATGGCCTCTTCATCCTGTTGAACTAATGCTTTAGAGGTCCCGAGAGTTTGAATTCCAACTCTTCATGGATTTCTTTTATATTCTAAAGACGAAACATAAATGGCATTATCATTATCATATATAATAGAAAAAGCATTTGTAACCTGACTACTTGATTCAATTAATATGAATCATATACACTTTAATCGTACATTTTTCAAGCTAAGCTCTTCAATTTTACAGCAATATCTCTGAAATCATGACTCATCTCCACCTAATAACTTTATTTCATCTAACACATTTATCTACCATTTATTCCAAATAACACACGTGATAAAGAAACATTTAACATCCATAGATTATTACTTTCCTCTTTTCAGGGTGTGTTTTCAAAGTCATTCACCAAACACAATAATAATACAACCTATAAAATCTCATATCACAAAGGAGCAGGAGAAATACAACTTGCTTAAGAACAATAATAAAGATGCAAAATAAAAAAATGGTATGATGAGTTTTGATATTGACATAGAAATAAGATATACCGTCTATATTTGTCTGTGTGGAAACGCCTCCTTCCAGATACTCCTCCTTATCTCTACTATAAATCAACCATCTAAAAAAGTTAGGGTTTTTTTTATAGGGTGACAACAACAAAATCAGATGAATCGGGTCGTTGGATGCTATGATGATACATACAAACATGGGATTGCTTACACTGTATACCGCCTTCCCCGTTCGTTGTCATCGGCAACCAAAACCCTCCTGCAACCACCTTCTAAAACCCTACTATTTTACCAATCACAATCGACTGCCATGAAATCCCCCCTCGAAGAATCCGACGTAGGCATCTCTTGCTAGATCTCCCCTCTCCCTGGCTTTCGTCGCATTCTCAAGCAAGGTATCATCTTCTCCTCTCATATCCTTCACTATATGAGTTCAATCGACCTTTTGTAGCTACCTTCGCTCGTCGGAATAAGTAATAAGGGAAGCACTGAAATCAAAAGTTTTGAGGCGGTGGATCTACACATTAAAGTAACATCGGGTGTTATCCGGAACAAAGCCAGTGGATTGAAGCGGTGGCTCCGTGGCAATCAGCCGACTGTTCGATGTCGCCTCCTTCGTCGGTCATCACAAAAGCAGTTCAACGGTAGAGATGACAGGGAGGTGGGAGCATAACCGGGGAGATTGAGTTACCGGAGCGAGAAATCGCCGATATCGGTGGGGATGTACAGTCGGTCTTCTTCTCCAACCGAAGAACAAATGGGTTTCTGGTTTGAAGGGAGCTCCGTCTTTGAAAAAAAAATGAAGATGGAGAATGCCTATGGTTTTGTTAGTGTTGGTCGGCAGGAAGATAGTCCAAAATCTTCGATCTGAAGCGGTCGAAGGTAACTGGAAATGGAGGCGGTTAGCAAATGAGGATGAAATATGAGGAACACGTGTTGAAGCCGTGTATAGAGAAAAAAACACGTAACACAACACGTGTCCAAACAATAATCCAGAGGATAAAAAAATAATCCAGAAAAAGAGTCACCAAAGAAAAATAGGAAAAAAAATCCCAGCCAATGACAAAAAAGTATTGTTCATCATGTAGTTCTAAATTAGTATATATATATATATATATATATATATATATATATATATATATATAAAACAGGAAATGGGGTTATGTGTTTATTTTAAATTGAAGTTTGAAAAGAAAAGAGAGGGGTTCGTCCCCTACCTCCTGTGTTCACGCAGGTATTACAGAAAAGAAAAAAAATTTGAAGCTTATAAATGAAGGACTCTCGGTCCAAGCTAAATTGCAACGAAAAGGAACAGTACAAGATAAACAAAGGTGGAGATGTGAGTCCTTACATTGGCGATCAGAGGTAATGGAGGCAACAAAGGTGACGACGAGTGATGGCTGTAGCGGCAGGGGGTTGCTCTGGTAGCCTCTTGCTGCTTCGTTCTTGCTTCTGATAGACGGAAATGACACGAGGGAGATGGGAGAGGGTGGTGGTGATCGAAAGAAAGAAAAAGAAATAGCAGCACCACAATGATGGGGTTGTTGGGTGATTTTCTCGCCGGTCAAGGGTAGTGGGTGGCGGTTTCCGACAGTTCTTGGCAAGGGAGGTTCAGAGAAGTGTTTGACCACCTAGTTGCCGGAAAACAGGAGGGCGATGGATTAAACATTAGATTGAGAATCAGATGTTGAATTCTCAGTCTTTTTCAAAATTTGAATTTGTTCAGATTTAGTCAAAGTATCATTCATGATGTTAACTAATTCATTCGCATCAAGACATTCATCAATTTTGACAATTCCATATTTATATCTATCATCAAGAACTTTGTCAAAATCAGCTATTATTTGCTCACAATCATACGAAATATTATCTACCTTAGCTCTTTTGAATGCTAGAAAAGGTAGTAATTTTCTATGTTGCTCTTTACTTATGTCACATGAATGATGTAAATCAGTTAATTTGCCATAAAGTCTTTTAGCAGAATTGCAATAAATGTTTCTTTGTGCTAACAAAAGTTTGACTTCACTCGTTAAAGTATCCCTATCACACATAATATTTGTTATTTGTAATTCCAAACATTCAATTTTGCTTATTTTCAAGTCTAATTTCTTTTTGGTCTCTAATAACTCCATGGACAATTTGTTGGCCTCATTGCTAGCAGACACAACAATTGAATCAAAATAAGTAACCGTCTCATCAAAAGATATTAGTTCAGAATCATAAGCATGTGTAGGAGTATTAAAAGATTCGAGAATTTTACATACCTTTGTTGTCATTGGAGATTTGTCTGCCATTTTGGATACGAAGCATCGTCCTTTCACTTCGAATTCCTCATCATCTGAGTCCTCCTCCATCTTCATCCTCATGTTCACCCTTTGCAACCAATGACAAATTCTTGGCTTTCGCACGAACCTCCTCAAGCCTCTCTGCATAATACGCCTCATCCTTGACTTTATTCTTCCTCTCATCCTTCTTCTGAAGCATACAGTCATTCGCAAGATGATTAGCACCGTTGCAATAATGACAATCTATTCCAGCATCACCTTTCAGCTTTTTCTCAATCTTTCCTTCAGACATTTTCGAATCTTTCTTCTCAACTTTCTTTTTCTCCTCATCAGCAGTTTTACTCACAACACTTCCTTTTACCTCAGCAAGCTTAGTTTTCGGATTGAACGACTTTTTGAAAAACTTCTTAACACGATTATTTGAGTAAAAAGCTATTGCCTCATCATCCGAATTCATGATGAATCCTTCTTCTTCCTCAGAATCACCATTTTCTGCTTCTTTCTCAGATATCTTTGACACAAGTGCCAATGGACCTCCCAAATTTAGCTTCGTTTCTTCAGCAATTTCATTTACTTCAGTTTCGTGTGTTTTCAACTGATTGTACAAATCATTGAGAGTTGATGTATCAAAACTTTGCTGATTCTTCACCATCATACTTACGCTTCTCCATTCTTTTCGAAGACCCATCACAAAGATGAGATTGAATTCCATTGAAGTCCTTGTAATTCCATAGCGATTACAACGATAGATTAACTCGTTCAGTCGATCATAGTAGACTTCGATTGTTTCACCTTCTTTTTGTCTGAAATCTTTCAGCTCAACCAAACACCGTTTGACTGAATTGATTTTCGTCTTCTCACTTCCTTGAAACTTATCCTTCAGATTGTTCCCGACCTCCTTTGCAGTTGTACAACTTCTAACGTAATTGTACACAACTGGAGGTAAAGCACCTCGCAGTTCCCTCATACACCTCTTCTCCAGTTTCTTCAGACGATCAGATTGATTATCAACATCAGAACTTGTAGAAGATGATCCAATTGGTTGAACATTCACTGGAACATTGACATTTCCAGTGATACATGACCATAATTCTTCATCAAGACCATTCAGATAATCCTGCATACGATCAGCCCACTGATCATAATATTCAGGGATTAGCATTGGAATTTTGGTTGATGATCCCAACAGATGAGAAAACGAGGTCATCGAATTGAGATTGAAACTCGCCATTTTTGTACGGAAGTTGATTTTGAAAATTCTTAAGAAGATTTGGAAATTTGAAAACAAACTAGTTTATTCAAATCGGAATTGAAAGAAAAACACTCGATTCAACAATTCAAATGCAGAATCAAATCACAGACTAAGATCTAGACAAATTTTTCACGTTCAAAAAGTGCGGAAACTTTCGAACCAAAAATTTGATTCAAAAACTTTTTGAATGGATGAAAATCAGATCACAGATGTGATTCCTACTCTGATACCAATTGATGAATCAAAGAATCGAGTATTGAATTAATCAGAGTATGAATTCAAGTATGAATGCGAAATTGAACACCGGATGTAAATATGATCTTGTTTCAGCTCTATTACACTTTCAATGTTGACAGAGTACAATAGACAGGTCTGTAAAAACTCTTATCTAACTCTAGTAAATAACCCTATTTATAGGGAACCGAAAGCGTACAAAAATATACTAAGGCATAGACACTTAAGCTTTGAATAAAAGCGCCCTAGTAAAATACATTACAAAACATTCGAAGAGTTCAAAATACATTTCGACTAATTACAACAATTCGACCCTTACATATGATGATGTTGAGGGGGAGCAACCTGAAAATGAAATTGTCGAGGAGGAGCTAAATATGTCGAATAATAATCAATATGAAACTTTTCATGATTTAAACGACATATTTTTGTAATCAACATGAAGAAAATTTTGTTGTATTGTGATTCACAAAGTTCCATACGCATTTTTCATAATCCCGTGCAACATTCGAAAACCAAGCACATTGCTCTTCGCTATCACTATATAAAAGATCATGTTGAGGATGGCAATATCGAAGTTCACTTTGTGAAAACCACTGATCAACTTGCTTGTATTTTCACAAAGCCATTAGATGAAAAATCATTTGTGAGAATTTTGGGGGGTCTAGGAATGATCGAAGGAAATTCAGTTCCTGGATTGATTTCGAAAGAATGACAAGAGAAAAAGGTGCAAAAGTGTCGATTCAGAGGTGATGAGTGTTCGTTCAGAGGAGATAGCTTGAAATTCAGAGGTTACTGTTCGCGTTCAGCACTTCGACACACTTCGATTTCGACATTGTGTACAAACCGCTTAATCAAAAAATTTCGTTACTTTTGTACAAAACTTTTTTCGTTACTTTATGTCGAAAAATCAAAAACAACAAAAATATTTATGTTTTGTCTTTTGTTACTTTTATGTTCAGTGGCGGAGCCAGTACAGGGGCATGAGGGTGTTCAGCCCCCCCCCCCCCCCCCAACTATCCACTATAGTTCATACAATCTAAACCCTTTTATGCCCGCTTCCATCAGAAAAAAGAAAGAGAAAACCGGTAGTTTTTGAAGATAAGTCCATAATAATAGAAAAACCGATAAATTTTATTTTTATTTAGAGAATCTGTTAAAGAAAATCAAACCCAATCTATTATAAACTCTTAAATCTATCACAAAAATTCAAAATCTTAGCCGAAAAGTCTAAAAAATCATCAAAATAATTAAAGAAATTAAATCATAACAAAGTACACAACTTCATAAATCTATTTAAAAAATCATAACCTAGAGAAAATTGCCACAAATTGTGTTTGATTGTCGGTACCGTGATTCACGTCTTTGATTTCACCGTCTGAGATTCACCCTTTTTGCATCTCCTCCACCGCTCAACCTCTCGAAGATCCCTGCGTGCTTTGATCTGATCCCTAAATCTTTCAGATCTCGTCCTCTCTTGCCTTGTCGGTCGTCATTCTGCCATCGTCGACCACCGTCCGCCTCTGCTTTGCGGCTTATTCTCTCAAGAGTCAAGTCTCAACAGCATCGCTGTGAGTTTCTCCCTCAATCTCCGATATCCCTAGCATTAATAATGCAGGTATGCCACTAAAATATTAGATTGTCCTTTTATAAACTTTATTTTTTATTTCTTGTTCTTAATTTTCTGCACTTAGATATAGGCATATAGGAATAGCCTTAGCCTTCACGTGGTGCTGCTAAATGATGTGCTTTACTAACATTGAATTGTCATTTCGTATTAACTGTTAATTATTTTTACTTGTATATTTAACCTAAGTTTATAAAGATTTGATCCGTCATCCGTAAATTGTTTGGTGGTTACTCTTCTATTGATTTATAAATATTTGTTTACTTCATTCGTGTGCTATTTGTTTAACTTTTTATTACTTTATGCAATATTATGAATGAATATTTAGTGAATAAACTCAAAACATTGCACACAAACTAGACGGGTTCTATCCTAACAAAAAATCAAGAAGCTTATCTTGCCCCTGTCATTCCAAAATCCTAGCTCCGCCCCTGCAACTGAAACAATGGGTGTGTAGTGGTCACAAAGGTGGCGGCAGTGGGTGGTTCACGATGGTCAAAAGCCACCGGTGGTGGCTTCAAAACTGAGAAAAAAGAGAATGGGACTGGGGATTAGGGCTGTAAATTAGTGAGGAAGAAGTGTGTTAAGGTGCTCTTTTTATAGCTCAAAAATGGTGAAGGAGGATGGTTGTCGTGGTTTATTACAAAAGAGTTCAACCAAAATTTCAAGCTCTTTTTCATTCAATTATGCATGATCCTCATATCAAGATGGAAAGCAATTTACTGAACACCCTTTATTGGAGAGGTTTGACTTTCACCAAAGAAGAAATTGAGGTATATGAGAGAGATAGGTACATGATGGGGAGAGACATGGGGAGAGAGAGACAGGGACAAGATGGAAAGCAATTTACTGAACACACATAACTTCTGATCTAGTTCTTTTCACAAACTTAATGGATAAACTTTATCCATTAGGACTCCATCCCAAAGCTAGAACTACAACCCTAAGTCAATTAAGTCCTTAATATGACCCTAACTTTCTCATGGACCAAAAATAGCTCTAAACATGACTCTTTTCTCGTTGTCAGAATTTAGAAACCTAAGGACCATTTGAGAGTCACAACAAGCTCTGGAGTTCCTCAAACTCTAAAAGCATTCATGAATTTAGAAACCTAAAATGAGTTCAAACTTGAAGCAAGAATAACAAAGGTTAATATGTAAACTTTATACCTCCACCAACAAATCTGAAGGGAATGATGGATCCAAGTTAGCTCCTTGTTTCCTTGCACGACAATAAACTTCCTTCTTCTTCAAGTCATGCCAAAAAAGAAGAATAAGGACTCCAATCAATCAAGCAAGCTCACAAACATGAAATGGGGGCTAGGGTTTCGTTTAGGGAGGTTAGAGACTGCAACAGATGCCCTAGGTCATGAGTTAATGGCTTTAAATATGGAAGAAACCCTAAAAAAAATAATGGGCTTGGGTTGCAGTGTTCACCACGTCGGGGCACCCTTCATGCCACGTCATGGTGTTCATCAGAAAACGCGTTCTTCAATTGCCATGCCACGTCTTGGCATATGGTTTTCTTGAAAACCATGCCTTTTACTCCTTTATATCAACAACTTGTCCATTATGGGAAACGAGTGTTATATTAATATATTATATTATATTAAACTTTCTAATCTATTAAATATAGTAAATTCATAAACTATTAAAGATATATATTAAAAACGAATAATATAATTAAAGTAATAATAAATTGTTATTATTATTTTTTGGACTATTCGATTCTTATTTTATAAATCAAAACCGATATGAAATACAAAATAGTTATTTGGTTTTGTTGAAAACCAATCGAAAACTCTGAATATACGAACCAAATAGTCTAATCTAAATTGTCTAATTTAACAATTCGGTTTTATCCAAATAATGTACATCTATATCTGTAATTAACATTGAGTTTTCGTAGTATGTGATTCTAACATTATGTGTCAATTGGCAATTCTGGGTCAGCAAAAGTCAAACAAGTCAACGAAAGTCAACTAAGTAAGACATAAATTATGGTTTATACTTTGTTTTCATAGTTTTCGGTTTAGGACCGAAAACACTATGATCTCGCTTTTAGAGTTTTCGGTTTAGAACCGAAAACTCTATGATTTCGGTGGTACTTGGACCGAAATCACCATGTGATTTCGGTGGGTTCATGATGTTTTCGGTTTAAAAAAAAAAGAAAAAGAAAGGGTTGACATAGTGACATGAGTGTTGCATCCTTTCTAACACAAAACATTAACCAACATGTATCCAGGCTATTATCCAACAAACAACAATGCAAACATCACCTCACTGTTGGATAAGGTGTCTAAGTCCATAACTTTATTTGGTGTATACTTGACCCGACCCGGCATGGTCCATTTGGGTTGCACTTCACCCGAACTATTTATGGTTAAACCTTTGAGAATTGTATGTTTATGATTTGTTAATATATTATAAGTTATAATATATTAATATGAAACCATATTATTTAATTAGTATTGATCATAAATTAATTTAGAATTAATTTGGTGATCAAAAAGATGACTAATTAAATATGGGCTCTTGTATTTATATAAGTGTGGGCTAATACTCATTTGAAATGAGCTTGTCATGCATGGGAGTCCATGGATAGTCCATGGAGCTTTTAACCCATGGATCCTTGGAAAGGAAGAGTCATGGGTATTAGGGTTTACATGGATGTAACCCTAATCCTCCACACTATATAAAGGAGCTTGTGATGCTTGAAATTGCACTAGTTGTGTGTGTAAAAAGTGGTGGCCAATTTCTATAAGCAAGCATACACTCTCTTAAGGTTTTTCCAAGTTTGTGGTGATTTGTGACTTCCATTTGAGGCATTCACATTATTGGTGCTAGGCTCTCAAACTCCAAGGAATCAACTCACTAATTGAAAGGTATGTAACTCTTCTAGCCATTATGTTTAATGTTCCCCATGCCATGCTAGATAGGTTATGAACCTTGGAAAAAAAGTATTTTACATGTATTTTAGACAAACATAGATCCAAGGTTTTCTAGGGTTGCATGTACACTTAGGAGTGTTAGAATGCTCAAAACCCATCAGTGGTATCAGAGCCTAGGCTTGTTTGTGAATACTTGATGCAAAAGAGTGTAAAAATCAAAATTTTGAGCTTTCTGTACAGGGGACTCGATGAGTCCATGTGAAACTTCAACCAACTCGGCGAGTCAGTTCGTGCACTCGACGAGTTGGCCATGCAGAATGCAGAATTTCGATTTGTGCTGCTGGAAATGGACTAGAAACATTACCGTAAACTGTTTTGTTGTTATAAAACTTATTTTAGATGGTGTAATGGTTGTTCTCATCCATTTACAATTGCTAATATCAAAATTTCATGTTTATATGTGTTCATATGTTCTTGAAATTTTGATATGGATTTTCATGTTCTTATGAGTTATTGTTAGATCATAGGAATTACTTGCTAAATTGTTTAATGATTAATTCTTGATCATTTATGTGTTTTAATGGAATCCATAATTTGTCCTCAAGTTATGGATTTCCAAAGGTCTCCTCTTGAATGAACATTTAAAACACATAAGTTACATAAAAATGAAGAGTCTTCACTTTTATGAACCCTTAACTCATAAGTTATGAAATGAAAAGTTTTGAAGAGTTTCAAAACTTGCCCTCAAGTTTTGGAATTTGTAAAGACGCACACACTTTAAAATTCCAACCCTTAGGATTTTAAAAGTTAAAATTCAACCCTTATACTATTATAAGATTAATGGTTAATATTTATATATATGTATAAGATCAAGTCGTTTTACCGTTAGTAGGCCTCATTCACGAAGCCGGTCTAGAAGGGGGGTATAAGGTTGTTGCCTATAAAATGGCAGCTTAATGGGTGTCCACTCTCACCCACCGCTTCCTTGATCGGTGGAGGGTTGTTAGCCGAACGGGTAGGACAATGACTTTAATTCTCATTAAAAGTATAATGATTATTATAAAGTAACTAAATGTTTTATAAATTCCTAATCTTAGTTACTTTAAGAAAACGTGAAATGGTGCTAACCCATGAAATTCACACTTTGTACCTTACCAAGTCGTTGGTGGAGCGTGTGTGGTTAACCGGCACACTAACTTGGACTAGTAAGGATAACAAAGGGTGACTTAATGTTTATCATAGATCGGCGGAGCGCGTGTGGTTAACTGGCACATCGATTAGGTGATTAAGGGTACCAAGTGAATTTGCATGGTTATTCACACCTTGTTTTGTGATCCTCGGCATCGCAGTCGCAAAACCTGAAGGGCACACTCGAGATTGAAACATGCCATTGAAAAGTTCAATGAATCTCAAAAAGAATCTAGGAGTTTCTAAGAACCAAATAAAACCTAATACTTATATATTTCGTTTTTCATGGTGGAAATTGGTGAATCGTCATTCACCTACCTTTCAAATATGTTATAGCTTGGATTACGGCATCCCTGTTCTAAGTTATAATATATTGTGATTGGATCCTAGCCTTAATACTACATTTGGGTGTTTTATTAAGGACTATCTTTATATCTAAACTAAACTAGTCTTTTCTTCTTTTCAGATGTCTTCCAACAATGCTGCTTCTGGCCCAAACCCTACCGGCTCCTTCTCTCTCATGAACCTTTGTGGGAGAGTCATCTTTGATGGATCCAACTTTATAGATTGGATCAGGAACATCAGGATGGTCACTCGGTATGAGAACAAAGAATATGTTCTCGACAAGGAGCTTAAGGTGCCCGAGCAAACTGCTACTCCTGAGGAGCTTGCTAAATATGAGGCACATGAAAGAGATGCTACAAAAGTGGCATGCATCATGATGGCCACTATGACAGCCGAGCTTCAAAAGTCCTATGAGGACTACTATCCTTTTGAGATGCACCAGGATTTGATGGACCGCTACCATCAGAGTGCTTGTCAAGAGCGATATGAAATCATCTCCTCCATGATAACAACCCGGATAAAGGATGGTGAACCCATCACGGGCCACATGCAGAAAATGCAAAGGTATGTGGACCGTTTGCAGAAATTGAATGTGAACTTCCCTGAGGAGTTGGCAATTGACATCATTTTGCACTCCTTACCTTCATGTTATGATCAATTCTGCATGACATACCACATGAACAAGGAGGAAGTCACACTCAGCAAACTTCAAGGACTTCTGAAGACCACCGAAAGTGGTCTTAAAGGTAAGTCGGTTGTTACTACTCCTACTCCTACAGATACCCCTGTTTTGGCTATCGGATAAGGCAAAGGGAGGAAGAGGAAGACTCGTTCGAAGGGTACCAAGGGAAAGTCTCTTGATGGCTCCTCATCAAGTGGAACCAAAGGTGGTTCTGCTACTCCTTCTTCCATCCCTAAGGATGCTGAATGCTTCTATTGCCAGAATAAGGGGCACTAGAAGCGAAACTGCCCAAAGTACTTGCAGGATGTTAAGGATGGGAAAGTGAAACCATCCCATGCAGGTATTTACACTATATTGTTTAATAACTCACCATATTCTAACTCTTGCGTCCTTGATACAGGTTGTGGTATTCACATATGTTCTGATTTGCAGGGCCTAAGAAGAAGTGAGGATGTGGAGCACGGAAAGATAAACTTAATCATGGGGAACAAGAAGGTTTCATCTGTTACCAAGATTGGAGTTTATACTTTGTTGCTAGATAGTGGGTTAAAGTTAGATTTGAATAAATGTGTTTACTCGTCTGAAATGGCGAGGAATATTATTTATTTTCATGGTTTGTACAAACAAGGGTTTACCTTTTCCTTTGATAATGAAATTGGTAGTATTAATGCTTTCTTTAATAATGTTCTTTATTTTAAAGCATTACCTTGTGATGGTGTGTATGAAACTGTGTCAGTTGTAGATAACCTAGGAAATAATGTGTTGTGTATTGGTTCTTCTACTAGCTTGGATAAAGCATCATTGTGGCATTGTCGTCTTGGACATGTAAACAAGAAACGCATAGGCCAACTCCAAAAGGATGGAGTCTTGGAGTCATTTGACCTAAAGTCAGATGATAGTTGTGAATCTTGTTTGCTTGGGAAAATGACAAAAATCACCCTTCACTGGTTCTTGTGAAAGGGGTGAGGGTTTGTTGGACCTTATACATACTGATGTATGTGGACCTTTCAAAACCGCCACAAGGGATGCTAATCGCTATTATCTGACTTTTACTGATGATTACAGTAGATATGGTTATGTCTACTTAATCAAGCATAAGTCAGAAACTTTTGAAAAGTTTAAAGAGTTTAAACAGGAAGTAGAAAATCAATTGGGCATGAACGTTAAGATGCTTCGATCCGATCGAGGTGGTGAGTATCTTAGAACTGAGTTCCTCGACTATCTTAAGGAGTGTGGGATTGTCTCACAATTGACACCTCCCAGGACACCACAGCTGAATGGTGTAGCTAAGAGGCGTAATCGGACCTTGTTAGACATGGTTCGCTCCATGATGAGTCGAGCTTCACTACCAATCTCTTTCTGGGGGTATGCCTTAGAAACTGCCGCCCATATCCTTAATCTAGTCCCTACAAAGAAGGTTGCCAAAACACCTCATGAGATGTGGACTGGGAAAGTTCCCAACTTGGACCACATAAAGATTTGGGGTTGCGAGGATTTTGTGAGACGCGAGACTCACGATAAGCTAGAACCTCGAAGTGAGAGGTGTATTTTCATCGGCTACCCACGGAAATCCTTTGGTTACCTCTTCTACAGACCCAGTGAGAATGTGGTCTTTGTAGCAAGGAGAGGGGTCTTTCGTGAAAGAGAGTTCATGAGCCAAGGAAACAGTGGGAGGCAAATTGACCTTGAATAACTTCAAGAGTCAAGTGGTGAAGGAACCTCAAATCCTAGCAATCAACCTGAGGAGGAAACTCCTGTTGATCCGACTGACGAGTATGTACCTCTGAGGCGTTCCACGAGAGTTAGGAATGCACCTGAGCATTACTATGGTTTCCATATTACTGCGGAAGGTGATACACTTATCAGTGATAGTACACTGGTAAATCTGGATGAACCTAACAGCTACACGGAAGCCATGGCAGGCCCTGAGGCTGCTTAATGGAAAGAGGCTATGGACAGCGAGATACAGTCCATGTATGACAATCAAGTTTGGAACCTGGTTGACAATGTACCAGGTCGTAAGACAGTTGGGTGCAAATGGATCTTCAAAAAGAAGACCGACAAGGATGGTAATGTACACACTTATAAGGCGCGACTGGTTGCAAAGGGCTTTTCTCAAACTCTGGGAGTTGATTATGATGAGACCTTTTCACCAGTAGCAAAGATTAAGTCTATTAGGGTTATGTTAGCCATTGCTGCATTTCATGACTATGAAATATGGCAAATGGATGTCAAAACCGCTTTCCTCAATGGGAAGTTGGCTGAGGATGTTTACATGAGTCAGCCAGAGGGTTTTGTCAGTACAGAGCACCCGAATAGAGTGTGTAAGCTTGAGAAATCTATCTATGGATTGAAACAAGCACCTCGCAGATGGAATCTTTGTTTCGATGAGAAAGTCAAAGAGTTTGGTTTTTCAAGAAGCGAAGATGAGTCTTGTGTTTAAGTCAGAGCTAGTGGGAGTATAGTTAGCTTCTTGGTGCTGTATGTGGATTGACATACTGCTCATAGGAAACGACATCCCAACTTTGCAGGAGGTGAAGTCCTGGCTTGGGAAGTGTTTTGCTATGAAGGACCTTGGAGAGGTTGCCTATATCCTAGGGATAAGGATACTAAGAGACAGGAGTAAAAGGCTAATTAGACTTAGTCAGAGTACCTACTTGGATAAGGTGTTGAAAAGGTTCAACATGCAAAATTCCAAGAAAGGAGTGTTACCGATCCAAAGCAATGCCAAACTGAGCAAGGCTCAGAGCCCGAGTACAGAGGCTGAGATAGTTGAGATGAGTCGATTTCCATATGCTTCCGCTATTGGCTCGATCATGTATGATATGACTTGTACCCGTCCTGCTGTGGCCTTTGCTTTGAGCATGGTCAGCATATATCAGGGGAACCCTGGCAAGGCTCACTGGACTGCGGTAAAGAATATACTCAAGTACCTACGAAGGACTAAGGATTGGATTCTTACCCTTGGTGGGAGTGATGACTTGAGAGTAGTAGGGTATAGTGATGCTAGTTTCCAGACTGATAGGGATAACTTCCGCTCTCAGTCGGGCTGGGTCTTTACCCTAAATGGAGGAGCAATCACTTGGAAGAGTTCCAAGCAGGAGACGGTAGCTGATTCGACTTGTGAATCAGAGTACATAGCAGCGAGTGAAGCGGCAAAGGAGGCGATATGGCTGAAGAACTTCATCGGAGACCTTGGAGTGGTACCAGCTATTAAGGAGCCTATGGAGATTTTCTGTGACAGCAATAGTGCGGTTGCCTTAGCCAAGGAACCGAGAGATCATGGCAGATCCATACATATTGACAGAAAATATCACTTCATAAGACACAAGATAGAAGAAGGACTCCTCGTGGGAAAGAGGGTATCATCAAAAGAGAATCCTGCAGATCCCCTTACAAAGGGACTGACGAGGGTTAGGCACTTACAGCATGCGAGGCGCATAGGGCTGAAGGATGATATTAGTTTTACAGATTAGATAGCTATTTATGAAACTTGTAAAATGTAATCGACATTTGATGATGAATAAAAGGAGTATTTATTTATGAGTAAGGTGTTACTGTCTTTTGTCAATTATTTACTATTGTTTCAGCTTTGCATGTTTTGACTTCCAGAATAAATTACTTTATTCAAACTTCCACATTCGGTCATACGTCGGAAGTAGGTATGAATTAAGACTGTCATGAATTGGGCTTGTAGATGACTAAAGGTGTTTAGCCATAGCAATGGTTGCTACAACATTCATGAGTGCTCATAAGTTCTGAGTATTGGAATAAACCCACGCTCACTGGCATCACTTCATGGAATTTATCTCGAGTGATCGTGAGACGGTAATATCATATAAGTCTTCAAACCTAGAGATATGACTTGTTACCTATGAGTTGGTTATACATTGATTGTACGTAAACGCATTGGTAACTCGATGTTATAAAATGTTCCTTTGTGTATAATTCAACAAGTAGTAGAACAAGCATAGGAGTCGAAGTTTATCTGTTCCTTCTTGGATTAGAAGCGATATCTGGGCCCCTCAATGATTTTGTGTTGACCCATGTACCGGGCCCAGTCAGAACTAAATTGATGTGTTCGATTAAGTTCTTTGTCAAACAAATCGGGAAATTGAGAAACAAACTGCTGGACAATAAGTAAGACATTGTTCCATGTATTTGTCCGACTGATATCTAGAACAGAGGATTATATGATCACTTATCTAAAATGGCGCTTCATAGTTCAATAGAGTTTTGAGAGCTACGATTGCCGGTTGGTTCCTGAAGTAATATAGGCAAATATAGTTATTAGACTTATCCAAGTGGGAGACTGTTGGATAAGGTGTCTATGTCCATAACTTTATTTGGTGTATACTTGACCCGACCTGGCATGGTCCATTTGGGTTGCATTTCACCCGAACTATTTATGGTTAAACCTTTGAGAATTGTATGTTTATGATTTGTTAATATATTATAAGTTATAATATATTAATATGAAACCATATTATTTAATTAGTATTGATCATAAATTAATTTAGAATTAATTTGGTGATAAAAAAGATGACTAATTAAATATGGGCTCTTGTATTTATATAAGTGTGGGCTAATACTCATTTGAAATGAGCTTGTCATGCATGGGAGTCCATGGATAGTCCATGGAGCTTTTAACCCATGGATCCTTGGAAAGGAAGAGTCATGGGTATTAGGGTTTACATGGATGTAACCCTAATCCTCCACACTATATAAAGGAGCTTGTGATTCTTGAAATTGCACTAGTTGTGTGTGTAAAAAGTGGTGGCCGATTTCTATAAGTAAGAATACACTCTCTTAAGGTTTTTCCAAGTTTGTGGTGATTTGTGACTTCCATTTGAGGCATTCACATTATTGGTGCTAGACTCTCAAACTCCAAGGAATCAACTCACTAATTGAAAGGTATGTAACTCTTCTAGCCATATGTTTAATGTTCCCCATGCCATGCTAGATAGGTTATGAACCTTGGAAAAAAAGTATTTTGCATGTATTTTAGACAATCATAGATCCAAGGTTTTGTAGGGTTGCATGTACACTTAGGACTGTTAGAATGCTCAAAACCCATCACTCACCACCCCCACCCCACCTTCTTCCTCCTCTTTAACTTCGGCCGAGAGCTCCTCCAACCCCCACCATCTTCAAACTTCTTCACTTTTCTCTCAAGAAACAAGTTCAACCCTTCCAAGGATTTATTCTTCATGTGGTTCTTAGGATTTTTTGTAAGTATTCCTTGTTAATCTAGTGTTTCTACATACTTTCATGCCAATTTCATCTCATTTACACACATTATCATGTGTTAAAACTCATAGGATAATACCATCTTCAAAGAGTTCTTTAACCACCATCAAGTGTTCAAAGCTTGAAGATCTCTACCATCACCTCTTTATCCAACCACGAACACACTCAAGGTGAGTTCATACCCCCATATTTTCGAGTTTCATGTTTTAGGGGGGAGAATACAAGAAAAGTTTGATTTATAACACAAATGCTTGCATGCTTCAAATCTATTTTATGTTTAAAGCATTATTCTCTATGAAATGTGGCTATTATTTGTTTGTAGAAAATTTATTTATTTTATGTTGGTAATGATACAAAACTAAGAAAAACAAACATAAACTATGTTATATGTTCTTTAGAAAAGGGGTTAAAACCACAAAGCTACAAGGATTTTAAGACTTTTATGGTCAAGATATGGTTTTTCTAGCGAAAATGGTTAGATTGTAGTTAATTCACCATTTTTGTGGGATATAAACCAAAATATGTTGTTTTGACCATATATTTAGAAACTAGACAAAAATACCAAATTATTAGCTACACAAAAAGGAAAACTCAAAAAATCTAGTTTTTATTTAAAAATGGATTTTTTAAACAAAAGTGGTTATACAGGTTTATGACATCATTTGGTGAGTTTTAACTAATAAATATATGGTTTTAAAAACACATAAAGTTAAATTGAGTAAGATCTCCAAGAAGGGTAAAAGTAAGTTTTACCAAGTTATGTTTATTTTTGTCACCGGTAAATATCGTTAAAAAGGGGCAAAAGCTAGAAATGAACTTTTTTCATACCAAATCTCTCATACTTGTTTTAGATGTGAATATATATGAATTAAGCCTTAAAATATCTGGACATGTTAACTTATACGTATTTACATATACATATGATCTTATAGATAAACTTAACAAAACATTTAAAATAAACTATAATTGGTATGGTTGTGGGTCATAAACACTACTCTATCGTTTTGAAAAATAATTATTTAAAGGTATGATTATTTTTACACTATGTAACCACTAAGGAAGGGTAATACTTACATTTACAAAAAGGGCTTTCAATACACTAGACGTAAACCTGTTAATACAATTTTGTGAGACATGCCTTCACCGTACCTTCCAGAGTACACACTAAAGTCCTGAATTACAACAAAAATCTCGGTAAGAGAGCGTGACGCTTGTGTATATACCTATACGGGACTGACAACCCCGCACCCAAGTTGTTAGCTACAGTTAGACCAGCAGGTCTAGAGTGACAAATGTCTAATATTCTGACGCCTAAAGAACATCGTAGCAGGCCACTAGTCGCTAGCACAGTTATAATAAGTCACATGGGGTATTAACAATATATTAGGTTTATGGGGCTAACATATGTCACACCCCCAAACCGGAATGGTGGAAACGTTCGAGGGCGGAGGACGTCATGTACAGTATCACAACAATTGAATAATAGTAATCAAAGCAACAACAACCATTGTATTAGTAGTATAGTGTTTACATTGTTTTCTAATCATAGACAACTGGCTCCAAAAGTAAATAACAAATAAAGACTCGAAGCTACTATGCTCCGTCTTCTTGAATCCAGTGCGTGTACCTGTCTACTAGTGTCATGAGAATACAAGTAGGTTTTGAAAGAGTATCAGCATAAAGCTGGTGAGTTCATAAGCGTTTTGTTTTAGAAAACAGGTTCTTTGTTCTTTGGAAAAGTGCGTTGTGTTTCTCCAGAAAACCTTATATTTTCTGATGTAATGAATGCTAATTAAAAATGATTCTTACTAGTTCCTCCTGCGAGTACTTAGTGTATACAATCATATACAATCCTGATCGAACAATCGATTATGTGGTTCTGCCCCAAGCCCACAACCAAACAAGGAACAGGAAGTGAGGCGGATACCACCCATTCTACTGGTTGTCGGATCATCATGTATATAACCCTGAAGTATTCACTAGATACTTACAGATTTAATTGTACTGGTCCTTTGAGTACTCTGTTGAAAGTGTTCCTGAAGAAAATCGAATATTTTCTTAGTGAAAGTATGATTAACCAATCCTTTTTATAATTACTTAGCTCATACTAGCTCTGTATAAACCAATATCGAACAGACGATTGATTGTGTGGATCTGCCCTAAGTCCACAACCAAACAAGGAACAGGAAATGAGGCGGAAACCACACATTCCATGGTCTATCGGATATTCTTCATACATAGCCTGGATGCATAAACTAAGGAATTACAAAATTAACAATGAATGTTCATCAGTGAAATGATAAGCCGATTGTTTGGAGAGTACTGGTGTTTATCCTGGAAAATCCTATATTTTCCCTAAGTGTAAGTTATTGTCTTAACTGTTTCACAACTGAAGAGTACAAGTATCTACCATACTTATGTTGTTTAAGCATTGTTCTGATTAAAAACCCTGGCTACCACTAGTGATGTATAGTATGTTCTGTATGAAAACCTTTTTAGGAAAACTCTAGCTACCACCACTATGTATAGTATGTTTTGTAAACTGAAAGTGTTGTTAATACCCTCTTTTGATCACTTAGTACATACAGGTTATAGAAATCTAGATCGAACAGACAGTCGATTGGGTGATTCTACCCTAAGCCCACAACCAAACAAGGAACAGGAAATGAGGCGGAGGTCACACAGCCCACTGCATGTCGGATGTTAATTTCATATTACCCTGGTGTACATATTAAGTTGTCACATACTTACTAACCGTGTTGACTGTTTGTTAGGTATATTATTACATGAACGAGTCGTTGTTTTCCCTGTGAGCTCTTATAACCACACTGATGGACGAATACCAATACGACGTACTTCGGACGTCGAAAACTGAAAAGACGTTTGTCACCCCCGGTTGACTGTAGCTAATAGTCAGGGTGCGGGATTATCAGTCCCGTATAGATCTATACACAAACTCACGCTCTCCCTCCAGGAGACTCTGGTTCCTAAGAAGTCGTATCTCACACTGTAGTTCTCTCAACAAATCCACGAATAATACTATGAAAACCCCTTTTTGTTATTAACATGAATCATTATAAAATAATATCTTTTATTTCATAATTCCTAAGTTTGTTTCCTTTGTTCTGAAAACTGTGTTTGCAATGTTTGTATCCTAACATGTTTTGTAAAACTGATTTCAAGTCTAGTAGTAACGATGTTTACCATGTTTAGTAAGTTCTATGTTCAATGTATGCTAATGATAGGAAAGTATATTAAACCAAATTATATTTTCAAACACAAGATTACTTGTGCTTTTACTTGTATTCCTCCCCCCCCCCCCTTAAAACCTTAAAAACTCGGAAAATATAGGGGTATGAACTCACCTGATTGTGAGTGATCTGGGAGGTAAGATAGATATAGGATGCTTGAGCTCACAAATGAAGTTCTGAAGCACAGTTGGATCCTATAAGGCATATATTCACATATATGTGTATTCAATTAGTGTTTATTACTACTAACAAGTATAGGAAACCACCTAAGATTGTAGGAAACACCCTAAATGAAGTGTTAGGATCACAAATGGAAGCTTGGAAGGGGTTTACGGCCACCCATGGATGGGTTTGCGGCCGGATAGAGTTCACGGCCTCATGAGGTTCACGGACTCATGAGGTGTTCACGACCCTTATGAATCTATGAAGGGTTCACGACCCTTATGACGGGTTCACGGCCGTGATCCCTTCAAGTTCATGAAAATGGTGATGAATCATGAAGAATCAAGGCTAGGATCTAGTAATCTTTCAAGTATAACAAGTTTAAGGTTGATACACTTACGTTTTTGGAGCTTTGGAGGGTTCACGGTCAAATATTTTTTAGAGAGAATGGGGGTGTTCATGGTTGGGAGGAGGAGAAATGAGAAGAAAATGAGGTCACTCATATATATATATATATATATATATATATATATATATATATATATATATATATATATATATATATATAGGAGGTGGTTCACGGCCGTGAACAGGTTTGCGGTCGTGAACACCTTATGAGTGATTTTATGGTTCGAATCTAACCTCCCGATTTTAAGCTAACTCATCCTAGCATCCATTCATACATTACACTAGGCTTAGAAACTCTCAAACAGACCCTTAACAGGGCTAAAAGGTAACAGAAACAATTCTAACTTTCATTGGTCGAGATGACTTATAGATATAGATTCCGGGTTGTCACATCATCCCCCCGATAGAGGGAATTTCGTCCCAAAATTTGGATTCCGAGTCGTTGGTTAAGGATAAGGAAATGAGGTGGGTACTTTGGTTCCATTTAACCCTCGCGTTCTTCAGTGAATTCAGATCTTCGCTGGGTGCTTCAGCGGCTCATCACTGTTGTGTCTGTTGTTCTGGTCTGTGAAGGGTGTATACGTTTGGCTTGCTCGTCTATGTTCATCCAACTGGTAGGATGTCTATTCATAGTCCTGAGCAGCTTTTGTCCTGAAGTTCACGGTAGGACTCATACCTGGTTCATCTATCATTTGCCTTGTGTACACAAGTCGTACATAATTAAGATTGATAAGACGGTCGGATGGGTGGCTCTGCCCCAGATCCACAACCAGACAAGGAAGAGGAGATAGGGCCGAAACACACATCCTAGATCCATAAAATCTTAATTATATACCACCTTCGCATATACACTTAGCATTGATAGGCTAACCGTATCCGTCCCTAGCCTCAATGCTTGAACTTGACTTGCTGCACGAGTGATATTTCCAAAAGGTCTGCTGTGAATACTTGGGAGAGGTTACGTAAGGATATCATACTCCTCGCATGAGTACTTCGGAGGTTTGAAGCGAGAGGAAATTCCGAGGTTCGTATCTAGCTTGTCGTTGTGGGTGACGAGTGTTTTGTTATTCGGTCGGTTTAAGGCAAAGGGTCTCTTCAGTGACACGTGGGTTAGGTATAACGTAGATGTTGGGTTAAATAGTGTTGCGTCATGGGCTCGGTCCTTAGCCCGGTTTTGCTATCCAGTTTGGGCATGTCCAACTGTGATTGTTTTGTTTAGGGTTTAGTATTTAAGGTGCATGCATGCAGCCTTAGAAGATAGAGCTTTGATTATTATTGTTTTGATTTGTACTACAAAACCCTAGCTCGCCTCTACAGTGGAAGTTCTTGGTCTAGCTCTGTTGAGGCGTGACTACGTTTGAATCATTCAGAATTATTTGATTCCATATTGTGTTCTCTGTGTTCTTTTGATTTTATTGTTTAATCTGTTGAAGATCTAATCGATCTAAGAGTTTTTCAACTCATCAATTGGTATCAGAGCAGGAGACTGTGTAATTCATACACATATCTTCTGTTGAAGAAGATCTTAGGGTTTTCCGCTTAGATTGATATTAATAGAGCCGTCATCTGCTATTGACGTGGCTCGTTAAATATTTGATCTTACCCTAACGTTATTTACAAGTCTGATCTTAAGCAGGTTTAAACAAGCATCAACACATCCATGGACGATTCTCAGTCAAATCCGATCAACATCTCAAACAGCATAGGATCGACGAAAAGGATTCCTATTTTATACACTCAAGATTATGAGGTCTGGGCGAATCACTTTGAAGACTACGTGATTGGCTCAGAAGATAATGGATACTTAATCTAGGAGGCGATCACTGTTGGTCCATTCGTTCATGCAAGTACTTCAAGAGTTGTTAAAACTCAAAAGGAATATAATCAACTTATCGGTGACGTGAAAGATATACCTCAAGACGAGAAGGAAAAGTTTCAGTGCAACATCAAAGCTTTAAGGATGATAAGGTTTGCATTACAGTCAGACACATTTCGGCTGGTAAGCTCATGCACGACAGCAAAGGAAATATGGGTCAGGTTGAAGGAATTGTACTCTGCGGATGAAGATCTTGAGCACTCTATCCAAACACTACTGCTCTCAGAATTTGGAGATTTTAAGCAAAAGCCTGAAGAGAAGCTCGTTCAATCCTTCGATCGCTTCAATCATCTCTTAAGCAAGATGATTAAGCATGGGATTGAGAGGAAGGTCATTGAACAAAAGGTTACATTCATGAATGGCCTTAGATCAGAATGGATGGCTGTAGTGTCAACAGTGAAGGCACATGAACAGTTCAAAAGTTATTCTCTTGCAAAATTGGTGGGGATACTTAAGTCACACGAGAACGCCTTGACTAAAGAATCTAATGTGGTTTCTGGCATGGGTTCGTTGGCTCTAATCTCCAAAGGTAAGAATGCTGCTGAGGAAGAGGAAGATTTAGATCTCTCTGAATATGATCTAACAAGCGAAGAGTATTCTCTGATGGTGTCAAATCCCAAAAAGTTCATCAAGAGAAGATTTCCAACAAACAAAAACCGAAACTGGCAAGGCAGTTACAGCGCTGAGAAAGCAAAGGAGGAACCGAAAAGTGTTTCCCAGTCGGAAGAACCAAAGAAGGAATAGAAACTTGGAGGTGACTCGGGCTTTACTTGTCACTACTGTGGAGGTAAAAATCACTTCGCTAAAGACTGCATGCTAAGAAAGATGTCTGAGAAGAACGAAGATGAGGACGAGGAAGCGAACCTCACAAGGCGTTTGGAGGAAATCAGGAAGAAGAAAGCAGGATCTAACAACACCATGAATTCTCTTATTGTGCAGGGAAATGTAGTCGATGATGAATTTGGAGGCGTTGAAATTTGGTCGACTGATTCAGAGGACGAGGAAGTGAGGAAGCCGACTCATGGCAATGATCTTTTGGTAAAGGAAGAGGACACTGCAGGAAGGTGTTCGATGGTGACGTCTGGTGTGTCACACATGCGAGGGTATACCACTAATGGAGGAAATGATTGAGAGAAGGAGAGAGAAGACCGCTGTTTCGCAGCAAAGCCTGTCAGTCAGCAGATCAACGATTGCGACGAGTTGATCCAGAAGGTACAATCTATTCTTATCTCTCTGAAAATTCCAATCACTAACTACGAAAATGAACTCAATGGATTAAAATCTAAAATTTCTAGTTTAAGTGGAAGTTTAACTCAAACTCGCGTCACAAACTCTAACCTAACTGATGAAATCAGCAGGGTGTCATCAAAGAGTGAGGAGAGGCGAATGTGGATTGAGCAGAAGGAGAAGGAGTTGATTAGGTCTAGGGATGAAACAATTTATTTGCAAAGAGATAATTTGAAGCTTTTAAAACAACGAAATGTGTTTTGTTTAATTGCTAAGCGGTTATATTCCAATATTACTCAATTGCATCTTGATTGTGAAATAGGCAAGACGATACATCGTATGATTTTACCCTTCCTTGAGTTGAAGGAGGATGAAATCGATGCCGACGCATATGACTGTGAAAACGTTGTTTCTTCTGAGGATATTTCCCCTGCCTGCAGAATTGGTCTTGACAAAATAGAGTCCTTTATAAAGTCCAAAGACCATAAGGACATGCTCAAAAATTTGTTGGATGAAAATGACAAATTGAAAATCCAAACTGAAACCGTACAGAAATTTGACTTGTTGAATGCTAAGTTGAGTTCAGAAAATAAAATTGTTGTTGAAAATATTTCTGAATTTAATGAGGGTGATGATATGAGTGACATTTATGTGGATGACGTGGTTGATTGTTCAGAATTTGTCAAAAGCGAACCCGAAACTAACAAAAATCTTATTTCTGAAAATTCGGTTGAGTTTGCTCGTTTATCCAATGACAAGACCAAAGTCCTTAAAGAAAAGGCCGTAGTGTATCAAAAGGTCCAAACTACTCCAAATCAGGTTTACAAAGTTAATGGAGTCACTCTGCAACAAACAATCGAACTGACGGCAATAGTAGCAGAAGATAATGCTGAAGGCTGTGATGAATTTTTCTGGTCAGCACCCATTGATAACGCTGATGAAACAGTAGGTATGTCACAGAAAACTTCGTGGAGAGTGAAAGGAAGATATGTAGCCGAACCACTTAATGATCCTACTCGTTTTGATGAGCCCAGCACAAGTGGTACCAAAATGCCTTCAGATGAACAAGTGGTTGTCTCCAGCAAACCCTATTCACCAAAGAACAATGCTAATGTTCAAAAATATGAGAAAAAGGCTCACATTCACATAAATCCAAAACAGGTAAAAGAAAGAAAGCATCAAAGGAATGTAAGGTACAAGAAAAACCTTACTGAAAGGAAGCAGTTCTAGCAGTCTCAAAATCCCAACTACATGCGCTATGAAAAACCTTCTAAGCAAAAGGAGGTAGGAAAAGAAAATCCTAGCACTCACACTCATGGCGAAAACAACCAAAAGCAGATTTTCGGTCCTCAACATCAAACCAACCGAAAGCAGAGTTTCGGTCCTCAATATCAAACCAACCGAAAGCAGAGTTTCAGTCCTCAACATCAGACAAACCGAAAACAGAGATTCGGTCCACCAAAGGATGTCAACCGAACACAAGGATTCGGTTCTCGAGATGAGAAAAACCGAAAGGGTGGTTTCGGTTCCAGACTGAGCAGTGAGCAGAAACGAAAGGAAAGCAATTTTCACTCTCAATCACAAACGAGCAATATCCAAAAGGCTAACTCAGTTTCCAAATCGCATTTTCCTAGCTCTAACCTCCTCTCACAGAATGATCAAAAAGGAAAAGAAAATCTTTGTCCAGCAAATTCAAAGGATTCGTCAACTAAGCCTAATGTTGATCGAAAGTATGCTAACGTAAATTACACATATTCGGCAACTCCACCTAAAAATAAAATCAGAGTTTTCACCCTAAAAAGAAAAGATGAAACAACGCTAATAAAAAGAACCTTTTTAGTTGATGTTTCGCTTACAATTCCCTACTCTGTAAAAGACTCACGAGGACCCAAGAAACTTTGGGTTCCTAAATCTGCTTAAATTTTGCAGGTTATACGTGACGAGCAGTTTGACGATGAATGGTACATAGACAGTGGCTGCTCGCATCATATGACAGGAAGAAGGGAAGAACTGAGGGAGTTTCGGTCCCTTACAAATGGTGGAAGTGTCAAGTATGGTAACAACTCTTATGGCACGATCAAAGGTTATGGTATGATTACCAACGGCGAGTTCTCGATAAGAAAAGTGGCGTATGTTGAGGGTTTGCAACACAACCTAATTAGCGTTTCTCAACTGGTGGTTGGTACTGGGCTAAAAGTGTCATTCGATGACGAGGGATCAGAGATTACTGAAAAGAAGTCAAACAATGTTTTGCTGAAATCAAAGCGAAAAGGAGAGATGTACCCTTTGAATCTCAATCCCATTCGGGGAAAACCAGCTATCTGCTTGCTGTCAAAGGCTCAATCAAACGAAAGCTGGCTTTGGCACCGTAGACTCTCCCATCTGAATTTTAAAGGCATCAACAAATTGGTGCTTGGGGATCATGTTCGGGGTCTTCCTGTTCTGAAATTCGATAAATAACACCTGTGTGCTGCATGTGAAATTGGGAAGCAAAGTCGACAGAGTCATCCTTCTCGGGTCAACAAAAAAATAATTGAACCGCTTGAATTGCTTCATATTGATTTGTGTGGTCCATCTTCAATCGAAAGTGTTGGTGGAAACAAGTATATACTTGTCATTGTAGATGACTTCTCACGATTTACATGGGTATTCTTCTTAAAACAGAAATCAGAGGCTACTCCTAAACTAAAGCTCTTCATCAAACAGGTCGAAGTCCAGCTGAGAAAGGTTGTTCGTAACATAAGAAGTGACAATAGGTTGGAGTTTAAGAACAAAGAATTCGAAGAGTTTCTTGCAGAGAAAGGGACAACTCACAACTTCTCGGCCCCATACACTCCACAACAGAACGACATTGTCAAAAGGCGAAACCGATCTCTGAGTGAAGCAGCCCGAACAATGTTGAGCTTCGCTTCACACAGAATAGATCTTATCTCAACAAACGTTTTTTGATCACTCCTTATGAGATCTTAAACAACTGAAAGCCAAATGTCAAGTTCTTTCATGTGTTCGGTTCAAGGTGCTTCATCTTTAATTCAAAGGAGCACCGAAATAAGTTTGATGTAAAAGCAGATGAGGGAATCTTTCTAGGTTATTCCTTAACCTCCAAAGCATATAGGGTTCTCAATAAATGATCAAAGAAAATCGAGGAGACCTATTATGTTACCTTCGACGATAACTACGTCAAGAGGCTCAAAACCACCGAAGGTTCTGTGGAGGATATATTTCCAACTTCTGGTCAAGTTACAATACCCATTTCGAACCTATTTGAACAATACATGCTGCTGTTTGATGAGCCCGAAAAAGCTATTCTCTCTGAATCCAAAGCGGCAGACAACAAGGTAGACAACTTGAAGAAGATAATCGATGATGCTGCAGCGAATATGGAAGAACAACAACCTGTGGAATCCAACAGGCCAGACACGCGAGAACCTCAAAAAGATTGCTCTCAAGCTCAGGGGGAGTGTTCGTCTGATCTTCCCAACCAAGATCCAACATTCGAGGGGGAGAACTCTGCAACCGAAAGTCAAGTCCAAATGGAACATTCTGATCCTGAAACTGAGGAAGTCTCATCTTTCGAAGTGAAAGATTCTAATCTTGCAACAGAGGATGTATCATCGTTCGAGGGGGGAGAATGTGAACATTAACAATGATGACACTCAGTCAGAGTTTGAAGTAGAAGTGAACGCTGAACTGGATCCTTCGTTTGATCCTAATTATCCTCCACTCATCAAATGGACCAAAGATCATCCCCAATCACAAGTCATTGGTGATTCCACAGAAAAAGTTCTTACACGATCTCAATTAAAAGAGAAACGCACAACACTCTTTTCAAAAGTATAATTTTGTATGTTCAATTCTTTCGTCTTAAAAGTCGAACCGAAGACAGTCAAGACTGCACTTGATCATTCTGATTGGGTACAGGCAATGCAGGACGAACTTCATGAATTCGAACGAAATAAAGTGTGGAGACTGATTGCAACACCAAAGGATGCTTCTGTGGTTGGATTAAAATGGGTGTTCAGAAATAAGATGGACAAGGAAGGGAATGTGATACGAAACAAGGCGAGGTTGGTTGTGAAAGGCTATTGTCAAGAAGAAGGGATAGATTATGAAGAGACCTTCGCTCCAGTGGCAAGGCTAGAATCGGTTCGCATTTTTCTCGCCTATGCTGCACACAAAAACTTTGAAGTCTTTCAAATGGATGTAAAGTGTGCCTTCTTAAATGGAGAACTGGAAGAAACTGTGTATGTAGAGCAACCTCCGGGTTTTGTGAACGAAAACTATCCAGATCACTGCTACATTCTGGACAAGGCGGTCTATGGTCTCAAGCAAGCTCCACGAGCCTGGTATGAAACTCTAACAAGATTTTTGAAAATGTCCAAATTTAAACAAGGTTCAGTTGACCCAACCTTATTTCGTACGAAAGAGGGTAACCACCTAATGATCGTTCAAATTTACGTTGATGACATCATCTTCGGCTCCACAAATCCAAGCTTAACTGTTGAGTTCCGGAAGCTGATGGAAACTAAATTTGAAATGAGCTCAATGGGTCCTATTAACTTTTTCCTTGGTCTGAATATAAGACAGGGACCCGAAGGCATTTTCATTAATCAAGAGGCTTACACGAAGACATTGCTTGCCAAGTTTGGAATGTTGGGAGATTCGAAAGTGAAGGTTCCTATGGCGTTCGGCACAAAGCTGACACCTTCCCTGGACAAACCAGCCGCTGACATGACTCTTTATCGTCAAATGATTGGGTCTCTAATGTATCTAACTGCTAGTCGGCCAGATATAATGTTCTGTGTTTGTTATTGTGCCAGGTTTCAAGCAAATCCACGCGAACCTCATCTATTGGCAGTAAAGAACATCTTTCGGTATCTAAAACGGACTACGTCTCTCGGGTTGTGGTACCCAGCCAAATCAGGGTTCTTTGTTTAAGCATTTTCAGATGCTGATCTTGGAGGATGTGGACTCGACCGGAAGAGTACCACTGGAGGATGTCAATTTATGGATGGCAAACTCGTAAGCTGGCAATCGAAGAAACAAACATGTGTATCTCTCTCCACTGCCGAAGCAGAATACATTGCCGCAGCATCATGCACATCTCAGGTCATCTGGATACAAAGTCAACTTCGCGACTTCGGCCTGAATATGAAGAAAATCCCTCTATATTGTGATTCTGAAAGCACAATTAGGATTTGTCACAACCCAGTGCAACACTCAAAGACGAAACACATAGCACTGAGGTATCATTTTATCAAAGATCATGTGGAAGATGGTAACGTTGAAATTCATTTTGTAAGAACCACTGATCAGTTTGCTGACATCTTCACTAAGGCCTTGCCTGAAGCAAGTTTTAATATAATACTGCAAGGCTTAGGAATGATGGAAGCTGAATCCGTACCAAAATCTCCAACGTTTCAATAAAAGTTAGAAGCGAAATAGAGCGAACGTTCGGTCCATTTCGGGTTCGGTCCATTTCTGGGAACTGAAATACCCCGAATGCTCGGTCCATTTCGGGTTCGGTTTCACCGGGCTCGTTTCGCCTCTAATTTCTATCTTATGGTTTCGGTTATATAGTATGTATACTCTTTTCCAGCAACTTCCTTTATGCATTTCTTCTATGTTTTATAAAATTCAAAAATATTTTCTTTCTGTTTTTAATTCTTTTTCAGTATATTTTATAACTCTTTCGTTTCTCTATGTACAAGAATATCTCTCGCTAGTGCAGCTGGGGCAGGTATCAATCTCAAACTATGTACTAGCTAAGTGTCCCTAGAAGCATGCTACTGTATGTTGACCAAAGCCTCGAACGATTTTGAGTAAAGCCTTAATGACTTGATACATACAAATCTTGTCTCACCAATCAGGCTGTCAAATTTACTCTAATCATGAGCTGCCTTACTCTTCTCTCATTGAGTCAAGAGTTTTCTATTTTGTCAATCTTTTGTAACAGAGGCATATTCGGTTCTCTTACCCACCTTATTTTTCTCCATCCATGTTCGCTTCACATTTTGTAACCCTTGAGGCTCTCAGCAATAACCACTGAGGTTTATGGTTACACTCTTTCTGTGTTGATGATCTTAGTTTCGTTCACCACAAATTAAGTGAAACCCAAAATCCAACTCCCATAATGAATTGAAGGTGATCTCTTCAACGTTCTAATTATTATATGTTATCTTTTGAAATCTCCAACTTTCTTTTTGCGAGATCCTTATGAAATTGTTTCTCACCAAGACTCTTTCTTCCCAAAGGATCCAGTTTTTATTTTTTTTATGAGATTTCCTGTCCAAAACTTTTCAACAAGTCACTGAATATGTTTCCTATCTACTTGTTCAAACGGCTACATTGGCCTCACAAGTACTTCGTTATGATTCGGTCTTATATCAAGTATCGAAATCATGAATTGAAGTGAAAGCCACCCTTTATAGATTTAATGAAAAAGATGCCTTTCAATGCTTCTTAGCAAGTACTTGATCGTTATTCAACGGGAAGCCACAAAAGCACTTTGAAGTCTCTCTTGACTTTGAAGGAAGAGATTCATGCCCGGGATCAATAGCTTTATGTCTTAATAGACATCACAATTTCCCACAAAGACTTTGCTTTATTTCTTTCTCATTTACACCCTTATGCACACACATTCTATATTCTTAAAGAGGTCTTGTTCAGTTCTTAACAAGTTAATGCAGATGGTTTCAAAATTAAAAGCGACAGTTTGGTGTAACGTCTTTGAATTATAATGGTAATCGCATTTTATTGAAGACTCATCCGATGACTCAGCAGGAAGTTTAAACGCTTGACGATTTGAATTATGGATAAGATTCGAAGGCGCTAGAATTTGAGTTGGTCAGCATGCGTCATCTCTACTTTATCGGGGTTGCAAGCTGTCAAAATCACGCCTTTTCAGCAGTTGTTTCCAAGATTTCAGCAATCATCGCTTACGATTTTTCTCTCTCCAAGATCGTATATAAGGGCTAATTTCAGTGCGACTGTTCCTTATCACACTTCTATTCACTAGAGCAAAAACAGGCGATCAATTTCTCACTGTTCATCTTCTTCCTCAACAAGCTTCATCAATGGCAGAATCATCCTCAGTTCAAGAAACTACTGCTCGTTCCACTCTTCTTGCAATCAAACCTAATCAGAACCTGCTGATCGATCTTTCCCCTTTACTCTACGATATGTACATGTATCAAGTGGTGGAATGCCTGAAATATTCCCCACTCGCCAAAGCCCTAACCACAGTCGAAGTTGTTTCGATGTCCTGTCTCTCTCAAATTTATTCTTCTGCAACATATGACAAAGGGGCAGACAAAATTTTCTTTGATATTCTTAACCAAAAAGCCTCAATCTCCAAGAATCGTTTCTGCACTCTTCTAGGGCTTGCATATGAAGACTCCATGGTTAATCCTGATTCTATCACCACAGGTCAACTCTTCTCGATGTTCTACAACATGGGTTACACTGAAACCCTAACCACTGTGACAAGGTTCAAAAAGTCCTGCCTTCCTCCTCAATGGAATGGCCTTTTTACTCTACTCTTCAAAGGGCTTTCTGAACGTAGTGCTGGTTCTGACGGTGCGAGTAAGTCCTTTATGAGTCTATTTTATGGTGTGTACCACGGTCTAAATCTAGATTATGGAATGGTTTTGTGGCTTCAACTGATTCAGAGCTTATCATCTTCTTCTCGCCACACCGAAATCTCTTGTGCTTGATTCTGGACTGTTATCACTCAGTGGATAATGGATCGTTTTCATGTTCCTATCATGGCAGACTCCATGCTTTCTTCCATTGCTACATTTCACACCACCAACATTATTGTTACTCATCCTTCAAAATTTGCTTTTGTTGGGTCCATTCCTGAGTCGATGTCTGCCTTTGTGCCTCCTTCAAGCAAGATCATTCAGGAATACAAGAAGCGTCCCTCCTCTGGTGCAAGGGAACTCACTGCTGACATGGTAAAATCAATCGAAGACGCAGACAAACCTGCCAAAAGAGGCAAAAAGCCAGAAGTCAAAAAGGGAGATAAGGGGGGCCAAGTCTCAAAAGCTCAAACCCCTAGGAAGTGAAAGTCGGAGAAAGCAGCGTCGGCTCAGCCTAAGGCTAAGAAAGGCAAGAAACCTGCCCGCCGGCTAATACTCCAATCCTCAAGTGATTCTGATTCAGATTACGTGCCTCCTAATCAATCACCAATTCCTCCCAGTGAATCTGACAGCGAACGCTCAGAGGATGAAGGTTCGGTTCGTGGTGATACACCACCACGCTCGCCTACACCCGAGGTACCTGTTCGGTCCCAAGCTCCTTCTCCTCCCCCTGTTTCTGTTCCTGTCTCCATCCCCCCGATTTTTCCTATCATTACATATCAACCATCCTCTACTATTCCCATTCTTGCACCCATCTTCACCGAGTCTACTACTACCACCACTACTGGAGTTCGAACCAACGTATCTGATACGGGGGCTCGTTCTTCAGCACCCGAACCCTCGGTCACTACCGAACCCCCTGTCACTACCGAACCTCCGGTAACTACCGAACGACTATCACCTACCCCATCTACCGCAACCAACACTGTTCTTGGAGGTGAGGACTTGGAGTTTGATTCCACTTACTTCACTCCCTACCGTGTTCAGAGTGATGATGATGACGATGCCCCTGTTACCAAGCGCCATCTAAAGACGGTTACTGACAAACTCGATCAACTTCTTTCTTCCACGTCAACTGGTGCTTACTCTGAAGTTGCTCTAAAAGCATTATTTTCTTCTGTTGTCAAAGAGCATGATGCATCTCTCTCCGCCGCAGCAAAGGCCATTGATGCTTCCACTTCCCAATGTCAGAAGGCCTCGCTTGCTGTTGAGGCCTCAACAAAAGAATGCAAAGATGCGACCGCAAAAGTCAAAAAACTAATTTCTGAAGCTCAGTTATTCCTCGATTCATTGCAGGCTGCTGCTCAAAAGAACGCTCAGACTGTAAATGCTTCGGTTGAAAATCTCCAGCGTTCTCTTGAAACCGAACGGACTAATCTTGAAGCCGCTCGACAGGCCATTGAAGCTGCCAATGAAAATCTTCATGATAATGTCAAGGAGCGTCTGACCCAGCTGGAAGCCGAACTGGCTGTTGAAAATCGAATTATGGATGAGCTTGACAAACGAACTTCTCAGCTCAAAATTCAAAATCTTAAGCTTTGTTCTGCAACCACTGAGCTTAATGATTTAAAGTCTGAAAGAGAAGTGATTAGAAGCTCCGTGGGTGACGTTCATTCCATTCTGTTACATCTTCTTGACGCCCACGACTCTATTTTGACAATATCCATTAGACGCCATTTAGCTGAGAAACTCAGACTTGCGTTGGATATCCTAGGTCGGATAGAGGGTGTTTCGGTGACTTCTGTCCAGCCGAAACAAGGGGGAGAAAAGGAAAAGGAAAAGGTCAATACTCAACCTCCTCCCGAACCCAAATCAATAGCTGCACCGAAGGTTAATGTAGCTTCGATCAGCAAAAGGGAAAAGAAAAAGAAGAAAATTGGTGAAGATGATGATGATGATGATGATGATTTTGAAGATACCTTGGGTGAAAATCCCTCTAAGCCCTTTCAGAAATCAAAACCCACTGATAAGGAGCTTGCAGAAAAGATTGAAAAGGAAACGGTTGAGTTGGAGAAGAAGCTAAAAGAAAAGGAGCTCTTGGATAAAAAGAAGTCCATTTTTCCAGAATGGACCATTGATTCGCTCCAGAGAGAAGCCATAGATGAACCGAGTACTCATTGGCTTGAACCTGTAATGTCATTCGGCCTTGAAAACTCGAAGGACGCTCAATTTGATATGCCAATCACTCGAAAGGCATTTATCTTTCATTGCTTCAACTCCACTGTTGCTATTCCCCTCCGGACCCGAAGGTAGATCGGGATCTGTTGGAGTTTTATCTGGAATTCGCTCAACCACAGTACTTGACATGGAGCTTACAGAAGATTACTACTGTCAAGGTACTGAAGCCTTATTCAGCCGGGAAATTTTTCAACGTCAAATTTAAAGTGACCCGAGGCTCTGAAGGCTTGGTTCATAATTTTTCCTTGGCTGATCTACCGAACCTCAACCCTCATGACTGGATACTCCTCAACAACATTCTGCTGTCCAATCCTCAGGAGTATCAGCCAATTATAGATCATATCAAGCGAATGCTTGTTTGCTACATTCATGAAGTAGCGAAAATGGATCAAGAAATCGCATCTGCCATTCACAAGCGACCAACGATCAAACCATCTGGAAGGACTGGGAATGTGAATGTTATGGTCAAGGGCAAAATCGACCCCCAATTTCATACAGTGATGTTTGTCAGGGGTGAAAATCACAAATGTCTTTTTGCTCTTTGTGATAAGCACCTATTCTCAACTGCTTGCTTGGAGCATATTTTGGAGATTATCCACAGGTGCAATCAGAATTCTGCAGCTGACAAGAAGTTGTTTACTGACATGCTACGATGGTATATTCATTTTCGGCAGACACTTCTTGCTATAATTCCTCGGCTATTCAAAGTTGTGAAGACAGTGAAAGCTACTCAACAGAAATAATCTCTCGCCTCATTCGACGCAAAGGGGGAGATTGTTGGGTTAAATAGTGTTGCGTCATGAGCTCGGTCCTTAGCCCGGTTTTGCTATCCAGTTTGGACCAGTCCAACTGTGATTGTTTTGTTTAGGGTTTAGTATTTAAGATGCATGCATGCAGCCTTAGAAGATAGAGCTTTGATTATTATTGTTTTGATTTGTACTACAAAACCCTAGCTCGCCTCTACAGTGGAAGTTCTTGGTCGAGCTCTGCTGAGGCGTGACTACGTTTGAATCATTCAGCATTATTTGATTCCATATTGTGTTCTCTGTGTTCTTTTGATTTTATTGTTTAATCTGTTGAAGATCTAATCGATCTAAGAGTTTTTCAACTCATCAGTAGACTCAGTCAGACTAAGCGGAATGACATCGTAGGATCACGTGTTAAGTTAGTTTGGAAGGAGTGTTTTGTTATAACATCAGTGCACCTGTGTGTGTACGTTTCTAGTGCTTTCTGTTTTGACCTTGTTATTACTACTGCGAATGTTTTGTACTGCATTATGTGTATACTAACTGAAAGATTGTTCTAGTGAATGATACTTGATATTATGATCCCTATCCAGTCTCTCTATAATCGCTTGGTGTCTACAAGTCATATATAATTAAGATTGATAAGACAGTCGACTGAGTGACTCTGCCCTAAATCCACAACCAGACAAGGAACATGAAATAAGGGGGAATCACGCACTCTAAGTCTATTGGTTCTTAATTATATATGGCCCTAATGTTTACACCAAGTCATTATAGCTTACCATAAAGAGTATTTAGTTTCTATATAAACTATGTGCTTTGTTTAGACGAGGAAGAATTTGCTATAACTAGGATTTAGTTGGGAAACGTACCGCTGTTCTCAGGTGGTTTCGGGGTAGACTCTCCTGCAGTGATCATTAGCACTCTTCCTTCTTCATCAGGGTTTTTGGCCAATGGACAATCTCTCCCGTAGTGTCCCGTTTCACCACATTCGTAGCAGGTCTGACTTACTTCCTCAAATGGGACCTGAGAGATTGGTCGTGCCGGTGCCTTACAGAAGCGGATGATGTGTCCCCTTTTGAGGCAGTTCTTGCAATACATCTTCCGACACCTTCCGGTATGATGAAAGTTGCACTTATTACATTTACGGAGGGTTCCAACATAACGACTACCAGGTGCTGCTGTGGCTGGGGTCGTGGCAGCATAGGCCGTACCCCTCTGTTGTCTCTCGGAGGGCTCTTATGTTGATGGTCTCTTCTTCCCGCTCTCATATTTTTGTTTATCATCACCTCCTTTGGTTGACTCAGGAACAGGGTCCATTATGCCTTGGCTGATCCCATAGTCCACCAATGTTCGAGCCAGGCGTTTGGCACTGTCAAACGTAAGAGGTTTCACTGCTAATAAGTTTCCTTGGATTGGAGAAGGTAGTCGCCAAATGTATCTCTCTACCTTCTTGCTCTCTGGGGTAACCATCCCAGGGCATAGTGCAGCTAAATCGCTGAATCTATCAGTGTAGGCTTCTATGTCTGAGCCTGCCATGGTAAGATTCCACAGCTCGTGCTCTAGTTTTTGCACTTCGCCCCTCGGGCAGTACTCTTCCAGCATCATCTCTTTTAGATTTTCCCATCCCATTGCGTTTGCTATCGGAAGAGTCAATGACTTGACATGGCCATTCCACCACCTAAGGGCTCTGTCAGAGAAGGTGCAGGCAGCAAACTGCACTTTGCTCCCTTCCGGGCATGCACATAACTCAAAAATCGACTCTGTTTTCTCGAACCATCGCATTAGGGCGATGACTCCTCCACTTCCATCGAAGTATTTGGGTCCACAAATCATGATGAAGTATTTGTACGAGCACTCCTTTGTGTGTCCGTGGTTAAAGTTGTTGGTACCACTACCCGATCCACCGGTACCACTTGCGTTGATTTGAGTCATGACAGCTGTCACTGCGGCTGTCACTGCCGCCTGTAAGACAATCGGGTCATACTGAGGAGGTGGCGGTGGTGGTGCGTTGTTTTTGTTTTTGTTCGAATTCTTCGGTGGCATCCTTCTGCCATAAGGTTTAAAAGATGAAACGAGGGTAAGTCCTTAGTGGTTACAAGTCGAGTGTTATCTGAATCAAAGTTATCTTAGTTCTGAGTGTTTCATGTTCTGACTCTTGGATCAATTCATAACAGAGGTCTATGCAACATAGACTTATGAATTTGATGGTGACTACCCTCTTACTGAAGTTATGGGATCTGGTCTGTTGCTACTAGCTGATATGATAAAGGCGATAAGCCTGACACATAGTGTGAGCAGTGTAATCACTAACCCACTAGATCATATTAATTCATTATTAGTATGACGTATATGATGCTCTACCACCTTACGCGCCTCGGGAGGGGTTTCCTGTCCTAGTTATGATGGTCCTGAATTCAGCTGTGGGGATTTGTTGTCTCTGGACTCTCTTATGGTTTTCCTATTCTCTGTAGATCATGCTTCGGGTTTTACCATAGATCTCCATCACTTCCTGATGGAAGATTTGCCTCCTCGTAAGATTCCTTCTCGGAATCCACTTTATGAACCCTCTCTCATTCCTCGTTGACTTCTCTGTTGGTGGTTGTAGTGGAGTGGCTATCTATATCTAGGTTGTTCGCGCGAGAATAGGAATGTCTAAAGAATCTTATGAGATTACGTAAAACATTTCTTCTGTAGTTATTGATGACCCAAGTTCGGTCCTCCTATAGTCAAGCAGTGCATGCAAGCTGTATATAACCAAGATCAAATAGACCTTCGAATAGGTGATCCTACTCTAAAACCACAACCAAACAAGGAACAGGTAGTAGAGCGAAGATCACTAATTCTAAGTCTATAAAGTCCCAATTATATATAACCCTGGAAGCATGCACTTCGCAAATATAGACCTGCCAGAAAAGGTCTTTTAGTTTTTATGCAGTTTGTTATAGTGCCTAAAATACTCCTATAGTATTTTATCTTTATGTTTTGTTCTAGGGATACTTGTATATAGAGTTAGGTAAGTTTTAGACTCGTTGCAACACCACCATCACTCCCAAACACATGTTGATCAGGTTATATTTATTCCAGATATGATTACATAACTGCTTAGGTTTGACTGTAGTGTCCAACATCTAAATACTTTTGTTTGTTTTGTTCCTATTTGTTCTTATCGTGATACTTGTTCTTAGTATGTACGTTTATTAATATACTTTTCGTAAAATACTTATATTTTAAAAGTATACTTTTAGTCAGAGCACTCCGGCCCCATTGTATTTATAGTTGTATATCTTTTACTGGTTGATATACTAAGTTCACTATAAACAATGCTCTGATACAAATCTGTCACACCCCCAAACCGTAGCGGCGAAAACGTTCGAGGACGGAGGACGTCATGTACAGTATCACAACAATTGAATAATAGTAATCAAAGCAACAACAACCATTGTATTAATAGTATAGTTTTTACATTGTTTTCGAATCATAGACAACTGACTCCAAAAGTAAATAACAAATAAAGACTCGAAGCTACTATGCTTCGTCTTCTTGAATCCGGTGCGTGTACCTGTCTACTAGTGTCCTGAGAATACAAGTAGGTTTTGAAAGAGTATCAGCATAAAGCTGGTGAGTTCATAAGCGTTTTGTTTTAGAAAACAGGTTCTTTGTTCTTTGGAAAAGTGCGTTGTGTTTATCCAGAAAACCTTATATTTTCTGATGTAATGAATGTTAAGTAAAAATGATTCTTACTAGTTCCTCCTGCGAGTCCTTAGTGTATACAAATCATATACAATCCTGATCGAACAAACAATCGATTGTGTGGTTCTGCCTCAAGCCCACAACCAAACAAGGAACATGAAGTGAGGCGGATACCACCCATTCCACTGGTTGTCGGATCTTCATGTATATAACCCTGAAGTATTCACTAGATACTTACAGATTTAATTGTACTGGTCCTTTGAGTACTATGTTGAAAGTGTTCCTCAAGAAAATCCAATATTTTCTTAGTGAAAGTATGATTAACCAATCCTTTTTATAATTACTTAGCTCATACTAGCTATGTATAAACCAATATCGAACAGACGATTGATTGTGTGGATCTGCCCTAAGTCCACAACCAAACAAGGAACAAGAAATGAGGCGGAAACCACACATTCCATGGTCTATCAGATATTCTTCATACATAGCCTGGATGCATAAAATAAGGAATTACAGAATTAACAATGAATTTTCATCAGTGAAATGATAAGCCGATTGTTTGTAGAGTATTGGTGTTTATCCTTGAAAATCCTATATTTTTCCTAAGTGTAAGTTATTGTCTTAACTGTTTCAAAACTGAAGAGTACAAGTATCTACCATACTTATGTTGTTTAAGCATTGTTCTGATTAAAAACCCTGGCTACCACCAGTGATGTATAGTATGTTCTCTACGAAAACCTTTGTATGAAAACCTTTATATGAAAACTCTGGCTACCACCAGTATGTATAGTATGTTCTGTAAACTGAAAGTGTTGTTAATACCCTCCTGTGATCACTTAGTACATACAGGTTATAGAAATCTAGATCGAAAAGACAGTCGATTGGGTGATTCTACCCTAAGCCCACAACCAAACAAGGAACAGGAAATGAGGCGGAGGTCACACAGCCCACTGCTTGTCGGATGTTAATTTCATATTACCCTGGTGTACATACTAAGTCATCACATAGTTACTAACCCTGTTGACTGTTTGTTAGGTATATTATTACGTGAACGAGTCGTTGTTTCCCCTGTGAGTTCTTATAACCATACTGATGGACGAATACCAATACGACGTACTTCAGACGTCGAAAACTGAAAAGACGTTTGTCACCACCAGTTGACTGTAGCTAATAGTCAGGGTGCGGGATTGTCAGTCTCGTATAGATCTATACACAAACTCATGCTCTCCCTCCAGGAGACTCTGGTTCCTAAGAAGTCGTATCTCACACTGTAGTTCTCTCAACGAATCCACGAATAACACTATGAAAACCCTTTTTTGTTATAAACATGAATCCTTATAAAATAATATCTTTTATTTCATAATTCCTAAGTTTGTTTCCTTTGTTCTGAAAACTGTGTTTGCAATGTTTGTATCCTAACATGTTTTGTAAAACTGATTTCAAGTCTAGTAGTAACGATGTTTACCATGTTTAGTAAGTTCTATGTTCAATGTATGCTAATGATATGAAAGTATATTAAACCAAATTATATTTTCAAACACAAGATTACTTGTGCTTTTACTTGTATTCCCCCCCCCCCTAAAACATTAAAAACTCGGAAAATATAGGGGTATGAACTCACCTGATTGTGAGTGATCTGGGAGGCAAGATAGATATAGGATGCTTGAGCTCACAAATGAAGTTCTAAAGCACAGTTGGATCCTATAAGGCATATATTCACATATATGTGTATTCAATTAGTGTTTATAACTACTAACAAGTATAGGAAACCACCTAAGATTGTAGGAAACACCCTAAATGAAGTGTTAGGCTCACAAATGGAAGCTTGGAAGGGGTTTACGGCCACCCATGGATGGGTTTGCGGCCGGATAGAGTTCACGGCCTCATGAGGTGTTCACGGCCCTTATGAAACTATGTAGGGTTCACGGCCCTTATGAAGGGTTCACGGCCGTGATGCTTCAAGTTCATGAAGATGGTGATGAATCATGAAGAATCAACGCTAGGATCTAGTAATCTTTCAAGTATAACAAGTTTAAGGTTGAAACACTTACACTTTTGGAGCTTTGGAGGGTTCACGGTCAAAGCTTTTTGAGAGAGAATGGGGGTGTTCACGGTTGGGAGGAGGAGAAATGAGAAGAAAATGAGGTCACTCATATATATATAGGAGGTGGTTCACGACCGTGAACAAGTTTGCGGCCGTGAACACCTTGTGAGTGATTTTCTGGTTCGAATCTAACCTCCCGATCTCAAGCTAACTCATCCTAGCATCCATCCATACATTACACTAGGCTCAGAAACTCTGGGCTAAAAGGTAACAGAAACAATTCTGACTTTCATTGGTCGAGATGACTTATAGATAGAGATTCTGGGTTGTCACAACATACATTCAATTAGTTTATTTAATGACAAAACTTCATAACACTATTTTTCAGTACAATACTACTTACATATTTGGTCTTTGGGTTTAAGACTTACAACTCATTTTTAAAGAAAATATTGGATTTCCTGAAAGAGCACTCTATCATTTTATAAGGAAAAGTTACCGATTTTTCTCATACAAACTCTTATGAACTCACCAACTTAATTGTTGACACTTTTTCAAAACCACTTGTATTCTCAGGAAATCAGTAGACATGTAACCAAAAAGGTTTTGAGGATGGGGCGTCGCAGCGTCACTTCATTTACTTTTGTCATATGTAATTGGTAACAAGTAAACAATGTTTTGAATACAATGTAAACTTCTTAATTATCAATATGATAGTTGTATGGCTTTGATCAATATTATTCATTATGTTATGATGTTGTACATGAAGTCGTCCACCCCAAACGTTTCCGCCGTTCTGGTTTGAGGTGTGACAGATTGGTATCAGAGCATTGTTTATAGTGAAATAAGTATATCAAACCATGTAAGATATATAACTATAAATACAATGGGGCTAAAACACTCAGACTAAGAAGTATACTTTTAAAATATAATAGTATTTTTATAAAAGTATACGTACATGTATTCATACTAGAACAATGTCATAATAAGAACCATATAAAAAGTATTAAGATAGGTTGGACGCTACGATTAAACCTGGATAGTGTGTAATCATATCTGGGATAAATATGGCCTGGTCAACCATATTTATGCGAGATATGACTAACATGTGTTTGTGAATGGTCGTGGTGAACAACGAATCTAAAACTTACCCCCCCCCCCATACAAAGAAACTCTAAGAACCAAACATAAAGTTTAAAAATACTATATGAGTACTTTATGATATTATAGAACCATACACCTAGATTCTTTTACAGACGACATGGTCGGATTTCGCCACGAAGACCCCTACTACCCTGCCATGGCAGCCAACAGATGGATCGAGGAGAAGCCAGAAGAGGTTCATGAGGAGGATCTAGAAGGGGATCCTGAAGAATACCAAGAGATGGATTACGAGGAGGAGGATTCTAAAGAGGGATCAGACGAGGAGGAAGGCGCTGGGGAGATCGTTAATGAACCTTACCCTATCAGGAGCAGGCAGGAGCCCCTTCCACCTCCCTCCTTCCAGGATGCGCCCCCAAAATGGGCACCTTGTGCGTCATTTTGGTATATGATATACTAGTATAGCCTAGTGAGTTAGTGACTACACTACTCACACTATGTTTTAGGCTTACAACATCTTTCATCACAACTAGTAGTAGTAAATCAAGCGAGGTACGCCCTCCAAAACCAATGTAACCCGAATCAACTTAATGTTTTGACACCTATGTTCTATTTTGGTAACTTAACATTTGTACAATACCTACTACCACTTACTACCATAAGTACATTACGATGATGTTGGTCAAAACATTGGGAATTGTACAGCAAAACTTGTAACTTATATGTATATATATAAATATAGATGGGATACAACTAGCAACGACCATAGTTACTTACAAACTCGTTTCATACCACACGACAGAATCATGCCACCACGCAAAAGTAACCAGCGTACCGGCGCAACACCAACTCTACAAATGGACCCCGCTACATTCCAAGCCGCTGTAACAGCCAACGTGGCAGCCATCATGGCACAACTTAGCGCTAACAACACAAACGAAAACGGGAACGGTACCAACAGTTCCAATCATGGTGACAACCAAGGAAACCAACGAGGTTGCTCCTAGAAAGACTTCCCAAATTACAAATCTAAGGACTCCTACGACAATGGAGGAGTACTGCCCAAGAAACGAAAGTTCTGGAACAAGAACAAGGGGTCGTTCGACTCAAGAGCCTGCCAAAAGACAACAAACTGTGGCAGTCCATACCACCACTGTCCCTACTGCCTCAGTGCCGATGAAACCATATGTTGGGAACCTACCTAAATGCAACAAGTGTAACTTCCATCACAATGGATTCTGCTGAGAGAGGCACTGCAACAACTGTAGCAAAAAGGGGAACACCGCTCGTTTCTGTAGGGTGCCAACTCAACAGACCACCCAAGCCACTAATGATGGGGTGGGTCAGGCTTTCTACATATGTGGGGAGGCGGGGCATTTCAAAAGGGAGTGCCCAAAGACTAGAAAAAAAATGTCAGAGGCGTAGGGAAAGTTTCAACAATGGCACATGAGAAAGCGACGAGGGACCCCGCTATGATTACCGGTACGTTTCTCCTCAAATAACTCATATGCATGCATATTTTACGATAGGGGTGCGGAGAGGAGGCTCGTGAGTCACGAAGTATAAATACATACTAAAAAAACCTCAAACATTCACTAAAGTATTCCTGGTAGCGATGGATAGGGGAAGAACTGAAACCACCAACAACACATACCTAGGATGAACCCTAACTCAAAGCAATCATTCCTTCCAAATCGACCTAAAATCGGTGACCATAGGAAACTTCGACGTGATAATTTTCATGCTTTGGTTAAGTTCTCACCATACCAATATCATGTGTTACGAAAAGGTCGTTCAACTTAACTTACCAAATAACGAAACCCTTGTCATCTATGATGACAAACCCGACACAAACCTCCGAATCGTTTCTTGCATCAAGGCTCATAAGTAACTACACAAGAGGTACCACGTCTTCTTAGCCCATGTTGTGGATAAGCAACAGGAAGTAAATGACATCAAGGATATTCCAGAAGTCTGTAACTTTCCCGGTGTATTCCCAAAAGACCTTCCAGGAATACTACCTGTGTGCCAAGTCGAGTTCAGAATTTACTTGATTCCTGGAGTCACCCCTATAGCCAAACCCCCATACCATTTAGCACCGACAGAAATGCAGGAATTGTCTAGTCAACTGAACAAACTATTGAGCAAAGGATTCATCAGACCGAGCTTCTCACCTTGGGGAGCACCGGTCTTGTTCGTGAAAAAGAAGGACGGGTCATTCCGCATGTGCATAGACTATCGAGAACTGAACAAACTCACTATCAAGAACCGTTATCCACTACCTCGAATCGACGAACTATTTGATTAACTGCAAGGATCTAGCTACTTCTCAAAGATCGATCTAAGGTCAGGGTACCATCAATTGCGGGTCCAGGAGGGAGATATTCCTAAAACGACATTTAGAACCCGCTACGGTCACTACGAGTTTGTAGCGATACCCTTCGGACTGACTAATGCGCCCGCGGTGTTCATGGACCTAATGAACCGTGTATGCCGACCCTACTTAGATAAATTCGTGATAGTATTAATCGATGACATACTAATCTATTCACAAAGTAAAGAGGAACATAGTCAGCACCTACGACGGGTCTTGGAGATGTTAAGGGTAGAAAAGCTATACGCGAAGTTTTCAAAATGCGAATTCTGGATCCGAAGGGTGGACTTCTTGGGACACGTAATCAGCAAAGAAGGGATACATGTAGATCCCTCCAAAATCAAGGCAATAGAAAATTGGGCAGCACCTAGAACACCGACAGAGATCCGCCAGTTTTTGGGTCTTGCCGGCTACTACCGGAGGATCATACAAAAATTTTCCAAAATCGCAAAGCCGCTCACTACCTTGACTCGGAAGGGAGTGACTTTCAGCTAGGAGGATAAACAAGAAACTGCCTTCCAAACGCTAAAACAAACCCTATGCAGTGCTCCAATCTTATCCCTCCCAGAAGGAACCAATGACTTTGTGGTCTATTTCGATGCGTCTAAATAGGGCTAGGATGCGTTCTTATGCAACGAGGAAAGGTCATTGCCTATGCCTCAAGGCAACTCAAGAGTCATGAGGTCAATTACACCACACACGACCTCAAATTAGGAGCAATTGTATTTGCCTTGAAGATCTGGAGACATTACCTTTACGGTACACAATGCACCATCTTCACGGATCATAAGAGTCTTCAACACATTCTCAATCAAAATGAGCTCAACATGATACAACGAAGATGGGTAGAGCTGCTAAATGACTACGAATGCAAAATTCATTATCATCCAGGCAAGGCCAATGTAGTAGCAAACGCCCTAAGTCGAAAAGAATACTTGGGTCGTCGGGTGAAATCATTGACCATGACCATCCATTCACACCTATCCACACAAATCAGGGAGGCGCAACGGGAAGTCTTGAAACCCGAAAACATCGCATGTGAAGCCTTGCGGGGAATGGATAAAAACCTTGAAGCCAAGGAGGACGGGGCTTATTATCTCATGAACCGAATCTGGACACCAAAATTTGGAGGGTACAGAGACGTTGTCATGAACGAGGCTCACAAAACCAAATACTCCGTTCATCCCGGTTCAGACAAGATGTATCTGGACCTCAAGAAACTTTATTTGTGGCCAAACATGAAGGAAAAAATCGCTACCTATGTGGGCAAGTGTCTGATTTGCGCCAAGGTCAAGGGAGAATACCAAAAGCCCTCGGGTTTGCTTCAGCAACCGAATATACCCGAGTGGAAGTGGGAGCGGATAACCATGAACTTCATAACTAAGTTGCCTAAGACGAAGGGTGGACTGGACACGATCTGGGTGATCGTCGATAGATTAACCAAATTCGCACACTTCATGCCAATAAAGGAGACAGACAAGATGGAGAAACTAACAAGGACGTACATCAAAGAGATTGTACGATTGCATGGCGTGCCAATATCCATTATCTTTGACAGAGATAGTACATTTACCTCACAGTTTTGGCAATCACTACAAAAGTCCTTGGGAACCAAACTCGACATGAGTACAACTTATCACCCTCAAACCGACGGAAAAAGAGAGAGAACCATATAGACGTTGGAAGACATGTTGAGAGCTTGTGTGATAGACTTTGGTAAAGCCTGGGATACCCATTTACCGCTCATCGAGTTCTCATACAATAACAGTTATCACACTAGCATTAAGGTTTCTCCATTCGAAACCCTCTATGGACGCAAGTGCAGATCCCCCTTGTGTTGGGCTGAGGTGGGTGACACGTAACTAGTAAGGGGAAAAGTGCCTAATAGCACACTCATCGGCCCTGAGATCATACGGAAAACCACAGAGAAGATTGTTCAAATCTGTGAATAATTAAAGGCATCTAGGGATCGGCAAAAGAGTTACGCAGATAAGCGACGAAAACCCTTGGAATTCCAGGTTGGTAACCGCGTGCTATTGAAGGTCTCACCTTGGAAGGGAATGATACGTTTTGGAAAATGTGGGAAATTAAATCCAAGGTATATCGGGCCATTCGAGATCCTTGCCAGAATCGGCCCGGTAGCTTATAAACTTCGACTACCACAGGAACTCAACAACATACACCCCACCTTCCATGTGTCCAACTTGAAGAAGTGTCTGTCTGATGAAACTCTCGTCATTCCGCTTGATGATATTGAAGTAAATGAGAGCCATTTTGTCGAAGAGCTTGTAGAAATCATGGACATGGAAGTCAAAAGGACGAAACAAAGCCGCATACCCATTGTGAAGGTCCGTTGGAACGCCAAGTGGGGGCCTGAATTTACTTGGGAACGTGAGGAACAAATGAAACAGAAATACCCAAAACTTTTCCTCTAGTTCGTAAGGCCCAAGGTGCAAATTTCGGGACGAAATTCCCTCTAACGGGGGGATAATGTGACAACTGGCAGTTCTGGGTCAGCCAAAAGTCAAACAAGTCAACGAAAGTCAACTAAGTAGGACATAAATTATGGTTTATACTTTGCTTTTAGGGTTTTCAGTTTAGGACTGAAAACAATATGATCTCGCTTTTAGAGTTTTCGGTTTAGAACCGAAAACTTTATGATTTCGGTGGTACTTGGACCGAAATCACCATGTGATTTTGGTGGGTTAATGATGTTTTCGGTTTAAAAACAAAATAAATATTTGACTTAGTGACATGAGTGTTTCATCCTTTCCAACACAAAACATTAACCAACATGTATCAAGGCTATTATCCAACAAACAACAATGCAAACATCACCTCACCTCACCCCCACCCCACCCTCTCCCCCCTCTTTAACTTTGGTCGAGAGCTCCTCCAACCCCCACCATCTTCAAACTTCTTCACTTTTCTCTCAAGAAACAAGTTCACACCTTCCAAGGATTTATTCTTCAAGTGGTTCTTAGGAGTTTTGGTAAGTATTCCTTGTTAATCTAGTGTTTCTACACACTTTCATGCTAATTTCATCTCATTTACACACATTATTATGTGTTAAAACTCATAGGATAATACCATCTTCAAAGAGTTCTTCAATCACCTTCAAGTGTTCAAAGCTTGAAGATCTCCACCATCACCTCTTTATCCAACCACAAACACACTCAAGGTGAGTTCATACCCCCATATTTTCGAGTTTCATGTTTTAGGTGGGAGAATACAAGAAAAGTTTGATTTATAACACAAATGCTTACATTCTTCAAATCTATGTTGTGTTTAAAGCATTATTCTCTATGAAATGTGGTTATTATTTGTTTGTAGAACATTTACTTATGTTATGTTGGTAATGATACAAAACTAAGAAAAACAAACATAAACTATGTTATATGTTCTTTAGAAAAGGGGTTAAAACCACAAAGCTACAAGGATTTTAAGACTTTTATGGTCAAGATATGGTTTTTCTAGCAAAAATGGTTAGATTCTAGTTAATTCACCATTTTTGTGGGATAGAACCCAAAATATGTTCTTTTGACCATATATTTAGAAACTAGACAAAAATACCAAAGTATTAGCTACACAAAAAGGAAAACTCAAAAATCTAGTTTTTATGTAAAACTTGATTTTTTTAAACAAAAGTGGTTATACAGGTTTATGACATCATTTGGTGAGTTTTAACTAAAAATATATGGTTTTAAAAACACATAGAGTTAACTTGAGTAAGATCTCCAAGAAGGGTAAAAGTAAGTTTTACCAAGTTATGTTTGTTTTTGTCACCGGTAAATATCGTTAAAAAGAGGCAAAAGCAAGAAATGGACTTTTTTCATACCAAAATCTCTCATACTTGTGTTAGATGTGAATCTATATGAATTAAGTCTTAAAACATTTGGACATGTTAACTTATACGTATTTACATATACATATGATCTTATAGATAAACTTAACAAAACTTTTAAAATAAACTATAATTGGTATGGTTGTGGTTCATAAACACTACTCTATCATTTTGAAAAATAATTATTTAAAGGTATGATTATTTTTACACTATGTAACCACTAAGGAAGGGTAATACTTACATTTACAAAAAGGGCTTTCATTACACTAGACATAAACCTGTTAATACAATTTTATGAGACATGCATTCACCGTACCTACCAGAGTACACACTAAAGTCCTAAATTACAACTAGAATCTCGGTAAGAGAGCGTGACACTTGTGTATAGATCTATACGGGATTGACAACCTCACACCCAAGTTGTTAGCTACAGTTAGACCGACAGGTCTAGGGTGACAAATGTCTAACATTCCGACGCCTGAAGAACGTCGTAGCAGGCCACTAGTCGCTAGCACAGTTATAATAACTCACATGGGGTATTAACAATATATTTGGTTTATGGGGCTAACATACATTCAATTAGTTTATTTAATGATAAAACTTCATAACACTATTTTTCAGTACAATACTACTTACATTTTTGGTCTTTGGGTTTAAGACTTACAGCTCATTTTTAAAGAAAATATTGGATTTTCTGAAAGCGCACTCTATCATTTTATAAGGAAAAGCTACCGATTTTTCTCATACAAACTCTTATGAACTCACCAACTTAATTGTTGACACTTTTTCAAAACCACTTGTATTCTCAGGAAATCAGTAGACAGGTAACCAAAAAGGTTTTGAGGATGAGGCGTCGCAGCGTCACGTCATTTACTTTTGTCATATGTAATTGGTAACAAGTAAACAATGTTTTGAATACAATGTAAACTTCTTAATTATCAATATGATGGTTGTATGGCTTTGATCACTATTATTCATGATGTTATGATATTGTACATGAAGTCATCCACCCCCAGACGTTTTTGCCGTTCTGGTTTGGGGTGTGACACATTATAGTTTGTGATTCTGACATTACAAACATCATGTTATAGTTCAAAGAACTAAACTAACCTCGAAAGCTTGACATTGTACAACTCTGTCATTAAGATTGATTTTATCTAACTCATGAGGTGGTTGTTAATGCTACAATGTTATGTGTCATTAGCTTGCAATTGCTTCGTGATACTCTATATCACCGAATGGACTCTCTTGATTTTAAAATCTCTCATTTGAAAATTTTGGGAAATGGCTATATTTACGTCAAACAAAGCATCTTAGAATTTTTTTATAACCATTCGCTTAGTTGAGAAATATATAAGTGCATTGATATCAAAGAAATTGCTTCCTTGAATATACTTAAAACATCATATTTTCATAATATTTTTAGATGTTTGAAACCACCTTTTTAAATAAAAAATAATTTGAAAATAATAATTGAGTTCGAAAATTCTACAAAAAGGTAATTTTAGAAATTACCTTTTGTCATAAGTTATATTCTAGAAAATCTTATTGAATTTGAAAATGATAATCAAGTTTAAAAAATCAAAAAAGCATTTTTTATGATGCTTTACGGTAGAAGGCTGATTTAGAAAATTCAAAGTTCTTTTTGAAAATCTATATTTTCGAGACCATTTCAAAAATTTGTATTTTGCCTCGAAAATCCTTGTTTTTTAACCGACTTTATGCCAAATTTTGGATTATGAAAATCATAGTTATCCGTTATTGTGAACATGATGGTTATTAGAGATATAATTTTTTTAGATGGCTAATAAGGTCAATATACAAAAGATAGAAAAAAAAGATGTACTAGTGGAAACACTCTCTTACAGCACAATTTGATTTATAGAATGTATAATGACTTATGAGCGTAACAAAGTATTGCTTTTGGTTTTCAAGAACTACAATTATGACCCGGCTATTGTAGGTTTAACCGATTTTTGCCAAAATTAACATCTGACGATTTTCCGGTCATATTTTCAAATAATTCTCCGCTAACATGAGTTTTTTTGCGAGTTCTTGGCACATTAGACCAGACCTTTAAATAAGTTCTGAATTTTTTTTTTAATACGAGTTATGCAAATCTGACCTTCAAACGATTTCTAGAAAATTTATTGAAAATAATTTTTGGTTCAAACGATTTCAAGAACACATAAACACAAGAAATTAAGATTTTCAAATCGATTTCGGTAACATGTTTTTGGGTTCAAACGATTTCAGGAACATAGAACACGTCATTGAAGGTTCATTCATGGAAGGTCAGATTTGAAGATTCATCAATGGAAGAATTGAAGGATTTTTTCTGATGGGTTTAGATTCGCTACCTCTGAACGGAAGGGCCCCCGTTATGTAGTTTTTTTCGCTGAATATATGAGAGAGAGTGGGAGGGCGGGTCTTCTATATGCTAGATGTCGGCATTTTCCCTCTTAGCATACAACATTCACTTCACTGACGCCTACCAACGAGCAGCCAAGAGCCTAAAGAAATCACTGAGAAAGAGATAAGTGTTCCGTATAGATTCGTATATATATATATATATATATATATATATATATATATATATATATATATGTACTGTAGCGCTATATGATCTTTAGCTATAGGTCGTATGCTTGCCCTTTTTTTACATACTTTGTATAATAAACTCTTTACCCCCTCTATAAAAATCAAATAGATGGGGTTCTAAAGAGGTGTATATTCCCATTCTGCCTGGATCCAGTATCATAAGTCATATCGTTTCTACTTTTTCGGGAAAACCGGTCTTCGGGTATCTAGGCATGTTTTATGCCATGATCAGTATAGGTGTTGTTCGTTTTGAATTTAAGGGTTTTTACAATGGGCTCATCAAAAACGAGATTTGTTCCTCGGTTCAACAGAAACAAGAAAATATTGTGAAAATACAAGAACCCATGTCAAAAGAACTCGCTGCCGGCAAACTCAAGTTGGCTGAAGAGTCGCCGGAGATACCAAAATCATCGGAAACCGGTTAAATTTGAACACCAATAATAACTTCATATGTAAATTATGTATAATAACCTGTTATAATGATATTTTTATATAAAAAACAAGTTTAATGATAAATAATATATAAAAAATTGACTACACATGAAAAAAAAAATTATTACCAACATAAGTCAGTAGCCATTTATACTTTATATAATATAGATATTTTCATTCAAACAAAAAAAATTATTACCAACATAAGTCAGTAGCCATTTATACTTTATATAATATAGATATTTTCATTCAAACTTGCTTTGTTATGTTACTCAACCTATCTGCTCCTTACATTTTAACATTACAAATGACTTTGAAATTTTAATAACAAAATTAATAAGAAAAAAAGCATATATATTTGTTAACAGCAAATCTAATATATTCCTAAGGTCTAAGCTACTCCCTATTTACACATGTGTCTAAGACACAACTAGAACAATTGACTTCAATAAAAAATAACAACACCTGATACCGATAAAATATAATTTTTAAATTATAAATATTTTATGCAAAACATTGTTTTACTAAAGTCCACAATAAACAACATTAATGACTCTTTGAATAAAGTTTCCATGTATAGAGTAATCCTTTAATTGTGAGGGTACCCCTACCACACAAGCCAAAGTTGAAGTAACTTTTATGAAAACGGCACCTCCTTTTCAAAACTCTTATTGCGAACAATAATTTGGAAACTTGGTTGTTGCTCCTGATTATCTCGAGCCAAGGAATCATGAGGCTAGAGATTTGAGTTTGTGTTGGATTTTGTACGTATGTCGTCAGAACGTTAATAATTTTTGGTTGAATATCAAAGAAAATTATAGAAGGAGATTTGTAACTGAATTTAGGAGATATATTAAAATTTTAAAACAAAGAAAGGAAAAGTTTAGTTTAAATAAAGATTGAGGTTTAGGAGATTAAATATATTAGGAAGCATTAGATTAGATGTAGAAGAAATTGTGTATACGCATAGATGTTTCCACGGCCGGTGGGGCAGCATGAGCGATGGTCCAGGACCTCCAAACTACTAGGCCCTGTTTTTATATACCTTAATATATATATATATATATATATATATATATATATATATATATATATATATATATATATATATATATATATAACTTTGATATATCATGTATAGCGATTGAGTGGAAAAAGTAAGAAAATAGGGCCAAAACAAAATCAGCATTGCAGACTTAAGGACGTGCGATTCTTCTGGAATAATCATTGCATTGAGCCACTCACCACCATCGATTGAGAAACTATATGAATCAATTATAACTTTTTCAACGGTAACAAAATTATCGAATCATAATAAATCGATTCTGGTTTTTACGCAACCTTTTGATTTTCGATTTCAATTTATGTTTTTTGATTTCTACTTCAGTACACATGCTTAAAAAAATTGATCTTCAATTCTTATAAATATGATTTCATGCCGGCTCACCGATTTGATTTCTGAAATTTGATTCATCTTAATCTAATTTTTGATTTCTGATTCGTCTTAATTTGAATTTTGATTTATGTAAATTATACGATTTAGTTATTGTTTTTTCACTTCTTTCATGTTAGTTTTCTGATAAAAAGTTAATTTATACGTTTTCATTTTCTTTACTTAATTCTTTCTTTTTTTTATAAGTTTAAAATAATACCATGTTACGTAGAAAACATTTATCTGGTCGTGAGAAAATGAAAAAAAAAAACAAACAACTAATACTATTACAAAAACAATCTAAGGATAAATTTATAACAAATAGCCATTAAAAAAACAAAAAACCCACCACCTTTTACTAATTTATTTTTTACTCAAAAGTATCTTTACCCTACACCAAAACACAATTTTTACACCATTTTGATATGGAGTCATCTCCAACCCCACTTAGTTTTCCACATCATTTTAGTGTAAACCAATAGTATAACAACAAATTTTGTGCTATACTATTCATTTACAATCAAATGATACAAAACATTCACGTGCCACTTTTTGTCTCTCTTATTTGATCTCTGTTCAACTTTAATCATATATTAATTTGTTATTAATTAATTTTAATTATAAAAGTTGATCTAAATTTATGTTATATATTAAATTGATATTAATTAGTCATAAATATAAAACTTATTTTTAATGTTTTAAATTTATATAACTTTTTTAAGTAACAAATGCCATTTTATAAAAACAAAATATATTTTGAATTAGCAATATATAAATATAATTTTGTAATAATTATATTTTAAAAAGTCTTCACAAAATATATATATATATATATATATATATATATATATATATATATATATATATATATATATATCTTAATAACTAATTAGTTGACGAGTGTGTTTGACAAATCTATATTAGTTCAAAAAAAAGTATAGTATGAACTTTTTTTTGGGTAAAATATGGTATAAAAAATGTTATAGGATTGAAGATGGTCTAAAGGCCTCAAAATATATATATATATATATATATATATATATATATATATATATATATATATATATATATATATATATATATATATATATATATATATATATTTAATTTGTGGTTTCAAATCGGTTTGGAACGACACTGAATGTATTGATAGACATGTTAACATAATAATCAGAAGAAACCTGGATTTTGGAAAACTTTTACAAAAATTTGCATGTCAAATATAACTTTTAGATTTTAGATTTAAACATCTACATTTTTGTCTGATTTGAGAGGTAAATTTGCAGTTTGTTTTTGTTATTGGCAATTCATCCAATGTCATTTTAATTTAACTATTTTCAATATTTTTTTAATTTGTATATTAAATATTCAATAATAACTCTACAAATTTTCAACAACTTTTTAATTAGTATATTAAACTTATTTACCGTTTTAATTTTAATGTTAAATTTTTTAATTTCAATGTAATATATTTAACTTATTAATTTAATTTATATTTTAAATATGATGTTAAGATCAACACATAAATTAAAATATCAAATAAACTTGAAATAAAATTGTCAAATGACTATTTTTAAATAGATAAAACTAATAATATAAAATTAAGTATTAAATTTAAATCAAAGTACTAGATTAGTAAAAAGTTTGACTAAAATAATTTTTTTATAATAATTTTTTTTAGATAAATTAATAGTAACTATAAATAACATAAAATTATATATTTTAATATTTTGAAAACAATAAATAATATTTTAAAACATAATCATTACTAAAGTGAATAATATTATGCGTCGTGTTTTCGGAAATCATTAAATTAACAATTATATATACTATTAATTGTTAAAATCTTGAGGAACATGAAACTTTTTTCTCTTTCTTCTTCTTCCACTGAAGTTTACATTTTCATAAAAAAAAGCCCCAATTCTTCTCTTCTTCCCTTTCCTTCTTATCCGTTTGGGTCGCCGCCTTGCCCCCTCCTCGTCCAATACAAATTCGTTCGCTTTTCTTTATTTCCTCTTTTTTTCTGCTTACTTCCCTCTCCGCCTTCTCTCTCGCGAACACAAAGGCCACCGCCACCGCCAACGATATACTTCGATTTCCCGATCAAATACCACCACCTTCCGAAGATGGTAACCAAATCTGCGAGAGAGAGATACCGAGCGACAGAAACCACGAGAGTGAGAGGTGAGGCTGTGGCGGAATTTTACCGTAACAAAATTCTATCGATTTACAAATTCTTTGATTTTGTTTTGTTGTTTTTTCTATTAATGCGAACGTTTGTTTATCAGTAATTCAATTGGAGTAGACGGGATTTCCGAGAATCGATCGGCCCCTACTGTGCTCGCCTCTGCTTTCTCCCCGACCGCCATCGAATCTATTCTATTCCTGTTCCTTAATCTCCACCAGAATTCTATACCCGTTCCAAATTCCACCGAAAACAGATGCATTCCGCAACCACAGTTAGCTTTTCTACTGCTATGTGTTGTTATATGGTGCTCAAAAGGGAGGAGTGGACATAGACTATGCAGAGAAAATTATCATCTTGCTTGCCTTGCCACCTGATTCTCTCTTCCCCTTACTTAAAACCAATTGGGTTCCATTCATTTTGGACAAGACATTAACAAGGTATGAACTTTGAAATTCAGTAATCTTTTTTTATTTTGTCATCGAATGCTTCATCAGTACCCATTTATGTTTACTTAATTTAGATGAGATGATGTCGTATGTTCCAGGTACCTACCTGAGTGGCCTCCATGTTACACCAAGAAAACACTTCAGTTATACCCACCCACCAACTGCTCAATAAAATGCCTGGACCAAATTTTTTAATTTTTATTCAAATATATGATTCTGGGTAATGTTAATTTTGTGCTCAATTTGCTTTTTAATCTTAATTTTGTGCTCAGTTAGTGTTGAATGTTACTTTCTTAATCCCATTTTGTGATGGAACAGTGGTCAATGTATGACGATTCATTTTGCTGATTTTGCTTTAGGATTGAAGAACTTTGATTCCTTGTGCCTACAACAATGCAGAGACAAGTTGTACCAATTCTATTCACTGCAATTCTTGGCTATGTGAGTACTTGACTTTGATCGGTTTTTACTGCAAGACATCTTACATATTCTTCATTTGGTATTCACATGTTCATTATGGCTATATTACTTTTTGGAAGAAAATTAGTTTCTTTAAATTTTCTATTTTGAATTTGTGCTGTATGTTCTCTTTAATCCTCAATTCTTCTACTCCTTTCTTAAGTGATCTTTTCAATTTATAATTTCTTGATTTGTGATTGACTTCGAGGCTTTGGCCTTTGGAAGCACTGCTATATGTGAAAGAAATACATTTTGGTTTTGGGTAATTTCAGATGTTCCATTATATTATCAAATATACATTTTCTATGACTTTGTGTTGGCCAAGAGTGTGGCTTTACCATAATGCCCTTTTATTATAAGCTGGTTATTTGTCATCACAATTGCAACATTTGACTTACATGTAACCTAAGGATATGGTTTGGTTATTTGTCAGTGTATCTACACATCATTCAACAAAGACACAATAGGGTATTCTCATGAAGACAATTCACCATAATCGTTTTTTTTTTTTTTGGGTGCAAAAGGGACCACAAGTAATCTTAACGCAAAAAATTTACATAAACTAATTGTTTTGAATATTATTAGTAAGAATAGATGTAATTTTTTATACATACATTACAGATTGAATGACAAGATGTAGGATGATGGGAACTCACTTGGACCTAAAGAGGTCAAAATTATCTCACTAGGGTCATGTACAATCGCCGCAACAAGTTTGACCTTTATGGAATTCCCTTATAATCGGTGGAGTCAAAAAAGGTCAAAAATATCTACGATCGGCAAACTTTTTACCACATTTTTATTTTAATTTTTATATAGAATCTTTACCAATATAAATTCATAAAAGTATTTATTATTATTTGTTTGATTTATATGTTATCAGGTGAGCATAATCGGTGTACATTTTGAGGAAAATCATGTGGCAACTGGATTTGGGAATCACCTGCCACGCCCAATACTTCCTGAGGAATGGAGGGGGGATTTGACTTTTGAGGAGGGTGTCAAAACAAGCTTCAGGTCAGTTTTTCATTTTTTTTTAAATGAAACTTTCTAAATAGAAATTTTGGTAATGATAAATCACTGTGTTGATGATTGAAACGACAGTTAGCGAAGACCACGGATGAAGGTATGACCATCTCCCAACCCTACTCTTTGAAGACTTTCTGGAATTTTGCTACTTTTAAGAATCCTACAGTTGGAGCTGAGGATTTGGTTGAAAGAATTTAATTTTTATATTTTGTTTTTTTTTTGGAAATATTTATAAATATTTTTTGTTATTATGTTAATTTGTTGTGAAACTTGGCAAAAGCCCAAAACCTTTAATTATACAACGAAATACAAAACAAAAATTTATCAACATTTACGTAAACCAGATTCGATCCAGTGCCAACGACGCATGTAATTTCTACTAGTTTATCATCATTTATTATCATTGGAGGGTATAATATTTTTGTTTATTTTTATTGACCATTCAATATATATTACGTGGTCAATATACTATAATGTTTTATACATCGAACGTTTATCTTTTTAATTATATTTTATTTTTTTCTCTTTAATTATATTTTAGTTTTAAATATTTTTTATTTTTTAACTAATTAATTATTTTTATTATAGTTTTCCATTTATGAAACATTTATATATTATTATCCAGTGATAACATTTATTTAAAGTATTTCGTATTAAAATATGATATGTTTAAGATAAAGACTAACTAAATGAGGAGATTTTATGGACATTTTAGATAGATGTGGATCAATATTTTAAACTCATTAAAAAGCTATTAGAAGATGTTAATCATTGGAGATATTATTTAATTACATATCAAAATTAGTAGAATAATGAAGTGAAAATAATATTAAATCATAGTATATTTTGCTATTGCAGATGCTCTAAGTCTATTGTGCATGAGCCTACTTTAACCATATTTGTGACCTTGTGTAACATCCCGTTTATTAAATAAATAAATAGATAAATTTAAATGAGTAGTAACCCTAAAGGCGGAATAATTTAGCAAGGCGTTGGTCTTTGGGAGTTAAAAAATTATAATTGGAAGTTTGGGGGTTAAAATGTAATTTCAGGATTAATTTGTAAAGATTTTGGAAGGTTGAGGGATGTTTAGTGAGTTAAGGGTCTATTTTGGAAAGGATTTCAAAAGTTAGGGTGGATTTGGTAAATTATGGACTTATTATGAAAGACTATATGGAGGCAGGGGCTAAAGTGTAAGTTTTAGAGTTAAATTGAAAACAATATTATGGGGAGGGACTAATAATGGATAAATGAGTGAAAGTTTGAATGGATACGGGTGTAACATCCAAAAATTCAAGGCCAAAATTTTTATTTTTAAATGAGTTTCTATAAAACCATAAGTAATAAAACATCCATAATAACATCTCATGTGAAAACCAAAGTGTCAATAGTCAAACATGTTATCATGAAATAATATCAGAGTGTAATCCCAAAGATCTCATGTGTGGAAAACATAGTGTGATGCGCTGCGATCAAGCCAGCTCCTTTCCTTTGAAAATGAAGTACCTAAAACCAAAACTGAAAACCGTAAGCACGAAGCTTAGTGAGTTCCCCTATCATACCATAGACCATACAACACACTTATTGTCGGGCAATTCTGGGGTGCCCGACCTACCCATGTCAAGCATATATGGGTGTCCGACCTACCCTGCTGAGCATACCGGGGTTGTTGGTGCATGGAAATGCTCCACAAATAATGAGTGTTTATTAGGTTGTATTTTCCCTTTATTGTATTTATGGTGTAAATACTCTCGCTCCTATATAAAGGGAGAGTTGGTCATTTATTACTTTAGCTAGCTCACTTTTTCTTAGTTAGAGAATGCACTTCTCAGCATGTAATCTCTAGAGAGAGAAAAAGTTGGTGGGTTCTCCCACCCAGGGAGAGTTTCTCTCCCACCATGTTCTTCATGAATATTATTATTATTCTCTCTTGTTCTTAGTCTTCTTCAACGAACTCATAATATGTTCTTCGTGTTCATACTTACAAAAACACGATAAATCTCAAGATTATTCTTCTGCATCCACCGTTCGTATAAAAATGGGTCTCTACAATTGGTATCAGAGCCGTACCTTGAAGATCTCACGATTAGTTCAGGGGAACGACTCCCGTTCGGTGATTATCTTGTGATTTTTCCGTGTTTCTGCAAGAAAAATTTTCGGGTTTCTTACCAGAATTTTTTTGATGAAGTTCGTTCTTAGTTTTATTTTCTGGGTGATTCTTACTTAATAAAATAAATTGTTGTTACTGCTGCTCGTTCTTTTTGTTGCTAGAAAAAGATGTTCTTAAAAGATTATTATTTTTACTGTTGAAGAAATGTAGAATATTTGGTGAAGAAATTATTTTTGTGGTCTCCAAAAGGTTGAAGAAATTGTTCCAGGAGCTCTTTTTTCTTGGATGAGAAGACACAAATTTAATGGGCTTATTTTCAAGAGAAGTGGATTTTATTTTTCCCAACAACTTTTTCTTCACAAGAGGTATAAAGTTTCTATTCTTCTAACTTTTCCTACTGTGAATCTAATGTTGAAGACCATTTGGACATAAATTATGTTTGTGAAAAGGATTTTGTCCTTTTTGCTCTTTTGGGTAAAGAGTAATTCACTCATATTTGCCTTCCCAAGCAAAAACCATGTGACATTGTCCAATCCCATCGCCTTTTGTCCCTAAAAATCCCCTGCACACTCTTCTTTTTGCCTTCCCAAGACCCACCTTTGACTTAGAATCCTTTATAAAAAGATTCTCTTATTAAAATATGAATAAATGGCCTTTGCGGTACCATTTTTCAAGAAAAAATAGCATTTTTCGTCACCTGTTCAGCCCTTCTCAGCCCCCCGGACCGCAGCCAAAAACTGCCTACCGGCGTCCCCTTAGAAGCCTACCCGCAGCCACTTCTTAGCATTGATCCGAGGTCCTCTCAAGTCCCATCCGCAGCCTCGGTCAGCAGCCCTAGAACCGCAATCAATGCTCTTGGCTGCCCTCGGTTCGGATCTCTGATGGCTCGGACCGCTGCCTCGGATCCGCAGGTACTGACCCGCAGTTCGGACCGCAGGCTCTCATCTCGGTTTGGACCGCAACCTGCCCCGACTGAAGTCTTGGACCGCAACGCTCCACTGCAGCCTTCGTATACCGCAGCCTTCGCCCATCAGCAGTCGAGCAATCCGCCTTCCACCCTCGTCCGCACCAAAGACCCTCACCGCACCCACTTCCCATCCGAAGCCACCTCCCAGACCCGCCTTCTCCTTATACTTCGGATCTCCATCCTTCTCCACCCACCTTCAGCCCTTCCCCCCTCCTTCCTCCCTTCCTTCTTCCTTCTTCCACCTCCTTCCCTCCTTCCTTTTTTTTCTCCCCTCTCATCACCCCTCCCCCCTTTTTTTTAAACCCCTTTTTTTATATTTAAACTTCATTTTTTTTTCTATTCAGCCCTTTATTATTATTATTATTATTTTTTTCAATTAATTTTTTTTAACGCCAATTATTTTTTATTCAGCCAATTATTTTTTTTAACACCAATTTTTTTATTTAGCCAATTTTTTTATTAAAACCAATTATTTTTTTAAACCAATTATTTTTGTTAACACCAATTTTTGCCACAACCGAACCTTGGATTGTCACATTGGTTCATTTCATGTCGGTTATTATTGAAAGAATACTCCTACCGCAGTCAGACTTCATATTATTTTTTGTGATGCTTGCACCGCAACGGCGATTGATCAACAAAGTTGTTTCGCATTCTTCACTTTATGGGATTTTATGACTTGTCGCTCTTGATTTTTGGTTGACGAATCATGTATCTTGAGCATGTGGACTTTATTCTCTATTGAAGACCACTTCAAGTGTTCCGGCACCGCAGTTTGGATATTTGGATATATTTTTGGCACAACAGATTATTCTCAGCACAACTTCAGCAACTATGTCACCCGCCTCCTCATGACCACAAGAGTATCTCTTTTACTCTTTCTCTTTTCTTATCAAGATCCTTCATACATCTAGGGAGAGCTTCTCTGTTAGCTCTTGGTATCCGACACTCTCCATCCGATGATTTGTTGATTTTTGATATCCGGTCATTGGTTATCAAAAATAGGGAGAAAATATCATCCGAATTTGGTTATTATGATTGTTTGAGTTTGGATTTTTTGAAGACTTCTGAAGACGATTATTTATTTAGTGATGCGATGTGGCACTTATTTTTGGTCTCTACGGATCAAATTTTTGGCATTACTCGATGTTTTCCGATTCAGATTATTTATTATTCGGACTCTACCACAGGATGATTTTGTGTTCGCATCCGGTTCAGATCTTATGGTTTCACGAGTTTGGATTTGTGATATGTTGAAGACGAAGATTATTTTGGCAATGTGACGTGGCACTTATTTTTGGTCCTTGGATCAAATTTTCGGCATTGTTAGACCATGTTTTTGGACTCACATTATTTTTATCCGGACTTCATTTTATGGATGCTTCACATTTTTAGCAGGTTATTCTTTGAAGAATTTCGGTGTATTATGATTCGAGAACTCGAGATGTTTTTCAGACTTTTGAAGCCGAAGTGTTTCTTTTATTGGATCTTCTACTTGCTCATGGTGACCTCCTTCTTCGGGTGATTATGACTGGTTTGAAGATTTGGATCTTATTTTTTCTGCTTCATTGGTTGTGCTTTGAAGCCGAAGACTGTCATTGTTAGAGATTCATGGCCAGTTTCAGACTTCACAGACACTTTAGAGTTTCAGAGACATTTCAGCACTTGGTTTCATTTCATTACCACACTTGCTAGTCGGATTACTGTATTATAGCCTTGTATCACTTATTGTATCTCTCATCATTTGTAAGCATTTAGGGAGAAAATGTTGGTGCATGGAAATGCTCCACAAATAATGAGTGTTTATTAGGTTGTATTTTCCCTTTATTGTATTTATGGTGTAAATACTCTCCTTCCTATATAAAGGGAGAGTTGGTCATTTATTACTTTAGCTAGCTCACTTTTTCTTAGTTAGAGAATGCACTTCTCAGCATGTAATCTCTAGAGAGAGAAAAAGTTGGTGGGTTCTCCCACCCAGGGAGAGTTTCTCTCCCACCATGTTCTTCATGAATATTATTATTATTCTCTCTTGTTCATAGTCTTCTTCAACGAACTCATAATATGTTCTTCGTGTTCATACTTACAAAAACACGATAAAGCTCAAGATTATTCTTCCGCATCCACCGTTCGTATAAAAATGGGTCTCTATAGGGGTGCTCAACCTACCCCACTGTCAGGCATATCTGGGTGCCCGACCTACCCTCCGGTGTATCTCAACCGGTTACAGGGACTATTTCACCCCTACCACTACCACATAATAACATAACATAACATAAACATACTATCTAGCATAGATGGGTACTAGACTACCCCTTTGGCCCTATCGACCGGTAACCGGGGACTATTCCCCCTACTACCACTATCACATAACATCATATCATGCTAGCACATAAAACACATCAGATAGTGACAAACCCAGGTAATTATCACAAAGACAACTACTCCACAAACAATCCCTACTATTGGGCCAACATTGTGGCCGTAGACTCACTTCTACTGGAAGGTAACTCACCTCTCACTGCTAAAGTCCCGTAGACACAATCCCAGCTGTTGGATGACAGATTCTCGAACTGTAAATATCAAAACATCACCCAATTAATAATTGGGTCCCAACACATAACCATAAGTTCTTGGAGTAACAGGCTACACTACCCCATCTTTGAATTGATTCAAGCCGAAGGCCCAACCCAAAGGCCCAAAAGTCAAACTAGGAATCAAAGCCCAACATATGGCCTAATTTTCCAAATTGGGCCCAAACCTTTACAAGGTCTTACCATAAGGCCCAACCATTTAGTCCAGTCTAAACATTCGACATTCTAATGGCCCAATATCCTATAATCATAAAGGCCCAAACTATGGCCCATCTATGGCCCAATTTTCCAAATTGGGTCCAAACCCCTTACATAGGCCTTACCCTAAAGCCCATTAAATTATTCTAGTCCACTTGATTGTTCTTGGATGGGCTAATAATGGCCCAATCACCAAAGCCCAATAGAAAGGCCCAACTCAAGGCCCAATTAAAAATTAGGGTTTCTTACATGAAATGATGCTTAGGGTTAAGTGTTCCTACTTAACCCATTAAGGACTTAATCCATCAAGTCCAACATTGCTTTAGGTTGATTGCAAATGATTATTAATTAATATATTAATTTTAGTGAATAATTCAAGTGCGGGTCCCGATCAAATTCCCAAAATTAGGGTTTCACATAAAATGACAACAAGGGTTAAGTGTTTCTCACTTAACCCATTGAGGACTTAATTCATTAAGTCCATCACTCTTCTAAATAAATCATATGGTGTGATTGGGCTTTAAACACAATTCCCATTCCAATGACCCAAATGTGGGTCCCGATAAGTCCAAGCCCATAAATCCAATATTAGGGTTTTCTAAACCCTAATTAGGGTTTTCAACCCCATCTTAGCCCAATAGGCCCAATAGCTAGGTCTTTTGATCAATTAGGGTTAATTAAGCCCTTTAGTCACATGTTTGGGCTTTTAGGTCAATTAAGGCTTCATTGAGCCCATTAGGGTTTCAGTCCCTTTGTCCAAGCATCCCAACTAATCAAACACGACGAGCACACCGCCACCCCCACATGGCGGCTGGTGGCGGCAGCCACCACCCTACGGTGGTGGTTTTGAGATTTCTATTATTATTTTGGGCACCATTTACAATAGACAACTCAATAACACACACACACTAATATAAACATACACACACAGCCACCCTTGTGGTGGCCGGTAGTGGTACACGGTGGTGGTGGTGGTTTCGTAGGTTTTCTCGCCACACAAAACTCACACACACTGACTTCATAATACACTCCATCGGAAAAATAAACCCAACACCCACCTATGGTGGGCGGGGACGACAAAAGGTAGAAGGACTGGCGGCAGGTGGCAGTGATTTGCGACGACAGCGGCTCCACGGCGGCAGTCTGCAATGGCTGAAGCAGCGACTCGAGTTACAGAATCGAGCCATGCAGCGGCGGTGGTCGTGACTGAGAAACGGAGACCACCATGAACGAAGCCACGTCGACAGCAATAAATAGAGAAGAGAGGTGGCGTGAGATGGCGGACAGCAACGACTATATCTTTACCGTGTCAGCGCAACAGGGCAGCAAATCTCGGTGGTTCACCTATCGATTCTTGTTCCTGACAATGGTGGCGGCTGGAGGCCACAAATCGGCGACACCCACGACGCCATCTCCTTCTCCAGTCTTCCACTGATGCAGCTCCCGATCCCGGTTTCCATTTGTGTCCAATATTGTCGGCGACAAGAGCCGTTTGACGGTGCTGGGTGGTCAGAGGTGGTAGTGGCGCCGGAGATGGGTGAGGTGAGAGTGGCGGCTGCATAGAATATTAGGATTAGGGTTTTAGAGGGCGATGCATGCTGACGGGTTTAATACCCGTATCCCATACAAACTTCATGAGGATTTGACACTTCCAGTCCCTCCCATCCCTAATCTTTTCGAAATGAGTCCGAAATTTACCTTTTTAACCCCTGATTCCAAAAATCTTTACAATATAAGTCCAGAATTTACATTTTATCCCTTTCTTCCATAATTCCTCTCATATTAAGTCCTAATTGTTACCAAGCAGCCCCTGTCTTCAATATTACTTACAAATTAAGTCCGGATTTTACACTTTAACCCCCGCCTTCTAGAATTATAACAGTTAACTCGTCGAGACCAACACCCTGCTATATGATTATTGATTTTAGGGCTACTATTTATTTATTTATTTATTAAATAAACGGGGTGTTACAACGAGACTTAACCCAGTATCCTCCCCACGTTGCATCTTCAACCCTAAACCTAAGAGACCATTTTCCAGCCGCCATGCATGAGTTGCCAGCCGCCACCTCTCCTCTTCTCGCTATTCCAGCCAGGCAAGGATGTCGCCTGCTGCCCCACCGATGAGCGCCGCCACGACACTGCTGTCGGAGACGTCGCGGGCACCGGAGAACCGTCGAGGGTCGATGGAAACGTTGTGTTCGCATGCTTGGGTCGCGAGCTACCGAGGAACTCCTGGTAAGACCCTTTTCCATCTCTCTCTCTCCTCCGTCCCTTTTTGTGTGTGTGCGACGCCAGACGCGTCCCTGCTGCCACCGGTGACCTTTTGGCCATCGTTTCTGCCTTTTCCGGTGACGACAGCCACCCGAGAGGTAGCTGAATATGAGTATAATTGAGTATGCAGGTTGTTCTCGGTATTTGAAGGTTGTATGCGAGATAGTTGGCCAAAAACCCACCGCCACCACCACAAGGTGGAGGCTGCCACCATTTTCTGCCGCCACCAGCCACCGTGAAGGGTGGCTATGTGTGTTATTGTGTGTGAGAGTGTGTACTTTGTGGGTATAAATTTGTATATTTAATTTTTGGGTAGGAATCATCACCACCACCATTGGAAATGGTGGCTGCTGCTGCCTGCCGCCATGAGCCGCCGCCGACCACTACTGCCCGAGGTGGCAGTGGGTGGTGCCCGACCTAGTGGGACCCTAATTGGCCCAATAGCTTAATCTTAGACTTAGTTGGTTTGTGTTTGGGTTAGAAACCCTAATTTCAGAAAATGTTAATTTTGGATTGCCAGGACCCGCGTTTGGACCAGTGGACTGAAGTTATGACTATGTCGATTCCATTGTATGTTGGCTTAGTGGAATAATAGACTTAATGGGTTAAGCCCTTAACGGGTTAAGTGAGAACACTTAAACCTAATCGTCATTTCATGTGAAAACCCTAATTGTGTTGGGTTTAGAGTTGGGTCTAGATGTCTGGACTCTTGATGGGCCGACTATTAACAAGTAAATGGACTAGAACACTTGGATTGGACTTAAGGATAAGGCCTATTAGGAAGGTTTGGGCCCAATTTGGAAAATTAGGCCATAGATGGGCCATAACTGGGCCTTGATGATTATGAGATATTGGACCATCATGTCAAGTGTTGGACCAAGAATAAATGGTTGGGCCTTAAGGCAATACCATGTAGAGGTTTCAACCCAATTTGGAAAATTAGGCCATAGTTGGGCCTTGGTTGACTATTGGTATTTTGGGCCTTCAGAGTATGAGTTGGGCCTTGGTCTTGGACCAAGCTATGTTAGAGGTAAATGGTCCTTTTACCCCAAGTGTGTATTTTAGAGTTATGCATTGGAAACCCAAATGGTTAATTGGGTTTTATTTTGATGTTGACAGTCTAGGGATCTGTTAGCTAGCAGCCAGAGATTTATTCGCAGGACTCCAGCAGTGCGAGGTGAGTCCTCTTCCAGTAGGAACGGGTCTAAGGCACCAATGCCGAACTGTGTAGTTTATATGTTCTTCATAGGAACACGGAGTGTGGGCGGGGCCCGTATCTCATTATTACCAGAGTATAGATATTAGTCAGATTGTTGGATTGCTATACTTGATGTCTGTGTGATACTTGTATGTGGTTGTTTATGTATGTGAGTGTGGGCGGGGCCCGTATCTCATTATTATTCGAGTGTGGGTGGGACCCGAATCTCGTAGTATTATTTGAGTATGGATATGTGACTGCTTGATAGAATTACATATACTTGTTGTATGTGTGATACTTGTATGCATGTTAGTAGCGGAGTTTAGGCAGGGCCCGAATCTCCTAGACAGCGGAGTGTGGGCGGGGACCGAATCTCCTAGACAGCAGAGTGTGGGCGGGGCCCGGATCTCCATGAGAGTGGGTGGGGCCCGTATCTCCTAGTTGCATGTTATGTGTATGGTATGTGGTAATTTGGGGAGACTCACTAAGCTTCGTGCTTACGGTTTTCAGTTTTGGTTTCAGGTACTTCGGTTTTCAAAAGAGGAGCTCAGGATGATTGCAGTGCACACACCATTTGTTCAGCCTGGGATGTGATAGACTCTGATATTTGGACACATGATTTTGATACAATATTTTTATGATGATGATTTGAGATACATTACTTATGTTTTTATTAGATGATGGATGGTAATTATGGATTTATGAATAATTAAAAACGGAATTTTTTGACCGTATTTTTGGGATGTTTCACCTTGAACCTTGAGATTGGCTTTGAGTTAGGAATAGGAATAGATTACTTAGTTGGTTTGTTGAACTATTCTTATTTTGAATATAATTTTATTTTGGAAATTGTTGACTTTACTAAATTATGTGTTTATTACTGTTAAATTTATTGGTTTATTCCATAGAATATCTTATATTTATTTTTATTTTTTTTCCGTTTTAGACGTAATACTTTTTTTCAAATAAAAACCTAACTTTTTCCTATTTCTTGTTGTTTCAGTCTTGTTGTTTCAGTCTTGGAATCAGTTAGCAAAATGTAAATTGGTTTTATTTCATAGAAGACCCTACATGTTGTTTTTTCCGTTTTAAACCTAAAACCTTTTTTTTAAACAAGTTTAACTTTAACATATTCTTTATTATTTCGTTAATGGTGTCGGTTATTAATAGGTAACCATATATCCCTAATTCACTTGTGTATTAGGCATCAACGGATAACCTTTCGTATCAAAATCATGGTTAAACTTACACATGAGTTTCCAATGAAGGATCTTGGACCTCTCAACCATTTTCTAATTGGCGTCATTTCATGCCATATGAGTGGATTATTTTTATGTAAAAAGAAACTAGAACGAGCTGGAATATCATCTTGAAAACTTACTCCTACTCCCATCGATACGAAGGAAAAGTTAGTACCAATGATTGATGACATTTCTCCAACCTGGCTCCATATCCTAGACTTGTTGGACCAGTTCAACGCATCACCTTCACCCAACCTAATATCTCATATGCAGTTCAGAAAAGATGCTTCCATATGTATTGACCTCGTGAATCCCATATGGTAGCTTTAAAGTGTGTACTATGCTATGTTCAAGATCCTCTTGATTATGGTCTCACACCCAATAATAATACTTCCACACGTCTTACTACATACACTGATGCCAACGAAAGCTCTAGAAGAAGGTCGTAAATCCAACACATAAAAGAAGGTTGTAAATACTAGTCGAGTCATATAGCCTAGTCAGTGCCAGTATATGTGGTAAGACATGTGGAAAAATTATTATATAGTGTAAGACTACAACCAAGAGGACATTGAACATAATAACATAGTACACACTTTAATGCTACCATATAGGATTCATGAGGGGCATATATGTGGAAGAATAGTTCATATGATATATCTAGTTGGTCAAGGTGGGGTATTGAAGCACTCCATCAAAGATGCGATATAAAGTAGGGTTAGATTAAGGTTTTCCATGATTGGTATTAAGTTTTCCTTAATGATGGGAGTGGGTGTGAGTTTGCAATATGATATTTAAACTTGTTACAATACTTCCATAACATATTTATTTGGACATAAAACCAACCACTTATATGGCAGGAAACAGTAACAACGAGAAAATAACTGAGAGGTGCAAGATCCTTTATTGCAAATTCAAATCCAAGTTTAGCCATGATTTTAGTATGAAGGTGATTTGTCGATGCTTAGGAAACATGTGAGTTACGGGGATAAAGGGTTACTTTTTGATAATCGGATCCATTAATGAAATAACAAGGAATAAGTAAAAGTTGAGTTTATTTTGAAAAGAAAATAGGTCTAAAATAGAAAAATGCAAAATGTAAGGTTTGTTGAACTATTCTCATTTTAGATGTAATTATGTTTTAAAAATTATTGACTTTACTAAACTGTGAATTCAGTAATGTTAAATCTATTAGTTTATTCGAACTTTAGAATATTGTTCTAATGTACCCTCGACTTTGGATTATTGAATTATTAAAAAAATATTTTGAACTATTTATGGGGTGACTTTAAGTTTAAATGTCGCCATCATCCAAAACTATTTAAGAGTCGGCTCGTGTATACTCACTAGGATTTACAAGCTTACCATTTGTATTTCAACATCTACTCAAGAAGCATTTTTAATGATAAATATTGCTAAAAATATCAAGGGATGCAATGCATGTACTTCTAGATCCCAATTCCAATATCAATCTTGTAGTTCAAACTCATCAAATATAGTTGAAATATTAGACCCGCATGAGGATAACACGTAGTAGACCACACACTTCATATATCACTTGAGCATATGTGAAATGTCATACTTTTTTACCCGTACAATTAGTTGTTATGAATCAGTCATGCTAGAACCATACTAGGGGGTTGCACGTCCCGTGTGTTATGAGGCCTTTCATAATGTAGTTACTAACTCATACATGTTCCAAATTAAGTATCCATAAGTGTCGTACCAAGTCTCAACTCATTCTAAGTAGATGAGCATGTATAAATTCGAGTCCAAATTTTAAAGTATACAGTTGTCCTAATTCATAAATTATTTTATGAAAAGCATTTTTCATGAATGCATGTGTATTAATTATAATAAACATATAATTATTCACATAGATTTCAAAATATTGAAAATTCAAGTATAATATATAAAGTATGGATATATGATCTTGGTAATAACTCATCTTAAGTTATTTTAATCGTCCACTTTACTTCGAAAGGTGTTTCGATGTCCAATTATCACCAAAAAGTAAAATAAATTCAGATTTTACTAACTAATTACACTTTTGTAACATCCGGATCCCGAGGTACTTTACATTTTGCAAATTTGGCATTTTTAGGATCACCACAACATGGTAGGAAGGCACCACAACATGGTAAGTAAAGGTCAGCCGTGTATTTCATTTAAACCGCCACGACATGGTAATATAGGCCACAATGTGGCAACTGGCAAGTGAGAAACCCTATTTTCGGGTTTTGCTCCCTATTTAAAGGAATGAGGAGGCTAGTGTTTGCTTACCCTCAACCTCCATCAGCCTCCATCAGACCTGTGAAACCCTAAATCGTTCTCCCTCTTTTTGTGCCTTTGTTGGTGTTCTTGAAGCCTTGGAAGGAAGAAAGAAGAAGTGAGCTAAGATTCAGCAAGCTAGTCCTTATCCTTTGTGCTAGAAATCTTCTGGACCTTTGTAAGTGCCCAAGACTCGATCTTTATCATTATAGGTTGCTAGATCTTATGTTTTGACCCTTAATCCTCATGTTTTGTGGGATTGGAATGGTGGGATCTCATAAAGCTTACAACTTTATGAACCTAGAGGACTGTTGGGTATGATTATTGAGTTGGATCTAGTTTCTTGATGGGTTTTAAGCCATGCATGAGATTTTCATAGAAAAACCCTTATTTGGCTCATTGTGGCTTCAAGACATGCATTGGACATGCATGTCTATAAAGAACCAACTTTTATGTTGAGTTAAGTATTGGAATCTGCTGTGTAAGTAAATAAGTTATGGACTTTATGGGATAAGTGCTTAAAGGGAAATGTCATGTCATATTTAGCTCCTTTGAAAGGGTTTGAGGTTTTGACCTTTTAGATAGTCTTATCGGGTAAAGTTGGAAACTTTATCCTTCTAGACTTTGTTTTAGATCAAATCTAAAGTTTGGAGCCTTTGGAATTGAAGAAAGCAGCTTAATCCATTAAGCTACTGAAAACCTAGTGCCCACGGCGTGGCTCAGGTCGCCACGATGTGGCGGTGGGGAAAATCGCGAGTGGTTGTTCCTGGAGGGCCACAGCGTGGCCATACGTGGCCATGATGTGGCGGTTGACTAAAGTCAATGTTGACCGTTGACTTTGACCATTGACTTTTGACTTGAGTTGACTTTCAGTTAAGCACCTAATTTGGAGGATGACCTCAATGTTTTATTTGGTTTGACTGATTAGGTGGTGTGTAGCAGCAGTACTCTATTTGTAAGAGTTGTAGTCGTTGAGCATTTTCTGTGAACTGAGTCTCCTTGCTACACTTGTGGGACAAAGGCACCAATGCAAGCCCACTGATTTGCATACGTATGATGTATGTGACTATGTGGCTATTACTGATATGAGTGAATGTTATATGTATGGAGCCAATTTGGGCTCGAAGTCATTATGGAATTAGGGTTGATACGTACCTGGGGGTTGATACGGTCCTAAAACAACTACTTGCTGTTACATGGGGTTGATTCAGACTCGGTAATATGAACTCGAAACAACTACATGTTATTATATTATTTTATGTTTATGTTGTATGTAGTTTTTGAGGAAGTCACTAAGCTTGTGATTACAGTTATGTTTATGGTTTCAGGTACTTCCGGTACGAAAGGTAAGGGCCCGACATGATGGCACAATAATTCTCCCCGCATGTTTCCGCAATTGTGATTCCTTTTACTCTGATGTTTTGAACAATTTTTACCATGGTTGTTTTTGAGCATGTGATGTATAGCATTGACGATTTTGAAAATGAAAAATTGTATCACTGTTTTTGGGACGTTACAAGTTGGTATCATAGCCTTGGTTTGAGGGATTCGGGCACACTTTCGGGTGTATCAAAACTCAAATTGAGGAAATGATATTCTTTTCAAACGAAAAATCATTTTCTAAAAGATTTTTATAAAATAAAGAGGGGGTGTGATGCATGCAATCAACCGAGCTTAAGTAATTGATTCCCAAAATACCCATCCATGTGTTATGATTAGTATGCCAGATATATGAATTGCATGCTAGAGTAGGGCTAGGGATACCTTCAGGAATCGTATGATAGAATTGCATGATTTTTTGATGCCTTATAGTCTAGGAGAATTGGATGCTATGTGTTATTTGGAATTGATATCGGCTCAGTTAATTGCTAAGTGTATGGTTTAAAAGTTGTATACAATTAGGTTCATATAGCCCTAGAATGATCGATTTAGCCTCATTTCATGTTCCTTGTTTGGTTGTGGACTTAGGGTAGAATCATTATTCGTCAGTCTATGTGATCCCATTTTGTGTATAACTTGCATGCATAAGGCAACCGGCAGTGTTGGTTGAGTTTCCCTGTGTTGCATGGCAGTTGAGTTAAGAATTCATAGGAGAGTCTAGGAAATGTTGTAGTAGGATATGTATGTTGTTTACCATATGGATAGTGTGTATGAATTTAGTACGGTGACTTAGAAGATTTAAGATGGTCATTAAGGAAAGTACAAATAGGTGTGGAAGTTAGTATTGGCCCAGTACTATTGAAACCATAGGATTTGTACTCGAGACAAGGATTATCTTGGAAATCCTATGGAGCCTGTGGAATGGTAGTTCCCTCATGAGTGTGTTGATCGTTTTAAAGTTTGTATTTCAGTTGAGTATGGCGATCACGTGGGGATGAGCTTCTGGATCAGGTTCTGGCATTGGACCAGAACCAATTGATGAACGATTGAACGAGTGTATCACATCTGATATTACTTGTGGTATCATGGAGACCACCCCTGTGATTTTTGGTACTATCAAGGAGGGGATTGCGGAGCCGATAGATGAGCGAATCGGGATCCTTCGGGCATAGATTCTTGCGGGACAGTTAGGAGCACAGACTCCCACGTTTTAGGAGTTCAAGGCTTGTGGAGCTCCAAAGTTATTTAGGGCTAAGGACCCCATCGCTAGCCGCCTCTGGATTGCTGACATGGAAAATGCTTAGTGGACGAGTTTTTTCCATGAGGGGGCAAAGGTAGGGTTTGCATCCCGCCTTCTGAGAGACCGAGCAGATGATTGGTGTGATGAGGTTGGCCGAGCGTTGGGATTTGCGGTGGTGGAGGCCATGACTTGGGAGGAGTTTTTTAGGAGATTCCAAAAGGAGTTTGCACCGACGATCGAGGTGTAACATCTGGTGAGGGAGTTTCAGGACTTTCACCAGACTATTGAGACTATGGCTGAGATCAAATCCAAGTTACATGAGAGGGCTCTATTAGTATCGCGGTACGTTGTGGATGAGCAGATGAAGAAGACGAGATATCATGACATGTTGAGGAATGACATTAGGAAGTTTGTAAGATTTTTGGGGTCAACACCCTGAATGATAAGATTGAGAGGATCCATGAGCAGGAGATTGAGCTGGAGCTTCGGACGAAGCACAAGTCGGAGTAGGTACAGACAACAATGGGCCAGGCTTAGAGGCCTACGAATTTGGATTCACATATTAGGGGCCATTAGGGTCGGATCCACTACGACAAGTTGTCACACCCTGCCCAGCCATTGACAGAAACACCGGGCAGTGCGATGTAGGGATAATTGAATCTTGGCAATAGGTACAATCAAACACAAAAGTATATTTTAAACATTTATTTATTATTAATTTTTGAAGGATTACATTGTTTTAGGGAAAAACACAAACTCCTAAAATAACTATACTAAACTTCAACAACTTCCTTGCAAACTTCCTTCATACTTGGGGGACACTCTTCCACACTCATCTTCCTGAGAATACATGTATTTTGAAAGACAACATAATGTTGGTTACTGCACGAGTTTTTATTTTTGAATTCATTTAAGAATACTTTTTTTTTTCTGAAAACATTTATTATTTATTTACCTAGCCTTATATCTTTTAGGGTATCTTTTATTAATCTTAAATAACTATCTTTTCAGGATATCTAACGATCCTAATGTAATTTAATTAGGATTGTCTTTTGTTAAACCTCATATACTATCTTTTAAGAATTTCTAATGATCCTAGCATATTTTAATTACCATACCAGGCGTCCCTAATGGTAATCTAAGCTCTAAGGCAATTTTTAATTTGTTAACATGAACCCCTAAAATCGACGCTATGACCATAAATATACCCCTAATCACGACGCTTCATCAGACATCGAATAGTAACTAATGTGGAAGGTATCCTACCGGGATTGTAGCTAGCAATCCTAGGTGGGGTTTTCATGGCCCCGTATATATCTATACATAACTTCCTAGATCTCGCAAGATTAACGATTATAGGTATTGAGGATATTTCGAATTTAATCAAGGCATTTGGATGAATAACCAACTCACTAACGCATTAACCCTAGGCTTTTATCTTTTATCTTTTATCTTTTAATCTTTTATCTTTATCATCATTACCCCTATATATATATATATATATATATATATATATATATATATATATATATATATATATATATATATAGTTTTTATCTTATGTATATGTATTTGATAATTATATTTATGATCTCATAATTATCTGATGTATATAAGTCGTCATATATATACCCTAATTATGGTTATTTTAACAGGATATTTGGACAGCGTAACAACTAAGTACAGTGCATATCCTAAATCTTGTCTAGCATAACTCCTAGGTACTTATGGTTTCCTAGGGATTTGGCCATTATAACATCTAGGTAATATCTACTCCTAGATTATCAGGTATCATATCCTTTAGACACAGATCATAACTTAAATCTAGGCATAATATCTACATTTATACTATCCTAAGGCATCTAGCTTATTATAAAATGACTTAATATTTATAAAACAAAATATTTTTATAAAATCATTTGTTAAGAATGTATCCCCCATGAAAATATTTTAAAACAGTAAAATAGGGGTCGTGAACTCACTCTAGGGTTTGAAACTGCTGATGTAGGGTAGAGACGAGGTCGAAACTTCGGGGACCGCTCTACAAGGTAACACACGAACCTATGAGAGAGAGAGGGAGTGTTTTGAATGTGTGCTGGACTGAATGGCACATCCCTCTATTTATATTCGAGTTTTAGAGGTGCATGTCGCGCCTTTCCTATACGCGGCATGCATTTGAACACCGTGGCTCCACAGGAAGTTACCACGTGTCCCCACCATACTCAGACACATCACTCGCAATCTGTTCGAATTCGGTGTCAGTTGCGTGGAACGCGGTGGCGTGCACTTGACGCGCAAGTAAAGATTTTTCAAAAAGCATTACTTCGTCGTGTGTGCTCTAATCTAGGCCTTCTCTATATCTATGTGATGATCTCAACAGGTACTTCAACTTTCCTTTTGGTTGTTTTGGCCGGTTTTGACTTTCATTTTGAGCCCAACGGGGGTAAGAACTAATGATTTTATAAAAGTCATAACATACTCATATAGATCCCGTTTTCGACAAACTTTTTCCTAAAGTTTATATCTCGAGGAGTACTACGAAACTCCTTTTTGCACTTTTAGTCAAAACTCAACCAATCTCTACGTACCGTTTTGACATAATTAATTATAAATACGTGGTTTATTTCTATTTTTATAATATCCATAAATCTCTCCTTTGGATTCGGATTTTTACGAAACTTATATCATTGAGATCACGTTAACGAATCTTATATCCTTGGATTTAGTTTACCTCGCCTTCTGAACCTTATAACTCCTTTCCAAGGAGATACTTTAAGCATCACCCTGTCTCTTACTTGGAATTCTAGGGGTTTATGCCTCACATCGGAGTAGCTCTTTTGTCGATCATGCGCTGCCTTCATGCGTGCTCTTATCTGCATTATATTCTCTGTGTTCTCATGGATGATATCTGGTCCGGTTCGTAAGGTATCCCCTACGAACTTCTTGGCTAATTGGGTTTCGCTAACTTTCTTCCAACAAATGGGAGAACGACATTTCCGACCATATAGTGCTTCGAACGGCACTGCTTTGATGCTCGTGTGATAGTTATTGTTGTATGAAAACTCAGCCACGGGTAGGTGAGTATCCCATGCATTCCTAAAATCTATGACACATGCTCTGAGCATGTTTTCCAGCGTTTGAATGGTCCTTTCGCTTTGACCATCGGTTTACAGATGATAAGCTGCACTTATAACTAGGCATGTAAGCTCCGTCAGAAACAAGAGGTAAACCTATTATCTCCATCAGAGATAATAGATAAGGGTACCCCATGTAATCTAACAATCTCTTTAAGGTACGTTCTGGTCAACTTCTCCATCTTGTCCGTCTCTTTTACTAGTATGAAGTGGGCAGACTTGGTTAATCTGTCGACAACTACCCATATAGTGTCATAACCTATAGTAGTCTTTGGCAACTTGGTGACAAAGTCCATTGCAATCTGCTCCCACTTCCACTCGAAAATATCTAGTTGTTGTAATAATCCCAAGGGTCGTTGATTTTTTGCCTTAACCTTCAAACATGTTAGACACTTGCTGACGTAGGTCGCAATTTCGGCCTTCATGTTCGGCCACCAATAATGGCCTTCAGGTCTAGATACATCTTGTCCGCTCCTAGATGAATGGAATAGCTAATCATATGAGCTTCATCCAAGACTAGTTCCTTGACTCCTCCATATTTCGGAACCCATACCCAGTTCATGAAATATCTTGTTCCATCATCCTTTACTTTGAGTTGTCTCTCCATACCTCTGAGGCTTTCTTCTTTAACGTTTCCTTCCGTTAAAGCCTCGAGCTGAGCACTTCTAATCTAGGAGATTAGATTTGACTGAACAGTCATTGTAAGGGATTTCACTCTACGAGGTTTCACTCGTTCCTTATGGTTCAAAGTGTCAGCTACGACATTAGCCTTTCCTGGGTGGTAGCGAATCTCATAATCATAGTCGTTCAAAAACTCTGACCATCTTCTTGCATCATATTGAGTACCTTCTATTTGAAGATGTGTTGTAGACTCTTGTGATCCGTGTATACCACACACTTTGTTCCATGGAAGTAATGACGCCAGATCTTCAGGGCAAAAACTATTGCTCCCAACTATAGGTTGTGGGTGGTGTAGTTGTTCTCATGAACCTTAAGTTGTCTTGAGGCATATGCTAAGACATTCTCCCTTTGCATTAATACACATCCCATTCCTTGGTGTGACGTATCGCATTATACTACGAAGTCATCATTGCCTTCTGGAAGAGATAGTATCAGTGCACTACACAACATGTCTTTTAGCTTTTGGAAAGCTGCTTCATGCTTGTCTTCCCAATTGAATTTTACTTCCTTTTGGGTTAACATTGTGAGGGGTTTGGCTATTCGAGAGAAATTCTCTATAAATCTCTGGTAGTAGCCGGCCAGTCCTAGAAATTGATGCACTTCTATTGGAATCTTGGGCGCTTCCCAATTCTTGACCGCTTCTATCTTGGAAGGGTCGACATGAATTCCTTTACCGATCACCACATGACCAAGAAAGTGTACTTCTATTAATCAAAATTCACACTTACAGAATTTGGCGTACAACGTTTCTTTCATTAACAGCTCTAGGATCACTCGAAGGTGTTGCCCATGCTCTTCATTGGTTCGTGAGTACACCACAATATTGTCGATGAATACAATCAGGAATTTATCCAAGTAGGGTTTACACACTCGATTCATAAGATCCATAAAGACCGTCGGGGCATTGGTCAATCCAAAAGGCATGAGTAAGAACTCGTAATGTCCGTAGCATGTTCTGAACACGCTCTCTAGAAGGTAAAGCAGGAAGAGAGTAGCTGACATCAACCATAAAGCCCACTCTATCCTGCTGCCCAGGAAGAAGGAAGAGGTCAAAAGTCTTTGGAATGTCCTCTTCCATGACTCAAAGTTGATGATATCTTGATCTCAATTCGATCTTAGAGAAGTAACTAGATCCTTGCAATTGATTGAAGAGATTTTCTATTCAGGGTAGAGGATATCTATTCTTAATGGTCAACTTATTTAGCGCTCTGTAGTCTATGCACATTCGGAAAGATACGTCCTTCTTCTTGACAAATAAAACAGGTGCTCCCCAAGGAGAAAAGTTTGGTTTGACGAAACCCTCGTCAAGAAGTTCTTGTAGTTGGCTGCAGAGCTCTTGCATCTCCGGGGTGCTAATCTATAAGGATACTTTGCTACTAGGTCAGCTCCTGGGACTAGATCTATCCTAAATTCTACTTGATGAACTGGCGGTAGACCGGGTAGATCTCCAGGGAATACATCAGGGAATTTGCACACCTGAGGTACTTCCTCGATCTTTCTCTTCTTAATGTCTTTCCTATCGACAATATGAGCTAAGAAGGAAAAATACTTTTTCTGCAAGTATTTCCTAGCCTTCATGCACGAGATGATCCTAAGGTTTCTACTAGGCTTGTCTTCGAAGATGATCACAAATTCTCTATTGGGTAAGGGTAGACGTAGAGCCTTCTCGAAGCAAAGCACCTCGACATGGTTAGCGGATAACCACTCCATGCCGATAATGACGTCGAAACTTCCAATGACCATTGGTATAAGGTCGACGAGAAAAGGATGAGAATTTAGAGTTAAGGTACATTTCCTAAGTATTTCCCTAATACTACCGACTTGACCGTTATCCATTTATACTCTATAGGCTTCCCTAAGTTTACTAGAGGGGCGATCTAATAATTTCCTAAATTTGGGAGTAATATAGCTTCTATCAGTGCCTGTATCAAAAAGAATATGTGCATACAAATTTTTGATTAGGAACGTACCCGTCATTACCGTTGGATCTTCGACGGCTTCTCTCGCTCCGATAACAAATGCCCTGCCTCTAGCAGCACCTCCCCGACCTCTTAATTTCGGATAATCCCTTCTGAGGTGTCCAATTTCCTTGCACTCATAGCATGCTCGACTATCTTTGTTGGATGGGGTTCTACACTTGTTTGTAAGATGACCTCTCTTGCCGCAGTTGGTACAGACCCAACATGCTCCATGATGATGATACCCACATTCCTTACCCTTAGGACTACCTCTTGAAGTAGTCTCTACCGAGGGTGATACAAATGTAAATGCTCAAATCACTTCCCGCTTCTTCTCTGATGACTGCCTAGCCTTCCATTTAGCCTCCTTGCCAAATTTCCTTTTTCTACCCTCTGCCTTGGGAAGGTCAGCCTTTTGAACTATCGTTCCACGACGAACCTATTGATGGGTCAGACTAAAGGCTAATAATCCCTTGGCGCTATCAAAGGTAGTAGGTTTTGAGGTCGTGACTAAGCCTTGAATAGGCTGAGGTAAACCCCAAATATACCTATCTATCTTCTTCTCCTCCGGGGTAACCATCCTGAGACACGAAGTGGCTAGGTCATTGAAGTGATTTATATAGGTGGGAATATTAGCTTCCTGCATCATCAGATTCCACAACTCTTGCTCCAATTTCCGTATCTCCTCACATGGACAATAATCTCTAATCATGAGTTGCTTCAACTCATCCCAAGGACATGGCGTTAGCTACGTTTACGCCCATGGTCTTGGTGTAATTGTTCCACCAGCTCAAGGATGCATCTACCAGGGTGCAGGAGACGAATTTGACTTTACAGTCCTCTGGGCAGAAACTTATCTCAAAGACCGATTCCATCTTCTCTATGCACCTAGTCATCCAAACAACTCCCTCATTTCCATATAAGGGTTTTGGCTTACAGTTCATAAAATCCTTCGATGAAAAGACTCCAGTGGGAACTCGATTGTCTCCTTGCAAACTCTCGCTTCCATTGCCTCTAGATCCTACATTCCTAGGGGTTTCTAGACTTGCTATGGAATCAGCTACTCGTTGGGCGATCAGTGCCCCTATTGCGGTTGAGCTCATTGGCTCAAGATTCCTTTCAAGTGCTCCTGGGTTATGTCTAGTGCGAGGCATGATTCTAAATTTAAGGTACGATTTAGTTGTTATTTTATCTTGCTAAGTTAGAAGGGTTAACTTATTTAAAGCAATCAAAACAAACAAATAACACATAAACATTTAGATCATACAAACTTTTATGGATTTTCAAAAACTTTTTAAATCAGTTTATCATAAACAAAAGAGTGTATACAAGTGTGGTTTGGACATGAATAGGATCTATTCTACATAAAAGAAGTAGCGGAGTCCTATATCGGCTACACTGCTATTCCCTCCCTCAAACCCAAAAATATCATAGTTCCTAGCTACCCAAGGCTAGAACTATCTACCACAACCTAAAGTAAACTACAAATTAAATCCTTATCTGGGCTAACTGCTGCTGGAGGTACCCAATCATTGCCTCGAGAGTGGTTGCTCCTATCTCTGACACCAACCATCTCAATTCCACCTCTCTCACATGCTGACCGAGACTCTTAATCTCGATCTGCTGATGCTGCACTAGAGAATGGGTCTCCTCCAGGTGATCATAAGCATGGAGGATCCTCATTTCATCAAAATATCTCCTCTCCTCTAAACTTTTGACGGCGTCGGTAAACATCCTAACTGTTGGGTTTTGAGCACTATATCACTCATATGGTGCACATGCAACCCTAAATGCTTTGGATCTATGTTTTCTCTAATTATACATGCATTTTGATTTTCCAAAGCATTATCCTAACTAGCTTACAAATTGTCAAATGAACAATACAACTAGTTAGATGACTTACCTCTTAGAAGGACTTGTAGTTCTTGACCTTTGAAAGCTTGAGCACCCCAAGTGTGATGCCTCTAATGGTTCACAAACACCAATATGCAAGAGGAGGCTTGAGAGAATAAGTTACTTACACAAAATCAATATCACTCTCCAAGAAACTTGTGTCAACCGATTTTGGCTTCTAGAGGGGTTTATTTATAGTGTGGCAAATGCTAGGGTTACACTTGTAAACCCTAATGACCTTTCATATTACTTAGGATCCATGGGTAAAACGCCATGGACTATCCATGGATTATCTCATTGGTTTAGCCCATCCTAAATAACCATGGATCATTAGCCCACACTATAAGAATCATTGATTTACATAATCAATCCCCACATATTTAGTTAGTCTCTTTTGATCATAAAATTAATAAATTATTCTTGATCAATACTAATTAAATAATATGATTTCTCAATTAATATATTATACTTATAATATATTAATAAATCATAAATAACCTTATTCTCAAAAGTCCATCCTATCAAATTGCACTGGTGAAGGCAACCCAAAGGGACCATGCTACAATCGGGTCAAGTACATCCCAATTATAGTTATGGGCTTAGACACCAAATCCAACACTAACCTCCCTCCGTAATGAGTCACGATCCTTCTCTAACTGATGTATGCGATCCTCGTGTCGTGCCACATGCGGAACTAATACTAAAATCACTCGATCTGTGGGATCCTCAGGGATAGGGTCACGTCTCGGAGCCTGGGACGACTCTCCGATATCATAGTGGCCAATGTTGTCCTCCTGGATCCACTTGACTACTTGGGGCCTCCATTTATGGGTAGCGCAAGGTTTCTTCGATGTATTTGAGGATGATGGGGGTGAGGCTGCTCTCTTTCGGGATGGAATAGGAATGGATTTTCTAGGGGTGTAAATCAATCGGGGTCCTGAGGCGTACACACCGGAAGGTTGGTATGAGGCTGGAGACTCCGAGGATTGCTCTGACTCAAGAGTGTCCTCTTCCCGAGTCTCGGGATGTCCATCACCTTGGGATGACGAGTCGGGATATGGAAAATTATCACCTGGATCTCCTCCTTCCTGCTCGTCATGCGGATCCTCCTCAAGTGGCTCCTCGTCCTCATAGGGCTCCTCGTCCTCGATAAACTCCATATAAGTGGGGGTAGGTGGCCTCGACATCCACGGATCGTACTATGCCTCCTCCGTCACTGGGGAGTGTGGAACCACCTGATCTCCCTCTGGGGAACGATTAGAAAACCAATCCCAGATATCCTCCATGGATGAGCTCCTGATGATCACCCCTTCTCTGACCGCCCAACATAAGACATCCAAAATGGTTAGATGTTTATGAGGGATAAGAGTAAAATCGTAATACGTATAATTATAGAATTATAGGTATATAGTAGATAGTACCGGATCTACTGTGATTTTCTCTTAAGGGTTTTTCGGGTAAGCACTGCCTAGATCATCATCCTTGAGCTATGAACAGAACTCTCCGATTAGTAAGTCAGACCCGATCCTAAGAACTATACGACGTAAATCCTTAACTTCTCTCGGTGTATCACTGTATATGGCTCAATTCTTCGGGGGAGCTGATTAATGCTACTGATCCAATCATCTTCTAGTCGCAGACTTCGTCCTAATTTCATAACTAGGCGTACTAACTATCGATCCATAAATCCTTAAGCGTTTAGATTGTCAACTACGGCATCCAGGTTTGAGCGTGCGTCGGTCGGACCATCATAAAACTTAGTTGCGCATTCTAGGCCTAGTTGTGGGTCGGCCGCAGTACTAACTATACCTATGATTCGTTTTGACCTAAAATCTTCATTTGTGATTTGAATGGATAATCTTTTTGGATACGAAGGTGTATTTATAAGAGTTTACACAACTCTTTATTTGATTAATGTTTGATTGGGGTATTTTAGTTAATCCTATCTTTGTGTACTTTTAAACTACAAGGATGGACCAGCTAGGAAAAGTCGAAGGGCATGACCATTTTGGCATATACCTGTTCTGAAATCCAACAACCCTATCGACAAGTTTTTCCAGTCTAGACACCTCACCAAGAGTAGTTTATATGTACAATTATTATTATTAATATTGTTATTAGGTTTTACTAACTTGGAGTTTTTACGCCCTAGGTTATAGTCGTATTTCCTAACGATTTACTAGTTCGCTATAACCTAAGGCTCTGATACCAATCTGTCACATCCTGCCCAGCCGTTGGCGGAAACAACGGGTAGTGCGACGTAGGCGTAACTGGATCTCGGCAACAGGTACAATCAAACATAAAGGTATATTTTAAAATTTTATTTATAATTGATTTTTAAAGGATTATATTGTTTTAGGGACAGACACAAATACCTAAAATAACTATATTAAACATGAACAACTTCCTTGCAAACTTCCTTCATACTTGAGTGACACTCTTCCACACTCATCTTCTTGAGAATACATATATTTTGAAAGTCAACATAATGTTGGTGAGTGCATGAGTTTTTATTTTTGAATTCCATTAAGAATACTTTTCTTTTGTGAAAACATTTCTTATTTATTTACCTAGCTTTCTATCTTTTAGGGTATCTTTTATTAATCTTAAATAACTATCTTTTAAGGATATCCAATCATCCTAACATAATTTAATTAGGATTATCTTTTGTTAACCCTAATTTACTATCTTTTAAAAATTTCTAATGATCCTAATGTATTTCAAGTACCATACCAGTCGTCCCAAATGGTAATCTAAGCTCTAAGGCAATTTTAATATGTTAACGTGAGCCCCTATAATCGACGCTACAACCATAAATTTACCCCTAATCATGACGCTTCATCGAGCGTCGAATAGTAACTTATATGGAAGGTATCCTGTCGGGATTGTAGCTAGCAATCGCAGGTTGGGTTGTCATGGCCCCATATAGATCTATACATAACATCCTATCTCTCGCAAGATTAACGATTATATGTATTGGGGATATGTAGAATTTAATCAAGGCTTTTGGATGAATAACCAACTCACTAACGCACTAACCCTAGGCTTTTATCTTTTATCTTTTAATCTTTTATCCTTGTCATAATTACCCCTATACACACACACACACATATATATATATATATATATATATATATATATACATAAAAATATCTTTGTATATACCTCTCCCGGGTATGTATCATCAAATGATTTTTGTATATATATATATATATATATATATATATATATATGTATATATATATATATATATATATATATATATAGTTTTTATCTTATATATATGTGATAATTATATTTATGATCTCATAATTATCTAATATATATATATAAATTGTCATATATATACCCTAATTATGATTATTTTAACAGGATATTTGGGCAGCGTAACAACTATATCCTAAATCTTGTCTAGAATAACTCCTATGTACTTAAGGTTTCCTTGGAATTTGGACATTATAACATCTAGGTAATATCTACTCCTTGATTACCAGGCATCATATCCTTTAGACACAAATCATAGCTTAAATCTAGGCACAGTACCTACAGTTATACTATCCTAAAGCATCTAGCTTATTATAAAATGACTGAATATATATAAACTAAATATTTTTGTAAAATCATTTGTTAAGCATGTATCCCCCTCCTGAAAACATTTTAAAACAGTAAAATAGGGGTCGTGAACTCGCTTTAGGGTTTGAAACCGCTGATGTAGGGTAGAGACGAGCTCGGAACTCCGGGGACCGCTCCACGAGGTAACACACAAACCAGAGAGAGAGAGAGGGAGAGAGAGAAATGTTTTGAAGCTGTGTTGGACTGAATGACACAACCCTTTATTTATAGTCGAGTTTTGGGGGTGCGCGTCGAGCCGTTCCTATGCGCGGCGAGCATTTTAACACTGTGGCTCCACAGGAAGTTGGCATGTGTCCCCACCCTACTCAGCCACGTCACTGGCAATCTATTCGAATCCGGTGTTAGGTGTGCGGCGCGTGGTGGTGCGCACTTTATGCGCAAGTAAAGATTTTTCAAAAATCATTACTTCCTCGTGTGTGCTCTAATCTAGGCCCTCTCTATATCTATGTGACGATCTTAACGGGTACTACACCTTTCCTTTTGTTTGTTTTGCCCGGTTTTGACTTTCATTTTCGAGCCCAACGGGGGTAAGAATTAATGATTTTATAAAAATCATAACTTACTCATATGGATCCCGTTTTCGACAAACTTTTTCCTAATGTTTATATCTCGAGGAGTACTACGAAACACCTTTTTGCACTTTTAGTCAAAACTCAACCAATCTCTAAGTACCGTTTCGATGTAATTAATGTTAACTACACGGTTGATTTCTATTTTTATAAAATCCATAACTCTCTCCTTCGGAGTCGGATTTGTACGAATATTATATCCTTGAGATCACGTTAACGAGTACTATCCAAGTATGTTAACCGAATCAGAAAACATCACAACTTTTTGATTGTTAATTTTAAGAGCCTAATAGACGATTTTTAGCAAATAAATGTAACAGCATATCTGATTCTTATTATCTTAAAAATCGAATATCACAATGCCTTCTATTACATTTATTTTCCTATTATTTCCTAACGGTGACTAGTGACGGAATTTCTCAGGGTTGTCACACCAGTGCAGAAAGCCGCATAGTGGGGCATGTCGATCATCGGGTTCGGGTTGTTATAGATGTTGCCAGACTGGTCATATGAGTAGGGTTTGATCTGGTGTGAATTGATCTATTTTCAATGCAACCAGATAGGCCATAAAAAGGCCGATTGTTCGAGGCTGTCCACAGGAGTTGTGGCGACGCCTGCACCAACCACTTTGAGGATTACCGATAGCCGCCAGGTCAAGGCAGAGACACCTGTGGTGAAGAGCAGAGCATTCTAATTGACAACCGACGAGGCTCGAGAAACACCAGATGTGGTTATCTGTATGCGATTTAATCATATCTTTTATTGCTTTCCTTTTTTATGCTTATGTTGTATCTAATCATGTATATGGACTTTCTTAGTCAATGGTATGACAACTCATGTTCTATTCGATTCGGGTGCTACCCGATCCTTTGTATCTCTTGCGCTTAGCAAGAAGTTTAGTGATGCTCCCAGGGTTCTGGATTATCCATTGGAGTAAAGATTGTTGATGATCGTTCTTTGAGTGCATTAAGGTTTCACCAAGGGTGTATTCTGAACTTGTTCAGTGAGAGATACTATTGACTTGGTACCGACTCCTTTGCGAGGGTCAAAGGTTATCATTGGGATGGATTGGCTGGGCCCCAATGGGGCCATGATTGATTATGAGAACCGTCTAGTTAGATTTCGAACCGCTAGTGGGGGAGAATTGGTTATTTATGGAGAAGGAACTCCATGTGGACCGAATCTATGTTCAGTTGTGAGGGCTAGGAGATATCTTCAGCAAGGCTATTCTAGGTTTCTAGCTTATGTGGCGGATACTCGGGTGAGGGGCATGGCGATGTTGAGTGGGGTGCCCATCGTTCGGGATTTCACCGATGTTTTTCCCGAGGAATTTCCTGGAGTGCCTCCCGAGAGGCAGGTTAAGTTTAGGATTGATTTAGTTCCTGGTGCGGCCCTGATAGCCAAAGAACCGTATCGATTGGCACCACCAGAGATGCAGGAGTTGTCTATGCAGCTTCAAGAGTTGCTAGACAAGGGGTTGATTAGACTAAGAAGTTCACCATATGGAGCACCGATCCTGTTCTCGAAAAAGAAGGACGGTTCGCTCAAGATGTACATTAACTACCGGGAGTTGAATAAGTTAATGGTGAAGAACCGTATCCACTTCCAAGGGTAACGATTTATTCGACCAGCTTTATGGTGCATCTTGTTTTTACAAGATTGATTTGCGATCCGGTTATCATCAGATGAGGGTCAGAGACGAGGATGCACAGGAAACAGCCTTCGGGACTCGTTATGGTCATTACGAGTTCGTGGTGATGCCTTCGGGCTCACTAACGCACCAGCGGAGTTCATGGATCTCATGAACCAGATATGCAGACCGATGCTTGATTGGTTGGTGATCGTGTTTATTGATGATATTTTGGTCTACTCCAAGACCAAGGAGTTGTTGATCATTTGCGGCAGGTACTGGAGACTTTGAGGAGGGTGATGTTGTATGCCAAATTATGCAAATGCGAGTTTCGGTTACGTAAGGTGCAATTCTGGAGGCACATCGTCGACCATAAGGGTACATTGGTCGATCCGACCAATATTGAGGCTGTGATGAGATGGGAGGTTCCGAGGACCCCTTCGGAGATGTTAAGACAAAGATTGTGTAAGGCACCGATTCTCACTCTTCCCAAGGGCATGGATGATTTTGTGGTTTATCGTGATGCATCTATCTTAGGATTGGGAGTTGTCCTCATGCAGATAGGATATGTGATTGCTTACGCTTTGAGGCAACTGAAGCCTTATGAGTCGAACTACCCTACGCATGATTTGGAGTTGGGAGCTGTAGTTTTTTCTCTCAAAATTTGGAGGCACTATCTGTATGGAGTTAGGATTATTATCTTCACTGATAACAAGAGCCTGAGATACCCGATGGATCAGCCAAATTTCAACATGAGGCAGTGGATATGATTGCATGTGGTAAAGGATTATGATTGTGAAATCCTATACCACCCTGGGAAGGCAAATATTGTGGCTGATCCCTTGAGCCGCAAGGCAACAAATACACCTCTTGGGAACTTATGTCTGAGGATGTTTATTGTTTCTCCACTTTTAGATTTGATCAAAGAGTCTCAGATGGTGGGTTTGAAGAGGGAAAAATAGAAGGTGGGGTGAATTTGGGGCATATCCCATTGTTTCTCAAGGATAGTCGGGGCTTGTTGATGCGGTGTGGGAGTGTTTGGGTTCCGACTACTAGCGGGGTGAGACAGACGGTGTTGGAAGAGGCTCATAAGTCGAAGTTTTCGATCCATCCAGGGGCTACAAAAATGTATAGGGATCTGAATTTGAGCTATTGGTGGCCCTGTATGAAGAGAAATATAGCTTGGTTTGTGGAGCGGTGCTTGACGTACCGGAGGGTCAAGGCTGAACACTAGAGACCCCACAGAAAAATGCAGCCGCTACCTATTTCTATGGGGAAATGGAAAGAGATTACTATGGACTTCATCAAAAAGTTATCGAGGATGGAATTTGGGATTGATTTTATCTGGTTCATTATCAATAGATTGACCAAGAGCGCACATTTCATTCTGGTGGCTGAGAGTATATCAACCTAGAAGCTGGCCGACGTTTACTTCAGGAGGTGGTGGTTTGATAAGGAGTGTCTGTTTTGGTGGTTTCGGATCGAGATGTTCGTTTTACCTCCAGGTTTTGGAGGAAGTTTCATGAGGAGTTGGGTACTCAGCTGCATTTTAGTATATCATACTACCCCAGACCAATGGGTAGAGTGAGTGGACCATTCGGACACTCGAAGATATGCTGAGGGCGTGTGTACTTGATTTTGGCGGGAGTTAGGATACTTATCTTCCACTAGCCGAGTTCTCCTACAACGATAGTTACCATGGCAGTATTAACCGACCACCTTTCGAGATGTTGTATGGGAGGAGGTGTAGGACCCCAGTTTGTTGGGGCGAGGCCGGGAATTGGGTCATGGGGAGTACTAATGTAGTGCTCAAGATCACGGAGATGATACAACATGTGTGTGATAGGTTTCAGGTCGCGCAAAGTCAACAAAAGAGTTATGTCGCCCGACGTCGTTCAGATCTTGTAACGCCCTATTCCTGGTATGTAATTTAAATATTGAATTTCCTTTCTTAGGGTTACTCGACGAGTCAGTAGCCCCGACTCGTCGAGTAGAAGCGGGAATGCACGTGCACTTAGTGGGGCGACTCGACGAGTCCATTCCCGACTCGGCGAGTCTGCCAGTCTGGATGAAACCCTAATTCTTAGGGTTTGTACCCTATTTAAACGTCCTTATAACCCCCATCCCAGCCTCCAGCTCCTCTCAGAGACTTATTCCCAAAACCCTAGCCTCCTTGAAGTGTGTGTGAGTGATTTTTGCCCTTGTGAAGGAATCTTGGTGCATTGTTGAGCAAGAAGAAGAAGGAGAAGGTAGAAGAACTCAAGGAAGAAGAAGTAGATCCAGATTATACTCCTCTTTGGCCATCCTTTCTGGTAATAAAGCTTTCATCTTGGTTATTGTATTGCTAGATCTAGTTTGTCCCCAAATTGATGGTTTTGAGCTCAAAAACCCCAAATCCCTAGTGATGAAGCCTTGTAATCAAGCCATATCTCGGATTTAGCCTCTCTTGAGTTCCAGGAGCTCAAGAAGGCCACCTTTTGGCAGCCATGGCCTTGTTCTAGACAAGTAACCCCCTCATTATAGCCAAGTTTGAGTGTTATTGCTTCATTGCATCATAGATACACGTAAAGTTAGCAACTTTACGTGTTCAGATTGTCCCAGAAACCCAGACTATGAATTGGATGCACTGAAACTTATTAGAATCGACTAAATAGAAACTGCATGCAAAGGACTCGGCAAGTCGTTCTTCGGACTCGGCGAGTCCGGTCATGAGTCTTAGATTCCCTGTTCAGTAGTAGCGAGTTCGTTAGTGAGTGGAGTACAGACTCAGTGAGTTAAGACATGGATCTGAGTGTAGAGGGACTCGACGAGTCTACGCCCTGACTCGGCGAGTCCAAGGCAATCTCCTTACCCGTAAGAACAGACTCGACGAGTTGTTCATACAACTCGGCGAGTCGGATGAAGGTTGGCAGGATATCAGTAAAGAAGGAGAACTCGTCGAGTTTTGGTTAAACTCGACGAGTAGAGTCGGGAAGGGGAGTAGAAGGAAAGATAGGGACTCGACGAGTTGGCGGCCCAACTCGGCGAGTCAGGTCAACGGATTGTTGACTTTGACCAGGGGGTAAAATAGTCATTTTACCCTAAGATTAGTTATCAGTGTCTGATTAAGTGTCTTTTGGGAATTGTAGCCGGGGAGTTACCGGAACAGCAGTCAGACAGTTCCCGAGGAGCATTTCAGCAGCCAACCTTACGAGGTGAGTTTTTCCTTCCAGTAGGAACGGGTCTACGGCCACAATGCCTGCCCGTTTAGTTAGCAGTTAGTTCCGGACTTCAGTCCGATGCAGTAGTTCAGTATGCTTGGTGTCTTTGTGATACATGCATGGTATGTGTTATGTGTTCCGGACTGTGGTCCGATGCAGTATGCAGTATATGTGTTCATATTATATGCTATGATTATGTTATGCTATGTTCAGTCAGTTCCGGACTTCGGTCTGATGCAGTGGGCAAGGCCCTAGTCAGTTCTGGACTTCGGTCCGATGCAGTGGGCAAGGCCCTAGTCAGTTCCGGGCTTCGGTTCGATGTGGTGGGCAAGGCCCAGTATGTGCTTTATATGTTATTGTATAGTATGTGGTAGTTTGGGGGAGCTCACTAAGCTTCGTGCTTACAGTTTCAGTTTTGGTTTCAGGTACTTCAGCTAGCAAAGGGAAGGGGTCGGGATGATGGCATGACACACACCATAGTTTTAGCCTGGAAGTTAGACTCTGATATTTTGATATGATCTTGACACTAGTTTCGATTTGATAAATTTATTATGACATTTTCAGACACATGATTCATGGTTTTATCTTTTAATATTTGATATTATGGTTTAGTAAAGTTTTCAAACAAAAATTTTTGGGTTGTATTTTTAGGATGTTACAGATCTCGAGTTCCAGTTGGTGGATTTGGTACTGTTGAAGGTGTCACCTTGGAAGGGTTTCATCTGGTTCTGGAGAGAGGGGAAGTTAGGTCCCCAATTTATCGGTCCTTTCAGAATTATCGCCTGGGTGGGAAAGGTTGCATACTGTTTGCCGTTTCCTGATGAGCTTAGTCAGATACAAAACACTTTCCATGTCTCTTAGTTACGAAAGTGTTTAACCAATGATTCTGCGGTGATTCCTTTGGATGACATTTAAGTCGATGGGCGCCTGAATGATATAGAGAGATCAATTGCGTTTCTCGACAGAAAGATAAAGTCTTTGAGCAACGAAGAGGTGAAACTGGTGAAGGTTCAATGGTAGCACCGAATGGGTTCTGAGTGGACGTGGGAGCCAGTGGAGGAGATGAGAGAGCATTACCCCGAGTTATTTGCAGAGGTGGACTTCGAGGCCGAAAACTGATTCTAGTAGGGGAGAGTTGTAATATCCGGATCACGAGGTACTTTACATTTTTCAAATTTGGCATTTTAAGGATTGCCATGACGTGGTGGGAAGGCACTACGATAAGCAAATTCAAGGTCACTCGTTTATTTCATTTAAGCCGCCACAACATAGCAATATAGGCCACGACGTGGCAGCTGGCAAGAAATAAACCCTATTTTATGAGTTTTGCTCCCTATTTAAAGGAATGATGAGGCTAGGGTTTGCGCATACTTAGCCTCTATCAGCCTCCATCAAACATGTGAAACCGTAAATCTCTCTCCCTCATTTTTTGCCCTTGTTGGTATTCTTGAAGCCGTGGAAGGAAGAAACAAGAAGAAGTAAGCTAAGATTCAGCAAGCTAGTCCTTATCCTTTGTGCTAGTAATCTTCTGGACCTATGTAAGTTCCCAAGACTTAATTTTTATCATTATAGGTTGCTAGATCTTATGTTTTGACCCTTAATCTTCATGTGTTTTGGGATTAGAATGATGGGATCTCATAAAGCTTCCAACTTTATGAATCTAGAGGACTATTGAGTATGATTATTGGGTTGGATCTCTTGATGGGTTTTGAGCCACGCATGGGATTTCCATAGAAAAAACCTTATTTAGCTTATTGTGGCTTCAAGACATGCATTGGACATGCATGTCTATAAAGCAACAACTTTTATGTTGAGTTAGGTATTAGAATCTTATCTGGAAATAAATGAGTTGTGGACTTTATGGGATATGTGCATAATGGGAAAGGTCATGTCATATTTATCTCCTTTTTTAATGGGTTTGAGGTTTTGACCTTTTGGATGGTCTTATTGGGTAAAGCTGGAAACTATATCCTTCTAGAGTTTGTCTCAGACCAGATGTGAAATTTGGAGCCTTTGGGATCGAAGAAAGCAACTTAATCCAATAAGCTGCTGAAAACCCAGTGCTTGGATCAGGTCGCCACGACCTGGCGGTAGGCAAAATCGCGACTGGCTGTTATTGGAGGGCCATGGTGTGGCCATAGGTGGCCAGTACTTGGCGGTTGACTAAATTCAATATTAACCATTGAATTTGACCATTGACTTTTGACTTGAGTTGAATTTTAGTCAAGCACCTAATTTGGAGGAAGAGCTCAAGGTTTATTTTGGTTTGACTGATAGCAACAATACTCTGTCAGTAAGAGTTGTAGCAGTTGAGCATTTTCTGTGAGGTGAGTCTCCTCGCTACACTAGTGGGTCAAAGGCACTAATGTCGGCCCACTGATTTGCATGCGTAGGATGTATGTGACTATGTGGCTATTACTGATATGATTGAATGTTATATGTATGGAGCCAATCTGGCTCGGAGTCATAATGGACTTAGGGTTGATATGGACCCGAGGGTTTATACGAACCTGACACAACTACTTGATGTTATATGTGGTTGATTCGGACTGGGGAATTGATGCAGACCTGACATAGCCATGTGTTGTTTTATTATTGTATGTGTATGTTGTATGTAGTTTTTTGGTAAGCTCACTAAGCTTGTGCTTACAGTTACATTTATGGTTTCAAGTACTTCCAGTACGAAAGGGAAGGGCCTGACGTGATGACACAACAATTGTCCCCTCATGTTTCTGCAATTGTGATTCATTTTACTCTGATGTTTTGAACAATTTGTACCATGGTTATTTGTGAGACTTATGATGTATGAGATAAACGATTTTGAAAATGAAAATTTTTATCACTGTTTTTGGGACGTTACAACTTTAATTATCCTAATCCTGGTTCATACCTAAACATTTTCATATTAATCATTTCATATCATCCATATGAACATATGAAGCCATTGGAAGAAACTATCATATATTTGGACCTCCCATGCAAAAGTTACAAGAGTTACAAGTTTTCACCCATATGAGACAACTTGGTCGAAGGTAGATTTTATGTATACGGAATTAAATATTTTTTGAAAGAGACATCAACTAAATATTTGATTTGCGAAGAATGTGCTGAAAAAAATTAGTATACAAGTTGTTTTCCTTTAGAATGAGTGAGAAACATTTTTTCTTGAATGAGTTTATGAAAGTAGTTATACTCTCAAGTTGTTTTCCTTTAGAATTAGTGAGAAACATCTGTTCTTGAATAAGTTTATGAAAGAAATTACTCTAGATGTTGGAAGGTATAGAAGAAAAAGAAGACTTGAAATAGAAAATTAACAATATTCTTGGTCAGTGGACGTATGCTCGAATATGGGGTTTTTTAAGAAAAATAGTTATGTGAAGGTAAAAGAGTAAATTGATGAAATATTTTGATTCGAGTATAGTTTTGTATGAATCATTTATCACAAAGGGGAAATTGTCAATACATAACTTTTATGGTTGTGATGCTATCCTCGTAAATCATAAACATCTTCATAGAATAGTGAAAAGATGTATGGGTTCTGAGGTGACGAGTGTTGGAGTAAGGTGTTTAAGCTCATAACTAAATTGGTATATACTTGTAATTAGAAGAAAACCCCTTTTTGGGTTTCCCTCATAACTAGAACTTGATTAGAATGACATTTGTAGGGAGATGATGATTTATTAGATTATTATATGATTAATAAACTAATTGGAAATTAATTGGAAATAGATAGTTGGTTTGTTAATTTATAATGTGATTAATAAATTAATATGTGATCTATTGTTAAATAATTGATTTGTTAATTTACATGATTAATAAATTAATACGAAATTAATCATAATTGATTAATTATTAATCAGAAGTAATCTGAAATTAATTGAAATTAATTAATGGTGTAAGGGGTGAATTATAATTGTTCAATAGTTGAACAAAAGAGGAAATTCTAGAACCATCCAAGGGTGGGCGGTTTTGGGAGCCCTTCTAGGATTTCCAGAAGCCTCCTGGATGATAATAAGGAATGAATTTGAATCAGAATTAACTCTATTATTTAATTAATTCAAATCTTGCTTTGCATGCAAGTTACATAGACTATAACTAGGACCCTTTACCTTGCAAATTTATTGGTTACTCTTTCAAGGAGCATATTAATGAAATTTATACATCTCTTCCTCTCTCCTAAATTGTCTTCTAGTTCTAGGGTTTGGGTGTCAGCTATTAGAGGCATCATCCTTTTCGTGCTAGCTTTCCAAGCTCTTCAAAGGAAGGATTGAAGTGATTTGTTTGCTATAACAAATCAAAGGTATGTAAACCCTTAACCTTGATTTCTTAAATTTGAAATTATTAGGGTTTATTTTAGATATTGTTATTCTAAGTATGTTTCCTTCAAAGTGTAAGACATAGATCCTTTTAGGTTGCATGTTCCCTTCTTAATTGTTAAGTGTTTTTCCGCATTGTGCATATTGTTCTAACCTAATAAACCCATCAGTGGTATCAGAGCTACTTGGTGTATCTAACATTGAAAGAACATTAGTTGAATCAAACAAATTTTTTTTGTTAAACTGTGATCACGATGTGACAAAAGCTTTATCATGACGTGAACTCAATGCAAATCTAGATTTTCGGGATTTTCTCTTAATATGATTTATGTGTTTGTTATTTGGTAATTATCTGTTTTGACTTCAACCAAAATCCAATTTTTGTTTATCATAGATGGTTAAACAAAAACCCTAAATATTATGAGTCAATCTTAGATAAGATAATGATTAATTATGAGATTAATTAATATTATTCTTATGGATCTAATAATTTATTTAATTAAATGATTAATTAAAAGATAAATATTAAATCCATAAATGATTTAAATGATTGATTAAATAATTAATTTTAAATGTTTAAATGTTTAGATAATTATCGATTAATTCAGATAATTAAATTTAAACCTTGTATTTTTAAAGTTTTTAAAATACACCCTTATATATATATATATATATATATATATATATATATATATATATATATATATATATATATATTAATGACTATATGTATAAGAAAAGTCAGTCGAATCTATAGTAGACCTCATTCATGAAGCCACTATGTAAGTGGGTATAAGGAAATTGAGTATAGAATGACCGCTGAGTTGGTGTATTTTTCACCCACCGCTCCCTTGTGTGGTGGAAGGTGGTTAGCCGAACAGATTTGATAAGACATAATCTCATTAAAAGTATAATGATATAAAGTACCAAAATATTCTTTAAATCTCACTGTAGTTACTTTAGGAAAAATATGAAATTGTATGCTAATCCACGAAAACAAACATCGTTTCTTTATGAATTGGTAGTGGAGTGTGTGTGTGGTTAACCGACACACTAATGTGGGACTATAAAGATGAAATGATGAAACAACTCGTGTTTATAAGTGTTGATGGAGCATGTGTGGTTAACCGACACATAAATGGGAGATCAAAAATCGATCGAGGGTGTTTGAGTGGGTTTACATGGTTAATCAAATTTGAATTGTGATCCTCGACATCCCAGTCATAATTAGTAAGAACATAATCGAGATTAAACGTGCCATTGATAAGATTCAATGAATCTCAAAACATCTGGGAGTTTCATGTGATTGAAATTAGTGAGATGATTCAATGAATCGAGATTAAACATGCCATAGAATGTACCTGAGTAGTAGGAGAACTGAGAAGTGGAAAACAACAAAATCCGAAAAACACAGAGTGCACGTCACATGTGGGGCCCAGTTGCGAAAAAATGGGAAGAAAAATGGGGATGCACGTCAACAGGGGGGACCAGCGCGCGTCTTATATACACCTGGTACGAGGGCGCGTGGCGCACCTACTTTGCGCGGCGTGCAGCCCAAACTTAGAATTATGAAAATTTTAACCCCTGAACTATTTTGCATGTTCCTTTTCACCCCAAATTCCTAGAAATTTTACTTAAAATGTCCATTACTTAATCAAATAAGCACTAGATGCACCAAAAAAGTTATAAATATAAACAGAATAGAGTTCAAGCGAACAAATAAACGAATACCTGAAAAAAATGAAAGCGACATAAATCAACAAGCCTACCTAGAGGCCAATAAGAAGACAGGTTGCTAAGGATTTCGACAGATACAGTCGCCCTCCGTAACAAGAATGCATCAATGCTTGCCTCGTTAAAGTGGGAAGAAGCAATGACAAACCCTTAGAATCTAGAACAAGTTTTAGAAACTTACATATACCTACTTTCATAGAACAAAATTTGGTCCACTCAAGGATAAATCCTAGTAAAATCCTAGTACTATCAAAGCTGTAATAAAGAGACAAATCTCTGATACTTTAGAGACTTACTAAGACAATAAGATAAGTAAGCACCTACCCTAATTTCAAAAGCAACAAACGGAGAATCCCCTATGGAGATGAAAGAGCAATTAGACTAAACCATTGGATTAAGAATGTAAGAACAAAAGCTACTACCATATGCCAGACCTTTTAAAGGCTTAGCCACCACCAACTCAGAGCTAATAAAACTAGAAAGTCAATAAATTGAAAATACGTCAAAGGACTAGTCCCATTGACTCAAGAAAAGTAACTAACACTTAAACCAACACAAACGTAAAAAGTAGAATTATGAAAGGATAAACAACCTATAAACCATCAACTGAATGTGTTAATTCTAAGAAAAACCAGACCCACCAAGAGAAAATACGAGAGTAACCTTAGTGCACCCTCATAAGATTAAAGAATCATATGGACACCACAGGTCACAACTTTGAAACCTTACATAGGTAAACTTTCACCTTTACAAATCAGTACAACCACCCAAATGCGTATGGAAGACTAGTATGTCAAACCTAAGGTAGAAAAAGTCACACAACCAAGTCTTGTAGAAGCTTGATTTGGACAAAAAAACAAGGCACGTGCACTAAATGTTTTTTATAGGAACTAACCAGAAGACTAGACAAAGTTCAGTAAACAAATTGTAACACCCGCAAATTTGGGCTAGTAAATTAAAGACATATTAAGCGTTAAAAAATGAATTTTTGATAGAAGGTTATTTAGGAGAAATAACCTTAACCAAATTTATAGTGTATGTGACAAGGGTTCCATACATATAAACAACGCTGAAATCTGACTTCATATGAATTTCATTGAAGTTTCGCAATTAAACCGACATAGCTCTGCATATCGTAAAAAGGGAATTTTGGATAAACTACTTTTTAGCCTTAGTAATCTAAAAAAAGTCGCAGTATTTGTTCAACTGAGAGTGTGCATATAGAGAACGTCCAAATCTTAATTCATAAGGGGGAGTTATGATTTTTCGAAGTTTCAGCGTAACTGTATATGACTTAGAAACCGAAGTAGAGATCGGTTGATTGTTAAGAAAAACAATCTAAATGAGAGTTCAAGATCTCATGCATATGATTCCGTCGATATAAAGAGAACCGAGTACGGATATTTTATAAGAGAGTTATGAATTTTTAACCGACTTTAACAGTCTAAACCTGTTAAAAATATAATGTTAAAAATAAAATCAAAATTAGCCGACAGACTCGAAATGAAACTCGTAGATCTCGTCGATAGCTACACGTGGATATAAAGAATGTTAAAAATGGAGTTCGTATGAAGAAGTTACAAATTTTTGAATATTGTCGAGTGCACCGCGCGCAATAGAGGAGGGACGCGCACCTTCTAGAAACCTCCACGCAGCTCCAACCAAAATTGAACACGTGTTAGCATCTGGGAGGGCCGACCAGACCAGTGCGCAACACACACCTGGTCTGGGCGCGACACACATGGATTTTTGCTTTATAAAAGGCTTCCAACCCTCCATTTGAATCATACACCTCACAAGTTATTCTCTCTTGAATTGCTTTCAGTTTTATCTTAATTTTTCCTTAATTTTTAGTCTCCAACGAAACTATGAGATCCCTGATACTCGAACATCTAGTAGCCAGTGGGCCGAAGTTCTGCCAGTGCAATTTCGAGACTTTTGTCAAGGAAATCTGTGTAAATTAAATTACACTCAATCCTTATTTTTAGTGTAATTTATATTTATAGTCATAAGTCGTTATTATGAACCTATAAATAAATACTATCAGTAATTCCAAGTTATAATATTGATTGATCTACTTATAGGAGAGGTGACTAGAATGGTCATGTTGGCTTAATTGTTGGATTTCAAAAAGGCTATACGTTGAAATGGTCCTGCCTCCCAACTGTCCTGCCTGGATAATCCTTATTTGATAGAACTACCGTTATTTATTGGAATGATTTATAGGTCTTGGCTATCATTAGAAATGTTAGACTAAAACTTAGTGATAATGATACTAGGTCACGTCAAATGAAAGGTCAAGTGCTAGAAGCGAAGCGTTGCCTGAATTTCGAATCATCACTTTAACAAGTGAGTGCATAGTATTTTCGACTTACACATAGATATGAAGTATCCAGATGATTGTATGCTAAATGTGCCTATTATCTGTACTTCCTGATATTTGTGCTAGATGAAATATTATAATATGATTTTATTTAATTTAAATGTACATGTATATATATATATATATATATATATATATATATATATATATATATATATATATATATATTATGTATATTGGGTAGAGAAAGGATGAAAATGATGAAATAGATGAGATGAGATGATGATAAGATGAGAGGCCTTGACTTTATAGATGATATCGTCGTCTAGCGGAGTATAGATGACGTCCACAGACTATTCTAGACAGTCCAGTAGAACGCTAGCGGGTTCGCATCCTGTAGGCGTTTTTGAACTACGTGTTCACTAAAAGATGTATTCCATCATGGTTACCTTATTGACATATATCGCTAAGGAATCCCAAAAGCGGTATTGTCTACCCTGATACTTACAATGATCCTTAGGATAGGTCCCTTGAGACTAGTATTTAGGGTCATAATGTGAGGATAACGGGAATAGGTAATCGGGTTGAATTGTTTGATGAAAAGAATATAATTAAAGAATTTAATTATTGTGGGTTGAAACCCTATGTGCTCACCAGACTTCCCCAAGTCCGAGCCACTCAATTTCATTGTATCACAGGTAGCAGTATGAAAGCACATGAGTGTTAAGATGATTCTGATGAGTGGATAATTGAATGTAGGCCAATAGGTTAATGTACTATTGAAAGACATGTAATCTTTCGTTTATGCTTATGTACTGTATTGACGATGACATCGCAAGGTTTTTAATATAAATAAAGTATATTTCTTTGAAAATTATTTGATAATATTATTATCATGTTTTTGGGAACAAATTCTGCATTATAATTCTTTAAAAAGGATACGCTGATTTTTCATAAGCATAAATAAATCGTTCTTTTCTGGCCTTGAAATTTGGGGATGTCACATAAATACCCTAAGCGAGACGCCCGTAAGCAAACACAAACCACATAGTTTTCCTAGACTATACATAAATGAATCTGCAATGTGCCCATCTCTTTCAAAAACCCCTCTTCTGTCTGATTAAAATAAGACTCCCAACAACCAAACAACTTTGTAAAAGCCAAATGCTAACGAAGTAATGTCAAAGACAAATATCTAAAAGACATATAAACATAAGTCCCTCTAAAGGACTAACATAACTAGTGTGGAACGCTTAAGGTATTAAGAAAAAAGCAGAAAACTAGTGACAATCCAGAGTATAAGATATATACACCCACCCTCATCCCGAACTAAACTCATGAGCATACCCGACATAGCAACATCAAGATCGTGAAATAAATAAGTAAAAATCAATAAAACCTTAGCACAAGTAATCAATAAGAATCATGGATTTCCTATTGTTGTAAAATGAGATTTCCCATAAATGAAAAACAAAGTAAAGAAGAAACTCTAGAAGGAGAAGCTAAAGGAATGATGAAAACATCAAAACATCTCACGAAGTTAAAGAATTAGAAGTAGAAACATACATTCAACTGCATTAGAAAACAACACTTCCCTGGTCAACAATTACCCTACAACTTAAATTTCGGGACATCTGAGGGAAGCACTATCACTACCACTATCTATCGGAAACTTGTTTAAGGGAATTATCACCACCACTATGTATCAGAAAGTACTTGTCTAAGGGAATCACTATCACTACCATTATGTATCAAAAAGTACTTGTCTGGGGGAATCATTATCACTACCACTATGTATAAGAAAGTACTTGTCCTAGGCAATCATTATCACTACCACTACATATCGGAAAAGTACTTGTCCAGTGGCACTATCACTACCACTATGTATCAGAAAGTACTTGTCAAAGGGAATCACTATCACTACCACTATGGGCCGAAAAGTACTTGACTGATGGCACTATCACTACCACTATGAATGTCAGAAAATACTGTCAAAAGACACTATCACCATCTCTCGCAATGTAATACAAAGCCATTCCAAACTTTATTGCGAATAAGAACCCTAGGGAGTTAAATTACATTCTACAGAACTAAACTATAAGGATAAATTATAAACTACAAAAATCCTAATCCACTAAGATCCTCCCAATTGTGCCTCCGCGTCGGGCACTACAAGTTGAATTATGGGGAAAATTTTTCTTTCAATAGGGGGAGGATGTGACGACCCAGAAAATACGTTGCTAACCGTCGTTAGGATCTAACGCTGTCAACAACATGCAATTGGTCCACTCAGTAACCATTTAATATATGAATTAATATATTTTATTTTGTCCTCAATTACATCGACTAATGGACTCAAAATATAAGTGTACAAAAAATCGTGTCACCTTATAAGCAGGTTAACATTTTTAAAATGTATGCGTTACCGCAATTCCAAAAATATAAACTTTGTAAAAATCCGACTTAGTACGGAAGAAATATGATCTTTATAGTAAATAAAAATCTACCGCACACAAGAAGTTACAACGTCAAAAACTACGAGGAAAACGGTTAAGTTTTAGCTAAAGTCAGCAAAAGGAGAAACGTAGTACTACTTAAAGTAGGAATTTTAAGACAAAGAACGCTTGAATCGGAACCCGCACAAGAAAGTTACGATTTTTATAAAATCATAACGATTATAAAATACAAGCTAAAAAGAAAAGTTAGAATTAGCCAAAAATGACCAAAAGGAAAGTTGTATTGTACGTCGAGGCCTACATGGATATATAAGAGTCATTGAAAACAGAGTTCACATGCGAGAAATACAAATATTCAAAGATTAAAAATCGACCACGCGCGCACCGACACGCAGCGCACGCAGTGCTTTCTGACACCTAGATCCACCAAGATACGGATGACGTGACACCATCAGAAGGGGACACATATCAAACCCCATGATGGTTCACGTGTAACTTGCACAGCACGCACTGCGCAACGTGCTCCCTAAAATCCCTTATAAATAGTAAGTCGACAGATCATTTCTCACGCCTTCAAAAATCACCATTCTCTCTCTCTCGATTCTCGTGTCGATACAATCCAAGAAATCCTCGAGTCCTGGGATTTCCTCTCTACCCTACATCAATGGTTCACGGTATAAGGGTGAGTTCACGGCCCCACTTTACAGTTTTCAAACCTTTTCCGAGGGGGGGGGGAGATACATGTTATATCATAACTATTTTTCATAATTATTACTAATTGTATAACATTAGTTATATAATTATGCTTAAGAACATTAGGATGATATTATGTATGGTTGATACCCTGCCCAACTTTAATGGATAATATTATGCCTAGATGTTATGCTGACTCAAACACTCATAAACTATGCATACCTAGTCGTTATGTTGATAAAACATTTAAGGAAACATTTTACCTAGCTGTTATGCTAGACAACCGATAGCCACCCTTTGGATATCTTTGTATCTAGTGGTTACACTGCCCAAATACTCGTCTAAACTAAATACTATAACTTAGTTATATATATATATATATATATATATATATATATATATATATATATATATATAGGATTAATTTTTATATGTATAATAAGTATCTCGTATAAATACAACAAAGAACAACAACATGATCGACCAGTGGATGCCCACACACCAACATGTGTTAGATGATCCACAATTCATCTCCTAGCTAAATAACCTTTAGCTAGCCACGACCTATAATCGATAAATCTTAAGTGAGAGGGAAAGATATGTATAGATCTGTATGGGATTGACACTCCCACCTGTGGTTGCTAGCTACAACATGACGACAAGTCGAAGCAAGCATAACTTTCTAAACTATTTTCAACATCCGATGAAGCGTCGTGGTTTAGGGATTATTCTACACTAGTCATAGCTCGATTATAGGAACTCATCATAACATTGTTAAACTGAAACTACTACTCTTTAAGGGACTCCTCGAAAGGATTAGTAGCACACACAAAGTAAAACAACAAAAGAATACTAGAATGGTATTTCTCTAGTGACTTTAAGAAACCAAATATACCAGATTCTAAGAAATAAAACACAAGAAAATAGTAGATCATAATAGAACTTTTTCCTATTCACAAACAAAGATCTAGATCTCAAATATAGGTGCTAAACTATCCAAACTACTACTAGGATAGTGCTAAGAAAACAATTTGGAATACACAAACCCATTAACACAAGAGTAAAATAAATGTTGACCTAAAGATTTCTAATAAACTTTTTAAGGTATACAAAACCTATGAATTCACCAACATTATGTTGAACTTTCAAACCACATGTATTCTTAGGAAATTGATGGAAACAGAAGAATCTTACAGCAATGGCTAAATTGCCTATTGGAATTCCTTGATACCTAAGGCAAGGAGGTCTTTCAGTCCAACAAGGAGTCCTTTGAATATGGATCAAGTCGATTTCATATTTCCATACATAAACTAGTCTTAGTTTTTAAATACATGTACCGAATTAGGGTTATATGTATCACGTATACACATATTGCAATTGAGTTTTAAGCTATTTTCTCAATACATTGGAGAGTTATTCCATCTTCTTTGTGTTTTTATGTTTCTTAAATTGGTATCAGAGCAGTGAGATATGATAATAGCGCTTAATCGACAGGGTAAGAAGCCTCATTGTCGTTATTTTATAACCAAGTTTCTAGTTATAAATCCATACCTCCATGTCAGACGACAAATAACCAAACAAAGGGAATGAAGTCAGAGTAACCTCAATCTAATGCCCAATGCTAACACCCACAACCTACACTGTATGGGCAATGCACATCAAAGTTGTGTTGCGTATACACAAAATATGGGAGACGGTCGATCCATACAATATGAATGCTGAGAAGAACGACCTTGCAATGGGTTTACTGTATCAATCCGTCCTTGAAAATCTGATCATGCAGATTGGTGATCAAGAAACCTCCAAGAAGTTGTGGGATGTGATCAAAGCAATACATGTTGGAGCAGATCGAGTGAAGGAAGCAAGGTTCCAAATCTTAATGCCCAAAATCGAACGACTCAAGATGCAAGATGCAGAAACGATCGACGAATATGCCGGTAAATTATCCTGAATCGCCTCAAAATCTGATGGCCTTGGGGAGGTTATTGAAGAACCAAAACTCATGTAGAAATTCCTTAAAACCTTACCTAGATCAAGATTGAATCAAATAGTTGTTGCACTCGAACAAGTTCTAGATCTAAACCAAAGTAGTTTAGAAGACGTGTTCGAGGGATTAAAGGCATACGAAGAAATAATAAACTGCGATGATCATGGAGATAGTAGTCAGTCAAAACTACTATTCTCAAAGGATGATTGTTCGAGTTTGAAGACTCAAAATAACCCGAAGGGAGGATGAAGGGGTCGAAAGGAAAAGGAAAAGGAAAAACGAACCTCCAAGGGATGTGATAAGTCACTGGTGACGGGGGTGGTTAACATCCTAACAAAGAAAAATATAAGAATGATCGGTCAAAAACCATTTGCTATCGCTGTGATAAAACATGAAACTTTGCGTCCCAATGCACTGATTGAAACCAGAAGTTGCAGGAGGCCAACTACATTGAAGCCAATGACAACGATGCCACTGTGTTCATACACGAAACTATATTCCTGAACGAAGAGAAGGTGATACTGTTAAACCGTTGTCGTGTACGATTTAATCAAATAAATTATTACCACTGGTTCACTAATGGGTAGCACAGGGAAGCATGGTCGAATCCTCAGGGGCACAGCCTAACAGTCAATGCCTTTTTGTATCAGGTACATTCTACTCAATAAATAGAAAATATGAAAAAGGGGGAATTTTTTAATTAATAACTAAACTAAATAGTAGTGAAAATAAACAAAGAAAATTCAATAATAAAAACGAATTTACCTCTTCTGTGACTTTCTTAATCATACAATCAGCCCAGATCTGGTTATTCAGAGTGCGTTCTATCTAAGCTGGTACTGAGAAAAACTAAAAGGATCTAGTATAATCTCTTTTACCTAGTTAAATTAACCAAAAAAAGCTCTTCAGTTAACCCTAACTTTTTACTGTCTAATTAAATAAGCTTTTAATTGAGATAAAAAAAAGTTGCATTAAGTTATGTGTAAAATTCCCAGCCATACCCAATACTTCTCATAAGCTCGAAAGTGTAAAGGTATGAAATTTCAATATATATCAGAGTTAAATCCCTAACAGGGAACTAATCTGATACTTGTTACTTATTACCAGTTGACAAGACCAATTACAGATTCTATTAACTAATTAACTAGAATGATGAAACCCTAGCTAGGTGATCAGACTAACAAGAATTAAAATCAAACATTCATTAAGCTCAAAACCGAAACAACTAGATAGAAGCACATAATGAAAACCAAATCTGATAACTGATCATATGAAAAGTACTAGTCTTTTGCAGGATTGAAAACCAGGGTTTTAGCCAGAAATGGCTGAAATCTGATCTTGAACATAAAAAGAAACACTAAACAACTAAATCTTACTAAACTAAACATGGGAGATAGTTCACAGCCTTCGGATCTTCAGAAAGTGATGAAAAGTAGCCGAAAATCGCATTCATAAGTGTTTTTCGTCGTTTGGAATCGTCTTTGGAATCAACTTAGAGGATATCTACTATTTATATAGTAGCTTGGGTAGCAAATAAGGGTTTTGGCAGTAAGCACGACCTGTGCTTAGGGGGCACGGCCCGTGCCAGGTCATTGCAAATTTAAAATCCAAAATAAATCAGAAAAAAATCAAAATATGGTGAAGCACGACCCGTGCTTGGGCTTCGCAGGTTAAAATACACAAAATAATGTAATCTAGAGGTAGTCACGGCCCGTGCTTGGGAGGCACGACCCTTGCTTCAGGGCCGAAATTTTAAAATGCCTAAAAAAACCAGAAATCCTCTGGTTATGTTTCGTAAGTGAAAAACGACCCGTTTTGGTGAAAAATAGCCCATATTTGGTCTTATTTTAGCGTTTTGGCTCTAGATAAGCTCCAGATAAGCTTCGGCTATGCTCCAAAGAATTTCAAACTACCGCTCCGCTTCAAATTACCTGAAATAGACACCAAAACATGAGTAGTATGAGAATTCTTACGAAATACATGAGTTGAACATTATTTAAACTAATGCACATGAAAAAGCATAAAAATAATGCAAAATTCTAATAAAAACTACCCTAGAAGATGTATAAAATGACATCTATCAAATTTTCCCAAGCTTAAACTTTATTTGCCTTCAAGTAATAAAAAGATTAAACATTGCATACAAATGGAAAGATGTAGATGGCATAAAAAGAATTTAGAGTAAAATGAAGGAAACTATAAATTTGAATAAAAAATATTTTACTCTTTTTTTTCACATGATTAGAATTCACATCGAGTGAAGCTCCAATGAAATCACTACCTAGACAACAGTCTCAATACCTTTATTGTAGATTCATAATTCATATTTAGTAAGTCAAACCAAGCTTGAGTAAATAATTTTTACGCCGAATTAAATTTGTGGAAACAATGTATTTTTAAAAATAAATTCACGAAAATTCGTTTATGAAAACTTAGTTTGACCTGCCCCTCTTTTTTTTCTGAAACCGTCTAGTAAACGTGGTAAGCTCCATTATGGACAGAAAATCCAAGCTTAACCCTATGATTCCAATATCGAGGGACCTAACTCGTTATACCACACATCTTCTTTGTCTTGATCAACTTTTCAAATTTAACTTTGCTTGGTTCTTGATTTCGACTTGAACTTGACTTGGATTTGACTTTGAATTTCAGATTTCTTAAAGTTGCTTGATGCACCATTTCTAACATATATATTGATTGGGCACATATTTCACTTTAAGGCCCACCATATCTTCAATACTTCAAAAATGATAATAATTGTGTGGATATAACAAGAGTTCATTCCTAACCTCAAAAGACACATAAACTATAGGGTTACGTACTTCAAGGCAAGAAAATGGTTATTCAATCTAGGTTCTTTTTAAGGCATTTAAGGAAATTATTCCTAAAACGTTGTTTGTTTTCTGTCCCACACTTCCATTGTAAAAATTATCCGACTCTTATGTTGGTTCATATTTCGAAAACATTTAACGCACTTCTGATATATATGAAAAGATAATTCTTAAAATTGATTATAATGAGACTGTTATTTTCGATTCCTGTCACACTTTATTTTTACAGAGCTATCGAATGTAAATAATATCCTTATCTCATTTAAAAAAAATTATTTTTTATATTTTTTTTATTTTCAGAATTTTTAATTTTTTATGTAGAAAATAAAAACTAAAATAACCAGAAATAAACTATTTTTGGATTTTTTTTATAAATGTAGAAAAATATAAAGAAAAATATTTTTTTTTGGATTTTTTGAATTTTTTATATGAAAATGCAATGCAGAAAATAAAATGCAAAAAGAAAAATAAAATTTGAAAATTTTAATCTAAAAGCTGAAAATTTTAAATTTTTTAACAAAATATGCAAAATTTTATACTAACCTCGTCCTTAAGCTTAAAATGATGCATTGTCCTCAATGCTCTGGGAGAAGAATCAACATATCAATAAAGCAAATAAAAACAAAGGGTTGCAGCTAGGAAAGAATGTACTTGATAAGTGTGCAAAAATTCTGATTTTGACATAGGCATTGGCGAAAAATCTGAATTTCAGTAACTTTGAAGATCCTCTGATTTCCCCAAGCTTGCTTGGAACCACAAACATCTCTTTATTCAAAGCGTAAAAAAACTACTCATCGGGTTGCCTCCCGAAAAGCCGCCCTTTTCTTAAAGTCGCTGGATCGACTTTTCCCAACCAGATTTGTTAATTGGTGTGGTTGGGACTTCTCTTCAGCTCAATCTTCTTCTTTGTTACTCTAGGTCCATTCAGATGTGGCAAAATTGGTGGATCTGGAACTTGTGCAGCAAGCTGGAAAGACTTCAGATTCTTATCAGATAATTTTTTCTTATGATTTTTAAATTTCTTTCTATTTTTTATTGTTTTCTTTCCAAAAATCTTCTATTTCTTCTTAGATTTTCTTCTTTTCAGATTCGTATCAGAAATCACCTCTCCCTCAGTTTCTTTTTCCAAAAGAATTTTTCTTTTTAGTTTTTTCTCTGATGCTTCCTCAGTAGAAATCAGATTCTCCTTCACCTCCCGAAGCTTATTTCTTTTCAGCTTTTCATCATCTTCCATTTTCTCTTCTTCTCCCCCAAGCTTTGCTTTTTCCAGCTCTTCTGATGTGTTAGATAATTTTCTGTCTACAAATTTGTCTTGCACAAAAACATTAGAAAACTCACAACAGTTCTCAGAAAAATGACTATTGGTACCCAAAAAATTAACAGAATAATATCAGAAGTATCAGTATCATTTATTTTAAAATTAACCACTTCCTTGTCAAAATCCATTGAACTTGTGCTATAAAAAACATCTATTTTTGTTTTTACAGTTTTCATGAATGGTCTGCCTTAAATAATAGAGTTTGTATCTGATTTGTCCAAATTACCCATGTCTTCTATATAAAAATCAGTTGGAAAAGTAAGCTCACCCACTTGGACGAGAACATCCTCCAATACATCTTTTGGGTGTACTGTCGAGTGATCTGCCAACTGAATGAGTATCCCGATCTGTTGTAAAGTTCCTAATTTTATTTTTTTAAAAATAGAAAAGGTAAGGACATTGAATGAAGCTCCTAAGTCAAGCATGGCTTTTGGAAAATTAAGGTCACCCAATTTACAAGAAATTTAGAAAATTCCCGGATCCTTGCACTTTGGAGGTAAACCCTTTTGCAAAATAGCTGAAATGTTTTCACCATTTTGTAATGTTTCGTTAGTTTAAATCTTTTCTTTGAAACACATAATTCCTTTAAAAGTTTGGCATAACGAGGGATGTGTTTGATAACATCTAAAAGTGGAAGATTTACCTCAACCTTGGAAAAAATTTCCATGATATCATCGTCCTCTAGCTTGTGATTCATACTCTTCTGTCGCGATTGGAATGCGGGCACCAACTTGTACTTTTTCATAATTGGCTTGGGTGATCTTGGAGTCTTTTTTCAGCCACCTTTACAACTTCTCTGTCACCCAAAACTTTTTCATATTCTTCTTCAGCTTCTCTTTCTACTTTAGATACACTTGGGCCTTCATATCTTTTCCCACTTCTCAAGGATATAACGCTCACACTGTTCTTTGGACTGTTCTCAGTGTGCCCCAGTAACTTTCCTTGAAATTCCAGCCGACCTACAAAAGTGGCAAGTTGAGACACCTGTTGTTCCAGATTCTTGATACTAGCTTTGGTTTCATTCTGAAATGCTTGGGTTCCCGTGGCAAGACTCTTTACAATATCTTCTAAGGCACGCTGGAACTACTGGCTTGCTGATTTGAAGACTGCTACTAAAAATTCTGATTTTGATAATTGTGCTGATGATGATTCTAAAAGTTCTGCTGAAAGCCCGACTGCTGATGGAATCCGGGTGGCATCTGATATTGTTGTCGTTGCTGAAAATTGTTTTGATAACTCTATTGATAGCCTCTGATACCTTTTACTGTAGTTTTATCCCCTTGCAATAACGGGCATAAGTCAACGGGATGTTCAGTTTTTATGCAAATACCACACCGTTTCTTCTCCACTTCTTTTTCCTTTGTTAATAATAGAACAACTTTTGTTAGTTCATAAATTTAGGACTGCATATGAGCATTGTTGACTTCTTTTACTCCTTTGGGCTGATCAGAATACCACTTGTCTTCGTTTCCAGAATGCTTCGACTATATATCCAGCTTCTCGATCAGCTCCCGGATTTCTGTTGGTGTCAAATCACCTATGGAACTGCCACTTGAAGCATTTATTAAACATTGCTCCATGGGTGCCAGACCTTCATAGAAACAGTTGTACAACTGATAATCATTGATCTCATGTTGTGGGCACCGAACCAAAAACGTTTTGAATCTCTCCCAGTAAGTGTGTAGAGCTTCTCTTCTGCCTTGTTTGGTACCAAGGATTTCTCTTCTAAGACTCGCAACTCGTGTTTCTAGAAAATACTTTTCTAAAAACAACTTTGTGAGTTCTGTCCAAGTTGTGATAGAACCTGATGAGAGCTCGTACAACCATTCTTTTATTGAGTCTTGAACTGAAAAGGTGAATGCACTTAAATTTATCTGATCTTTTGCGACAATATGCAGCTTCATTCTTGAACAAACCACATGAAGTTCTTGAGGAATTTATGTGGGTCTTCGTTTTTTAGACCTCAGAATGTGGGAAGAAGATGTATCAGCCCAAATTTAGGTTCGAAGTTCTAGGCTTCTAGAAAAGTAATGCAGAGAGGTTGCTAATTAACCTCTTGGGTGACCCACTCTCTAAGAGTCTTTTCTACTTCATCTCCTGCGTCACTCAGGTCTGATTTTTCAAATTCTGAAGGTTCTAATGTTTCAGATTTTTCAGATTGAGTTTCAGAAGAATCTATTTTCTCATATTTAACTGAGGATGTTGGTGAGTATTTTTTAAAGGGGTTGTTAGAAGGTGAAGATGGGATTACTTTCAGAAAGAATGGAAACGTCGGATCTGGTTTGTTCCATAAGGGAGTGTCTTGTGGTGAGGTGATTTATGGAGGTATGGAAGAGGATGAACCAAAGAAACCAGCTGATCGTTTCCTTTTTGCTGCTTCTTTCTTCAGTTTCCTTGCAGTTCTTTCCAAATCTGGATCAAAACTAGAGGTGTACCTGTACGAAAAATTCTTCGCATAAAACTATTAGAAGCACCAATGTCGAGCACGATTTAAGCAAATAAATTATCACTGTTGGTTGCACTAATAGGTAGCATAGGGAAGTAGGGTCGAATCCTTAGGGACACAACCTAATAGTCAATGCCTTTTTGCATGTAACACCCGAAATCTTGAGGAATAATTGTGGAAATAAATCCCTTTCTAGGGTTAGACACGGCGTGTTGGAGGAACCAACACAATGTGTCTACATTGAAGAAATGCGGCTTTCGTTAAGGTCAACATGGCGTGTTTATGGATCAACACGGCGTGTTGACGGCTCGTGGAGAAAACCCTAATTTTAGAGTGTTGTACCCTATATAAAGGCATTAAGTCCTTATGGATGGCCTCTTTACCAGCCTATATTGTCACTAAAACCCTAAAATCGATCTTTAAGTCTCTTGGTGGTGTTCTTGAGCTAGTAAGAAGTTCTTGGTGCTCATTTTTGGTCTTTGTGACGAAAGAAGAGATCTTGAAGTTGCTTTGCTTGGGGAAAAGGCTTTGGATCCAGTATCATCATCACGTGGGGAAGCTTTTTGAGGTATCAAGTTTTCATCTTGTCTTGTACATGTTTAGATCTCTACATAGTTAGTTTGTGGTGCTTTTGGTCCCTTTTTGGGTTAATGGATGACTTAGGTCGTTTAAGGGCTTGTTCTTTCAGATCTGAGTTGGTTTGTGTATCCTTGAGCATAAAGGTGCAAGCTTTATGAGAGTTTTGGTGTTATGCATGCATTAAGTCAATTATTATGTCCTTTTAAGCTTAAGAGCTTCATATAGACATGCATGAACGTATTAAGTGCTTATTGGTTTTCCAGCTCAAGAAAGTCAGATCTATGTTTTGGGGCTATGTCTTTACGGATTAAGTGCTTATTGGTCAAGCCCTTGCGCTATTAAGCTTATGAATGGAGTCTTGACCCTTTTTGGGTAGTCCCAATGGATAAAGTTGGGAACTTTATCCTTCTGGACCACATGAGAGGCTAGATCTAAGCTTTGGAGCTCTTGGTATCGGAGAAAACGGCTTATTGTATTAAGCTGTTGAATCTTTGGCAAACACGGCGTGTTGGCTGGGGTTTTCCCGATTATTTGAATGATTGAAGAACACGGCGTGTCCAAGGGGCAACACGGCGTGTTTGGTCAACATGAGTTGTTGACTTTAACTTCGACCAGAAGTTTGATCAGAGTTGACCTTGGGATGTTTTTGGCCATGTTTCAGCCTTTTGGATTGTTGATTTGGGCCTTGGCTTTGGGGCCAAGTTATGAAGAGGGTAAAAAGGTCTTTTACCCTAGTTTGGACACTTAGTGTGGGTCGGATCCGATTATTGATGGATGTTTATCTTTTGATTGATATTGCGGGGATTCTTGTGAGCCAGCAACTAGTGATTCTTTCCATGAGATTAGGCATTGTGAGGTGAGTTGTCCTTATTGTACTTGCGGGTCGAAGGCACCAATGTCGGCCATTGGATTGATTTCATGTTATGCATGCTATTGTGCTGTTATGATCTGTTAGATCGGTATCCTGGTAGATAGGATGTTGCTATGTTGTAATGATCTTTTATGTCGGTATCCTGGTAGATAGGATGTTGCCATGCTTAGTGATCTGTAGATCTGTTTGATTGGATGTAGACTGTTATATGATTAACTGTTATATGTGCACATGTTTGATTGGTGGTTGAGGCTTCTCTGCTTTGTGCGAAAACCAACAGGCCTGGGGTATTCCAACTCGATGGTTGACTGGACCCATAATATGTTAGCATTCCAACCCGATGGTTGAGGGGCCTGGGGTATTCCAACCCGATGGTTGACTCGACCCATACCATGTTGGCATTCCAACCCGATGGTGGAGGGTCCTGGGGTATTCCAACCTGATGGTTGATTGGACCCATAGTATGTTGGCATTCCATCCCTATTGTTGAGGGCCGAGGGTATTCCATCCCAAGGATGACTGGACCTATAGTATGTTGGCATTCCAACCCAATGGTTGAGGGGCATGGGGTATTCCACCCTGATGGTTGGTTGGACCCATAGTATGCTGTTATTTTGAATATGTTATTTATTCGTGTGTTGGTATTTTGGGGGAACTCACTAAGCTTTGTGCTTACAGTTTTGGTTTATGGTTTCAGGAACTTCAGTGGACCATGGCAAGGCAAATGCGTGACCGTACACATCCTTGGTTTACAACTGATTGGATCCTGGAAGACTCTGATTTTGATTAATGTTTTGGAAATAATAGTTTATAAACACTTTTATCAATAAATGGGTCGTTTTTGAAAGGTTTAAATTTGTTGAAATTTTTGGGATGTTACAAGTTGGTATCAGAGCCTTGGTTTGAGTGAATTGGAGGAACACTCGTGTGAATCCAGTCAGTGGCGAATCTAGACCAAAAAATTAGGTGGTTCCCAAATTAAGTGAAACCAACAAAAAATCAACAACACTTGTGTGGAGTCGGGTCGGGTTGAGTCGTATACCTTAAAAAAACTGGACCGATCAGTTCAACCTGTTAGAACCGATCAGGCACCACCGATTAGAATAAAAAAAACGATTGAAATATAAATGAAAAAAATCGTATGTTTTTTAATGAAAAAATAGTTGATTATTAATCCATTGATAATGTGGTGAACGGAGAGCAAGAGTCTTTTGGTATGTGGGCTTCTTTTTATTAAAGCAATTTATTTATTTATTTATTGATATTTTGAAAGTACCGATTAAAAGTGGTTAATTTTTTTGTTATCAATCTCATAATTTAAAATAACAAATTGACCCTTGTAACTTATTTTTTTCTCTTTTTAAAATGATTTTTTAAGACATTTTAAAAAAAACTCAAGGTAGGTCCTTTATTTTTTCTAAAGTAGTTCCTAATTTTTCTACAATATATATTGTAAATGAAATTGAAAATTTAGGTAGGTCCTAGGACCTACCTTGGGGCTTAGTAGATACGCCCTTGAATCCAGTCTCAAACTAAGGAAAAAGATTTTTAAAAACGATTTTCAAATGGTTTTCAAAATAAATAAGAAGGATGTGATGTGTACGATCAGCCGGAGCCAGTAAGTAGACCCCAAGTTACCACACATTTATTTGAGATTATGTTGTGATATGTTAGAACAAGATGCTAGTGATAGGCTAGCGATCTTCAGGAATTTACATGATAGAATTGCCTGATTATATGATGCCTTATCTCTTGTAGAATGCATTATTAATTGTTGTATGACTCTTTCGTGTGTGAACTAACTATTGAGTGAATGTGCTAAGTCACATACTGCATGGGTTAAATGGCCTTAGGTTAAGGGATTTGGTCATGTTGCGCAACTCTTGTCTGAGTCCAACCGTTGTAGGATTGAATCTTTTAGCCTAAGATTGTTTAAGTTGTGTAGTATGTGATAGTGTTCATGTGATAGTTATCTGGCACCAATGGAGGGTCGTGGGGCATTTGGTGATAGGATGAGTTATGTGGGGTCAGCCGACCAGTTGCGATATGGTTAGCCTTCCTCTAGGGAGTGATGATGGAATGCATGAGTATGCTAGTATGTATCCGGGATACTGGGAGTTAGAGATCGGAACTTCGTATGAGAATCTGTCTGGTTTTATTATGTTTCAGTGCCAGTCGACTCCACTGATCGAATTTTGATTGCTTTGTGCTTTGTGGGACTCTTAAGTGAAGTGAGTTAGTTATTAAGTGAATACGTAAGGTCACATGTAATCAAGCTTGAATAATCTCAGAGTGATGGGTTTGACCCTATTGTGCAATTCTTGTCTGAGTCCAACCGTTGTAGGGATGAGTCTTTTACTTGAAGGATTATCTGAGCTTATTACATGTGATTGTGTTCACGAAGTATCTAACTGACATTATGAGGAGTTCTTCAACAGCTGATGGCATGGGAGATGGGGGATCCTAGGAGAGCCTGGGAAGTATTTTAGTGCAGTTGTTTCGCTGTTGAGCGGGTATTGGGAGTAATATCATGAGTAGGTCTTAGAGGACCCGAGATAATCTGTGAGGAAAGTATGGGTAGGTGTGGAAGGTAGTATTGGGCCCGTACTACTGGAAGCACAAGATACATACTCGAATCGAGGGGAGTTTTGGGGATTCTAAAGACCGGTCAGGAGAGATTAGCATGGTTGATACCATTATTCGTGGCAGTAGCTCTGTATCTGTTGATCTTTGATTATGATTTCTCAGGCGTAGGGATGGGTTAGGAATGGTTCGGCCCCAATAGCGAAATTGGTTTGGACTGATTGATGCAGACCTAAAGGAGCTTGTTGGTTTTGAGGTCTCGAGGGTTTTGCTCAAGGCCGCACATTCGAGTCGCTGGACTCAAGGAGGAAACGATTGATATGAGCGGCTTGGGGATCGCAACCGGAAGCCGAGTGGTTGATTGATGGTTGGTATGTCGCTATCTATGGTGAGTATTATACCCTTTCAGTTTCCGAGTTCAAGGAAGGAGTGAGTAGGCTTGTGACCTTCAAGGTTGGAATGTAAGCCCAACTTGGGGTATGTTGGTCGCAGTGTTTGGAGACAGGATGTCAACGTGGTAGTGTGCAGATGGTTTGATGTATTATGCATGCCTTGTGATGTGATTAAGGGTCCGTGTTCTTAGGTTATAGCAGGACGGGCACCGGTCTGGCGGTTGGAAGTGCAGATAAGGAGTGTATGTTTCGGGGTCATAAGTCGGTATTGGTTTATGGTCTTATAAGGGATCCTTAGTGATAAGTGGTCATGGTTGGGAAGTTTTGGAGATCTTCAGCAGAAATTCAGGATTCTCTTTGGATTTGTGTGATCCTTATTTGGAAGTCATCATGTGTGTATTATTCATTCCATGAGTCTGGGGGTGGTTGAACCTGGTTGAGTGGGGTGAGTTATTGGTTGGTTTCACCACCAGTGGGTGGTAGTTCGAACCGTAAGTAGGGGAGAACTAGGTATTATGCTTGGAGGATCTTCGATCTGTTTGGGTTCGTGGTATTGAGGAATGGTTTTTAGGGACCCGCGGTGCGAGTATGTGAAATCTTGGTTTAGAGAGTGATCAAGGAGCTTGTTGCAAATATTGATTCCTATTGGGGGTACCAATGAATAGATAAGAACCGCTGGGATTACTGAGGTCAAGTATCGGTAGCGGAGGGAAAATTGCCAGCTGGGTGTAAGGATTTCTAATTATAGTGTAGTTAGGGGCCGGGATCGATCAAGTAATCAATTTCAGAATTTGGTGTGTTCGGCCCCACAAGGGCTTTGGTTCATTCGATTTAATGTCATATGTTCGCTATTGGTCACATCGTTTGTCTTTCAGCAAAGGGTCTTTGAAGGATTTGAGTGTGGCAGTTGAAGTTCTCTGGATGCGCCATCTTATCATCAGATTTAGTATGTCTTAGGTTCCTTTGGTCTCTGGGTATGCTTACCCTCAATGGCGGTGTGGAATTTTGGTTCATAGCAGTCTTGGGTTGGGTGGCAATCAGAGTCGTTTCAGAAACCTTCTCGAGTCGGTTGCATATTGGTGGAACCCTTATAGTCTCAATCAAGTATGGAATCTTGTTTTGATCGATCATGAGGATGTCTTCTGTTAAGATTGAGGTTCGTTGTTCGATAGAACTTTGGTATTTCTGCCCTTTTTGGATGAGGTTATGGGTTCCTCAGGATATGCATTGTGGTAATTCATTGTGTGTATGTGGGTTGCACAAGATAACATTAGGGCTTGGATTGAATTATTCGCTTGGTGCGGATATCCTTGAAATTGGATCAAGGGTGCAACTGGTTATCCTATTCTTGGATCAGGTGTGACCATGATTTCGTCGAGTTTTGCATGAGTAGCAACTTGTTCTGTGAAGGAATTGGGTGTGGTATAGTTATGGCATTGTTATGCTTGGTTAGCGTTGAGAGGGACGTTGTTCAGGTCCCCACAAGACAGTGGAAAGAGGTTGAGAGTCTTTTGGCCCGTGATGTGGGTCGCGAGTGCCATGTAGAATATGTAATGTCAGGATCGGCGTGATAGCAGGAACATTCCAGTCAAAGGTTGCAGGCCTAGTGATCATGATTGTTGATTTCATCTGAGTATGGTACTTTCGGTATTGATGCATTAATGGAAGTCGGGAGACACAATCAACTCGTTTGGATAAAGGGAACAATTAAAGGTTGTTGGGAGTATCAGCCATGTATCTGAAAGCCTCTCAACATGTTTGCATTATAATCCCGTTTTCTTGCAAGCTGTTAGGAGGGGTTGATTATCAAGGTTGGGAACTGGTTTTGAAGTCTCAAATCAAAGTTCTTCGTTAATGTATCGGGTGCTTTGCTTGATGGGGGTACATTTGAATTGTTAAGGATTGGAGGTAAATGTGAGAATTCTGGAATTCTCATCTTTGCTCGTAGGAGCAGTGGTTAGAGTGGCGTGTCAGGGAGTCACAGGTTAATTAAAGGATTTTGGTGCATCTTATGGATTTTCGATTAGTGGAAAATTCGTGATTTATGTGTTTGGGTTCTTTTCAGATAAAGTATTGAATTCTTGGTTTTGAGCTGGGTAGTGATGGTTGTCTTTTATCAGGGATCTGGTAGGTGGTCGGGGATTTATGTTCTCGGGTATGTGTAAATTCGTTCGGGCTGGATAGGTTGTTCGATTTGGGTTGTGAAGTTGAGTCCTTATGGGGCAGTTTTGTTTGGTGCTATCTGTCATGGAATCCGACATTGCTCAGGGTTTTCAGTTTCAGGTATAGCGGTTGGGTATCTTCTATTTTGGATTTGACATCAGTAAGGGTGGGCAGTCATCAAAGTGGGGTGACTTCCCAAGTCATTTTTGGGGTTCAAGGAGTTCAGTCAGGATCGTCAGTTCGGTAGGGGAGATTATAAGGAATGATTTCGAGGACGAAATCTAATTTAAGTGGAGGAGAGTTGAAACACCCGGAATCTTGAGGAATAATTGTGGAAATAAATCCCTTTTCTAGGGTTAGACACGGGTTGTTGGAGGAACCAACATGGCGTGTCTAGATTGAAGAAACGTGGCTTTCTTTAGAGTCAACAGGGCGTGTTTATGGATCAACACGGCGTGTTGGCGGCTAGTGGAGAAAACCCTAATTTTAGAGTGTTGTACCCTATATAAAGGCATTAAGTCCTTATGGATGGCCTCTTTACCAGCCTATATTGTCACTAAAACCCTAAAATCGATCTTTAAGTCTCTTGGTGGTGTTCTTGAGCTAGTAAGAAGTTCTTGGTGCTAATTTTTGGTCTTTGTGAAGGAAGAAGAGATCTTGAAGTTGCTTTGCTTGGAGAAAAGGCTTTGGATCCAGTATCATCATCACGTGGGGAAGCTTTCTGAGGTATCAAGTTTGCATCTTGTCTTGTACATGTTTAGATCTCTTCATAGTTAGTTTGTGGTGCTTTTGGTCCCTTTTGGGTTAATGGATGAGTTAGGTCGTTTAAGAGCTTGTTCTTTCAGATCTGAGTTGGTTTTGGTATCCTTGAGCATAAAGGTGCAAGCTTTATGAGAGTTTTGGTGTTATGCATGCATTAAGTCACTTATTAAGTCCTTTTAAGCTTAAGAGCTTCATATAGACATGCATGAATGTAAAGTTGGCAACTTTATGTGGTTTTCCAGCTCAAGGAAGTCAGATCTATGTTTTGGGGCTATGTCTTTATGGATTAAGTGCTTATTGGTCAAGCCCTTGCGCTATTAAGCTTATGAATGGAGTCTTGACCCTTTTTCAGTAGTCTCAATGGATAAAGTTGGAAACTTTATCTTTCTGGACCACATGAGAGGCTAGATCTGAGCTCTAGAGCTCTTGGTATCAGAGAAAACAACTTATTGTATTAAGCTGTTGAATCTCGGGAAAACACGGCGTGTTTGCAAGCCAACACGGCGTATTGGTTGGGGGCCGATTATATGAATGATTGAAGAACACAGCATGTCCAAGGGGCAACACGACGTGTTTGGTCAACATGGGCTGTTGACTTTGACTTTGACCAGAAGTTTGATCAGGGTTGACCTTGGGATGTTTTGGGCCATGTTTGGGCCTTTTCGATTGTTGATTTGGGCCTTGGCTTTGGGGCCAAGTTATGAAGAGGGTAAAAAGTTCTTTTGCCCTAGTTTGGACACTTAGTGTGAGTCGGATCCGATTATTGATGGATGTTTATCCTGTGATTGATAGCGCGGGGATTCTTACGAGCCTGCAGCCAGTGATTCTTTTCGTGATAATCGGCAGTGTGAAGCGAGTTATCCTCATTGTACTTGAGGGTCAAAGGCACCAGTGTCGGCCGATTGGTTTGATATCCTATTATGCATGTTATTGTGCTGTTATGATCTATTAGATCGTTATCCTAGTAGATAGGATGTTACTATGCTGTTATGATCTGTTAGATCAGTATCCTGGTAGATAGGATGTTGTTATGCTTATTGATCCGTAGATCTGTTTGATTGGTTGTATACTGTTATATGATTAAATGTTATATGTGCACATATATGATTGGTGGCTGAGGCTTCTATGCTTTGTGCGTATGCCAACACGCCTGGGGTATTCCAACCCGATGGTTGACTGGACCCATAATATATTTGCATTCCAACCCGATGGTTGAGGGGCCTGTGGTATTCCAACCTGATGGTTGACTGGACCCATAATATGTTGGCATTCCAACCCGATGGTTGAGGGGCATGGGGTATTCCAACCCGATGGTTGATTGGACCCATAGTATTTTGGCATTCCAACCCGATGGTTGAGGGCCGAGGGTATTCCATCACGAGGATGACTGGACCCATAGTATGTTGGCATTCCAACCCGACGGTTGAGGGCTCTGGGGTATTCCAACCCGATGGTTGATTGGACCCATAGTATGCTGTTATTTTGAATATGTAATTTATTCATGTGTTGGTATTTTGGGGGAACTCACTAAGCTTTGTGCTAACAGTTTTGGTTTATGGTTTCAGGAACTTCAGTGGACTGTGGCAAGGAGAAGGCGTGACCGTACACATCCTTGGTTTACAACTGATTGGATCCTGGAAGACTCTGATTTTGATTAATGTTTTGGAAATAATAGTTTGTAAACACTTTTATTAATAAATGGGTCGTTTTTGAAAGGTTTAAATTTGTTGAAAATTTTGGGATGTTACATTGCATCAAGCACATGCTAGTCGATAAACAGAAAATAGGAAAAAGGGGGATTTTTATAATTAATAACTAAACTAAATAGCAATGAAAATAAAGTAAGCAAATTCAATAATAAAAATGGATTCAGCTTTGTTGCGATTTTCTTAATCATGCAATCAACCCAGATCTAGTTATTCAAAATTCGTTCTATCTTAAGCTGGTACTGAGAAAAACTAACAGGTTATAGTATAATATCTTTTACCTAGTTAAATTAACCAAAACAATCTCTTCAGTTAACCCTAACTTTTTATTGTCTAATTAAATAAGCTCTTAATTGAGATCAGAAAAGTTACATTAAGTTCTGTGTAAAAACTTCCCAACAATATGGACAACAACGACATCTATCATAAAAGTTCCATTGGTGATAATTCGTGTGTAAATATCAAGGGAAAAGGAGTCATCTTGTTCCAAGGAAAATCCGGACAACAACGATTGATGACAGAAATATATTATATACCAGATCTTAAGAATAATTTGATAAATCTCGGTCAAGCTACAAAATAATGATGCGACATTTGGATGAAAGAGAACTATCTTACTATGCATGATGCCAACGTGTACTTGTTGATGCAAGTACTAAGAACTCCAAATAGACTCTACAAAGTTAAGTTGAAGATTAGAAAACTAGTATGCCTCCATTCAAAAATTGGTGAAGACACTTGGCGATGGCATGCAAGGCTTGGCCATATAAACTTCAAGTCAATAAAATTAATGGAAAATAAAGCCTTGTTCGAAGGGTTGCCACAAGTTGAAAATCCAAATCAACGTTGTGAATCTTGTTTAGTGGGCAAGCAAACTAGAAACTCACTTCAAAAGGCGACATCTTTTAGAGCAAAGTATCCTTTCGAATTGGTTCATGGAGATTTATGCAGACCAATAACACCTCCTACAATGGAAGGTAATAAATATATTTTCACTTTAATTTACAATTTCTATCGTTATATGTGGATATATCTGTTAAAAGAGAAAAGAGAGGCATTTGCACACTTTCAAAAATTCAAAGTTTTGGTGAAGGAATCGACAAAATCCTTGAAAGTCTTTCGAAGTGATAGAGGAGGTGAGTTTACTTCACTCAATTTTAATACATTTTGTGAAGAAAATGGTATTAAGCGACACCTCAGTGCCCCATACACACCCTAACAAAACGAGGTTGTAGAACGACGAAATCGAACACTAATGGAGATGACTAGAAGCCTCATGAAAGCAATGCATGTTCCGAAAAAATTATAGGGAGAAGTTATTCATCATTCGATGTATATTATAAATTGAGTATATACGCGAGCTCTTGTTGATTAAACTCCATACGAAAAGCTCAAGAAGAAGAAACCAAATCTCGAGCACATACGTGTTTACGGATGTCTTGCTTTCTCCAAAACTGAACCGGTCAATCTAAGAAAATTAGATGCAAGATCGAGACCCTTAGTGCACCTTGGCTTCAAAGCAGGATGAAAATCTCATCCACTTTTTGACTCGACGAATAAGAAAATAGTAATAAGTCGAGATGTTCAGTTTGCTGAAACTAGAGGGTGGAATTGGAGTAGCATTTGCAAACCTGATGATCAACTAGCAGGTATGTTTACGATACCATGCGAAACCCAAAGCCTCGATACTCCAAGTCATTAAGATGGTACATCGAATTTGGAACATGATGATGATGATGATGATATCTCAAATAATGAAGATCAAATTGATCCAAAAATTTCTAATCAGGAAGAAATCGATGAACATAACCCGCATCACAATGAGATTCCACCCGCAGATGTCCAAACGAATCTTAGAAGATCCTCAAGATAGTCTGTTCTTCCAAAATTTCTTCAGGATGATTATGTGCTACTCGCACACCTCGATTACGACGTACTTATTTTAGCTACAAACGAAGAACCGGTAACCTATGAATAAGCAAAGAAGCAATTGGAATATGTTAAAGCTATGAACACAGAGACCGAATCGATTGATAAAAACCACACATGGAAGCTTGTTGAAAGGCCTTTGGGGGTGAAACCAATCGGCTTAAAGTGGGTGTTCAAGGTGAAGAAATGAAAATAGGACAATTAACAAATATAAGGACGAATTGTTGGTATTTTTCATAACCAAAACATAAAATGCAGAAGCATAACTTTAGATCTTTAATCTCGAACCTGTCAAAAGAAAACTTTAAACCTGAAAGAATGATTACATACCTTGTTCCATTGAGATTTTCGGATCTAGAGACTAGGAAGAGCTTTCCAGTTAATCTCAAGAACTCCCTCTAAAATCCCCCAACAATGAACCATATGAATTTCTTAGTGTATTTTCGTGTGTCTTGATCTGCTCCTCATCACATATATTTATAGATGGAGATAAACCCTAATGTGAGAGATGGAAGGGATCTTGAGGATCTCGAGTCAAACCGGGAACTCAACCCACAAGGTAAGTAAATATTCTATAAATCGGTCCATCAACAATTTATACTCTTACCATAATAACTGGATTTAATAATATATCGTACATATTTATGAAGTGGTCCCATAATTATCCAACAATCTCCCACTGGACCACAAATATATAAATGTACGTATAACTGTATAAGCGCTTTAATGAATGTTATTATAACATTGGTACCCTTAAACAATATCGTCCACTAATCATAATAGTATAGGATCAAAGCGGCCTTCGTTACAATTTACGTAACTAAACCTATCAATGGTCACATATACATATATAACTAACGACATAGATTAAACATGATGTGTGGTTTTAAAATATAAATAGATTTCCAACGAGTTCCTCTTTAGATTGAAGTGAGATCAAACTTCAAATAAGTGCAACTAATAATGGAGTTAACTGAATTCTTAATTCTGTACAGAAAAACATAATTGATCTTAAACAAAACATAAAGCACCATAAAACTCCCACTAAAACCAAATATCACACCAAGGTGTGTAGTATGCTCATGAAAGACCTAGGGAGGTAATCTCTTTATGAGCGGATCCGCTTTCATGGATTTTGTTCATATGTGCTATATATATTTCCATTTTGCACTATTGTGTTAACAGAAGGAAACTTGATGTCAATATGCTTTGACTTAATAGAACTTCTGTTGTTGGAATATAACATTGTTGACTTATTATCACAACTTTAGTGGTCTTTCAATACCAATAATGTGTAGCCTCGTGACAAATTTCCACAACCATATTCCATGCTACAAATTATGTTGCCATTATGGAAGAAGCTACCGAAGTCTATTCCATGAAATGGTTTATCATGCTAAAATGTAAAAGTATCCTGATATGGATCAGTAACCATTTTGGCATCTAATAAAATCAAATTCTTAATAAAAATGATCTCCAAAACATCTGAATTTCCTATAGTTGAGCATATAGACTTTTGTTATATATAGATATCTCAAATCCATTTGGTTGCTTTCTTATGATCCAGACTTGAGTTGCATAGATATCTACCCAAAACCAAAAAGATAAATTTACTCCCACTTAATCTATGATACACAAAATCATATATTGTATTTACCTCAAAACCAAAAGAGATAAAAAAATGATGAAAAATGTGGTACCACGCATAGGATATCCAAAGTTGAGGTTGTTGAGTTTGTGTATTCTGAATAGGAGATTGAATAACATTGTCGATCACTTTTCCATAATTTGCATACTATCGAAAGCAATAATAGGAATCAAGATTGATTCCTCCTTAAAGACAATGTTTTAACCTTGTTTCTCCCCCAAACTCAACATCCTCAAAGAATGTTGCTCTATCCAAAAATGCAAGGTCAATACCCATACAATTGAGAACTAACATAATGCCCTCATTCCATTCCTTAAAATTAATCTCATTGAGTACATGACTCATAAATGTGATCAATGTTAACAAATATAATACCATAATTCAAACATAGGCAAATTTATTTTTATGCTCATTAATCCATAAACCGTAATCAATAAATTCAATTTATGACATCTTTATAAGGTATCAACACAACATTAATATCAAGTCTTTGGACAGTAATACTAACTTGCAAGAGATAACCTTATTTTAGAGATAAACATTGACAATAAATCATGTCAATTAACAAGCCCTCTTTGGATTGACTTATTAATCACATGGAACCAAAAAATCGCCACATGTTTATCACCACATATATGTTTATTCGGCCAAATATCAGTCTACCTTTGGGTCGGCTAATACCCGCATTAATAAACACATAAACTATAAATTTTGATAATAAGAATTGACAATATATCATGTCAATTAACAAGCCCCTCTTTGGATTGACTAATTAATGACATGTAACCTAAAAATTGTCACATATTTATCATCAAACATGTGTTTATCCGGCCAAATATTAACCTACCTTTGGGTTGATTAATATCCGCATTAATAAACACAAACCATAAAATTTAAGTTCTTTGTAAATTAATTTTCACAAAAGAGATCACTTTGGCGATATATTGTGTCAATTAATTTATCCTTCAAATAAATAATAGGTCATAAATGAAATTTATCAATAACCAAAATATAAAAAAAAATTACAAATATTAATCGGTATCAAAATTACCGATTTCATAACTGCTGCAGATATTACTAATGGGTTTTAGGTACAACAAATAAACTAGAAAACAATTCCTAAGTTCACATGCAACCTACTTTGGATCTATGTTTTAACTATTGAACATACAACTTTGAATTGCAAAACAAGAACCCTAGAGGAGAGAGGCTAATTTCAAAATTAACAAACTAGGGTTTAGGGTTTACATACCTTTCAATTGTTATAGCAAACAATTGATATTCCCTTGATCTTGATCTTGATCTTCTTGGAAGCTTTAGCACCACAAGTGTAATGCCTCTAATGGAATCACACCCAATGACTAGCAAGAAGGAAAGTAGAAGAAGAGAGAGGGGAGGGAGTATGCAATTTCGGCCAAGGTATTCTTCCAAAGAAAATGAGTACCCTAAAATGTGAGCCAGGAGGCTCCTTAAATAGTTGAGGGAACTAGGGTTTAGGGAAAACCCTAGTTATCCTTTGCTTAGGGCCTAAACAAGACCCAAGGCCTTATCTTGGACCCCTTGGACGAATTCTCTAGGGTTTCCCCTAGGGTTTTCGTCCACCCCCTTCCAAAGGAGTTCTGGACCCTTCCATTCAACTATCAGTTAATTGCAAACTAGTCCCTGCACTTTATAATTAATTCTTTTAACCCCAAAATCAATTCTGATTAATTTCTGGCTAACAATTAATTAAACATAATGATTTCTAATTAATATATTAATCCATTAACATATTAATAAATCAATTATATATATATTAATTTATTAATCTTATAAATTAATATCTCTCCTTTCATAATTTCCTTGTCCAGTTGCTAGGTTGAGGGCAACCCAAAAGGACTGTGCTGCTATCAATTCAAGTACATACCATTTATAGTTATGGGCTTAGACACCTAATCCAACAATTACAACCATAATAACATAATCTTACTTTTAGATAAACATACATCCGGTTGCAGCATTGCTTAAAAAAAATTAAACCTCATTAGTAGAGATGGAACTTAAACGAAAATACATTTCCATCTCGCATTATTTGTCCATAATCAAGATTCACGAAAACATTAGTGGAATAGACAGCTACTAATTGCATATAATACAAAAAAAAAATCATTGTCTATTTAATATTCCAAACAATTCGTGACAAAAGTTAAGGGATCCCAAAGTAATTGATTAACAGAAACCATAACATAAAACCTACTATCAACGACAAACATTTGAAACGAACGAATCAAACATTTATTTGATGTGGTTTTATGATTTGAGCTACGTATTTACTTTTGCTTATAAAAAAATGATTTGTAAATTAAAGAAACTGTATCTTCATTTACGTAAATGCAATCTACATAACCATATAAATGAATCCTTAAATGTAATTTGGATATAAATGTAATTACATCTATTGATGATAATCATTTACACTTAAACATAACCTAAATCTTACTGCAGAATATCACGCAAATTAAAGTAATATCACAAACATTAATAATGGCCACGTGATATTGATTTTCCGGTAATTTTGATTTTACGTAAAATATATTATATATAATAATGAGCTTTGGCAACAAGTAATAAAGTAAAAGAAAAGAAAACGCGGAAGCATAACTTTAGATCTTTAATCTCGAATCTGTCAAAAGAAAACTTTAAACCTGAAAGAATGATTACATACCTTGTTCCATTGAGATTTTTGGATCTAGAGACTAGGAATATCTTTCTAGTTGATCTCAAGAACTCCCTCTAAAATCCCCCAGCAATGAACCATGCGAATTTCTTAGTGTATTTTCGTGTGTCTTGATCTGCTCCTCATCACATATATTTATAGATGGAGATAAACCCTAATGTGAGAGATGGAAGGGATCTTGAGGATCTCGAGTCAAACCGGGAACTCAACCCACAAGGTAAGTAAATATTCTATAAATCGGTCCATCAACAATTTATACTCTTACCATAATAACTGGATTTAATAATATATCGTACATATTTATGAAGTGGTCCCATAATTATCCAACACGAATTAGTTGCAAAAGGCTATTTTTAACAACCTGGAGTCAATTACGATGAAGTATTTGCCCCGGTGGCTCGAATCGAAACAATACGGTTATTAATTGCTATAGTTGCAACAAATGGGTGGGAACTTCACCATTTATATGTGAAAACAGACTTCCTACATGGAGACTTGAAAGAGACCATTTACGTGGTACAACCAGAGGGATACACTAAGAAGGGTAACGAAAACAAGGTGTGTCTACTTTTGAAAGCTCTATATGGATTAAGATAGGCACCTCGAGCGTGGAACAGGAAATTAGAAAAGATTTTGAAGAATTTAAGATTCAGAAAAGTGCACGAAAGAACCATCCGTCTATCGAAAAACTGAAGGAAACAACATGTTGATTATAGCAGTTTATGTGGATGATTTATTTGTCACTGGTACAAGCTTGGATATGATCAAGAGATTCAAAATGGAAATGGACGTGAGTTTTGAAATGTTAAACCTCAGGAAACTTACTTACTATCTAGGGATTGAAGTAAAGCAATAAAAATCGGGGATCGCAATAAAAAAAGAAGCCTATGCAATACGAATGTTTAAGAAAGTGGGATTACATGATTGCAATCCAACACATGTTCCAATGGAACCAGGAAAAAAGGTGACCAAGGTTGAAGACGAAGCATAAATCAATCCAACAAGATATAGAAAGGTTATTGGTTGTTTTCGATATATGATTCAAACCATACTCGACATGGCATACACGGTGGGAGTCTTAAGTCGGTATATGCAAAGTCCAAAGGAACCACATGGAGTTTTAATCAAGCATCTCCTAAGATATCTACGAGGTACTACAAAGTATGGGCTTAAATATGAAGGTAATGGGCAAAAACATCTTGTTGGCTATAGTGATAATAGTCACAACATCGACCAGAATGATAGAAGAAGCACAACAGGTCATCTGTAACTATAATTGCTAGTATGCCTCTAAATTTGACCAGCAAATTGTAGCTTCCAAAAAGCTGTTGCCGAACTCTGACCCAGTCAGTTACGTGTCCTAAGATAAGTGATCATATACCCCTTCGTTCTGCTTGATATCCCCAGACAAAAGACATGGAATGTAATCAATCTATTTGTCCAGAATCTATGTTTCCCGATTCCTGATTTGTGATGATGTAGGACTTCTAATCGAACACATAAATTTAGTCCTGGCTGGGCCCAACACAGAAGTCAACACCAAATCATCGAGGGGCCCACAGATATCGCTTTTCCGGTTAGGGCAAAAGGAACGAATAAATGTTGACTCATATGCTTGTATCTTTTACTCATCAAATTATGCATGACAATACGTTTTATAACACCAAGTTACTGATGCGTTTTCGTATCACCAATGCATGACCGACTTGTAAATCACAACTCATATATCTTCGTTTCAAGATTACAAGATATTATCGTCTCAGTATTACTCGTGATGAATTCCATGAAGTAATACTCTGAGCGAGGGTATATCCAATACTCAAATCTCAATTTCTGAGTACTCATGAACGTTGCAGCAATTCTATTGCCATGTCTATCCTTAGACAATATGCAATCCAATTCATGACAGTCTTAATTCACTACTTACTTCCAAGAGTACGAGCGACTGTGGAGTTTGAATAATCTCATTATTCAGGAAGTAAAACATGCAAAATATGAAACACAATAATAAACAATTGACAAAAGGTAGTAGCCAAACTTATAAATAATACTTTATTATTTAATCACCAAAAGTCAATTACATTTACTTTGTTACAAGTTTCAAAAACTAATCTAACTACTAAAACTAATATCATCTTTCAGTCCTATGCTCCGAGCATGCTGAATATGTTTAGCCCTACTCAGACCCTTTGTGAGGGGATCTGTTGGGTTATCTTCAGATGACACCCTCTTTACTATAAGATGGCCTTCTTCAACTCTATGTCTAATGAAATGGTACTTTCTGTCGATATGTCTGGTCTTACCATGATCTTTTTGTTCCTTTGTCAAGGCAACCGCTCCTTCATTATCGCAGAACAGTTCCATAGGCTCCTGGATGGTTAGAACAACTCCGAGATCCCCGATGAAGTTCCTCAACCAAGCTACTTCTTTCGATGCTTCACTTGCTGCTATGTACTCTGATTCACAAGTAGAATCAGCCACCGTATTTTGCTTGGAACTCTTCCAAGTAACTGCTCCTCCATTCAGTAAAAATATCCAGCCCGACTGAGAACGGAAGTTATCTCTATCCGTCTGAAAGCTGGCATCACTGTAACCATCTACTCTCAAAGTATCACTGCCACCAAGCACAAGAACCCAGTCCTTTGTCCTTCGCAAATATTTGAGTATATTCTTAACTGCTATCCAATGAGCTCTACCTGGGTTTCCCTGATAGCGACTGACCATGCTCAAAGCAAATGCCACGTCAGGGCGAGTACATGTCATAGCGTACATGATCGATCCGACAGCGGAAGTATAAGGTACACGACTCATGTCATCTATTTCAACATCTGTACTCGGGCATTGAGTCTTACTCAATTTGGTATTGCTCTGGATAGGTAGCTCTCCCTTCTTGGAATTTTCCATACTAAACCTCTTTAGTACCTTATCCAAGTATGTGCTCTGACTAAGTCCAATTAGTCTCTTCTTTCTATCTCTCAATATTCTAATCCCAAGAATATAGGCAGCTTCTCCAAGGTCTTTCATGGCAAAACACTTTCCAAGCCAAGACTTAACTTCTTTCAAGGTTGGAACGTCGTTACCAATGAGTAATATGTCATCGGCATATAACACCAGAAAAGTTACTATACTCCCACTAGCCTTGATATAGACACAAAACTCATCTTCACTTCTAGAGAAACCAAACTCTTTGACTTTCTCATGGAAGCAAAGATTCCAACTGCGAGATGCTTGTTTCAATCCATAAATGGATTTCTCAAGCTTGCACACTCTATTGGGGAACTTTGCATCAACAAAACCCTCTGGCTGACTCATGTAAACATCTTCAGCCAACTTCCCATTAAGGAAAGCAGTTTTGACATCCATCTGCCAGATTTCATAATCATGAAAGGCAGTTATGGCGAGCAATATCCTAATATATTTAATCTTAGCTACTGGTGAGAAGGTCTCATCATAGTCAACCCCTGGGGTTTGAGTGAAACCTTTTGCAACCAGTCGAGCTTTGAATGTGTGCACATTCCCATCCATGTCTGTCTTCTTCTTGAAGATCCATTTGCACCCAACTGTCTTGCGACCTGGTGCACTATCAACCAAATTCCAAACTTGGTTGTCATACATGGACTTAATCTCGCTGTCCATTGCCTCTTTCCACTTGGAAACCTCTGGGCCTGCCATTGCTTCCTTATAAGTGACTGGTTCATCTAAGTTTACCAGTGTTCTGTCACTTATGAATGTGTCACCATCTGAAGTAATATGAAAACCATACAACTCAGGTGGCACACTCACCCTAGTGGATCTTCTAAGAGGTAATGAGTTATCAATTGGTTCAACAGGAACTGTTTCCTCTGGTTGAGTGCTAGTGTCATCTAAGGTTCCTTCATTGGCTGACTCTTGAATTTCTTCAAGGTCAATAGTGCTCCCACTGTCCTCTTTGAATATGAGCTCTCTTTCAAGAAAGACTCCTCTCCGTGCTACAAAGACCACGTTCTCACTAGGCCTGTAGAACAAATATCCAAAAGACTGCTTTGGGTAACCAATGAAAACATATTTCTCACTTCTAGCTGCTAGCTTGTCATGAGTCTCTCGTCTTACGAAAGCTTCACAACCCCAGACTTTAATATGTGCTAACGAGGGAACTTTCCCTGTCCACATTTCGTGAGGTGTTTTGGCAACCTTCTTTGTAGGGACAAGATTGAGGATGTGGGCGGCTGTCTCTAAGGCATACCCCCAGAAGTGAATAGGAAGCGAAGCCCGACTCATCATAGAACGAACCATGTCTAACAAGGTTCGATTGCGCCTCTCAGCTACACCATTTAACTGTGGTGTCCTAGGAGGAGTCAATTGTGAGACTATCCCACATTCTTTCAGATAGTCGTTAAACTCGATACTAAGATACTCCCCGCCTCTATCGGATCTAAGTATCTTTATCTTTCTGCCCAATTGATTTTCGACTTCATGCTTAAACTCTTTGAACTTTTCAAAAGTTTCTGACTTATGCTTGATCAAGTAGATATATCCATATCTGCTATAATCGTCAGTGAAAGTCACATAGAATCGATTAGCATCTCTTGTAGTTGATCTGAAGGGCCCACACACATCTGTGTGTATGAGATCCAACAGACCTTAACCTCTTTCACAAGACCCTGTGAATGGTGATTTTGTCATCTTTCCCAAAAGACAAGATTCACACATATCATCTGACTTTAGGTCAAATGATTCCAACACTCCATCCTTTTGGAGTTGGGCTATGCGTTTCTTGTTAATGTGTCCAAGACGACAATGCCACAAGCATGCCTTGTCTACACTATTAGACAAGTCAATATTAAGTACACTATTTCCTAGGCTATCAACACAAGTCACTGTTTCATACACACCATTACAAGGCAAAGCTTCAAACATAAAAACACCATTCTTATAAACAGAAATTGAACCATTCAAATCATTAAAAGAATATGTAAAACCTTGTCTGAACAATGCATGAAATGAAATAATATTTCTCGTCATCTCAGACGAATAGCAACAATTTATTAAATCTAATCTAACATCATTACTAAGCAGAAGCTGATAAACTCCGATCTTGGTTACTGGTGAAGACTTTCTGTTTCCCATGATCAGGTTTATCCTTCCTCGCTCTATCTCCTCACTTTCCTTTAGACCCTGCAAATCAGAACAGATATGAAAACCACATCCTGTATCAAGGACCCATGAACGAGAAGATAATGAGTTATTAGCAGAAATAGTGTAAATACCTGCCGAAGATGGCTTCACTTTGCCATCCTTGATATCTTGCAGATATTGTGGGCAAGATCTCTTCCAATGCCCCTTTTGGTTGCAGTAAAAGCAAACTGCCTCTTTTGGATCAGAAACATGGGGAGTGGAACCATTGGGCTTAGCCTTTGGGCCATTACTAGATGACCCAGCTTGAGCCTTGCTCTTCCAGTTTTGCTTGGGAGGACCTTTCCTCTTTTTCCCCTTTCCCTGTCCAATAGCCAAAACAGGGGCACTCGTAGGTGTGGAGGGTATACTTTTACCCTTCATCCCTGCCTCAGCTGTCTGCAACAAGTTGTGCAATTGGGCCAAGGTCTGCTCAGTATTGTTCAAATGGTAAGTTAGAATAAACTGACCATAACATTCAGGAAGTGAGTTCAAGACCATGTCAATGGCCAATTCCTCATCAAAGTGAATATTGAGCTTGACCAAACGCTCTATGTAGCGTTGCATTCTTTGCACATGTGACACAACCGACTCCCCATCTTTCATCTTGTAAGCCATGAGTGACTTGACTACTTCGAACTTTTCTTGACGAGATCTCTTATGGTACTTTTCCATAAGGTCCTTGTTCATCTCGAAAGGCCAGTAGTCCTCATAGTACCTCTGCAGTTCTGGGGACATAGTTGCCACCATGATGCATGCCACTTTGGTAGCATCATCGTAATGTTTCTTGTAGGCAGCAAGATCTTCAGGAGTAGCTTCATTCTCATCAAGCTCTTTGAGCTCCTTTTCAAGAACATATTCTTTGTTCTCGAAACGAAGAGCCATCTTGATGTTGCACATCCAATCGTTATAGTTTGAGCCATCCATAACGACTTTGGAGCAGATATTGAGTAAAGAGAAGTTTTGGTTGGAGGAGGACAAAGCAGAAGTGTTTCCAGGAGTAGACATCTGAAAAGAAAGAAAGTTTTAATTAGATTTCAAGATACCTTAATAAAATAACCCAAAGATATAATATCAAGGTTAGGATCCAACTATGAAGATTCACAACCTAGAAATGGGATGCCGAGATCCAAGTGCAAATTTCATAAAGGTAGGTGAATGACGATTCACCAATTCCACCATTAGACGAAACAAACGAAGTGAAATTCCTAATTCTTTTTAGATACATTGAAACTATTAAATGCCATGTTTTGATCTCAGATTATGCTCTTCTATTTGTGACTGGGATGCCGAGGATCACAAACAAGATGTGAATAACCATGCAAATGTGCTTGGTAACCTCATTGTCTTTATCATTAACTATTGATGTGCTGGTAAACCACACACGCTCCATCAAAATGACAATTGTGAGATACCCATTACTACTCTTTATTAGTGCCTTTTAGTGTGCTGGTTAACCACACACGCTCCACTAACGACCAATAAAGCATAATGTGCAATTTCATGGATTAGCATACTTTTCACATTTTTCCTAAAGTAACTAGAGTTGGGATTTTGAAAATAATGTTCTAGTACTTTCTTTAATATCATTATACTTTTAATGAGAAGTAGTTGTCCTATCAAATCCGTTCTGCTAACGACCCTCCACTAATCAAGGAAGCGGTGGGTGAGAGTGGACACCCATTCAACTACCATTTTATAGGCAGTTTCCTTATATCCCCTTATAGATTAGCTTCGTGAATGAGGCATACTAGCGATTTGACTGACCATATTCTTATACATATATAATATTAAACTTTTAATTATAATATATATATATATATAAGGTGTGTTTTAAAACATTTTAAAACTTCAAGGGTTTATATAAATTTCGAAATTCAAACTATTAAATTTAAATTTAAATAAACCAATTAACTAGATTTAATATTTATCTTTTAATTAACTATTAATCAAATTATTAAATCTTGTAAGGATTATCTAATTAAATTAATCAATTAATTTAATCCTAATCCTTATCCCTCTAAATTTCGAAAAATAGGGTAAGGATAATTATCCAATTAATCTAATTAAGTAACAATTATCCAAAACAAGAAACCCTAAAACTTCTAGCAATTTCGAAATTTACAAGGGAGGAGGCTAGGGTTTTCAAAACCCTAATCCTAATTTCGATTAGGGTTCTTTGGAGGCTAGGGTTTTCGAAAAAACCCTTTTATCCAAAACCCTAGAAATCGAAAATTTGGCCTTTAGGGTTTAATAGCTATAAACCCTAATTTGCAATTCAACAATTATAGCAATTCAATTTAAAACAAACAATGGCTCTGATACCACTAATGGGTTTTAGGTACAACAAATAAACTAGAAAATAATTCCTAAGTTCACATGCAACCTACTTTAGATCTATGTTTTAACTATTGAACATACAACTTTGAATTGCAAAACAAGAACCCTAGAGGAGAGAGGCTAATTTCGAAATTAACAAACTAGGGTTTAGGGTTTACATACCTTTCAATTGTTATAGCAAACAATTGATATTCCCTTGATCTTGATCTTGATCTTCTTGGAAGCTTTAGCACCACAAGTGTAATGCCTCTAATGGAATCACACCCAATGACTAGCAAGAAGGAAAGTAGAAGAAGAGAGAGGGGATGGAGTATGAAATTTCGGCCAAGGTATTCTTCCAAAGAAAATGAGTACCCTAAAATGTGAGCCAGGAGGCTCCTTAAATAGTTGAGGGAACTAGGGTTTAGGGAAAACCCTAGTTATCCTTTGCTTAGGGCCTAAGCAAGACCCAAGGCCTTATCTTGGACCCCTTGGACGAATTCTCTAGGGTTTCCCCTAGGGTTTTCGTCCACCCCCTTCCAAGGGAGTTCTGGATCCTTCCATTCAACTATCAGTTAATTGCAAACTAGTCCCTGCACTTTATAATTAATTCTTTTAACCCCAAAATCAATTCTGATTAATTTCTGGCTAACAATTAATTAAACATAATGATTTCTAATTAATATATTAATCCATTAACATATTAATAAATCAATTATATATATATTAATTTATTAATCTTATAAATTAATATCTCTCCTTTCATAATTTCCTTGTCCAGTTGCTAGGTTGAGGGCAACCCAAAAGGACTGTGCTGCTATCAATTCAAGTACATACCAATTATAGTTATGGGCTTAGACACCTAATCCAACAATTACAACCATAATAACATAATCTTACTTTTAGATAAACATACATCCGGTTGCAGCATTGCTTAAAAAAAAATTAAACCTCATTAGTAGAGATGGAACTTAAACGAAAATACATTTCCATCTCACATTATTTGTCCATAATCAAGATTCACAAAAACATTAGTGGAATAGACAGCTACTAATTGCATATAATACAAAAAAAATAATCATTGTCTATTTAATATTCCAAACAATTTGTGACAAAAGTTAAGGGATCCCAAAGTAATTGATTAACAGAAACCATAACATAAAACCTACTATCAACGACAAACATTTGAACCGAACAAATCAAACATTTATTTGATGTGGTTTTATGATTTGAGCTACGTATTTACTTTTGCTTATAAAAAAATGATTTGTAAATTAAAGAAACTGTATCTTCATTTACGTAAATGCAATCTACATAACCATATAAATGAATCCTTAAATGTAATTTGGATATAAATGTAATTACATCTATTGATGATAATCATTTACACTTAAACATAACCTAAATCTTACTGCAGAATATCACGCAAATTAAAGTAATATCACAAACATTAATAATGGCCACGTGATATTGATTTTCCGGTAATTTTGATTTTACGTAAAATATATTATATATAATAATGAGCTTTGGCAACAAGTAATAAAGTAAAAGAAAATTCACTTTCTTTCTCAAAATCTCACTCCACCAAAACCCTATGTAACCACCACTAAAGACATAAGCGGTCATTACTTTCTGAAAAGCTTTTTTTTTTCATAACTTCCACTTAAGCAATTACTTAGTTGATAAAAAAAAATAAGGTTCCGTCGATAAAGAACCTTTGTGAAAGAACATAACCCAAGAGCATTTCCTTTTCACGCAGCCACAAAAGAGCCAATCAAAAAAATAAGGTAACCCCAAAACAAAAAAATAAGTAATCACGACCAAAATATATATGTTCAATTCGAATAAACTTTACGGATCTTAAACCTTTTGAAACATAAGATTTTAGTGATCAAATTAAAAAAAAATCTAATAACAAATTCGAGTAAGCTCTGATACCAATTGTTGGTAATTTTCATAACCAAAACATAAAACGCGGAAGCATAACTTTAGATCTTTAATCTCGAATCTGTCAAAAGAAAACTTTAAACCTGAAAGAATGATTACATACCTTGTTCCTATGAGATTTTTGGATCTAGAGACTAGGAATATCTTTCCAGTTGATCTCAAGAACTCCCTCTAAAATCCCCCAGCAATGAACCATGCGAATTTCTTAGTGTATTTTCGTGTGTCTTGATCTGCTCCTCATCACATATATTTATAGATGGAGATAAACCCTAATGTGAGAGATGGAAGGGATCTTGAGGATCTCGAGTCAAACCGGGAACTCAACCCACAAGGTAAGTAAATATTCTATAAATCGGTCCATCAACAATTTATACTCTTACCATAATAACTGGATTTAATAATATATCGTACATATTTATGAAGTGGTCCCATAATTATCCAACACGAATTAGTTGCAAAAGGATATTTTTAACAACCTGGAGTCAATTACGATGAAGTATTTGCCCCGGTGGCTCGAATCGAAACAATACGATTATTAATTGCTATAGTTGCAACAAATGGGTGGGAACTTCACCATTTATATGTGAAAACGGACTTCCTACATGGAGACTTGAAAGAGACCATTTACGTGGTACAACCAGAGGGATACACTAAGAAGGGTAACGAAAACAAGGTGTGTCTACTTTTGAAAGCTCTATATGGATTAAGATAGGCACCTCGAGCGTGGAACAGGAAATTAGAAAAGATTTTGAAGAATTTAAGATTCAGAAAAGTGCACGAAAGAACCATCCGTCTATCGAAAAACTGAAGGAAACAACATGTTGATTATAGCAGTTTATGTGGATGATTTATTTGTCACTGGTACAAGCTTGGATATGATCAAGAGATTCAAAATGGAAATGGACGTGAGTTTTGAAATGTTAGACCTCAGGAAACTTACTTACTATCTAGGGATTGAAGTAAAGCAATAAAAATCGGGGATCGCAATAAAAAAAGAAGCCTATGCAATACGAATGTTTAAGAAGGTGGGATTACATGATTGCAATCCAACACATGTTCCAATGGAACCAGGAAAAAAGGTGACCAAGGTTGAAGACGAAGCATAAATCAATCCAACAAGATATAGAAAGGTTATTGGTTGTTTTCGATATATGATTCAAACCATACTCGACATGGCATACACGGTGGGAGTCTTAAGTCGGTATATGCAAAGTCTAAAGGAACCACATGGAGTTTTAATCAAGCATCTCCTAAGATATCTACGAGGTACTACAAAGTATGGGCTTAAATATGAAAGTAATGGGCAAAAACATCTTGTTGGCTATAGTGATAATAGTCACAACATCGACCCGAATGATAGAAGAAGCACAACAGGTCATCTGTAACTATAATTGCTAGTATGCCTTCTAAATTTGACCAGCAAATTGTAGCTTCCAAAAAGCTGCTGCCGAACTCTGACCCAGTCAGTTACGTGTCCTAAGATAAGTGATCATATAACCCTTCGTTCTGCTTGATATCCCCAGACAAAAGACATGGAATGTAATCAATCTATTTGTCCAAAATCTATGTTTCCCGATTCCTGATTTGTGATGATGTAGGACTTCTAATCGAACACATCAATTTAGTCCTGGCTGGGCCCAGTACATAAGTCAACACCAAATCATCGAGGGGCCCACAGATATCGCTTTTCCGGTTAGGGCAAAAGGAACGAATAAACGTTGACTCATATGCTTGTATCTTTTACTCATCAAATTATGCATGACAATACGTTTTATAACACCAAGTTACTGATGCGTTTTCGTATCACCAATGCATGACCGACTTGTAAATCACAACTCATATATCTTCGTTTCAAGATTACAAGATATTATCGTCTCAGTATTACTCGTGATGAATTCCATGAAGTAATACTCTGAGCGAGGGTATATCCAATACTCAAATCTCAATTTCTGAGTACTCATGAACGTTGCAGCAATTCTATTGCCATGTCTATCCTTAGACAATCTGCAATCCAATTCATGACAGTCTTAATTCACTACTTACTTCCAAGAGTACGAGCGACTGTGGAGTTTGAATAATCTCATTATTCAGGAAGTAAAACATGCAAAATATGAAACACAATAATAAACAATTGACAAAAGGTAGTAGCCAAACTTATAAATAATACTTTATTATTTAATCACCAAAAGTCAATTACATTTACTTTGTTACAAGTTTCAAAAACTAATCTAACTACTAAAACTAATATCATCTTTCAGTCCTATGCTCCGAGCATGCTGAATATGCTTAGCCCTACTCAGACCCTTTGTGAGGGGATCTGTTGGGTTATCTTCAGATGACACCCTCTTTACTATAAGATGGCCTTCTTCAACTCTATGTCTAATGAAATGGTACTTTCTGTCGATATGTCTGGTCTTACCATGATCTCTCGGTTCCTTTGTCAAGGCAACCGCTCCTTCATTATCGCAGAACAGTTCCATAGGCTCCTGGATGGTTGGAACAACTCCGAGATCCCTGATGAAGTTCCTCAACCAAGCTGCTTCTTTCGACGCTTCACTTGCTGCTATGTACTCTGATTCACAAGTAGAATCAGCCACCGTATTTTGCTTGGAACTCTTCCAAGTAACTGCTCCTCCATTCAGTAAAAATACCCAGCCCGACTGAGAATGGAAGTTATCTCTATCCGTCTGAAAGCTGGCATCACTGTAAACATCTACTCTCAAAGTATCACTGCCACCAAGCACAAGAACCCAGTCCTTTGTCCTTCGCAAATATTTGAGTATATTCTTAACTGCTATCCAATGAGCTCTACCTGGGTTTCCCTGATAGCGACTGACCATGCTCAAAGCAAATGCCACGTCAGGGCGAGTACATGTCATAGCGTACATGATCGATCCGACAGCGGAAGCATAAGGTACACGACTCATGTCATCTATTTCAACATCTGTACTCGGGCATTGAGTCTTACTCAATTTGGTATTGCTCTGGATAGGTAGCTCTCCCTTCTTGGAATTTTCCATACTAAACCTCTTTAGTACCTTATCCAAGTATGTGCTCTGACTAAGTCCAATTAGTCTCTTCTTTCTATCTCTCAATATTCTAATCCCAAGAATATAGGCAGCTTCTCCAAGGTCTTTCATGGCAAAACACTTTCCAAGCCAAGACTTAACTTCTTTCAAGGTTGGAACGTCGTTACCAATGAGTAATATGTCATCGGCATATAACACCAGAAAAGTTACTATACTCCCACTAGCCTTGATGTACACACAAAACTCATCTTCACTTCTAGAGAAACCAAACTCTTTGACTTTCTCATGGAAGCAAAGATTCCAACTGCGAGATGCTTGTTTCAATCCATAAATGGATTTCTCAAGCTTGCACACTCTATTGGGGAACTTTGCATCAACAAAACCCTCTGGCTGACTCATGTAAACATCTTCAGCCAACTTCCCATTAAGGAAAGCAGTTTTGACATCCATCTGCCAGATTTCATAATCATGAAAGGCAGTTATGGCGAGCAATATCCTAATATATTTAATCTTAGCTACTGGTGAGAAGGTCTCATCATAGTCAACCCCTGGGGTTTGAGTGAAACCTTTTGCAACCAGTCGAGCTTTGAATGTGTGCACATTCCCATCCATGTCTGTCTTCTTCTTGAAGATCCATTTGCACCCAACTGTCTTGCGACCTGGTGCACTATCAACCAAATTCCAAACTTGGTTGTCATACATGGACTTAATCTCGCTGTCCATTGCCTCTTTCCACTTGGAAACCTCTGGGCCTGCCATTGCTTCCTTATAAGTGACTGGTTCATCTAAGTTTACCAGTGTTCTGTCACTTATGAATGTGTCACCATCTGAAGTAATATGAAAACCATACAACTCAGGTGGCACACTCACCCTAGTGGATCTTCTAAGAGGTAATGAGTTATCAATTGGTTCAACAGGAACTGTTTCCTCTGGTTGAGTGCTAGTGTCATCTAAGGTTCCTTCATTGGCTGACTCTTGAATTTCTTCAAGGTCAATAGTGCTCCCACTGTCCTCTTTGAATATGAGCTCTCTTTCAAGAAAGACTCCTCTCCGTGCTACAAAGACCATGTTCTCATTAGGCCTGTAGAACAAATATCCAAAAGACTGCTTTGGGTAACCAATGAAAACACATTTCTCACTTCTAGCTGCTAGCTTGTCGTGAGTCTCTCGTCTTACGAAAGCTTCACAACCCCAGACTTTAATATGTGCTAACGAGGGAACTTTCCATGTCCACATTTCGTGAGGTGTTTTGGCAACCTTCTTTGTAGGGACAAGATTGAGGATGTGGGCGGCTGTCTCTAAGGCATACCCCCAGAAGTGAATAGGAAGCGAAGCCCGACTCATCATAGAACGAACCATGTCTAACAAGGTTCGATTGCGCCTCTCAGCTACACCATTTAACTGTGGTGTCCTAGGAGGAGTCAATTGTGAGACTATCCCACATTCTTTCAGATAGTCGTTAAACTCGATACTAAGATACTCCCCGCCTCTATCGGATCTAAGTATCTTTATCTTTCTGCCCAATTGATTTTCGACTTCATGCTTAAACTCTTTGAACTTTTCAAAAGTTTCTGACTTATGCTTGATCAAGTAGATATATCCATATCTGCTATAATCGTCATTGAAAGTCACATAGAATCGATTAGCATCTCTTGTAGTTGATCTGAAGGGCCCACACACATCTGTGTGTATGAGATCCAACAGACCTTAACCTCTTTCACAAGACCCTGTGAATGGTGATTTTGTCATCTTTCCCAAAAGACAAGATTCACACATATCATCTGACTTTAGGTCAAATGATTCCAACACTCCATCCTTTTGGAGTTGGGCTATGCGTTTCTTGTTAATGTGTCCAAGACGACAATGCCACAAGCATGCCTTGTCTACACTATTAGACAAGTCAATATTACGTACACTATTTCCTAGGCTATCAACACAAGTCACTGTTTCATAGACACCATTACAAGGCAAAGCTTCAAACATAAAAACACCATTCTTATAAACAGAAATTGAACCATTCAAATCATTAAAAGAATATGTAAAACCTTGTCTGAACAATGCATGAAATGAAATAATATTTCTCGTCATCTCAGACGAATAGCAACAATTTATTAAATCTAATCTAACATCATTACTAAGCAGAAGCTGATAAACTCCGATCTTGGTTACTGGTGAAGACTTTCTGTTTCCCATGATCAGGTTTATCCTTCCTCGCTCTATCTCCTCACTTTCCTTTAGACCCTGCAAATCAGAACAGATATGAAAACCACATCCTGTATCAAGGACCCATGAACGAGAAGATAATGAGTTATTAGCAGAAATAGTGTAAATACCTGCCGAAGATGGCTTCACTTTGCCATCCTTGATATCTTGCAGATATTGTGGGCAATATCTCTTCCAATGCCCCTTTTGGTTGCAGTAAAAGCAAACTGCCTCTTTTGGATCAGAAACATGGGGAGTGGAACCATTAGGCTTAGCCTTTGGGCCATTACTAGATGACCCAGCTTGAGCCTTGCTCTTCCAGTTTTGCTTGGGAGGACCTTTCCTCTTTTTCCCCTTTCCCTGTCCAATAGCCAAAACAGGGGCACTCGTAGGTGTGGAGGGTATACTTTTACCCTTCATCCCTGCCTCAGCTGTCTGCAACAAGTTGTGCAATTGGGCCAAGGTCTGCTCAGTATTGTTCAAATGGTAAGTTAGAATAAACTGACCATAACATTCAGGAAGTGAGTTCAAGACCATGTCAATGGCCAATTCCTCATCAAAGTGAATATTGAGCTTGACCAAACGCTCTATGTAGCGTTGCATTCTTTGCACATGTGACACAACCGACTCCCCATCTTTCATCTTGCAAGCCATGAGTGACTTGACTACTTCGAACTTTTCTTGACGAGCTCGCTTATGGTACTTTTCCATAAGGTCCTTGTTCATCTCGAAAGGCCAGTAGTCCTCATAGTACCTCTGCAGTTCTGGGGACATAGTTGCCACCATGATGCATGCCACTTTGGTAGCATCATCGTAATGTTTCTTGTAGGCAGCAAGATCTTCAGGAGTAGCTTCATTCTCATCAAGCTCTTTGAGCTTCTTTTCTAGAACATATTCTTTGTTCTCGAAACGAAGAGCCATCTTGATGTTGCACATCCAGTCGTTATAGTTTGAGCCATCCATAACGACTTTGGAGCAGATATTGAGTAAAGAGAAGTTTTGGTTGGAGGAGGACGAAGCAGAAGTGTTTCCAGGAGTAGACATCTGAAAAGAAAGAAAGTTTTAATTAGATTTCAAGATACCTTAATAAAATAACCCAAAGATAGAATATCAAGGTTAGGATCCAACTATGAAGATTCACAACTTAGAAATGGGATGCCGAGATCCAAGTGCAAATTTCATAAAGGTAGGTGAATGACGATTCACCAATTCCACCATTAGACGAAACAAACGAAGTGAAATTCCTAATTCTTTTTAGATACATTGAAACTATTCAATGCCATGTTTTGATCTCAGATTATGCTCTTCTATTTGTGACTGGGATGCCGAGGATCACAAACAAGATGTGAATAACCATGCAAATGTGCTTGGTAACCTCATTGTCTTTATCATTAACTATTGATGTGCTGGTAAACCACACACGCTCCATCAAAATGACAATTATGAGATACCCGTTACTACTCTTTATTAGTGCCTTTTAGTGTGCTGGTTAACCACACACGCTCCACTAACGACCAATAAAGCATAATGTGCAATTTCATGGATTAGCATACTTTTCACATTTTTCCTAAAGTAACTACAGTTGGGATTTTGAAAATAATGTTCTAGTACTTTCTTTAATATCATTATACTTTTAATGAGAAGTAGTTGTCCTATCAAATCCGTTCTGCTAACGACCCTCCACTAATCAAGGAAGCGGTGGGTGAGAGTGGACACCCATTCAACTACCATTTTATAGGCAGTTTCCTTATACCCCCCTTATAGATTAGCTTCGTGAATGAGGCATACTAGCGATTTGACTGACCATATTCTTATACATATATAATATTAAACTTTTAATTATAATATATATATATAAGGTGTGTTTTAAAACATTTTAAAACTTCAAGGGTTTATATAAATTTCGAAATTCAAACTATTAAATTTAAATTTAAATAAACCAATTAACTAGATTTAATATTTATCTTTTAATTAACTATTAATCAAATTATTAAATCTTGTAAGGATTATCTAATTAAATTAATCAATTAATTTAATCCTAATCCTTATCCCTCTAAATTTCGAAAAATAGGGTAAGGATAATTATCCAATTAATCTAATTAAGTAACAATTATCCAAAACAAGAAACCCTAAAACTTCTAGCAATTTCGAAATTTACAAGGGAGGAGGCTAGGGTTTTCAAAACCCTAACCCTAATTTCGATTAGGGTTCTTTGGAGGCTAGGGTTTTCGAAAAAACCCTTTTATCCAAAACCCTAGAAATCGAAAATTTGGCCTTTAGGGTTTAATAGCTATAAACCCTAATTTGCAATTCAACAATTATAGCAATTCAATTTAAAACAAACAATGGCTCTGATACCACTAATGGGTTTTAGGTACAACAAATAAACTAGAAAACAATTCCTAAGTTCACATGCAACCTACTTTGGATCTATGTTTTAACTATTGAACATACAACTTTGAATTGCAAAACAAGAACCCTAGAGGAGAGAGGCTAATTTCAAAATTAACAAACTAGGGTTTAGGGTTTACATACCTTTCAATTGTTATAGCAAACAATTGATATTCCCTTGATCTTGATCTTGATCTTCTTGGAGCTTTAGCACCACAAGTGTAATGCCTCTAATGGAATCACACCCAATGACTAGCAAGAAGGAAAGTAGAAGAAGAGAGGGGGGATGGAGTATGCAATTTCGGCCAAGGTATTCTTCCAAAGAAAATGAGTACCCTAAAATGTGAGCCAGGAGGCTCCTTAAATAGTTGAGGGAACTAGGGTTTAGGGAAAACCCTAGTTATCCTTTGCTTAGGGCCTAAGCAAGACCCAAAGCCTTATCTTGGACCCCTTGGACGAATTCTCTAGGGTTTCCCCTAGGGTTTTCGTCCACCCCCTTCCAAGGGAGTTCTGGATCCTTCCATTCAACTATCAGTTAATTGCAAACTAGTCCCTGCACTTTATAATTAATTCTTTTAACCCCAAAATCAATTCTGATTAATTTCTGGCTAACAATTAATTAAACATAATGATTTCTAATTAATATATTAATCCATTAACATATTAATAAATCAATTATATATATATTAATTTATTAATCTTATAAATTAATATCTCTCCTTTCATAATTTCCTTGTCCAGTTGCTAGGTTGAGGGCAACCCAAAAGGACTGTGCTGCTATCAATTCAAGTACATACCAATTATAGTTATGGGCTTAGACACCTAATCCAACAATTACAACCATAATAACATAATCTTACTTTTAGATAAACATACATCTGGTTGCAGCATTGCTTAAAAAAAATTAAACCTCATTAGTAGAGATGGAACTTAAACGAAAATACATTTCCATCTCGCATTATTTGTCCATAATCAAGATTCACGAAAACATTAGTGGAATAGACAGCTACTAATTGCATATAATACAAAAAAAATAATCATTGTCTATTTAATATTCCAAACAATTCGTGACAAAAGTTAAGGGATCCCAAAGTAATTGATTAACAGAAACCATAACATAAAACCTACTATCAACGACAAACATTTGAACCGAACGAATCAAACATTTATTTGATGTGGTTTTATGATTTGAGCTACGTATTTACTTTTGCTTATAAAAAAATGATTTGTAAATTAAAGAAACTGTATCTTCATTTACGTAAATGCAATCTACATAACCATATAAATGAATCCTTAAATGTAATTTGGATATAAATGTAATTACATCTATTGATGATAATCATTTACACTTAAACATAACCTAAATCTTACTGCAGAATATCACGCAAATTAAAGTAATATCACAAACATTAATAATGGCCACGTGATATTGATTTTCCGGTAATTTTGATTTTACGTAAAATATATTATATATAATAATGAGCTTTGGCAACAAGTAATAAAGTAAAAGAAAATTCACTTTCTTTCTCAAAATCTCACTCCACCAAAACCCTATGTAACCACCACTAAAGACATAAGCGGTCATTACTTTCTGAAAATCTTTTTTTTTTCATAACTTCCACTTAAGCAATTACTTAGTTGATAAAAAAAAATAAGGTTCCGTCGATAAAGAACCTTTATGAAAGAACATAACCCAAGAGCATTTCCTTTTCACGCAGCCACAAAAGAGCCAATCAAAAAAATAAGGTAACCCCAAAACAAAAAAATAAGTAATCACGACCAAAATATATATGTTCAATTCGAACAAACTTTACGGATCTTAAACCTTTTGAAACATAAGATTTTAGTGATCAAATTAAAAAAAAATCTAATAACAAATTCGAGTAAGCTCTGATACCAATTGTTGGTAATTTTCATAACCAAAACATAAAACGCGGAAGCATAACTTTAGATCTTTAATCTCGAATCTGTCAAAAGAAAACTTTAAACCTGAAAGAATGATTACATACCTTGTTCCATTGAGATTTTTGGATCTAGAGACTAGGAATATCTTTCCAGTTGATCTCAAGAACTCCCTCTAAAATCCCCCAGCAATGAACCATGCGAATTTCTTAGTGTATTTTTGTGTGTCTTGATCTGCTCCTCATCACATATATTTATAGATGGAGATAAACCCTAATGTGAGAGATGGAAGGGATCTTGAGGATCTCGAGTCAAACCGGGAACTCAACCCACAAGGTAAGTAAATATTCTATAAATCGGTCCATCAACAATTTATACTCTTACCATAATAACTGGATTTAATAATATATCGTACATATTTATGAAGTGGTCCCATAATTATCCAACACGAATTAGTTGCAAAAGGCTATTTTTAACAACTTGGAGTCAATTACGATGAAGTATTTGCCCCGGTGGCTCGAATCGAAACAATACGGTTATTAATTGCTATAGTTGCAACAAATGCGTGGGAACTTCACCATTTATATGTGAAAACAGACTTCCTACATGGAGACTTGAAAGAGACCATTTACGTGGTACAACCAGAGGGATACACTAAGAAGGGTAACGAAAACAAGGTGTGTCTACTTTTGAAAGCTCTATATGGATTAAGATAGGCACCTCGAGCGTGGAACAGGAAATTAGAAAAGATTTTGAAGAATTTAAGATTCAGAAAAGTGCACGAAAGAACCATCCGTCTATCGAAAAACTGAAGGAAACAACATGTTGATTATAGCAGTTTATGTGGATGATTTATTTGTCACTGGTACAAGCTTGGATATGATCAAGAGATTCAAAATGGAAATGGATGTGAGTTTTGAAATGTTAGACCTCAGGAAACTTACTTACTATCTAGGGATTGAAGTAAAGCAATAAAAATCGGGGATCGCAATAAAAAAAGAAGCCTATGCAATACGAATGTTTAAGAAGGTGGGATTACATGATTGCAATCCAACACATGTTCCAATGGAACCAGGAAAAAAGGTGACCAAGGTTGAAGACGAAGCATAAATCAATCCAACAAGATATAGAAAGGTTATTGGTTGTTTTCGATATATGCTTCAAACCATACTCGACATGGCATACACGGTGGGAGTCTTAAGTCGGTATATGCAAAGTCCAAAGGAACCACATGGAGTTTTAATCAAGCATCTCCTAAGATATCTACGAGGTACTACAAAGTATGGGCTTAAATATGAAAGTAATGGGCAAAAACATCTTGTTGGCTATAGTGATAATAGTCACAACATCGACCCGAATGATAGAAGAAGCACAACAGGTCATGTGTTCTATTATGGTTTGGCTCCATTATCCTAGTGTTCACACAAGCAAGATACTGTGGCATTATCATCTCGTGAGGCAGTTTTCATGGCAGCTACCTCAACTGCATGTCAAGCCATTTGGCTTCAAGAATTGCTAAGTGAGATTTTGAATAGGAAGCCAGAAAGAGTACTCATTAAAGTAGATAATATGGCAACAATAACATTAACCAAGAATCATGTATTTCACTAGCAGAAGTAAGCACATTCATACAAGATATCATCTCATTCGAGAAAGAGTTAAAAATGGACAGGTAGATGTCAAACATGTTTTGGTGAAGAGCAAAAGGCTGACATTCTCACGAAACCATTGGGAAGAACGAAGTTCAAAGAAATGAGGAATTTGATATGGGTCCAAAACCTTTCTATCAAGACTTAGGAATTCAGGGGTGAATGTTGGAATTCCTTGATACCTAAGGCAAGGAGGTCTTTCAAGTCAAAAAGGAGTCCTTTGAATATGGAGCAAGCCGGTTTCATATTTCCATACATAGACTACTCTTAGCCTATAAATACATGTATCGAGTTAGGGTTATATGTATCACGTATACACACATTGTAATTGAGTTTTAAGCTATTTTATCAATATATTGGAGAGTTATTCCATCTTCTTTGTGTTTTTACGTTTCCTGAGAGCAAACTAGCAGTCTACCGAGAAATATAATTACCATAATAAATCACTATGTAATAAATTCATGACCTTATGTAATACAACGAATGATAAATGGAAGTATATTTATGTTACAAAGGTATGTATTAATTCAAGTATATTCTTTATCTATGAACCAACATCCTAATGTCGCGCCGACCGACGTTTCCTCCACCGGTCGGGGGTATGACAGACATGTGGGAAGACAAAGTCTGTTCAATCATCACGACGTGACAATAGATATACCACAACGTGAAATTCGGCATGTCATCGAAACACTTGGAGGGAGAGTGTGATACGTGGTGAAACTGAGATTCATTTGATTGTCACAACATGAAACATAGATGGTCACGACGTGACTAATGCACAATATAAATATATGAATCTCGAGTCATTTGAGGCAGTTTTGACATACATGATCGGCAAAGCGGCTTGGGAGGTGTTTATTAGAAATCATTATCGCTGTAACGTACTAGTATAGGGGAGTACGTGAGTCGATTTACAGGATCAATGGAGGTATATTTTATCCCGTTTTACGTAAATACTTTTATATGATACTGGTAAAGAGTTGTTAGTCCCGAGTATGTGTTACAAGATTTCGTGATATGGTGCTATTACGAACCTGATAATTTGTTAAATGTTAAACTGGTCATTACGAGTTAAATACCCTAATTTACCAAGATTTTTCGATTGAGTTAATAACGTGCAGTTTAAGTCGTTAGTAAATTATATTTACAAACACGAGTAGTTTAGTGATAGATAGTTACCGAGTCTGGTTAGTGATCATGTAATTGATCACTGTGGTGGATATAATGATGAGATTAGACAAGTTCTAATGAACATGATATATTGTCCAAATAGAGTTGGACAAGTGATGAATTGGAAAGCAACGTTGAGTGGAGGCCAAAATAATAGTTAGTCTTCACTAACTAACCAAGTGAGTAACCTTATCCTTCTCTAGATTATTGTTATCTAGATACGTGATAATTATTGTGCATACTCAGAGTTGAGTATAATATTCGAATTGTTAATATTTAATATTGAATGAGTTGAGTAATTGTGATAATTGGGAATAATAGTTGTTTGATACTACAGGAGTTATTAAATAGAATAATTGGAAACTATTCTATTTTAATACTATTTGAGTAAATAAACGAGTATAATTGAGATGCATAGTAAAGTATTATATTTTTAGCATGTATAATTGAGATATGAAATTGAGTATTTAATGATGCGTTGATATGTGATTTTGTTTGAGATGTATAATTGTATATTATTATTGGAGTTAACGAGATAGAGATGCAGAAATTAGAAGAGAGATAGGGATAGATATGCATAAAGGAAGAGACATTGATGGAGCTAGAGAGAGAGAGAGAGAGAGAGAGAGAGAGAGATGGAGCTAAAGATGTAAAGAGGGAGAGGGAGAAGACGATAAAGATGTAGAGAGGGAGAGGGAGAATGTGATAGAGATGTAGAGATAGGAAGAGAGAAATAGATAGAGATGCAGAGAAGGAAAGAAAAAGACTAAATTGCAAATTTGGTCCATGTGGTTAGCAAAAAAGTGTGGATATAGTCCAAAACATTTTCAACTTGCACTACTGGTCCAAAATCACAAACTTTCCGTGGATTTGGTCCCTGAACAAATTGAATGACTCTTTTAACCCTTTAATTTGTTTTTTCATTTTTTTAAATTTGTTTTATTATTATTATTTAATTAAAAACTAAAAAAACCCACCCACCCACCCTACCCTCCCACCCACCTCACCCTCACCCTCACTCCTTAACTCCTCATAGTCACTTTTTCTTCATCCTCTCTTCTGCCAGCAACATAATGTCGGAGCCCCTTCCTTCTCTCCGGAAAGGAATCGCCAGAGCCGGAGATGAAATTAACTATCGTTTGTTGAAGTTGTTGCCTCCCACACCTCTCCTATTCCCCTCTCCCACTTTACGGTGTTATCCTTCCCACCACCATCTCCACTTCATCTCCTCCAGCCATAATTTCAACCTCGGTTCATCTCCCCTGTCGCAGACTACCACCTGGTCCATCATCAACATCTTCACCGTTTTTCTCATTTTTATGACCTAACCAGCATCATCCAACCACCAGTAAAATACATCAGTTGATTGATATCTAAAGCACCACTAAACAATCACCTCTCAAACTAAAACCATCAGAATCACACCATCACCAATTTCTCATCATCTCAACAAACCAACACCATCGATTATAGAAGCATCAAGGGCAGGGGAAGAAGACGATACTCAAAAATTGGAACCCTAAAATCGAGAACTTGAACCTTATAATCAACAATTTAGGAAGAAGACGATACATTAATGGTGATCTTGATGTTAATGAGGGCATATAAATTAGAACATGGGATGAAGATAATGGTGGTTTATGGTGGCTGATGATGTTGAGTTTGCTGATTTAGAGATGGTGAAGAGCTGGTGGTGGTCGGTGGTCCCGATGAAGTAAATATGGTTATTATATTGAAGATGGTGAACATGAGTTTTGATGGTATGCATGAAGGTTGTGGTGGTGGTTTTTAGAATGATGCTTGAAGATGTAGAGAAATGGTGATAATCCAGGTGGTGGTGGCTGGAAGAAAATGAGAAGATGAAAGTGTGGCTTTTCCGAGAGTGAGAGAGGGAGAGTATAAGGGGTTGGGTAGGGGTGATTTTCTTTTTGTTTTTTTGCTAATTAAAAGAATAAGAAAAGAAATTAAAGAAATTCAAAAAGAATTGCTTAAGGGGCATATTAGTCATTTTAGTTTGGGAGTGGACCAAAACCATAAAAACATGCCAACCACATGGACCAAAATCACCAAAAAGATCTGAAATTGGACCAATGGTGCAAGTTGGAAACTTTTTGGACTCCATCCACACTTTTTTGCTAACCACATGGACCAAATTTGCAGTTTAGTCAGAGAAAAATGAAGCTATAGACGAGGATAGGGAGAGAGAGAGAGAGAGAGATGGAAATAGAGATGCACATAGAGAAAGATAGATATACATAGAAGGGAAATAATGGTAGAGATACGGAAGAGATAAATAGATAGAGAGAGAGAGAGAGAGAGAGAGAGAGAGATAGATAGATAGATAGATAGATAGATAGATAGATAGATAGATAGATAGATAGATAGATAGATAGATAGATAGATAGAGAGAGAGAGAGAGAGAGAGAGTATAGATAAAGTTAATGAAAGGTAGAGAGTGTGTATAGAGAAGAAATAGATAGAGAGATGAGAAGAGAAAATGAGAATAAGTATAGAGAATATAAAGTAATAAAATGAGTTGGTTATTCTCCATATACACATTTAGTTACTTGAAATCGTTACTTGTATGTATTTCACTAAAGTCCCATTATTTTACCCTAATTTGCGAATAAGCCCCAAACTAAAATTTAGTGATGATTTGGCCATTTTCTTCATGTAGCATACATTTTATCGTTTTCATTGCTGACTTAGACACCTAGTCATTAAATTAGCTGATAAGATGGATATAATTGGTTATATAATGCTACATTTACTGTAAAATTTGATATCCATCTTATCGGTTCATTTATGACTATGTATTTAGGTCAGCAATAAAACCAATAAAATGTGTGTTTTCAGGAAAAAAAGGGCAGAAAATGAGTTGATGTCTAATGAGATGGATATATTGGGTTACATAAGATTAGACAGACAATTTGATATTTCTTATAAACGCAAAAAAATAACGCAGTTGTTGCTAGTTTATGTAATTATTGCAGTCTTCGTTGGATGCATTTTATATTCTAGAAAAAAATATACAATGCATCAGGATATCAAGCTTTATGCCAAACATAACATTATATAACTCAACATATCATCTCATCATCTCATTTAATGACTAGGCGTCCGGGTCAGCAATGAAACCGATAAAATGTATGTTACATAGAGAAAATGGCAAAATCATCACTAAATTTTAGTTTGTGACTTATTCGTAAATTAGAGTAAAATAATGAGACTTTAATAAAACAAGTAAGTAATGAAACCGGTAAACCGGAAAAAAAGGGGTCAAATCGTCATTTTTACCGGTAATTCATGCTTTTTCGTAAATAAATTTAGTTTGAGATTTTTTCGTAAATTAAGGTAAAATTTTTGGACTTTTCTGGAGATTTCTCAATTAGTAAAGGTTATGATAATCTTTTTAAAGACAATTCTAGAAACCGATTAAAAAGATTAATAGTTTTTTCTTAAACTCTATATGAAATAACATTTTAAATTTGTAGTCTTTTTTTTAAACTAAAAACTAAAAGTTGATATTCACAAACGAGACGAACTTTCCGTTAAAAGTAAAAGCTAGAGACTCCAAAAAATCTACTTTCAAACACGTCTTTACAATCCTAAGTAATCAACTCACTTCTAAATAAATAAAAAAACCTATTTTTTAGAACGACTAACTCATTCTCACTGCTATACTAAAATCTATATTTATAGACTCAAATAAAACTTAACCGTTGGTTGAAAGACCTATCTCGTACATTTTATTTAAAAAAATTAGAAAAATTAAATATCCTCCTACTTTTTGTTCCTACATATCCTCCTATCCAGTGAAATGGTGATATGTGTAACATTTAATGCTTATTTAATGAGATTTAATGATATTTTAGGATACTAATATGACATATATCTATCATTTAAATGAGTAGGAGGATTGGTAGGATTAAAAGGTGGAGGATATTTAATTTCTCAAAAAGTTAATATGTATAAAGGAATGAAAGACCTAACTGTCACTAAATGCTACTACTAGTTAGAGTAGTATTTATTTACTAAACAACTTTGATACATAGTGAATAAAACAGATTAGCAGATATATACAAGTCGAACATTTACTTAACCTGCTAAGTTATTGTCCCTTTTCCTTAATAAAACATTGATTCTATAAATGGCAGTCCATATCGAGATAAAGAAGTCGGTGAGACGTGTCAGCCTGAGGTGTCAACTTTATACTCTTTAAAAAAGGTTGAGAGAATAATTCAACTCATCAGTCTCATTCTCATACATTTAATTATTTAAATAAAAATAAAAATCAAAACCAATTACTTTTCTCTCCACCGGCCTTAACCGTCCAAAAAACCCGGAAACAGGTCAAATAATATATTCGTGCCCGATTCAATGAACTTTATATATATATATATATATATATATATATATATATATATATATATATATATATATATATATATATATTAAATCGCGAATAGATTCATCATTCATGTATTAGTTTTTTAATCATCTAAGAAATAAGGTACGAAAACTAATAATTTCTAATCATCATTATCGATATGTGTAAGTTTTACTTAAAAAACTTGTAAAATATTATTTATCCAGTATCGATAATGGTAATAGGATTAAATATAAGCGAATAACCACCAAGTCTGCAGCGAATTAGCGATACATAAGGCTCAGCTACCTAATAGGTATCATGTATAATGGTTGCCGACGTTTAAAGCATTGTACTTAACATTTCACTGCACATATTAAATTTTGCAAAACAAGAAGTAAAAAATTTACTTTACGTTAGCAAACGATTATGAATAAAAATTATAAAGTACAATAATTCCTTTTAAATTTATATTAGATAACTTATCCCAGTATCATATATTCTTAATTTTTTATAAATACATACACAAATAGTAAATTTATCATTATTTTTTCTTGAACAAAACAAAATAATAAGTAATTAACAATTTACAAACAAACATTTCTAAACGTTTGGTGCATTCTCAGTCAGTGGAACCATCGCCCCCACATATATGTGTACGGCCAATAGAGATGTCGACAGTGGATATCTTACATAACCCACACACTATACATGTACAAATATGAAACTTTATTTATTTATTTATTTATTTTTTTTTGACAAACTAATATATTTTGGTCTTTGTAGTTTTAAGAATTAGGTGTTTAAGATAACTAATTACCTATTAAATGTTTATGTTGGGTCAAAAATATGGTTTATACTTTACTTTTCTAGATTTTAATAGTTTTCGGTTAATGGCCGAAAACTTCTTGGGTTTATTTGTAGCTTGGACCGAAAACTCATGTGTTTTCGGTCTAGCATTGGGTTTACGGTTGGGTGACGTTTACGGTCCATGTGATGTTTACGGTCTGTATAGTGTTTGCGGTTGTAAACGTGTTTACGGTTGTAAACGTGTTTACGGCTACTGTTCCCTATAAATAGTGTCAGTAGATGTCAGATGGAGGAGAGAGTTTACGGTCAAATGTGTATGTAAATCAAGGTGTTCTAGAGAGAGAAACTAGAGAGAAGAAGAGTGTGTGTGTGTGTGTGGATCTTATGTGTATGGAACATCATTCATACTATTGAATACACCATAGATTCATCAAGTTCTTCTTCTTCTTCTTCTTCTACTCGATTCTATCTTGCATCATCCACTTGATTGGGATTCCGCACAATCAAGTGGATCTGATTTATACATCAAGCTAATTTTTGGGACTTACAGTTGGTATCAGAGCTTGGATTGTATCAATCTCTTTGGCAAGATCTGAAGTGTTTTTGCACTTTTCTTGAAGGATTTTACGTTTTTGGATAGTTTTTGAAAAAATATTGGGGGTTTGCTCTTCGTGTTTTTCATAAAAATGAGTTTTTGATCGCATTTTGTGCTTAAAAGGGTGAAAAATCGTGTTTTTTGACGTAAATTTACGAGATCCAGCGGCCATTTTCGCACAGCAGCGTTTACAGCCGAAGTGTTTACAGCCGATAACGAGGTTTGCGGTCAGGAGGAGTGTGCTCGAGTTTGCGGTCTGAAGCGTTTACAACCATGATCCGTTTTCGGCTTCGGACATTGCACACGTACGTGTTCGGTCCAAGTTCTAGCACGTGTACGGTCCTCGCGCGTGTGGTCCTCGTTTGCGGCCATCAGCATATATTAAAAAATTATGGGGTGGAGGTGGATCGAACTTGGGTCTCTTGCATACACAACCCGCCACCTTACCAATTGATCTAGCAAGCAGATGTTTAACATCTTTCCTGGTTAAATCATATAGCTTTGCAATTCCGTTCCTATTTTCGGATTTTTGTCAATTTTGGGCCAAAAATTAACTTTCAAATTTTAAAGTCGCATTTTCAACCCAAAGTTTTGACTTTTAATTTTTGACTATCATTTTTGGCCTTTGACCTTAAAAAATTGACTTTGACTTTAAACTTTGACTTTCTCGTTTAACTTTCAAGTTTTCAAGTTTAGCTTTTCGGTTTGACTTTTAAGTTTGACTTTTTAAGTTTGACTTTTAAGGTTGACTTTTGAGGTTTATAGTCAAAGGGCATTTTTGGTAAACAATGAGTTCCTCAAACATCCCGGTCAATGAAGTTTCATGCTCTAAATCTTGTGAAGCTACTATTAAATTTCTCCGAGATCAAATCGATTTATTAAAAAGAGAAAATGAGGACCTTAAGTACAAAGGCTATACTCTTAGGAAAGGTCAGAAACCCCTGAAAGAACAATTAGAGGCCAAAACTAAGAACTTTAGGAAACTTCAGGAAGAGTATAACAATAAATGTGTGAATTATGATTATATCAAGGGAAAACTTGCCAGTTTAAATGCTGAACTTGACACATTGAAAAACAAATTTGAAAATGAAGATTTTAACTTCAAAAAGTTTGATGTCAAGTGAAAAAGTTGAGACTATGATTGAGAAACAATTGAAATTTAAAGATAATCAAAATAAAGGTTTAGGGTATCATAGTGTTCCACATCCTTTCAATGATAACTACACTTCTACTCCTCTAACTGAGGAGGAAATAGCAAATAAAGCACACATTCAGTATAGCCAACCCCCTGCACCAGCTTCAGTTAAGACTGAACAATCCAGGCCAACTGAGGGTGTTGACGTGAACGTTTTTGATGATTCTACTTCATGTGCAGGTAAAGTAGTGGAAGATGAGATGTAACATCCCATTTAAAATATAATAATTAAATAATAAACCCGGAACCCCGAGAAGCAATTATTATTATTATTATTATTATTATTATTATTATTATTATTATTATTATTATTATTATTATTATTATTATATGTTATTATAGTCCAAAATCAGATAATAATTAGTGGAGTGTTGGTTTCGGGGTGCCAAATGACATACTTTTGATTTCCGAGGGTTAAAAGTGTGAGTTTCAGATTGGTTTCATAAATAGTTATGAAGGCAGGGACTATTGAGTAATTATTGGGACTTAATATGAAGAGATGTTGGAAGCTAATGGCTAAATGGTAAATTTCGGACTCAATTTGTAAAGAGTTTTGAAAGCAGGGGTTAAATGGTAAATTAAGGATTTATTTTGAAAGAAATGGGGGAAAGAGGGACTATTCATGTTATTATGGAAGTGAGTTGAGACCCGGGTATATAACTGTGCTATTCCCGTCACCTTGCAACCCTAACCCTAAATCTAGTGTCAGCCGCCACCCTCTCTACCCTCCTTCTCTAGCCGCCGCCATCTGAAGCATCGTCGGACGTCGGAGTCACCGGAAGAAACCACCAAGACCGTTGTTGTATCGGGGAGGACCGATCGAGGGTGTTGGTCGAGCCTCGTCACTACCATTGCCACCAATCGGCTGTTTCACCGAGTTTCACCGCTGCCACCTCTGTTTCTTCGATCTCCGGCGCCGTACCACCACCCCTCTCATATGCGTTTTTTTGACCGACGAAACTATCCATTGATGCTGCTACAACTTGCGTCACCGCTCTCTCTCTCCGCCCTTCGCTTGCTGCGTTTCAGCCATGATCACCGCCACTATTCCATTCACTTCTAGCGAAGAGCAAATATGCCGCCACCTCGTTGTTGGATTAGTGTCTAAGTCCATAACTATTTTGGTATGTACTTGACCCGATGGTGCATGGTCCTTTTGGGTTGCCTTCACCAAAGCAACTTGATAGGATGAATTATGGAGAGAAAGGATTAATTATGATTTATTAATATATTATGAGAATAATATATTAAAGGAGAAATCATATTGTTTAATTAATATTAGTCAAGAATTAATTGATAATTAATTTTGTGGCTAAAAGAGATTAATTAAACTTAAGGGACTGGAACTGTAATTATAAGATAATTGCATTTGGGCTATGGATCACCTTGGAATAATAGGTTGGACTAATTCTATGGGGAAACCCATTAGAAATCGCCCAAGGGATATTCTAAAAGGGTCCATGGGCTGCTTAGGGCTTAAGCAGTCAGATTAGGGTTTCCTAGTTGAAAACCCTAATAGCCTACATGTATATATAGTACCCTTAAGCCCCAAAAACGTGGCTAAGAGTTCCACTAGGGTTTCCACACGTTTTGGGCAGCCTCCTCTTTCCTTATTCTTCATCCTCTTGCTCTTGGTGTTTGTGAGTCATTAGAGGAGTGACACTTGTGACTCTAAGCTTTCTAAAGCCATTACAAGGAGGATTTGAGATTGTTATTGCTACATAACAATTAAGGTATGATCTAAACCCTAATTCATATGTTAATATTGATTATCACATGCTAGATCTAGGGTTTATAGTCTTGGATGAATGCATGTACAATAGAGAAACCTAGATCCAAGCATTAGGGTCTGCATGAGCACATAGGATGTTCTTATGGCCTAAACCCATCAGTGGTATCAGAGCCTTGACTGGTTTCTATTGTATTGATGCATTGGTTATTTGTTCAAGCTTCAAAATCGTTTTTTTTGGCTCCCTGACTGATGAACTCGACGAGTTCCAATGTGGACTCGGCGAGTTGCTCCAACTCGGCGAGTCCATAGAGGAACTCGGCGAGTTCGAGCGTCAGAAAGAGGGAAATTCGGGATTTCTTGCTGTTTTGCTTGAGGATACTTGCCTTAATTGTTTTGGGTCTTTAATATTCGAATTTTATCTTATATTTGAGAATATCCTTGATTAAACAAAAGATAATTACCAATTGATTAGATAATAACTTCCTTATATGATTAAAGATTAATTATTTGTATTAATTGGGTAACTTATCTTGCAAGAAATTGAAATTAGGTCAAATTTAGATAATCATTAGATTAATTGTTTAATTTAAATTATTTGCTATTTGATCCTTGTGTTTTTGAAATGTTTCAAATACTTGCCCTCAAGTTTTGGAATTTAAATTTTGATTAAAAGGTTTGATTTGAAATATTTAAATTCTAAACCCTAATGTTTTGAAATGTTTCAAAACTTGCCCTCAAGTTTTGGAATTTAAAAGTTGATTAAAAGTTTAATTTAGAAATGTTAGATTCTAAAACCCTAGTATTGTTTTTGAAAAGTTCAAATCACACCCTTATGGTTTTATTAAATTAATTAAGTGTATAATTAAAAGAGAGTTAATAAATCCATAGTGATATGGTTTACATTTAATTAAATTAAAAGTATGTTTTATTAAATTAGACCACCTAGTATTTTAAAAGTGTAAAATACACCCTATACTATATATAGCATTAAAAGTCTAGTATTATATATATGTATGAGTAAACAGTCAGTCTTACCGTTAGTAGGCCTCATTCATGAAGCTAGTCTATAAGGGGTGTTTAAGGAAATTGCCTATAAAATGGCGATTGAATGGGTATCCACTCTTACCCACCGCACTCTTGACTAGTGGAGGGTCGTTAGCCGAACGGGTAGGATAGGGCAAACCCTTTCCATTAAAAGTATAATGAAGTATTAAGTAACTAAATGTCTTATACAAAATTCCCAATCTTAGTTACTTTAGACAAAAGTGAATTGATGCAATTCCATGAAATTACACTTTGTGCCCTTGCGAAGACATTAGTGGAGCGTGTGTGGCTAACCGGCACACTAATGGTACTAAGCAAAGGTAGCAAAGGGTGACTCATTGTTTGTCATAGTTCGGTGGAGCGTGTGTGGTTAACCGGCACATCGAATAGGTGACTGTAACATTGGGGGCACCATGTAAGTTTGCATGGTTATTCACACCCTGTTTTATGATCCTCGGCATCCCAGTCACAAATCGAGGGGCATATCGAGATTTAAGCATGCCATTGAAATGTTCAATGAATCTCAAAAGATCTAGGAATTTTCAATAGATTTAAAACTTTTCATGGTGGAAATTAGTGAATCGTCATTCACTTACCTTCAAATGTTCTACAATTTGGGTTACGGCATCCCTCTCCCAAGTTGTAGAGTATTGTGTTGGGTCCTAGCCTTAATATCTCATTTGGGTGATTTAATAAGGACTCAATCAATCAACTAACTTGAATTTTTCTCCCGTTTTGTAGATGTCAAAGTATGACAACTATGGTCTTCCCAAATCCCGTGGAACAAGCTTTTCACATGAAGATGATATTCCACGATTCGATAGAGGAACACGAGATCATGCTTCACTTCCTCCACCTCCTCCTATTGTTCTCCCTAACCCACAAGTTCAAAAGATTGAAAAGTTCAAACTCACTCAAGCCCTTTTGGTAAGTAAACATGAAGAAGGAAAGTCAGTGTGTGCACACGTCCTAGAGATGAAGTCCACATTGATAAGTTAAGAATGTTGGGGTCTGTTGTCTGTGAGGAGCTGGCTGTTGACTGGGTTCTTCAGTCACTTCCTGACTCATGTAGTGAGTTCGTAAGAGAGTACTATATGAGGAACCACGACGTAACCCTCATCGATCTCACCTATATGCTTATTGCTGCTGAATCAGCAATGATTTTGCGCACTGGAAAAGCAAAGTTGATTGATGGATCTGCCTTCCAGACCTCTATGGATATAGACAATGGCAACGAAAGGCATGCCATGATCGAAAAGTTTGATCATAAGAGAAAGGTAAAGTCAGTAGTAGTTCCGTGTGTTGTTCCAAAAGAGTCAATTTGCTTTTATTGCCAAGAGAAGGGGCATTGGAGACGAAGCTGCCCTATTTACCTAAGAGATCTAAGAGATGGGAGAGTCAAAACGTATGGCTCTACTTTAGGTAAAACCCATTAACTAACTCTTTTAAGTTCCTATTCTAGATTCTTAATACATAATGTGATAAGATTACATTTCGATGTCTTGTAGGATCGAAGAAAAGAGAGGAATCTTAAGGGAAGAAGTGAGCGGAATCTAATCGTGAAGAAATGGATTTCGATCGCATTACTTGAAGATTAGAATCTTAAGCTACTACTTGGAGTTAGAATAGATTGCTTAGGAATATTTAACAACATAGTTTTTCAGTTGAATTGCATTGTAAGGACAAATTTTTCCGCAATAATATAAATTTTGATTTTATATTATTTATTTATCCTTGCAATGGCGTGTATGAAAAATTGATGTAAGTTTCTATTATTAGCAATAATGGATTTGATTCTTAATTATGTTATTTGTGGAAAGGTCAAGAATTTACCAAATAGGGAAAGTTTCTCATCGCCCAAGTTTCAATTGGACAGAAACTTGGAATCATACAACTTGGTTGCATGATGAATGAGAAATTTCATATTTGGAAATTAGACTAATTCATTGACAAAGTGTCAAGTGAAGGACTAGGAGATCGAGTACACAAGGTTGTGTGTTGATCAAGTCCACCACAAGAGTAACAAAGATATTCATCATGATTTACTAAGGTTAAGTAAATATGATTATACTTATGAGATTAAGTGTAATTCTCAATTGATTGAAAGAGTTTCAATAAATAGCAGAACGAATAAGAAGAATCAAGTAGGCAAAAAGATAAAAGTTTCTCTATTCTAAGAAGAAGGGAGAGTACCTTTTTATTATGTTTTATGATATGTCTTAATGATTAAGAACCATATCTCAATTGATCCTCTAAGTGAGTCTTAGTGCAATTGTATGTCTTAGAAGAGGAATCAAGAATTAAAGAAATGGTTAAATCAAGAAGTCAATCATACTTCGTTCCAAAACCAAGTCTTAGAGTTAAGATTGTGAATTGAGTGACAAGTCTTAAGAAGGTTTATAACATTCATCAAATGTGAAATTTGAAAAGGTTTTCTTATTCTTGCACAATTGGAAAGTTGTGATGTCTTGGATAAGACAAAGACCAACTAGGGCCAATTTAGTGAAGTGTTTTGTCTTTATAAAAACTACACTAACTCTTGAATATTTGTTTGTCGAGAAATGTTTATTATATGTCAAGGAGTCAGTGGGAGTCTTAATGGTCTTGAAAAGTTTCAAGAACTAATCGAGAATAAACCTTATCGATCATCACTAGCACACGACTTGAGGTTTACAACCTATCGTGCTGACATTATTTTGTTTCTGTGCCATTCCAATTAAGTTAATTATGCATGTGAGTTCTATGAGTTCTCATTTGAACGCATAAAAGGCAAGCACCTTGATCAATGAAAAGTACGTTGATATGAAAGGGTGAGCTGCTTAACTACTTGGAAGACATGGTGGGCACTCGTGTTACCATAAGGCAAGAAATCAAGATTGAGAAAGTTCAGTCCATATGAGTTTGGATTTGTCGCAAACTTTGGTTTTGACAAATTCGCATGGATAGGAACACATACACCATTAAAATATAAGTGTCATAAGATTCCCTCCTTCATGAAAATGACTGTGAGGAAATGCTTTCACTAAGAGAGATTTTAAGAAGATAGTGATTGTGAAATTGTATTCTCGAATTCTATTATGGTTACGGCATCCCTTTCCATAATTCGATTGTGAGATTTGGCAATTAGTCTGGATTGTTTAGACACACATATGAGCTATCTAAGGCAAAGGTGTATAAGTTTAAGAAGCTTAGATAAAGGATTATCAAACCATTAGGTATTAGAAATATGAACTTCAGAAATTCAATAAGTATTGTTTTCTGGAAGTTCAGTTGTTTTCTAAAACATGTCAAAGCTAGTGGGAGCATAAGTGTTATGTTTATATGATAATAATCATCATGATAGTGGGAGCATAAATGTTGTGCTTGTATGATTATTAAGGCAAGTATTGCAAGTTAGCAATACTAATTATAGAAAACAAGAGTCATACTTTGCAAAGTCGTAAGGGTTGAATAGTTGTTTTGCTATAATTAAGGGAGAGAATATTGTACTTCGTTTCAAAATCTAAAGCTTAGATTGAGAAATTTTAATAAATTTAGTCAAAGGATACATAGTGTGTTCTTAAATTTCGATTATGATTACGGCATCCCTCTTCATAGTTCGAATTGTAAGAACGAGACACATAAAATATTATGGCAGAAGATGGATAAAGCATCATATCTTTATGTAAGACATTATGCATCGTGTTCCATACCCTTCGGGTATAGGATCGATTGCAAGTGCTATAATATTTGACCATTCTAAAATTTTCAAAATGTCTAGCACATTTAGAGGGAAAAAGGACTAGAATCGGTTTTGACTAAAATAATTAAACAACTATCAAAGAACGATCCAAAGCTCGCTGAGGATTGGTCGCTTGTGAGTAGTTGGAAGTATGGTATTGGATGACATTATTATGAATAGATAAGATTCTATTAAGAATGAATTGTCATATGCCAAATATGGAAATGTTTCCATATTGGGAGTTAGATATTAAGAATCTATGTCTAGATTAGAAACTTTTATGCAAGAAGGATGTTCAAAGGAATGTACTTTGAGTGAGAGACATCATATCTATAGAATTGTTTCTGATAGAGATTGGCCGAGTCTTGATGATTTTGAGCTGTGACTTTACGAAAGAATCATTGCATAAAATGTTAGAATCTAGCATAAGTAACAAGAATTTGATATTCTTATACTTGTGATAAGGATTGGGAGTTGTGAAATGAATATGATTGGAAATGTGTTCATTTGATCTATTTCACAAAGAAAGGACCATAAGTAAACATTGTGTGCATGCTGAGAGCATGAGACAAGTGTAGTAATAATTCAAGTAAGAAGTTGATTACCCGAAATAACAAATAATGAGTAATCAATATGGTGATTAAATAAAATATTTTATTTATACTCAGAGTTTGGGGCCATATGGGATTAGTATTATTCTTGTGTTTCACTTTGCATGTTTTGACTTCCTGAATAATTAAATTATTTCAGAATAATCAAATTATTCGAATGGTCCACAGTCGTTCATATGTTGGAAGTAGGTATGAATGAAGACTGTCATGAATTGGTTTGTAGATTGTCTAAAGTGTATTAGACATAAGCAAATGTTTGCTGCAACGTTCATGAGTGCTTATGAATATGATTTGAGCATTGGATTAAACCCACGCTCACTTGGATCACTTCATGGATTTTATCACGAGTGACTGGTGAGACGATAATATCTTATATTCTTGAAACCGAGATGTGTGAGTTGTATCTTGTGAGTCGGTTACACATTGATAATATGTAAACGCACCAGTAACTTGGTGTCATAAAACATATTGTTGTGTGTGATTCGGTAAGTGAGTGCAAGCAAGCATTGAATCAAAGTTTATCCGTTCCTTTTATCCAAAGTAGGATGAAAGCGATATCTGTGGGACCCTCGATGATTTAGTGATGACAACTAAGCGCTTGGCCAAGCCGGGACTAATTTGATGTGTTCAATTGTAGTCTGTTGTCAGTCGTCATAAATCGGAAATCGGGAAACAACACATAGACAGATAGAATGATTTAAATCCATGTCTCAGTCTATACGATATCTAGAATGGAGGAATATATGATCCCTTATCTAAAGGACACGCTTCTGATAGGATCAGAGTTGACAGCGGTTTTTTGAAAGCTACGATTGTAGATCAGGATCTGAAGTCATACGCAGAATAGTTATTAGACTTATCCAAGTGGGAGACTGTTGGATTAGTGTCTAAGTCCATAACTATTTTGGTATGTACTTGACCCGATGGTGCATGGTCCTTTTGGGTTGCCTTCACCAAAGCAACTTGATAGGATGAATTATGGAGAGAAAGGATTAATTATGATTTATTAATATATTATGAGAATAATATATTAAAGGAGAAATCATATTGTTTAATTAATATTAGTCAAGAATTAATTGATAATTAATTTTGTGGCTAAAAGAGATTAATTAAACTTAAGGGACTGGAACTGTAATTATAAGATAATTGCATTTGGGCTATGGATCACCTTGGAATAATAGGTTGGACGAATTCTATGGGGAAACCCATTAGAAATCGCCCAAGGGATATTCTAAAAGGGTCCATGGGCTGCTTAGGGCTTAAGCAGTCAGATTAGGGTTTCCTAGTTGAAAACCCTAATAGCCTACATGTATATATAGTACCCTTAAGCCCCAAAAACGTGGCTAAGAGTTCCACTAGGGTTTCCACACGTTTTGGGCAGCCTCCTCTTTCCTTATTCTTCATCCTCTTGCTCTTGGTGTTTGTGAGCCATTAGAGGAGTGACACTTGTGACTCTAAGCTTTCTAAAGCCATTACAAGGAGGATTTGAGATTGTTATTGCTACATAACAATTAAGGTATGATCTAAACCCTAATTCATATGTTAATATTGATTATCACATGCTAGATCTAGGGTTTATAGTCTTGGATGAATGCATGTACAATAGAGAAACCTAGATCCAAGCATTAGGGTCTGCATGAGCACATAGGATGTTCTTATGGCCTAAACCCATCACTCGTATCACCGCAAACCGCCGTCAGCCACCGCTGTGGTTCGTGATGAGGTTGCGTGTGCGTGTGGTTTCTTTCGAGAGAGAGAGTCACGAAGAACCACCATGGCGGTCGGCCATGGTGGCTCCCGCCGTCAACGCTGCTGGTGTCGCCGCTTCACGCCATCATCGCCGCCTTACGCCACCAGGTGGGTGGCTGGACTCCTTGTGTGAACAGAAGAAATATGTGTGTTGTGTTTATTATAGTGAAGTAGTGTTTGGGTGTTTTTTTGGCCGGAAAAGTCACCACCACCACTTACCACCACCGGCCACCACAAGGGTGATATGTGTGTGTGTATTTAGCATTAGTGTGTGTGTTTATTTTGGAGATTGGCATTGTAAATTGTAACAAAATGGAATAATGGAAAGAAATTCAAAACCACCACCGTGAGGTGGTGGCTGCCGCCTCCTGCCGCCACCGGCCGTCGTGTCTGGTGGCGGTGTGCCTTGTTTGGATTGTGACTCGTTTGGAATGTTTGGACAAAGGGACTAAAACCGTAATGGGCCTAATGATTCCTATTTGATCAAAAGACCTAGCTATTGGGGCTATTGGGCTAAGATGGGGTTGGAAACACTAATTAGGGTTTAGAAAACCCTAATATTGGTTTTATGGACTTGGACTTATCGGGACCCACATTTGGGCCATTGGAATGGAATTGTGTATTAAGTCCAATCACACTGTATGATTTATTTAGAAGAGTGATGAACTTAATGGATTAAGTCCTTAATGGGTTAAGTGAGAAATACTTAACCCTAATCGTCATTTTATGTGAAACCCTAATTTCACTTGGGTTTATTGTTGGGCCTTTCTATTGGGCCTTGATGATTGGGTTATTAATGGGCCATCCAAGATCAAGCAAATGGACTAGAATAATTAATGGGCTTTGAGGTAAGGCCCATATGAGGAGTTGGGCCCAATTTGGAAAATTGGGCCATAGATGGGCCATAGTTTGGGCCTTAATGATTATATGATATTGGGCCATTAGGATGTCAAATGTTGGACTGGAATAAATGGTTGGGCCTTAGAATAAGGCCATGTAAAGGTTTGGGCCCAATTTGGAAAATTGGGCCATATGTTGGGCTTTGACTCATAGTTGACTTTTGGGCCTTTGAATTGGGCCTTGGGCTGGGCTAAAGCTAAGTTAAGGGTAATGTAGTATTTTCCCCAAGTATGTACTTATGGTTATGAGTTGGAACCCAACTATTAATTGGGTGATGTTTGATATTGATAGTTCGAGAATCTGTCATCCAGCAGCTGGGATTGTGTCTACGGGACTTCAGCAGTGCCAGGTGAGTTATCCTCACTATATCAACAGGGTCTAAGGCACCAATGTTGACCCTTTTCGGATTTGTATCCGGGTTATTGCATGTTATGCTTATTGATTTACATCCTGGTAGTTAGGATGGTGATATGCTTAGTGACCTGGTTAGGTCGGTATCCTGGTATATAGGATGATGCTATGTTTAGTGACTTGGTTAGGTCGGTATCCTAGCATATAGGATGATGCTATGTTTAGTGACCTGGTTAGGTCAGTATCCTGGTATATAGTATGTTGCTATGATTGATGATCTGTTAGATCGGTTTGACTGTTATGTATATGCTAGTGTATGGTATTATGTGCACATGTTTGTTTGATTGAGGGTTGGGTTGAGGCGATCCTACTTTGTGCTGAAGGCCAACATACCCAGGGCAGTCCGGATAGACTACAGGCCTAGGTGGGCATGTTAGTCAGACCGAAGGCCCGACGAGCTGTCCGGATAGGCTGTAGGCCCTGCGAGGCGGTCCAGACGTACCGAAGGCTCGGAGAGCGGTCCAGGTAGACTGAAGGCCTGCGAGGCGGTCCAGTCAAGCTGAAGGCTCATTATGCATGTTGTTATGTATTTGTTATATGGTATGGTGATATTTCTATGGCGTTGGTATTTTGGGGGAACTCACTAAGCTTTGTGCTTACCGTTTCATTTTATTGTTTCAGGTGCTTCAGATATCTCGGCAAGGCAAAGGCGTGACCGTACACATCCTCGTGTGTTGGACTTATGGTTTCTGGGATACTCTGATTTTAAACTATTTTGAAAACATTTTGTAATAATTAATGGTTTATGGATCTTTGAAAAAGTTTTAAATTGGCTTGATTTTTATGGGTGTTACATGATAACAAGGAGAGCACTATTGAACACACAAATGACACCTTGAACTCTGAATGTGTTGCTTTTAACTCAGTTACTTCTAAACCTGCTGTTGGTAAATACAGGCCACCAAAACAAGCGAAACAGACAGCTTGTTGTATGTGTGCATGCGGGAACAATAAGAAACGAGGCAAGGGCACGCCACCAGGGGCAAGCAGAAACAACTTCCAGGTGAAGAAATAGACATGTTTCCATTGTGGAACACCTGGACACATTGCCAGAAATTATCCTAATCGCGCATACGTTCCCTACTACACACAAGGATGGCAGAACACGCCAAGAGGAAGATACCCCAAAAGAAGCCCTTCAAGGTCACAATCGCGCAATAGTGACTGGAACGTGCAAAAGGACAAGAATCCAACTCCCAAGAACAAGAAGGAAATGTCGGCCAAGAAGCAACATTCAAAAGATACTCTAGTGAAACCAAGACCACTTAGGTCAAAGCCATCTCGACGGCCAGCTTCAATTTCCAAAGCAAGTGACAAGGCACCCATCGGATTGAACAAGAAATGGGTTAAACATAATGTGACAACCTGAAAATTTTTACTTTAAAAGCCATTCAATTCAATCAAAGTCAGACTCGCTCCTGCTATCTTTTAGCTCTGTTTAGAGTCTGTTTGAGTGTTCTGAGCCTAGTACACTTAAGGAATGAGTGTTAGAATGTACCTGCTAGAGACACTGTTCAACAAATCAAGCTTTAACCTCATCAAAAAGAGTTCACGGCCACAACACTTGAGTTTACGGCCGTAAACTCAAGGTGGGCCGTAAACTCCTCCATAAGTACTCATATCCTTCACTTTTCATTCATTATCTCATTCCACCTCAAGAACACTTGATTTCTCTCTCAAGTATCATCCCGATTTTCATCCTAGATCATCGAAAGTTGTAAGTGTTCTTCCTTGATTTGTTGATACATCTCTTAATCTAGTATCATCTAATGATTTCATCCATGGAAATCATCTTTTCTTAGATCTTCAAGAAACACCAAAAACACCAAGAACACACACTAGTGTTCTTGGACCTTAATCACCATTTCAAGCCTCTATATCGTAAGTACTCTCTCCTTAGCTTGTTATCTAGTTGAAACAACTGATTAGAGTCTTGAAATCATCAAGAATGCAAGACCAAAAGGAGTTTACGGCCAAGCCATCTCCCATGGCCGTAAACCCCTATAAGGGTGCCATTTTGGCCATAAACCCTCCTAGATGAAAAGCTTGTGATCTAGAACCCTTCCTTGATGAAAATAGGACCTTAAACCACACTCATTTGCATAATGACCATGAGTTTACGGCCGTAAACTCCTTGCCTGGCCGTAAACTCATCAAAAGCCTCCATTATGATGATCTTTATCATCCTTGTGTAGAGCAATGGTCCTTCAAGTTTCCCTATCCTTCAAACACCCTCTTATGCATGTTTGACCATGAGTTTACGGCCGTAAACGCCCTTAACCATAAACCCATGGCCGTAAACTCATGATAGTGCCATTCCACTTTCCTTAGTTGAATCACATGTAATTCCAACACTTGGTCAAAGTGTTTCCTAGTCCCGTGAGGTGTTTGCATGCATTTGGTTGCTTCAAAACACTATATTTATGTCATTATATGCCATTATATGTCATTTAGGATTTGTTAAGTCTCGGGACTTCATTCGTGGAGCTTCTCATCCTTACCCACATATTCGTTTGAATCACCCACATCAGGTGAGTTCATACCCCTACATTTTATCACTTTTCATTGTTTTAAGGGGGGGGGGATACAAGTCTAAACACAAGAAATTGTGTTTATTATAAATAAAACTCTTTAAATGTTGTAAATGACATCAAGTCATCAAAATGCTTTTAAATATAAATAAACTCTTTTGAATATTGGAAAAATGCTTTTAAATGGTTATTAAACTCTTTTAAATATTAGGAAATGCTTTTAAATGTTTTATAAAATCTTTTAACATATATTTGTGTATAATTGATGTCTATATAGATATAGTTATATAAGTAGTGTTTAAAGGACTTAGGACTGACTACTAGCTTTATTTCCTTTTCCTTGTTTGTATGTGGACTTAGGGTACGGTTGTTTGTCCGAATGTCGTTTAAATATTAGTTATATATTATGTATATGTATGTAGATATAAAAGTTCTAGAAGTCAGTTCAATACCTTGGGTAGCAAGGGTATTCTTTAAGGAGAAGTCAGTTCAATACCTGGGTTAGCAAGGGTATTCTTTCAGGATCAGTCAGTTATAGAGAACTTACTAGTAAACTATAAGGAGTATAGTTTAGAGAGTCAATGCTTATCACATGATAGATCATTGAAGTCATAGCAATACATAGAGATCTAATACTTGTTAGTCTTATCTATTCAGAAAGTACGAACAGTAATACGAACTAAATATAAGGAACTCAAAAAGGTACATCCTTCATTGTACCAGAAACCAGATATATCGTTTAACATGGGTATGCGAGCATTGTACCACGACACCCTTCATGGTGGGTACGCGCGCATAGTACCAAAACCCAAACATAAAATGAACATAAGTAGTAGTTTTTGTGATTGCCTAGTATATACACACAAGTTGTGTACAATGAGAAACTGATAGACGGTTGAATGTGTGAACTCTGTTTTGCTTTCCTTTTCCTTGTTTGGATGTGGGGGTACGACAGGATCGCACAATCAATTGTCCGTCCGTTTTTGATTATGTATAATAAGTATGTACTATGTGAATCACAGGATAGTCTTTTCAAAGAGTATTCAAAGAACAATTCAGAGGAACACAATGATCATACTATAGTCTTTTCATAGTATATCTATTATACTATGAACTGAGACTGAACTTGCTATTACATAGCATAATATCCAATACAAAGAATGGTTTTATGAGATATAAAACTAAGTATACTATTCCATAGTATATTTATACATTTGCTAAGTCGCACTTTTGGAAAGTTAAATCTAAGTATTCCATATCACAGTACGCCAACCTTCAGTAGAACGGTTTTAGGGGATAAAACCACAGTTCAATAACAGTTAGGGAATATGGGATTTCCTAGGTTCAATGGTAACATTTTCTAGGTATTCTAGTAACATCTACTAGGTATTCTAGTACATTATAAAGGATTCGTAAGAAGGTTAATGTCATGATCTCCTCGCTTATACATTCCCGAGTTATATATAACGAAGATCTGGTAGACAATAGAATGTGAGATTTCTAACTTAGTTTCTTTTCCTTGTTTGGATGTGAAACTAGGGTAGAGTCCCACAATTTATTATCTGCCAAATCTTGATTATATCATAACGTGTATAAGTTAAGTTTTCATGGACATTAATTCATCACTTTGTCAGAATCAGTAAAACATAGATTACTTTTAATTAGAACTATAATCCTTTAGTTTATACGTAAGATTATATATAATGAAGACCAGATAGATTGGAGAATGTGTGAACTCAGTTTTACTTTCCTTTTCCTTGTTTGGATGTGGGGGTACGGCCGAATCACACAACCGACTATCCGTCTCGTATTGATTATATGCAATTAGTATAAACTAAATGATTATAGAGGGAATTGGTTCAGTATCACTTTACTTTAAGGAAACATAGGGTTTCTTGTCAATCTTTCAAACTTGTTCAATTGTCAAAGAAGTTTCTTACTTTAAACTAAATCTTATGCACTCACCAGCTTTATAGCTGATACTCGCTTTCAAAATACTTGTATTCTCAGGAATATATTAAGACAGGTATCCGCACCGGAGTTCATGAAGACGGAGCTGTAGTTTCTCGTCTTATCTTTTGATACTATTATATTATAACAACATGTAATGTTTTGAACTCGATGTAAACACTTTTACATCTATACTAAAGAATGTTGTTGCTTTGATTACTATCATTCAATTGTTGTGATACTACATATGACGTCCTCCACCCCCGAACGTTTCCGCCGTTCCGGTTCTGGGGTGTGACAGATTGGTATCAGAGCATTGTTTATAGTGAACTAAGTATATCAACCTATAAAATATATACAACTATAAATACAATGGGGCCGAAGTGCTCTGTCTAAAAGTATACTTATAAATATAACAATATTATCGAGAAGTATACATGCTTACTTATATACATACTAGAATAAGTATCACAAGTAGAACAGAACAAAAGTATTTAACTGTTGGGCACAACAGTCAAACCTGAGCAGTTATGTAATCATATCTGGGATCAATATAGCCTGATCAACTATATTTATTTGAGATATGGTGAATGTGTGTTCGGGAATGATAGTGGTGTTGCGACAAACCTAAAACTTACCAAATTCTAGGTCCAAAGAATTCTTTAGAACAAAACATAAAGTAAAATACTATAGGGGTATTTTAGGATACTATCCAATAACAATACTAAAAGTGTACAATAACAAGACACTTAAGAATCAAACACAAAATAGAGATACTATAGGAGTATCTTAAATAACTATAATTAATTATGTGAGAATTAAAAGACCCTTACTGATCGGTCTATAATTTCAGAGTGGATACATCCTAAAGTTATATATAATAAAGATCTCATAGACTTAGAATGTGTGGTTTCGCTTTACCTCATTTTCCTTGTTTGGATGTGGATTTAGAGTAGTATCACATATTCGAATGTCTATTAGATCCGAGTTATATCTAATTTGTATACACTATGTGATTATAGAAAGACTCAATAAGGATCTCAAGTTAAAATTTAGTACCAGAAATAGATTAAGTATTCTCATAAGATTCTTTAGACATTCCCATTCTCGCACCGACAACTTAGCTAGAGACACTAACTCACTAGGATAGTCAACAGAGGAGTCAAGGAGGAACAGAGAGGAAACCACTCGCAAGTCATGCGAGGTAGCAGAAAACCTTACGCGTCGCTCTAATAGCTAATAGACCAATACGACCTAGTGAGTTAGTGAATACACTACTCACACTACGTGGTAGGCTTAAAGTCTTTATAATTACAACCCGTTAATTCCAGTAAATCAGATCATAGGATTTCAGTTAGGGATAACCATAACCATAAATTCATAAGTCTATCGACCTCTGTTATGAACTGTTTGCAAGCCACTCAGAAAATCTAGTTATCCCTATATTATCTTTTCATCTATTTAGATAAAAGATGCCTCCCAGAAGAAATCCTAGACGTTTTAACACCCAAGCAATGGGAAATCCACCACCGCCACCACCACCACAATTCGATGCTGCAATATTACAGGCAGCAGTCATAGCTGCAGTATCCGCAACCATGGAATGCTACAACGCAACGGTTACCAACGAGACGGGTGACGGTATTATCGCCCATAACCATGTGCATCAGAAAGAATGTTCCTATAAGGAATTCAGGAACTGCAAACCCAAAGCTTTCGATGGAACTGGAGGAGTCCTTACTATGATGCAATGGTTTGAGAGGACAAAATCAGTCTTCGAGATCTGTGAATGTACGGAAAGAAGTAGGGTAAAATTCGCTACTTGCACTTTCACAGAAAGAGCCCTCACATGGTGGAATGGTCATGTGAAGTCACTGGGTCTGACAGTGGCAAATTCAATGGGTTGGGAGAACATGAAAGAGCTGACGAGGGAAGAATACTGCCCCAAAGGCGAGATACAAAAGCTAGAGGAAGATCTTTGGAATCTCACAATGGCTGGGTCTGATATAGTGACCTACACTAATAGATTTAGTGATCTAACGGCACTATGCCCAGAGATGGTTACTCCTGAGAGTAAGAAGATAGATAGATACATCTGGGGATTATCTCCTCCGACGCAAGGAGATGTTTTATCATCCAATCCAATCACTTTCGATAGTGCCAAACGCTTGGCACAGAGGCTCGTTGACCATGAAGCCGGTCAAGGCGTTATTACCCTGATTTCTGAGTCATTAAAGGGGGATGCCTGCAAGCGAAAGTCTTGGAATGATAAGAAAAGGAAATCAACACAGAAGGCGAAGATTAATGCTGCTATAACTCCTGTTAACCCAACAACTGCCAATAATTATGCTGGAACACTTCCGAAGTGTGACAGGTGCTCATTTCATCACACCGGAGCGTGCCGAGAGATGCATTGTAAAAATTGCAACAGAAAGGGGCACACTGCTCGTTTCTGTAGGGCATCGGCACAACCTATCTCCCAAGTCCCTGGCACCGGATTCAGCCAGGCTTGCTATGGGTGTGGCGAAACGGGGCACATGAAGAGGGATTGCCCAATAACAAAGAACTCTGGCGAAGATGGAAGGATACTAATGATCACCGCCGCAGGAGAGACTACTCCGGATCCACGTTGAAATTCTGGTACGTTCCGTAGCGATAATGTTAGACTTATAAACTTTTAAAAACTAGTGCAACTCGAGTCATATCGTTCTGCGAGATCCCATCGGTTCTAGGGACTCTCGTGCTGCTTATACTTGCTTTTTGCAGTATACCTTTTTCGCAGCTGTAGTATCATAGATGAAACTAAAGTACTAAAACTCTTTCATAGGTTGCACAGTTGTGTTTTTGTAACACCTTTCTGAACTAGTCTAACGCCAGTTATTCCGAGTAGTCCGACATTGTCATTTGACTTGAGTCGATTCGATCCTCACAGTGCCAGTTTCGTGCGAAAATTCTTTTCCCCGTAATCGACTTTCTAGCGAAGACGTCGTTCCAAAACTCCAAGGTACTCATTCGTAGAGTGCCTTATGATTCGTAACTTTCCCGAAGTAACCTCAGAAAACCTCCCGGGAATACCACTCGTACAGTACGTCAAGTCCAATACCAAGGACCCATAAGGTTAATCTATCGCAGAAGAACGTATACACAAGGGTGGTACATAATCAAGGTTCTACAGGCTTAGAATTAATGATTCCGCTTTAACTTCTTTTCCTTGTTTGGATGTGAGCTTAGAGAAGAATCATTTATTCGACTGCTTTTTCAATCTTAATTATATACGACTCGTATACACGAGGTTGCGATTGATGAACCTAGTATGAGTTCTATTATGAACTTCAGGACGGAGACTGCTCAAGATTACGAGTGATCGTGCTGCCATGCGAATAAACTTAGAAGCCAAACTAAGACCTTCCCACCGACCAGGACAAGAGATGCAGACGGAACAGAATTACCTATCCTTTTCATAATTCATGAGTATTCACGTTCGAATCTGAATTTCGGGACGAAATTCCCTTTAACAGGGGGATGATGTGACAACCCGAAATTTTTTACTTTAAAAGCCATTCAATTCAATCAAAGTCAGACTCGCTCCTGCTATCTTTTAGCTCTGTTTAGAGTCTGTTTGAGTGTTCTGAGCCTAGTACACTTAAGGAATGAGTGTTAGAATATACCTGCTAGAGACACTGTTCAACAAATCAAGCTTTAACCTCATCAAAAAGAGTTCACGGCCACAACACTTGAGTTTACGGCCGTAAACTCAAGGTGGGGCGTAAACTCCTCCATAAGTACTCATATCCTTCACTTTTCATTCATTATCTCATTCCACCTCAAGAACACTTGATTTCTCTCTCAAGTATCATCCCGATTTTCATCCTAGATCATCGAAAGTTGTAAGTGTTCTTCCTTGATTTGTTGATACATCTCTTAATCTAGTATCATCTAATGATTTCATCCATGGAAATCATCTTTTCTTAGATCTTCAAGAAACACCAAAAACACCAAGAACACACACTAGTGTTCTTGGACCTTAATCACCGTTTCAAGCCTCTATATCATAAGTACTCTCTCCTTAGCTTGTTATCTAGTTGAAACAACTGATTAGAGTCTTGAAATCATCAAGAATGCAAGACCAAAAGGAGTTTACGGCCAAGCCATCTCCCATGGCCGTAAACCCCTATAAGGGTGCCATTTTGGCCATAAACCCTCCTAGATGAAAAGCTTGTGATCTAGAACCCTTCCTTGATGAAAATAGGACCTTAAACCACACTCATTTGCATAATGACCATGAGTTTACGGCCGTAAACTCCTTGCCTGGCCGTAAACTCATCAAAAGCCTCCATTATGACGATCTTTATCATCCTTGTGTAGAGCAATGGTCCTTCAAGTTTCCCTATCCTTCAAACACCCTCTTATGCATGTTTAACCATGAGTTTATGGCCGTAAACTCCCTTGGCCGTAAACCCATGGCCGTAAACTCATGATAGTGCCATTCCACTTTCCTTAGTTGAATCACATGTGATTCCAACACTTGGTCAAAGTGTTTCCTAGTCCCGTGAGGTGTTTCCTTGCATTTGGTTGCTTCAAAACACTATATTTATGTCATTATATGCCATTATATGTCATTTAGGATTTGTTAAGTCTCGGGACTTCATTCGTGGAGCTTCTCATCCTTACCCACATATTCGTTTGAATCACCCACATCAGGTGAGTTCATACCCCTACATTTTATCACTTTTCACTGTTTTAAGGGGGGGGGGATACAAGTCTAAACACAAGAAATTATGTTTATTATAAGTAAAACTCTTTAAATGTTGTAAATGACATCAAGTCATCAAAATTCTTTTAAATATAAATAAACTCTTTTGAATATTGGAAAAATGCTTTTAAATGGTTATTAAACTCTTTTAAATATTAGGAAATGCTTTTAAATGTTTTATAAAATCTTTTAACATATATTTGTGTATAATTGATGTCTATATAGATATAGTTATATAAGTAGTGTTTAAAGGACTTAGGACTGACTACTAGCTTTATTTCCTTTTCCTTGTTTGGATGTGGACTTAGGGTACGGTTGTTTGTCCGAATGTCGTTTAAATATTAGTTATATATTATGTATATGTATGTAGATATAAAAGTTCTAGAAGTCAGTTCAATAACTTGGGTAGCAAGGGTATTCTTTCAGGAGAAGTCAGTTCAATACCTGGGGTAGCAAGGGTATTCTTTCAGGATCAGTCAGTTACAGAGAACTTACTAGTAAACTATAAGGAGTATAGTTTAGAGAGTCAATGCTTATCACATGATAGATCATTGAAGTCATAGCAAACATAGAGATCTAATACTTGTTAGTCTTATCTATTCAGAAAGTACGAACAGTAATACGAACTAAATATAAGGAACTCAAAAAGGTACATCCTTCATTGTACCAGAAACCAGATATAAAACGGCTACCCGGGCACGGTACTGTACCTTCGTTTAACATGGTTATGCGAGCATTGTACCACGACACCCTTCATGGTGGGTACGCGCGCATAGTACCAAAACCCAAACATAAAATGAATATAAGTAGTAGTTTCTGTGATTACCTAGTATATACACACAAGTTGTGTACAAGGAGAAACTGATAGACGGTTGAATGTGTGAACTCTGTTTTGCTTTCCTTTTCCTTGTTTGGATGTGGGGGTACGACAGGATCGCACAATCAATTGTCCGTCCGTTTCTGATTATGTATAATAAGTATGTACTAAGTGAATCACATGATAGTCTTTTCAAAGAGTATTCAAAGAACAATTCAGAGGAACACAATAATCATACTATAGTCTTTTCATAGTATATCTATTATACTATGAACTGAGACTGAACTTGCTATTACATAGCATAATATCCAATACAAAGAATGGTTTTATGAGATGTAAAACTAAGTATACTATTCCATAGTATATTTATACATTTGCTAAGTCGCACTTTTGGAAAGTTAAATCTAACTATTCCATATCATAGTACGCTAACCTTCAGTAGAACGGTTTTAGGGGATAAAACCATAGTTCAATAACAGTTAGGGAATATGGGATTTCCTAGGTTCAATGGTAACATTTTCTAGGTATTCTAGTAACATCTACTAGGTATTCTAGTACATTATAAAGGATTCGTAAGAAGGTTAATGTCATGATCTCCTCGCTTATACATTCCCGAGCTATATATAACGAAGATCTGGTAGACAATAGAATGTGAGATTTGTAACTTAGTTTCTTTTCCTTGTTTGGATGTAAAACTAGGGTAGAGTCCCACAATTTATTATTCGCCAAATCTTGATTATATCATAACGTGTATAAGCTAAGTTTTCATGGAAATTAATTCATCACTTAGTCAGAATCAGTAAAACATAGATTACTTTTAATTAGAACTATAATCCTTTAGTTTATACGTAAGATTATATATAATGAAGACCAGATAGATTGGAGAATGTGTGAACTCAGTTTTACTTTCCTTTTCCTTGTTTGGATGTGGGGGTACGGCCGAATCACACAACCGACTATCCGTCTCGTATTGATTATATGTAATTAGTATAAACTAAATGATTATAGAGGGAATTGGTTCAGTATCACTTTACTTTAAGGAAACATAGGGTTTCTTGTCAATCTTTCAAACTTGTTCAATTGTCAAAGAAGTTTCTTACTTTAAACTAAATCTTATGCACTCACCAGCTTTATAGCTGATACTCGCTTTCAAAATACTTGTATTCTCAGGAATATATTAAGACAAGGATCCGCACCGGAGTTCATGAAGACGGAGCTGTAGTTTCTCGTCTTATCTTTTGATACTATTATATTATAACAACATGTAATGTTTTGAACTCGATGTAAACACTTTTACATCTATACTAAAGAATGCTGTTGCTTTGATTACTATCATTCAATTGTTGCGATACTACATATGACGTCCTCCACCCCCGAACGTTTCCGCTGTTCCGGTTTTGGGGTGTGACACATAACTACAGATGGGTACCAAAGGTTCAATCTCCCAAATCTTCTAATGATTCTAATATTTCTACATCTTCTGTTTGTGATAAGCAGGATATGTCATGGGAGAGAGTACCTTGCACAGATGATAAAGGTCAACCCAGTTTCAAAATGGACTGGGTTCCAAAGACCAATTAATCCTACACTTTGTGCTGGAGCAGCTATGGAGGCATATCATCAGACTTCGGTTTGTTGGTAGTGGCTGTTCCAAGCACATGATAGGGGACATCTCTCAATTGTACATCATTCAGAACTTTAAGTGAGAGTATGTGTCCTTTTTGGGAAAGGAAGAAAGGAAAGGATCACACATGGGGTTTGTGCTTAACAATGTGAAGAATTTTTGGATCTATTCTGAGATTGAAATATGCGTGCTGTTCTCAGATCATCTACATGCATCTTCAATTGGTGTCTTACGGTTTGAGTTTTATTCCCGATTCTTGTGAGTTTTTCTTAAAATGATTCGTTTCAAAGACAAATTTCTTTTTAATTTTGCGCATTTATTTTATTTCTTCCCAATGCTCAAATTATAGGGGGACAAATTAAAAAAAAAAACTAGAAAAAACAAAAATTACAAAAATATGTTTTTCTTTGGTAGGTATTATTTGGGAAGTGATATGAAGGCTAGTGCTAAAGGGCAATCTGAAATTCGTGTAATGCACTAAAGCCGAATTGTTTAGACTTTGTGTTCAATGTGCTGGTAGGCACGAAGCGTTCAAAAGGACTAGACTTAGATTGGCAATGAAAGGACTTGACAGTATGGACTTAGATAGTTTCATTTGGACTGACAATACGAAGCTTGGGTAGATTGAGCAGTGAGATAAACATGGGAACCTGCGAGATACATTAAAGTTAATTATCTAGAACTGTGGCTTAACATTTCCTCGATGTATGGACTTATGTCCTTAATTCCGGTACTGATAGGGCAAATGAGGGGTTCTGATAAAGTAGGTCTGTAGGAAATTATTTTCTTGTTTTCTATCTGTCAGTCATATGTTGCCTCCTCTGCGTGATTAGAACATATCCGACCTGGAATGCAACATATGCAACTCTATCTCTATGAATATCCTAATCTATGAAATTCTTTCTATCTGTTAGTCATATGATGTCCCCTCTGCGTGATCGAAAGATCCGACCCGGGACACAGCATATGCATCCTACTATCTCTCTAACCCTCTATCTATGTTAGTCATATGTTGTTCCCTTTGCATGATTGGAAAACATCCGACCTGGGATACAACATATGCACTTCTATATCTGACTTCTTTCTTTATGATTAAATACTCACCTAAAGTAAGGAGTTCTTTGGAAGTTCTTGATTACCAGGGTATGTCGGGAAGTGGGAAACGCGTTCTAATTCATCTAAAATTGAACTACTTAAAAGGTTGTCTGTAGATCTCGCTGTTGAATTTAAGTGGACAACAATATCCTTGGTCGTCGTCAGCTAAATGATCCATTTAAGAATATAGGTGCAAATGTCTTGTCTCGTATAATCTGTCCAATTTGTCAAATATCCTTTGTGTTTAAGTGCACCACAATACCAGTGATTGACCAGATCTAAGCATGCAGGTGTGTGCTGATAAACGATATTGAATTGTCTGACAACTTTGATCCCAAATCAGTCTTCAATTTAGCTATTATTTTTGTTTTTTTGTTAAATTTGTTCATAGTTTTCCTCTATGCACAAATTTAGGGGGAGAATTAAAAATTTTAACAAACAAACAAAAATCAGAAATCCAAAAATCCAAAAATATTGTTATTTCTGTTTTATTTCTTTTTCAGAAAAATATAAAAAATCCAAAAATAATTTTTGTTTCTGTTTTATTTTTTTAGAAAATATGAAAAATCTAAAAATATTGTGTGCTAAGTTTTCTTTTAGTTTTGTTTTTATCTTAAGTTTTTCTTTGTCTTGAAAAGTGAATTCAGATGTAGATGAGACTCATGGAGACTGTATCGAGATTTTCTGAGCCAAAGCTTCATCCGTGATTGTCGAAGAATTCTCATTCGAAGGAACAAGAAATGAAGATTATTCTTTCAACATTCAATCTTTCAACCCCAGAAGCAAGGTGAAGCTGTACTTGAAGATTATGTGACAGATTGCATTGAAGCCTCCTCAATCAATTTGCTGCTATCTATGTACCTGCTGAAGTGATCCAGAAGATTCGTTCTCTCTGTTATTCTCTCTGAAGACTCTCAAGCTGAAAGCAACAATTTTCAAGAATCTCTACATGATGCCTCCACACCCACGTGCGTTCAATTTCAAATTTTGAAGAGAAGCCCAAATGTTCAAGATGAAGTCACTTACGTAGAAGATTCATTTGTTCATCTTGAAGCTGTGAAGAAATCGAAGATAAACGCTGAAGCCAAGCTCACAGAGTGAATACTGAGAAGAAATGCAAGCTACAAACCTAGGGGGAGTTTGTTGGGTCAAAAAGAAAAGAAAGCTATAAACCAAGGGGGAGATTCTTGGGTCAAAAATATGGTTTATACTTTACTTTTCTAGGCTTTAATAGTTTTCGGTCAAGGGCCGAAAACTTATTGGGTTTATTTGTAGCTTGGACCAAAAACCCATGTGTTTTCGGTCTAGCATTGGGTTTACGGTTGGGTGGCGTTTACGGTCCATGTGATGTTTACGGGCTGTATAGTGTTTGCAGTTGTAAACGTGTTTACGGCTACTGTTCCCTATAAATAGTGTCAGTAGATATCAGATGGAGGAGAGAGTTTAAGGTCAAGTGTGTGCGTAAATCAAGGTGTTCTAGAGAGAGAAACTAGAGAGAAGAAGAATGTGTGTGTGTGTGGATCTTATGTGTATGGAACATCATTCATATTATTGAATACACCATAGATTCATCAAGTTCTTCTTCTTCTTCTACTCGATTCTATCTTGCATCATCCACTTAATTGGGATTCTGCACCATCAAGTGGATCTGATTGATACATCAAGCTAATTTTTGGGACCTACAGTTTATGTATCTTTATTTATTTACTTACTTATTTATTTATTTTTTGGCTTTTGGCTGTTTTAAATTTTTATGTAGTTGGTCAGATTTTTAATTATTATTTATATTCTAATTTCATAATAAAAATAGGCCCGTCCACCCCATCCATTCACAACCATCACCACTATATCTGCTGCCGGAATCCTAGTCAAAAGCCTAGCTTAACTGAAGAACTAGAATACGTCCCTATATATATACATATATATATATATATATATATATATATATATATATATATATATATATAGAGAGAGAGAGAGAGAGAGAGAGATATGATATGGGGAGGGTTAGCTTCGATAGATGACGTTTTTCTGGCAATAATGGATATGGTGATGAAGATGAATGTCGACAGTGGGATAGAGGTGGTAATCTGTGGTTCTAATAAGAGAGAAGATGACGACGGTTATGGAGAATGAGTAGGTAGACGATTTTGCATCTAGAAAGATGACAGTCAGAGAAAAAGAAGACATTGACAGTAGCAACGAGTCTGGAAAAAAAGAAAAGGCAATGGTGATGGTTGGATAGAGAGGCGGTGATGACGAACAACAAGCTATGTTGGAAGAGTGATTATTAATGGTGGTAGCTAATGTCAAAGATGGAAAGGGATAGAAGAGCATGGAGATGGAGAGAGACAAAGAGGGGAGGGAGATAGTTAGAGCTTCTCCAACCACAAACACAAAAACAATGATGATTTAACACCAAAAATGGTGTATTCATTCCAACCAACCTTTAAAATGATGTTTTTAGAGGCATTTCATTCTTGGCCTTTATATTTGGTGTTATAAAGGAGTCTACATAAAAGTAGTGTGATATTTAAAGGTTGGTTGGAGTGAAAATGGCCTCTAAAATGATGTTTTAGAGGTTCATTGGAGTTGGCCTAATAGAAATGAACATTGTAATTTCATAAGGTTTTATTAGGAATATAGCGGTGGTTGAAATCACCTCGTCAATCCTCTACCATTAGCTATGATGTAACACTAGTTTTTCAGAATGGATTAGTTGGTGACTTAAAGGAGTCAAATGTATGGTTTTTGATGAAAACCGTAAGCCACAAATTAGTGCGTGGTATGCCACGACGTGGCTTGGCATCCAGGGAACATGTGTTTTATTGGTTACTACAACGTGGAAAGTAGTGTGCCACAATGTGGTGAAAGTAGCAGCCCAAGCCCATGGATTTTAGGGTTTCTCTCATATTAATCATCTTAATTCATGAATTATGTCTTCACCATCATCCTCCATCTCTTCATTTTAAAACCCTAGCTTCCATGAATGAATATGAGCTTGTTTGCATGATTTAAGAGCTTGTTCTTGGATTTGGTGAAGCTTGAGGAAGGAGGAAGTTTTATTGGTGAAAGGAAGCAAGGAGCTAGCTTAGATCCATCACTCTCTTTTGATTTCTGAGTTATTGAAGGTATAAAGTTCATACCTTTAACTTTGTTCTTCATATTTGAAGTTTGAGTTCAGTTTGGTTGATTTCATTCCCTTCAATGGATGTTCTTGAATATTGAGGAACTCTGACGCTTGTTGTGGCTCTCAAATGGTCATTAGGTTTCTAAGAATGAGAAAAGAGTAATGTTTGGTACCATCTTGTGTTCTTAAGCAAGTTTTGGACATAATAAGGACTTAGAATTGTAGATCTTACCTTGGAGTGAGGTCCCAATGGATAAAGTTGGAAACTTTATCCAAGTCAATAAGAAGGATTAGATCTGAAGCTTTATCCTTAATTCGTAAGGATTAAGCTCTTAATGAAGAATTGTAGAATCTTCCAGTAACCACGACGTGGCCAAGGAATGACCACGACGTGGTGGAGTCCAGCTTCGTGATAGTTTTTTCCGAATATGCCCACGGCATGGATAAGGAGGGTCAATAACCTGGAAATGTCATGTATGACGTCTATTTTGCCTTGTCATCGCCACGACGTGGCCAATAGGTCCTCACGTCTTGGTGGTTGTTGACTTTTGTTGAATGTTGACCGTTGATTTTGACTAGTTTGACTTGGGGTCAAACTTAGAGGATTTGGGTTGTCGATTGTCGATTCATCTCTTTGGGTGTTATTTGGTTCGAGGGATTGATTAATGGAAGGTGTGAAAGTGTTGTTGTGCTTCTTCGGTTCTTCAGCTCAGGTCATGTATCCCATTATATATCCTCTTTATGGTAGGATAAAGGTACTATTAGTGTATAGGTATGCTAGTTGACTAGGATAACTCCTTGTTATGTTTGGTTAGTGTAACTGAGGAAGGGAAGTTATCAGGATTGTGTATGATTGACCATCGAAGGACTTACTTGATTAGTAGCCAATGGTAGTGTAACTAGGGAAGGCTAGTTACCAAGGGTATGTGATATGCTAGTATATGTTATGTGTTTATGATAAATGAGTATGATACATAAAAATGAAATGTTCCATAATGGGAGTTGGATATTAAGAATCTATGTGTAAGTTAGAAACTTTCATGCAAGAAGGATGTTCAAAGGAATGTACTTTGAATGCGAGACTTCGTATCTGTGGAATTGTCCTGTAACAATCTCCAGTGGAGTAATTTGTAATATCATTGTCCAAGTCTCTGTGACTTTGGTGCATTGACATTACAAAAGGATCATCGCATGATAGTTTAGAATATAACACATTCTAATAGTGGCAATAATTTCGTATTCTTACACTTACGATAAGGATTTGGAATTGTGAAATAAGTGTCATTGGAAATGTTTACAATTGATATATTTCACAAAGTAAGGACCATAGATAAACATAGTGTGCATGCTTGGAGCATGGGATGGCTATTGTTTTAATTCAAGTATTAAGTTGATTAGTCGAAACATTATACAATAAATAATGTGTAATCAATATGGTGAATAAATAATAAGTGTTATATTTATATTCAAAAGTTTTGAAACCATATTGGATTCGATTATTCTTGTGTTTCACTTTGCATGTTTTACTTCCCGAATAAGTAGGTTATTCAAACATCCAGAGTCAATCATACTTTGGAAGTAAGTAATGAGGTAAGACTGACATGGATCTGACTGTAGATTGTCTAAGTGTTTAGACATAGCACAAGTTGTTGGATTAGGTGTCTAAGCCCATAACTATAATTGGTATGTACTTGACCCGATACAAGCATGGTCCATTTGGGTTGTAACACTCTGGAACAATTTGATAGGATGGATATTTGAGAAATAGGTTAGTGTGCTTTATTAATATATTATAAGTATAATATATTAATTGAGAAATCATATTATTTAATTAGTATTGATCAAGAATTAATTTGGAATTAATTTAGTGATCAAAAGAGACTAATTAAATTAACGGGGACTGATTGTGTAAATCAGTGATATATATAGTTTGGGCTAATGATCCATATTGATTATTAATGGACTAAGTTCATGTAAGACTCCATTAAGAGTTAGTCCAAAGGGCTTATCATATGGATTATCGGATTAAGGCCCAAGGAAGTGGATTAGGGTTTAACTCTTGGATTCTACACTATATAAATGTAACCCCTAAGCCAAAAATCGTGCACTAGCATTTCCAAGAAGCTCTAGATGATTTTTGTGTCTCCAAACCTCTCTCTCAAATTCCTCCTCTTGTTCTTGGTTTGTTATAAGACATTTGAGGAATCACAGTTGAGGTGCTAGGCTCTTGAAAGACCAATTCCTACAAGCTACAACAAAGAGGTAATCTTCTAACTTACTTTTATGATTCATATGTCAAATTGTATGCTAGTTTTAGGCTTCATGCTTTGGAAAAATTTTGTTGCATGTATAACTAGAGAAAACTTAGATCCAAAGCTATTAGGGTTGTATGTGCAGCATAGGAGTGTTATAGTACACAAAACCCAACAGCATTATCAGAGACATGGGTAGTTTTCTGTTATATTCATGCATAGCTAATTATTCAAAGTTGAAGCAAAATGAAAAAACTGTTTCTGTCAGCATGAACTCGACGAGTCCACTATTGGACTCGACGAGTTGGATGATTTTGGTCATGAACTCGACGAGTCCATAGCCTGGCTCGACGAGTTGGATCATCAGTTGGCAGGATTTTCGGGTTTTTGGTCTGTTTTTGGATTAGGATCATTACCACAAAATGTTTTGGTTCATAAAATTTGATTTTGTTGATATGGTAATAATTATCCCCATCCAATAACATGATGATTGCCAAAATTTTAAGATAATTACTTGATTTTGTGAAAAACTAATTATTTGTAAAATTTGAATCATTTTGCTACAAGAGTTGAATTAGATCAATTTAGTAAAAGATAAAATGATATGATTGTTTTATTAGTTTAAAGTGTGATCTAAATGTTTTTAAGGAGTCACAAATTTTGTCATCAAATTTGGAACGCAAAAGTTTTTTTAAGGAGTTACAAATAAATATTAGTTAAGTTGATCTTAATGTTTTTGAAGAGTTCCATAAGTTATGGAACTTGAAAAGTCTCATCTTCATAAAACAAGTTAACTCCTTAAGATATGGAGTTCAATTTTTTTCAAGAATTACAAAACTTGCCCTCAAGTTTTAAAAGTTGAAAAGTCTCAATTAAGAAACATTGAATTCATAGAAACCCAAGTAATTTTGTAACACCCATAAAAATCGTGCCAAATTTAAACTTTTAAAACATTTTAAAACCATTAATCATTACAAAAAATGTTTTCAAAATGTATAATATCAGAGTATCCCAGAAACATAAACATAAACATAAATATGAGGAGCTGTACGATCATGCCTTTGCCTTGCCGCGATCCCGTGATGTACCTGAAACAATAAACTGAAACTGTAAGCCCGAGGCTTAGTGAGTTCCCCCAAAATACCAACGCCATACACATATCAATAACATATAAACATACAATACAACATGCGTAATGAGCCATCAGTCTGACTGGACCGAATCCCGGTCCTCAGTCTATCCGGACCGCTCTCCAAGCCCTCTGTACGTCTGGACTTCCCTCCTCGGGGCCTTTAGCCTATCCGGACCGTTCGCTGGGCCTTCGGCCTGTCTAGATTTGCCCGACCCGAGCCTGCAGTCTACCCAGTCCGCCCAGGGTGTCTTGGCCTACTGCACACAGCAGGACCTACCTCAACCCTTTCCCCAAACCAATAAACATTTGCACATAAATATCATACGCTAGCATGCAATAACAGATAGTCATATAGATCCAGCCGATCTCTAACATGGCAACCATCCTACAACCAGGATATCAATCTAAGAACTTACTAGCATAGCAACCATCCTAAACCAGGATGAAATCTAACATATAAACCATCCTAATCCAGGATGAAATCTAACATAGAAACCATCCTAAACCAGGATGTAAATCATAAAGGGTCGGCCTTGGTGTCGTAGACCCTGTTGATATAGTGAGGAGAACTCACCTCACAAATGTCGCACTGAAGCGATAAGCTCAACTCTCGAATCACCGACACGAACTCCACCACCTATAGTTACCATAAAACCATTTCCATAAATTTTCAAATTACTAAAATACCCCCAGAGGTCAAACTGGTCAACCCTTGGTCAAAGTCAAAGTCAACAGTCAAGGTCAACAGTCCATGTTGACCCGACTCGTCGAATGTAGTTCACCGACTCGTCGAGTCCTTCCTGAACTCGAGAAGTTGTGAAATCCTTGGTTGACTCGTCGAGTTTCCCTGCAACTCGCCGAGATCACGCGTGTCCAAATGTCGGGAAAACCCTAGTTGACTGGCCGAGTCACCCCACTGACTCGTCGAGTCCATGTAGAAGTCCTTGCACGACAATCTTCATCGGACTCGCCGAGTTGGCCATGCAACTCGCCGAGTTCCTTCAGTCCGTTATCCATTCAGATGCTTTTTAAGCCATTTTAAGGTTCCATATTGCAGATCCAGCTTCCCAAGACATGTTTATCACGTAAAGTTGCAAACTTTACGTGCATGCAAGGCTCTAAAGACTTATAATGTCAAAACCAAGCTTGTAATGGAGTTTTACACTTGAGGAAAGGTTCACACTTGCTAAATCTGAAAGCTTTATGGACTTAGAGACCAAAGAGAGTTCAGATCTGAAGTTACAACTTCAGATCTTAGCTCATACCCAAGAATAGCTTCTTATTATGCTAGAAAAGCCTTAATCTTTAACCAAATGAGATCTAGAATGAAATGAGGTCAAGATAACGACTTGATACCTTCCAAAAGGTGCTAACTGAGGTAGATTTCTGATCCCCACACGTTTCTTGCTTCTAGACACTTGTTCTCAAAGTTCTTCTCACCAAGAATCCTCTTCCAAAGCTTAAAACACACAAATGGAGCACACACACACGAATTAGGGTTTGCTGGACTCTCAAGAGGCTGTAAGGGGCTAAAGGAGGCAAATGATCTTTTAAATAGGGTGCAAAACCCCGGAAATTAGGGTTTCATCCTCCAGCTCCTACTCGTCGAGTCCTTTCCTGGACTCGGCGAGTAGGTCACTTAAACACGTGGACCAACCCGCTGCTACTCGACGAGTCAGGGCACCCAACTCGTCGAGTAGATCTTGAAATCATGAAAATTTATAACCATAAATCAATACATGAGAATCAGGGCGTTACAAATTTGAAAAGTTTTCAAAAATGTTACTCATGGGTTCATAACTTAAAATTAATTAAATAGTTTTAATTTGATTTAGCATCTTGATGTTTTTGAATAGTTCAATTAACTCTTGTGGACTTTATTAATAGTTAATTAAATATTTACTTAAAAGAGTATTAATAAATCCATAATTATATGGTTTGAGTTTAATTAAATTAAACGTCTAGTTTAATTAATAAATTAAACCACCTAGTATTTTAAATGTTTAAAATACACCCTTATAATATATAAAATTAAAAGTCTAATATATTATATATGTATAAGTTAAAAGTCAGTATTACCGTTAGTAGGCCTCATTCATGAAGTTGGTCTATAAGGGGTGTTTAAGGAAGCAGCCTATAAAATGACCGTCATTGGGTATACACTCTTACCCACCACACTCTTGACCAGTGGAGGGTCGTTAGCCGAACGGGTTTGACAGGACATTAATCTTCATTAAAAGTATAATGAAATATAAAGTAACTAAACTTTTATAAATTCCCAATCTTAGTTACTTTAGGAAAAATGTGAAAATGGTGCAATTCCATGAAATTGCACTTTGCACCTTGTTAATTCGTTAGTAGAGCGTGTGTGGTTAATTGACACGCTAATTTGGGACTGACAATGTGTGGCAAAGGGTAGCTTGATGTTAATCATGGATCAATGGAGCATGTGTGGTTAATCGGCACATTGATTAGGTGATTTGTAACATTAAGTGTACCAAGCTAATTTGCATGGTTATTCACACCTTGTTTGTGATCCTCGGCATCCCAGTCAGAAAACTTGAAGGGCATAATCGAGATTTAAATATGCCATTGAAAAGTTCAATGAATCTCAAAGAATCTAGGAATTTCAATTCATTTAAAACCAAAATTCAATTTTGTTTTTCATGGTGGAAATTGGTAAATCGTCATTTACCTACCTTCAAATATTTTACAATTGGATTACGACATCCCTCTTCCGAATTGTAGAATATTGTGTTGGGTCCTAGCCTTAATATTTCATTTTGGGTGTTATATTAAGGACTTAAATCAACTAAACTTGAATTTCTCCCTTGTAGATGTCTATTACTAACAACTATGGTCTTCCTGAATCTTTTGGAAAAAGCTTTTGACATGAAGAGGATATTACTCAATATCATACTTCACTTCCTCCACCTCCTCTAATAATTCTCCCTGGCCCACATGTTCGTCAACTTGAAAATTTCAAGGTCACTCAAACCCTATTGGTAAGCAAACACCAAGATGGAAGGTCTGTGTGTGCACATGTCTTAGAGATGAAATCACACATTAACAGGCTGGGAATGTTATGTGTCATGTTCCCAAGGAAGCTGGCTGTTGATTTGGTTCTTCATTCACTTCCTAAGTCATATAGTGAGTTTGTTAAGGACTACTATGTGACAGACCACGACGTGACCCTTATTGATCTTACATATTTTCTAATTGTTGCTGAATCAGCAATGATTTGGCGCACTGGTCAAGCAAATTTGATTGGAAGATTTTCTTCCCAACTTCCATGGACATTGACAATGGAAACATTAGAAGTCCAGAAAAGTCTTCTCTTCCTAATGGAAAGGGATCGGCCATGGCCAAACCATTTGACCAAATGGTAGAGAGAAAGGCTAAGTATGAGATTGTTCCATGTGCCATTCCAAAAGATTTTGTTTGCTTCTACTACCAAGAGAAGAGGCATTGGTTGTGAAGATGCCTCATTTACCTAAGAGACCACAAGGATGGTAAAGTCAAAATGTTTGACTCTGCTTCAGGTATGTCCACTATCTAACTCTATTAAGTTCGTATTTGTAGATTCTTAATACATGATGTGATGAGATTACATTTTGATGTTTTCTATGATCGAAGAAAAGAAAGGAAGCTTAAAAGAAGATTAAGTTGAGTCTGATCGCGAAGAGATGGATTTCGATCGCATGGTTCGATGATCAGATTTTTGAGCTGCTGCTTGGAAGTTATGATAGATTGCTTAAGAATATTTAGTAACATAGTTTTCATTTGTACTTGCATTGTAAGGACAAGTTTTTCCGCACATTTTATAAATAAAGAAAAATTTGATTTTATCTTGTTTTATATTTCCTTGCAATGGCATTTGTGAAAATTGATGTTTGTATATTTCTATTGTTAGCAATATTGGAAAATGGATTTGATTCTTTCGTTTGTGGTAGTGTCAAAATTTGCCAAATAAGGAAAGATTCTCATCACCCAAGTTTCAATTGGATAGAAACTTGGAATCATGCGACTTGTATTGTGTGATGAATGAGAACCTTTATCTTTGGGAAATTAAGACTAATTCCTTGTTCATATGTATATGTGAGTCAAGTGAAGGACTAGGGGATCAGGTACACTTTGTTGTGCACTGGTCAAGTCCACCACAAAGAACGATAATACTATTCGTTATGATTTACTAAAAGTTTAGTAAAACATGGTTATACTTACAAGATTAAGTGTAATTCTGAATCACTGAAAAGGTTTCAATGTGTGGCAGAACAAATAAGAAGAATCAAATTAAGCAGAAAGATAAAAGTTTCTCCAATCTGAAAGGAAGGGAAAGTACTTGAGTATCGTGTTTTATGATTATCTTAGTGATTATGAAACCATATAAAAATTGATCCTCTAAGGACATCTTAGTGCATTTGTATGGCTAAGAAGAGGAACCGTGAATTGTTGAAATGGTTAAATCAAAAGACGAGTCATACTTCATTCCAAAATCGAATCTTAGAGTCATACTCCAAGATTGAACTTTGAGTGACATAATCTTAAGAAAAGGTTTATAACACTCATCAAATGTAGAATAAAATGTTTCTTACTCTTGTACATTTAAAATTGGTAAGTTGTGATGTCTTGGATAAGACAAAGACCAACTAAGACCAATTGTGTGAAGTGTTTATCTTGATAAGAGACCGCACTAACTCTTTAATATTTGTTTGTCAAGTAATGTTTCTTGATAAATAGAATCTTATATGTCAAGAGGTCAGTGGGAGTCTTAAAGATCTTGAAAAGTTTCAAGAACTAATCAAGAATATACCTGTTGTTAATCACTAGCACACGACTTAAGGTTTGTAACCTATCGTGTTGACATATTTTTGTTTTTATGCCCATTCCAGTTAAGTTGGCTACGCATGTGAGTTCTATGAGTTCTCAATTGTTTGCATAACAACCTGGAAGCAATGGTAGGCCATTGTGCTGCCAGGTGGCAAGAAATTAAGATTGAACAAGTTCAGTCCATATGAGTTTGGATTTGTCGCTAACCTTGTCTTGTGATTATGGTTATGACAAATTCACATGGATAGGAACACATACACCATTAATCTAAGTGACAAAGGTTTCTCTCCGCTTCATGAAAATGATTGTGAAGAAACGCTTTCAATAAGTAGATTTTAAGGAAATAGCAATTGTGATATTTGCATTCTCAAATTCGATTATGATTACGACATCCCTCTTCATAGTTCGAATTGTGAGAAATGACAAATAGTCCGAACATTCGGAACTTATTGCTGTAAGTTCTGAAATAGTTTAGACACACATATGATCTTTCTTATAAAAGGTGTATAAGATAAGATAAAGGCTTGTCGAAGCATCTCGTATCAGAAATCTGAACTATGGAAAGAAAGTCAATAAGTATTGATTTCTAGAAGTCCAGCTGATTTCTGAATACATGTCAAAGCTAGTGGGAGCATAATTGAAAAGTTGTTTAGAGACGATAAGCGTAAAAAAAGACTTTATAGAAAACAAAGTTTTAAATTGCAAAGTGGGAGCATGATCATTATGATAAGTGTTGCAAGTCAGTGTTGCTATTTATAGGAAACAAAGTTTTAAATCGCAAAGTTGCAGAATTTGAAAAGTTGTTTCGCTATAGTAAGGGAGAGGATACTTATACTTTATTTCGAATCTAAAAGCTTAGATTGAAATATTAATCAAGCTTAGTCATGAGCATATATGAATATTAGGTTGGAATGTTTCAACATTGAAAATTTTATATGGAAATACTATAGCAAGTGACTGGTCTAGTATCATGTCTTTATGTAAGACATTATGAATCGTATCCCATATGCTTCGGGTATAGGATCGATTGCATGTGCTATAATATTCTCATGTTCTAATTTTTCAAATGCCAAGGGCATTAAGAGGACTAGAACCAGATATGACTAAAGTTATTAAACAACAGTCAAGGACGATCTAAGGTTCGCTAAGGATTGATCGCTTGTAGTTGGAAGTATAGTAATGAATGGACCATATTGACATTATTATGAATAGACAGGATTCTATTAATAATGAGTTGTCATATGGAAAATATGGAAATATTTCCATAATGGGAGTTGGATATTAAGAATCCATGTGTAGGTTAGAAACTTTTGTGCAAGAAGGATGTTCAAAGGAATGTACTTTGAAATTGAGACTTCACTTCCATGGAATTGTGCTTGTAACAATCTCCAAAGGAATAATTTGTAATATCGTTGGCAAAGTCTCTGTGACTTCTGTACCTCGACATTACGAAAGGAATCATTGCATAATAGTTTAGAATCTGACACATTCTAATAGTGGCAAGAATTTGACATTCTTACACTTGTGATAAAGATTTGGAGTTGTGAAATGAGTTTCATTGAAGATGTATTCAATTGATCTATTTCACAAAGAAAGGACCATATGTAAACATAGTGTGCATGCTTGGACCATGGGATAACTATTGTTTTAATTCAAGTATAAAGTTCATAAATCGAAACATTATACAATGAATAATGTGTAATCAATATGGTGATTAAATAAAAGGTGTTTTATTTATATTCAAAAGGTTGAGACCATATTGGATTCGATTATTCTTGTGTTTCACTTTGCATGTTTTGACTTCCCAAATATTCAATTATTCAAACTATCCACAGTCGATCATACTTTGGAAGTAGGTATTGAAGCTAGATTGTAATGAATGGGCATGTAGATTGTCTAAAGGTGTTTACACATAGCACAAGTTTGCTGCAGTATTCATGAGTACTCCGGTAATAAGATTTGAGTATTGGACTAAACCCACGCTTATTTGAATCACTTCATGGATTTTATCACGAGTGATCATGAGACGATAATATCTTATATTCTGGAAACAGAGAGATATGAGTTGCAATTTACAAGTCGGTTGCACATTGATAATATGTAAACGCACCAGTAACTCGGTGTTATAAAACGTATCATTGTGTGTGATTTGATGAGTAAATGGAGCAAGCAAATGAGTCGAAATTTATCCATTCCTTTTACCCAATATGGGATAAAAGCGATATCTGTGGGCCCCTCGATGATTTAGTGATGACAACCATAAACGCTTGGCCAAGCGTGGACTGATTTGATTTGTTCAATTAGTCAGTCGTCATATATCGAAAATCGGGAAATAACACATGGATAGAGACAATGATTATAATCCATGTCTCATGTCCATACGATATCTAGAATGGAGGAATATATGATCCCTTATCTTATGGACGTGTTACTAATAAGATCAGAGTTCGACAACGGTCTTTTTGAGAGCTACGATTGCTAATCGGATTTTGACGTCGTACTTGCAATAATAGTTATTAGACTTATCGAAGTGGTAGACTGTTGGATTAGGTGTCTAATCCCAAAACTATAATTGGTATGTACTTGACCCGATACAAGCATGGTCCATTTAGGTTGTAACACTCTCGAACAATTTGATAGGATGGATATTTGAGAAAGAGGTTAGTGTGCTTTATTAATATATTATAAATATAATATATTAATTGAGAAATCATATTATTTAATTAGTATTTACCAAGAATTAATTTGGAATTAATTTAGTGATCAAAAGAGACTAATTAAATTAACGGTGACTGATTGTGTAAATCAATGATATATATAGTTTGGGCTAATGATCCATATTGATTAGTAATGGACTAAGTTCATGTAAGACTCCATGAAGAGTTAGTCTAAAGGGCTTATCGTATGGATTATTGGATTAAGGCCCAAGGAAGTGGATTAGGGTTTAACTCATGGATTCTACACTATATAAATGTAACCCCTAAGCCAAAAATCGTGCACTAGCATTTCCAAGAAGCTCTAGACGATTTTTGTGTCTCCAAACCTCTCTCTCAAATTCCTCCTCTTGTTCTTGGTTTGTTATAAGACATTTGAGGCATCACACTTGAGGTGCTAGGCTCTTGAAAGACCAATTCCTACAAGCTACAACAAATATGTAATCTTCTAACTTACTTTTATGATTCATATGTCAAGTTGTATGCTAGTTGTAGGCTTCATGCTTTGGAAAAATTTTGTTGCATGTATAACTAGAGAAAACTTATATCCAAAGATATTAGGGTTGTATGTGCAGCATAGGAGTGTTATAGTACACAAAACCCAACAGCGTTATAAGAGACATGGGTAGTTTTTTGTTATATTCATGCATAGCTAATTGTTCAAAGTTGAAGCAAAATGAAAAAACTGTTTCTGTCAGCATGAACTCGACGAGTCCACTATTGGACTCGACGAGTTGGATGATTTTAGTCATGAACTCGACGAGTCCATAGCCTGGCTCGACGAGTTGGATCATCAGTTGGCAGGATTGTCGGGTTTTTGGTCAGTTTTTGGATTAGGATCATTACCACAAAATGTTTTGGTTCATAAAAATTGATTTTGTTGATATGGTAATGATTATCCCCATCCAATAACATGATGATTGCCAAAATTTTAAGATAATTACTTGATTTTATGAAAAACTAATTATTTGTAAAATTTGAGTCATTTTGCTAAAAGAGTTGAATTAGATCAATTTAGTAAAAGATAAAATGATATGATTGTTTTATTAGTTTAAAGTTTGATCTAAATGTTTTTAAGTAGTTGCAAATTTTGTCATCAAATTTGGAACTCAAAAGTTTTTCTAAGGAGTTACAAATAAATATTAGTTAAGTTGATCTTAATGTTTTTGAAGAGTTCCATAAGTTATGGAACTTGAAAAGTCTCATCTTCATAAAACAAATTAACTCCTTAAGCTAAAAATCGTGCACTAGCATTTCCAAGAAGCTCTAGACGATTTTTGTGTCTCCAAACCTCTCTCTCAAATTCCTCCTCTTGTTCTTGGTTTGTTATAAGACATTTGAGGCATCACACTTGAGGTGCTAGGCTCTTGAAAGACCAATTCCTACAAGCTACAACAAAGAGGTAATCTTCTAACTTACTTTTATGATTCATATGTCAAATTGTATGCTAGTTGTAGGCTTCATGCTTTGGAATATTTTTTTTGCATGTATATCTAGAGAAAACTTAGGTCTAAAGCTATTAGGTTTGTATGTGCACCATAGGAGTGTTATAGTATACAAAACCCAACACAAGTTTGATGCCGTGTTCATGAGTACTCCTGTAATAAGATTTGAGTATTGGATTAAATCCACGCTCACGTGAATCACTTCATGGATTTATCACGAGTGATTGTGAGACGATAATATCTTATATTCTTGAAACCAAGACATGTGAGTTGTAGTTTACAAATCGGTTGCACATTGATGATACGTAAACACACCAGTAACTTGGTGTTATAAAATGTATTGTTGTGTGTGATTTGATGAGTAAATTGAGCAAGCATATGAGCCGAAGTTTATCCATTCCTTTTACCCTAAGAGGGATAAAAGCGATATCTGTGGGCCCCTCGATAATTTAGTGATGACACTCTAAGTGCTTGGCCAAGCCTGAACTGATTTGATTTGTTCAATTAGTCAGTCGTTATAAATCGGAAATCGGGAAACAACACATGGAGAAAGAGAATGATTATAATCCATGTCTCATGTCCATACGATATCTAGAATGGACGAATATATGATCGCTTATCTAAAGGACACGTCAGAGTTCGACAACGGCTTTTAAGAGCTACGATTGCTAGTAGGGTTTTGAAGTCGTACTTGCAGTTGTAGTTATTAGACTTATCCAAGTGGGAGACTGTTGGATTAGGTGTCTAAGTCCATAACTATAATTGGTATGTATTTGACCCGAGAGTAGCATGGTCCTTTTGGGTTGCATTCACCAGGACAATTTGATAGGATGGATATTTGAGAAAGACATTATTTGTGATTTATTAATATATTATAAGTATAATATATTAATTGAGAAATCATATTATTTAATTAGTATTGATCAAGAATTAATTTGGAATTAATTTAGTGATCAAAAGAGACCAATTAAATTAACGGGGACTGATTTTGTAAATCAGTGATACATATGGTTTGGGCTATTGATCCATGATGGACTAAGTTTATGTGAGAGTCCATGAAGAGTTAGTCAATATGAGTTATTGGATCATAAGCCTAAGTGTAAGAAATTAGGGTTTAAATATGACTCTTGGAATTCTACACTAGATATGTATTCCCTAAACCCTAAAATCGGTACAAGTGTATTCCATGAAGAATATTGCTGTTTTTGGTGTGTCTAACCTCTCTCTCAAAGTCCTCCATTTGTTCATGGTGTGTTGTGATTCCATTAGAGGTGCAACATTTGAGGCACTAAGCTCTTAAAAGGCCAAGTTCTACAAGCTACAACAAAGAGGTAATCATTTAACTTGTTTTATGTTTCAAATATCAATGTTGTATGCTAGTTAGGCTTCATGCTTTGGAAAATGAAAATTGCATGTATAACTAGAGAAAACTTAGATTTAAAGCATTAGGGTTGTATGTGCACCATAGGGATGTTATAGTACATAAAACCCAACAAGACCATGTTGGGGTTCCCATGGCAGTTAGTGAAGATCATGTGGGGGTTCCCAAGCCAGGTAGCTAAGACCACGTGGGGGTTCCAGTGGCAGTTAGTAAAGACCATGTGGGGGTTCCCATGGAAGATAGCTAAGTCCGTGTGGGGATTCCAGTGGCACTCGGTGTAAGACCTTAGAGGGTTTCCATGGCATACTTATATGTTTGTATGCATGGCTTATGTGGTTTATGTAGCTTCTATAGCTAATATGGATTATGTGATTATGTGGATTGTGTGGGTATGCTTTGGGGAACTCACTAAGCATTAGCTTACAGTTTGTTGATTATTTCAGGTACTTCAGAGCCTAAACGCAAAGGCAAGGTTTGATGGCGCGGCATGCACTCTCCGACATTTTATATGGAGACACTTTGATATGTTGAATAAAATGTTGATGTTATGGATTTCGAAAACAATTGTCACTAAGATTTCATATTTTATGGGAATGTTTTGATTATTTAAAAAAAATTATTTGGAAATTTGGGCTGTTACAAGTTGGAATCAGAGACTTGGTTTGAGGGATTCGGGCATACTTTCGGGTGTGTCGGGACTCAAACTAAGGAAATGGTAAAATTGTTTTCAAAAATCAAAAGTTAAAAACTTCTTAAAATGGAAAAAAGGGAGAGTGTAATGTGTGTGATCGGCCGAGCTCAAGTAAATGGCTCCCCAATATGTTAGCCATGTTATACTGATATTTGGATTATGATAGTTAGATAGATTTTACTAGGTGTATGCTTTAAAAATTGTATACGGTTAGGATCTTATAGCCTTAGAATGATTGATTTGGCCTTATTTCCTAATCCTTGTCTGGTTGTGGTCCAAGGGTAGAGTCTGTTATTCGAAAGTCTATTTGATCCTGTTCTGTGTATAATCTGCATGCATAGGGCAACCTGTTATGATCGATTTGAGTTCTGGTTTGATGGCCTTGAGCAAATCTTAGGATAACCTAGGATTTGAATTATGCAGTAGCCCGTGAGATACGTTTTGTTCTGGGATGAATTAGAGTTCTCAGGTAGAGCTTTGGGGAAGGTACAGGTAGGTGTGGAAGGTAGTATTGGGCCCGTACTACTGAAACCACAGGACCTGTATGTGACATCCCCATTTTCACGGCCAGAAAAGACCAATTTTGTTTATGCTTTATAAAAATCAGAGTATATTTTTAAAGAAATATATTGCGGAATTTGTTCCCAGAAAAACATGATAAATATATTATCCAATCATTTCCGAAGAAATGTATTTTTATTCATTTTAAAACTTTGGGATGTCATCGTCAATACTGAAACATAAGCATAAACAGATCTTACATTTATTTACACTAGTGATCTACATCTCCTTTAATCTCTCAGTGTAAAGTAGCTTCGTATCGACACCTGTGATACAAATAAGATTGAGTGGGTCAGGTTGGGAAACCTGGTGAGTACATAGGGTTTTCAACCCACAATAATATAATTATTATGTTTAATCATCAAACAATTAACCCAATTACCCATCCCCATTATCTTCTTTATTCCTAATTACCTTCCCTAAGGATTTATCCTAAGGGTCATCTCCTACATCGTATTTACCTCTCATCTCCTTACATCGCATTTCCTTATATGTTTGTTCGTAAGGACTTTTCCTAAGGATCATCGCCTACATCGTATAGACAATACTGATTCGGGGATTACTCCCTCAATACGTGTCCAGTAAGGGTTAGGGTATAATCGCATGAATACGTAGTTACAACATCGCCTGAACTCGTAATTCATAGTAAGGGGTTAGAGTATCATCGCATGAATACGTAGTTACAACATCGCCTGAACTAGTAATTCATAGTAAGGGGTTAGAGTATCATCGCATGAATACGTAGTTACAACATCGCCTGAACTCGTAATTCATCACCTACAAGTTATGAGCCTGCTGGTGTTTCCACATGACTGTCTAGAATAGTCAGTGGTCGCCATCTATACTCTAGTAGATGAGTACATCGCCGATAAAGGTTATGGTATCTCCTCTCATCTCACATCACCTATTTATCATCACCTATCTATCGTCACCTAATTATCATCACCTTTCTATCATCTCCTAATTATCATCACCTTTCTATCATCACCTATCTATCATCACCCGTTGCTACCCAGTATATATTTATAAGTATAAAAATACGTATACAGTTTAAATCACGTAAACACGTATAAATCGTTTATCCAACATAGATATCAAGAACACAGATAATATGTACACATAACACGTAATTTATATTAAATACTTCATATCTATGCGTAAGATGAAAGTAACTATGCACTCACCTTAATAGCGTGAGTCGATAGAATCTAACTAAAAACGGTCAGCGGTTCGTGATCGTTGGGCTCGGGATGCGAAACGCCTTCAGCAAACGAGAGAGAGAGAGAAAAGAAATGGTGCAAGGAATGAAAGGGCTGAACTTGTTATTTATAGGCTGTTTTGGGCCCATTTACGTCGTGAACATGATAGGTTCACGTCATGAACTTCCATGAGTCATCCCGTAGCGTTAACATGTGTTTTCTAGCCCCGATTAGTGTCCCTGACACATTTCACGTCGTGAACTTCATGTTCACGTCGTTACTTAAGGCGGCTAGGGTGTCTGCCACATGTCATGCCCTCAACAGCTGCATCTTCGGAAGGCCATAACTTTTGCATACGAGCTCCGTTTTTGACGTTCTTTATATCCACGCGAAGGTGGAGACATACTCTAAAAATATCCTTTAGAACCCTAAGGCTAAAAAGTACTCTATCATAAACTCATTTTTTATGATTCCCGGTGTCGTGCCGGTTTTGTCGCGAAACTTCGACAGGTCATAACTTCTTCGTTATAACTCGGATTTCAGCGTTCTTTATATGCACGGAAACCTTGTTACATATACTAAAACTTAGTTAAGATTATTTATTCTAAATAATCATCTATCACAAAGTCTTTTTTTTACGCTTATCGTCTCTAAATTGACTAGCCCGAATCTGCGGGCGTTACACTGTACCCGAACTAATGTTAGATCTGGAAGCTTTAAGGAGAATCGGTGTGGAGGGATCCCCTTTTTGGATATTTGATCATTCTGTCTAATGGTATTTCAGATTAGAATTGTGGTGACATGACATGGAGCAGGGGGATCAGGATCAGGATTCGGATCTGGGTCGGGTGACGGTACCGAGCCCATTGACGAGAGACTGCGCGAAGTTATTGCAGCCGAGGTTACGAGGGGCATCCTTGATGCTACCCCAGTGATTTTTGGGATAGTCAAGGAAGGGATGATGGATATCATGATGGAGCAGATCAGGTCTTTCCGAGCCGAGATTGTTGTGGGCCAGGTCGAGGCCCGAACACCCTCGTTCAGGGAGTTCAAGGTGTGCGGAGCGCCTAAGTTCTTCGGGCTCTGGGCCCCCTTAGCTAGTCGACGCTGGGTGGCAGACGTGGAGAATGCCCAGCGCACGAGCTTTTGCCCTGATGCGGCAAAGGTGGGGTTTTCCTCTTGCATGTTAAGGGACTGAGCAGGTGGGAGTAGTCGGTGTGGCTAAGATGACATGGGCAGAGTTTGTCAAACGCTTTGATCTGGAGTTTGCACCATCTATTGAGATGCAACGGTTATTGAGGGAGTTTCAGGAGCTACAGCAGACCACCGATACTGTGGCGGAGATCACCGCAAAGTTTCGGGAACGAGCAATGTTGATCCCGCTGTATGCTGCAGATGAAGATATGAGGAGGACGAGGTATCATTCCATGCTGAGGGATGATATACGTGAGTTCTTGAGTTTTACAAGGTGCAAAACCCTGAATTAGATGGTGGAGAAGGCCCGAGAGCGGGAAATGGAGTAGGAGCTTCGCACCAAGCGGAAGCCAGAGCAGGTGCAGACAGCGGTAGGTCAGGATAAAAAGCCTAAGATCTCGAATTCTTCTGGTAGGGGCCAGCTGGGTCGTGGCCGATGTGCCAAATGTGGGAGATCGCACGGTGGTGTTTGCTGGGGGATGGGCCCGGTGTGTTATACATGTGGTCAGCCGGGCCACGTGAGCAGGGATTGCCCCTAGAAGGGCTTGATTTGTTTCCACTGCAACCAGACTGGCCATAAAAAGGCCGATTGTTCGAGGTTGCAGGGAGGAGGAGGAGCGGTGGCGATGCTTGCCCCCAGCACAAAAAGGATCAATGATGGCTACCCAATCGTTTGTATCTCTTGCGCTTAACAAGAAGTTCCGGGATGCTCCAGGAATTTTGGATTCACCGCTTGAGGTTGAGATTGCTGAAGACCGCACTGTGATTGCTGCGAGGGTATATCAGGAATGTGTCCTGAATGTGTTTGGGGAGAGGTTTCGGGTTGATCTGGTACCGATACCATTGCGAGGACTGAAGGTGATCATTGGGATGGACTGGTTGGGGGCCAATGGGGCCATGTTAGATTGTGAGCGCCAGCTGGTGAGAGTTCGAACCCCAAGTGGGGGAGAACTGGTTATTCATGGAGAGAGGGCCTCGCAGGGGCCAACCCTCTGTCTGACTGTGAGAGCGAGGATACTTCTCCACCAGGGTTGTTTGGGATTTTGGCATATATCTCGGATACGAGGGTTGAGACCCCGACAGATTTGGATAGTGTACCGGTTGTACGAGATTATCGAGATGTCTTTCCTGAGGAATTTCATGGGTGCCTCCCGAGAGGCAGGTAGAGTTTCGCATTGATTTAGTATCGGGTGCCGCTCCGATAGCTAAGGTACCATACCGGCTAGCTCCGCCCGAGATGCAGGAGCTATCTACACAGCTTCAGGAACTGTTAGACCGAGGGTTTATTGGTCCGAGCAGTTTCCCCTGGGGAGCACCGATCCTGTTTGTGAAGAAGAAGGACGGGTCACACAGGATGTGTATTGATTATCGAGAGCTGAACAAGCTAATGGTGAAAAACCATTATCCACTCCCGAGGATCGATGATTTGTTCGATCAGCTGCAGGGTGAGTCTTGGTTTTCTAAGATTGATCTTCGGTCGGGGTACCATCAGATGAGGATATACTGAAGACAGCTTTCAGGACTCGGTACGGTCACTATGAGTTTGTGGTGATGCCATTCGGGCTCACCAATGCCCCAACAGTGTTCATGGATCTCATGAACAGGGTGTGTAGGCCGATGTTGGATCGATCGGTGATCATTTTTATTGACGATATCGTGTTCTATTCTAAGACCAAGGAGCAGCACGAGCAACATCTGAGGGAGGTGTTGGAGACACTGAGGATGGAAAGGCTTTATGCCAAGTTATCCAAGTGTGATTTCTGGTTGCGAGAGGTGCAGTTATTGGGGCACGTCATCAACCAAGTGGGCATTTTGGTTGATCCAGCCAAGATTAAGGCAGTGATGCGGTGGGAAGTACCAAATAATGGGTCTGAGATTTTGAGCTTCTTGGGTCTAGTGGGCTACTATCGGAGATTCATTCAGGATTTCTCCAAGATTGCGGTGCCTTTGACCTGCTTGACCAAGAAGAATGTGACATTTCGGTAGGGCCCAGACCAGCAGTTGGCTTTCGAGACCTTGAGGCAGAGGTTATGTGAGGCCCCGATTTTGGCACTACTCGATGGGTTGGAGGATTTGTTAGTGTATTGTGATGCGTCTGTCAGAGGGTTGGGCGTTGTTCTGATGCAGAGGGGGCATGTGATCGCGTATGCATCGAGGCAGTTGAAGCCTCACGAGGTGAACTACCCTACTCACGACCTGGAATTGGGGGCTGTGGTGTTTGCCCTCAAAATTTGGAGGCATTACTTGTACGGAGTTCGGTGCACCATCTTTACTGATCACAAAAGTTTGAAGTATTTGATGGATCAGCAGAACCTTAACATGCGGCAGAGGAGATGGTTGGATGTACTGAAGATTACGATTGCGAGATCTTGTACCATCCAGGGAAGGCCAACGTGGTGGCCGATGCTTTGAGCCGCAAGGCGGCAAGTGCTATGATTGGGAATGTTTGTATGAGGATGACAGTGATATCTCCATTGTTGGATATGATCAAGGAGGCTAAGGTGGAGGGGTTGAAGAAAGAGAACAGGAAGATAGAACAGATCTGGGGTCAGATTCCCTTGTTTGTGTAACATACACGTTCAGTTATCGTGTTATGTAATTTTTAAAAGTGAATAATATTATGAAATATTATATAATTATGAGTATTGAGTTCTAACGGATAGTTTTTACTAGAAATGAAGTAAAACTATGTTTAGAATCATCCAGAATGTTTTGGAAGTCTTATGAGATTCCGAACATTAGGCAAATATTGAAATTTAACGAAAATATAAAATTTGAAATAATTAAAATTTTATTAGTGAAAGTTGTAAAGAATCTCGTTAGAAACATTCAGGCGAAAACCTCATTGAAATCCGAGTTATAATGAAGAAGTTATGACCAATCAAAGATCCGCGACAAAACCGGCACGACACCGAATGACGTAAAAAGTGAGTTTTTGATAAACTAATTTTTAGACTTGGTGATCTAAATGAAAGTCGTAGTATTTGTTAAACCGATAATTTTGATAAAAAGAACGCCAAAATCTGACATCGTATGAGGAAGTTATGATTTTTCTAAGTTTCAGCTTAGCAGTAGACAGCTAAAAACTCGAATTTTAGATCGAGTGATTTTTAGCCGACACAACCTAAATGAGAATCGAAGGTCTCGTCAATAATAGTACAACGGTAAAAAGACAGACGAAAACGGACGTCGGATGAAGAAGTTATGAATTTTTAACAGATTTTCCTGTCCCGGTCTGTTAAAAATAATAATATTAAAAATAAAATCAAAATTAGCCGACGAAGTCTAAACGAAAGTTGTAGAGCATAATTTTCCCTACGCGCACATATAAAGAACGTCAAAAACGGAGCTCGTGACCCAATTCGAGACCGACGCGTGTCTCTGTCCGAAGCGCGCCAGCTGCCTCGCAACCTCCACCTGGCCTCCGCATCTGCTGCCGCGTGGAGCCTTCGCAGCCATCAATCTTCGGTCTAGCACCCTATAAAAGAGAGGGGGGGGGTTGCGAGATCTCCTGGCTAGATTTAGAAATTTGGCATTTTTCACCCCTAAACTCATATTTTCACTATTTCGACTTCCCCCGAAGCCCCGAGATCATTTCCAACACCCGAAACACGCCCCGAAGTGCCTGAGAAGCCCAAGAAATTTATCTTTTCGGTTTGAAGCCCAACTCTCGCAGAGCCTGGTTTTCAATGAAGAAAGCTAATTATAGTGACGAAGTGCTGCCCAAATTACTATTTTAACCCCCGGTTATTTCTCGGTGAGTTTAATATATTGGAACAATTGTATGTTATGTGTTATATGTGCTATGTGCTTTTCAGTGTTATTATTCCGGGTTATTTTCCCGTGTTATTTTTTTTATTATTTCTGCTATTTATGATAGCAAAGCTATACCTTTGACCATGTGATCAGTGAAAGGACTTAGATTCACGGTGGTACTGGTACGTAGCCTCTGGCCATGTAGAGCATGTCTCCGTAAGAGAATGACTTCTATTCTATGACATTGGCAGATGGTTAGACAGGGCTATAAGCTTGAAATCTACCGAAATGTTTAACTTAGAAAGTGTATGTCTTCTGTGCCATTTGGGCCGAAGCCTTATTGATGGTATATCTTTGTATCAAATCATTGATTGATATGGAAAGTTTGTCACATGATTCACATATGCCTTTGTTGTTTCTTGTTCCTCTTTGCTTCTGCCATATTGAAGTATATATATATATATATATATATATATATATATATATATATATATATATATATATATATATATATGGCATAACGTTATATTGTATCTATTATTGAACTCACTAAGCGTCACCGCTTACCCCTCTCAATGTTTAACAATTGCATGAGATAAGTAAACAGTATAGTCGTATACTGTTGGAAGGTTTAGAATAGTTATAATATTACTTTTGTATTTAGGGATCATGGATGTATAAAAGTATAGTATCATGGGTAGTTGTGTAATATATAACACTTTGTAATAGTCGGTTTGTATCCAGTCCTTTGTAATCAAATTATCAATGTAAAATATTTATGAATATGCATGTAACATGTTTTGGAGTGACAATGTCTTTAGTACGAAAGTTAGGATCTTTCAGTTTGTTCGGGATAGTCGAGGTCTCCTGACACAGTGTGTCCGGGTGTGGGTACCGGTATCCAATGGAGTGAGACAGAAGATCTTGGAGGAGGCACACAAATCCAAGTTCTTTATTCACCCGGGGGCCACAAAGATGTATAGAGATCTGAGGTTGAGTTACTGGTGGCCCTGCATGAAGCGGGAGATTGTGTGGTTCATGGAGTGGTGCTTGACCTGCAGGAAGGACAAGGCCGAACATCAGAAGCCTCATGACAAGGTTCATCCGTTACCCATTCCTATGTGGAAATGGGAAGAGATCACCATGGAATTCATCACGAAATTACCGAGGACGGATAGGGGTGTGGATGCCATATGGGTTATTATGGATAGATTGACGAAGAGTGCCCACTTTATCCCAATCTCCGAGAGCATCTCTGCTGTGAAATTAGTGGATATTTATGTGTGAAATGTGGTGATTAGGCACGGGGTGCTAGTGTCAGTGGTATCTGACCGGAATGTCCGATTTACATCCATATTCTGGAGAAAGTTCCACGAGGAACTGTGCACTCAGTTACATTTCAGCACTGCTTACCACCCCCAGACAGATGGCCAGATTGAGAGGACAATCCAGAAACTCGAGGATATGCTTTGGGCATGCGCGCTGGATTTTGGAGGGAGTTGGGATACATACCTCCCACTAGCAGAGTTTTCATATAAAAATAGTTATCATGCTAGTATCGACCGACCACCGTTTGAGATGTTGTATGGTTGGAGCTGTAGGACCCCTGTTTGCTGGGGTGAGGTAGGGTATCGATTCATGGGGAGCACCGAGGTGGTGCTCAAGACTACCGAGTTAATTCAGCAGGTGCGCGACAGGCTGCGAGTTGGGCAGAGCCGTCAGAAAAGTTATGCTGACTGACACCGATCGAATCTCGAGTTTCAGGTGAGGGACTTTGTTTTGCTGAAAGTGTCGCCATGGAAGGGAGTCACCAGGTTTCGGAAGAGAGGCAAGTTAGGGCCCCGATATATTGGGCCCTTCAGGATTTCTGCCCAGGTGGGAAAGGTGGCTTATCACTTGGATCTGCCGGACGAGCTTAGCCAGATACACAACACTTTCCACGTGTCTCAGCTTCGGAAGTATGTCATAGACGAGGCCGCAATTATTTCTCTGGAAGACATTCAGGTGGATGAGAGCCTGAACTATATTGAGAGGCCCGTTGTGGTTCTGGATAGAAAGAATAAGGTCCTTCATAATAAGGAAGTGAAGCTAGTGAATGTGCAATGGCAACACCGAAGAGGCTCCGAATGGACATGGGAGCCAGAAGATGAGATGCGAGACCACTACTCGGATTTTTTTGCATCGGCAGACTTCGAGGATGGAGTCTAGTTCAAGTGGGGGAGATTTGTAACGCTTGTTCCAGGTATCATTTATTTCTCTAACATTTAGGGTTTTGGACTGGGATTCGACGAGTTGGGGAGCTCCAACTCGTCGATTAGGGATCATTATGGACACGAGATGAAGGGTCTACTCGACGAGTTGGAAGGCCCAAACTCGACGAGTAGACGTTGGAAAGGAAAACCCTAATTTTCCGGGGTTTGCACCCTATATAAAGAGCTTATGGCTCATTTGTGGCCTCCCTCATCGTCCATACAGTCCACAGAAACCCTAGTTCGAGCGTTATACCTTCTTGAGTGTGTGTGTGAGAGCCTTGGAGAGTGATTTTAGGGTGATTGTGATGGAGCTTGGAGCTTGAAGAGGTTGGAGTAAAGAGAGAAGCAGTACATCCGACATCTACTCTGTTTTGGCAACCATCTTGAGGTATAAAGTCAAAACCTTGGCCTTTTATTGCATAGATCTTCTTCTATGAAAGTTTATGGCCATTATTAGCCTAGTTTGGGACTATTCTTGGATTTGAGCATGTTATGATGGTATAGCTTCAGATCTGGACATATCAGGGCCTTTGTAGACTTAAAGTTGCCAACTTTAGCAAGTCTTGGCCCTCCTTCGTGCTCTAAGTCCCTTGTTAAGCTTTGTTTGAGTGTTTTAGCCCTTTGACGCCTTGCATGGATGTAAATTTAGCAACTTTATGTGGTATTTCAGTCCTAAGGGACTGGATCTGTAGTTTGGGGCTTTAGATTGGACTGGAAGGGGCTGAATACGTTAAGACATGGAAAACTCGACGAGTTGTCCCGACAACTCGACGAGTTGGATAGGGTTTTCCCGTCTTCTGGTTACAAAACGAACTCGGCGAGTTGATAAGATAACTCAGCGAGTTGGCTAGGGTTTTTCCTAGTTTGCTGAACACTGAAGAAACTCGACGAGTTGCTAGATGCACTCGACGAGTTGGGTCAACATGGACAATTGACCTTGACTGTTGACCTTGACTTTGACCATGGTTGACCAAGATTGACCATAAGGGTATCCTTAGTATTTCGGGATTTTTGACAAAGTTAGTTACATGGTATTTGTAGGCATTTGAGCTGGAGCTGTGGATTGGTTTTGAATTTTACCGGTTCAACACTTCTTGAGAGGTGAGTCTTCTCACCATACCAATGGGTCTAAGGCACCAAGGCCGGCCCATTATATGATATGTGGATTGTTAGTTGATTATGTGATATGTTGGTATGGCATTTGTATGGAAGACCTCGGGGGGTTCCCGTGGCAGTAGATTAAGACCATGTGGGGGTTCCCATGGCATTTGGTATAAGACCTTGGAGGGTTTCCATGGCATTCTAGTATGTTTGTGTGTTTAGCTTGTATGATATTTCTTGGTTAGCTAAGACCGTGCGGGGGTTCCCATGGCAGTTAGTGAAGACCATGTGGGGGTTCCCATGGCAGGTAGCTAAGACCACGTGGGGGTTCCAATGGCATTCAGTAAATACCATGTGGGGTTCCCATGGCAGATAGCTAAGACCACGTGGGGGTTCCAATGGCACTCGATGTAAGACCTTGGAGGGTTTCCATGGCATCCTTATATGTTTGTATGAATGGCTTATGTGGTTTATGTAGCTTCTATAGCTAATATGGATTATGTGGATTGTCTGGGTATGCTCTGGGGAACTCACTAAGCATTAGCTTATAATTTGTTGATTGTTTCAGGTACTTCAGAGCCTAAGGGCAAGGGCAAGGTTTGATGGCGTGGCATGCACTCTTCGGCATTTTATATGGGGTCACTATGATATTTTGAATAAAATGTTGATGTTATGGATTTCGAAAACAATTGTCACTGAGATTTCATATTTTATGGGAATGTTTTGATTATTTAAAAAAATTATTTGGAAATTTGGGCTGTAACACTATGTGTTTAAAATATACTAAATTAGGATAATATTGTCTAAATATAGTTGGTCTTGGGAGCCTAGTAGTTTTTCCTGTTAACGAGATAAGACTTATTATAAATTCCTAGTTCATTTAAGTTTTATATTGGCTAGTCTCATTCGGAGTACGTTTGTGTAAGTTAGGAAGGGAGAGTAGAATTCTGTTCCATGATACTTTCTGGTATTGATGGTATGAAATACGTACCGGAGTACAAATTGTATTCCTTTTTGGATGACCAAAAATGGTGGGTCTAGATCAGAAAACTATAATGGTATGTCTGGTCATCTCCAAGAGTAACATGACAACACTTGATCATTCTAGATGGTCTTGTGAATTACGTTGTTAGTGTGGGTTCATAACACACAGACGTGGTTGAAATGTGTGACATCCCGAAATTTAGGTCTAGAACATTAGATAGTCAAGTCACAGTGAATCTCTTTGTAATTTGACTTATCGATTTTTAATGTATATTTTTATAAATATATAATGTCATTACAACTAAAATAAGATATAAAATGATACCTTATTTCCAATTGAAAAAAAAATCTCCAACATCCCATTGGAACTGAGTAGTCCATCAGAAACTGTTTAACTTTCGCATCCATATAGACAGCTTTCGCATCAATGCAACTTTCGCATCCATGCAAATTTCCCATCCATGCAACCAGCTTTCGCATCCATGGAACTTTCGCATCCATGTTAACAACAAATTTCACATCCATGCAACCATCTTTTTCGTCCATGTAACTTACACATCCATAAAGCCAATCACATCGAGTACTATATTCGCATCCTAATTACCCTTCTCGCACTTGACACCCATTTCGGAGGTTTTCTATTCACAATCAAGATCCGACTTAGAATTTAGAAGACTACCATTCATATTCGCATCAATTCACGTGTCCAGAGCTCTTCCTTATCACCTCCTTACCTTATCCCTGAAGTTGGAGTGCACACTTTCCCAAAAGTACAAGGAATGGGTGACCTTGAGTGTGTGACTAACCAAGAGCCACGTGTATAGTTGGCCTTGCATGCTGGAAATGGGCTATAAAAGGAACCCCTTGCTTCCTCATTTTTCACACCAATCACAACTTCTCAAACTACCTCTCACTCTCTTGATCTCTCGCTCGGTTTAGAGGTAACCACTGAACAATCACCTCCCAACCTACCCTCAAATCACCACCTACTAACCTCTTTCTTCTTCACCGTCAAGAACAACCACCACCAAGAGCAGTGTTGCTGTCATGACCACCTTTCCACCACCACAAAAAACCAGCATCGACCCCTTTTCTTTTGGATCTCGATTAACCAACTCGTCACCCTCCCTCAACTTCAGAAGTAGAAATGCCACAGGAGGCATCAAGACCATCAAAATCAGCCTCACCACCTTTCTGCCACCACCTCATGTTTGCTGCCATCGTATGTCTCCACTGCCACCTTCCTTCGATCGTAACTGTCCAAACCAGAAACCATTTATTTTTCTGTGTTTCTTTCGTTCATGAAAAAAGCCAGGACCGAAGAACCTTTTCATTTTTGTTTCTACATGTGAACGACGTCCAGGAAGGAAAACAAACAATACCCAAACTTCATTACAAAATAATTAGTTCAGCCCCTCCCATAGAATTTCTTCACAAAATAAATCCTAATTCGTATCCATTCGCATCCAGTTCCCATTCGCATTCAATAACATTCCAAGATTTGCACTATACCATGTTTAATTGCGATCATTCACATCCATTCGCATCCAACTCCCATTCGCATCCACTAGAATTTCAAGACTTGCACTAGACTGCGATTCATTGCGATCGTTCACATCCAATCGTATCCAATCACATTCACATTCAGTAACATTGCAAGGCTTGCATTCACATCCAAAAAAACATCCAAATGTTTCAAAACCGCCCCATACTTGTTAAAAACTTTCCCTTTGGTTAATTAGGTAACAAAAACAGTCCCAGTGGTTTATCTTAAAGACGTCAAGCTGGGGTTTCTCGCATCAAGTATCTCAAAATAAACCGACAATAATACATTAAGGTGAGTGTTACGGCCCCTCTTTTAACTTTTATACGCTTCGGTGGAGAATACATGTGCATATACATTGATTGATGCAAAACATACATAAATTATTATCCTTTTATGTGAAAAATACTTACAAACCTTAACTAGTTTATGAATGTTATTTTAACAAATACATATACGTACACATAAACTAGCCATACATTCGACATACATATGTTATGTTGTTTTAAAAATGAAACACTTACAAAAGAATAACATATGCCATTTTGCTACAAAACCCTATGATTTATGTGAAAAAACATGTCATAAAAAGCATGTCATAAAACTTTGTAGTATTTCAAGGATTCAAACTATTTCTATGCATGTTTGTATGGTTAAATACATAAAGTTTATACATATACATACTTTGAGACATACCTCTTTATGAAAGCGAGTGCCTTACATTACATACATACCAGATATACTCGACTTTTATAAACTCTATACAATTCATTTTTCCTAGTAACTTATTTACTTTTAAGTTAGCTCTGAGAGCTATTCACGTTCCATAGTTAAGGGCTTTTTAGTGAGACTATATTATTTAGCTAAGTCTAAGCACTTAACATACTCACACTATTATAACCATTAATCTTCGGAGTGAGATACATATGTATAGATCTATACGGGGTTGACATCCCCACCTGTGGTTGCTAGCTACAACCTCGATCGATCTATCGAAGTGGGCGATAAGTGTCTACTATCGTTACTACGTGTATAATGAAGCGACGTAGGGGGTACTTACAGTCACATAACTCGGTTATAGGACTCACTATAAACATTAACTAGAATCTCTCTTTTACTACAAACCATGGACTTGATTTCTTTCAAAACTATTTTAAGTATGGATTTACTTATACAAGAGTATAGTTTGGTTTTTAAGTACATTTAAGGATTATTTACAAACACAGTTTTAAGTATGGATTTACTTATACAAATATACATTTTGGCTTTCAAAGACTCTTTACAAACATATTTTTAAGTATTGTTATACTTACAAAGAAAATACTTTTTAGACTTTCTAAAAGTATTCCTGCTGTTAGCAGGAAACCTGTAACTTTCACCAACCTTGCGTTGACCCTCAAAATTACATGTATTCTCAGGGAATCACTAAACAAACATTCAAAACGGAATGGATTACAGACAACCTAGTTACTAGTTTTTGTTATGTCTGCCTAACTGTTAAAAGCAATTTATGTACTATTCTATTATCTGTAAATACCTTGTATTCAAACATCAAGATGGAATTCAAATATTGTTTTGTTTATTTTTGTACTTGTGCTATATATTCAGTTTGCCTGTGATCCATGAAACTTAGTCGCACATCCCATCATGTTCTGTCGCCTCGGTCGGGGGTTTGAGAAAATGGGATACCATATGCATCAAATACTCTGATGACACGAGTGCCTTTATGACTTTCACCAACCAAAGAATTCCCTAACAATGTAGTCAAGCCCTTTCTTTTAAACTTTTTATTGTCCTAATAATCTTGGACTATGGTCTGTGAGGATCGGTTGGGTGGGTATGAATATGTATGAGGTTTTATAGATATCCAAGTCGGAAATATATCTACATATTGTTTGGTAATAGTTGGTTTTGCAAGATTAAGATATAAATATTTTAACATTGTAGGATTGAAATCCCTATGCATCGCACTAGGTTTCACAACCTGACCCACTCAGTTTGTATGCATCACATGTATCAAGATTTAAGCTACTGGAATTTGATTAGGATGCTGAGTGATTAAGAGATAGTCTGCAATGGTGTTTAGGACCATTAGGTCTTTACGCTGTAACTTATGTATATGTATTGATTATGACATCCTTAGGATTTTATTTGAAACTATCTTTGTTCTCAAAAAGATTTTTATATATTGGGATTTTCCGTAAACGAAGTATCATAATTTTTAAAGCGTAAAGAATGTTCTTTTTTGGTTCTAAAAATTAGAGGATGTCTTAGTTAGTATCAGAACATTAGTTTAAGGGAACTAGGAATTGTGAGGTTTTCTAGTCTTAAACCTAGAGCTGAAGCGAGAATGGTGAGAGTTGTGCCTAGAATATTTTAGGTAATATACCTAAATTAATAATAAAGACACAAGCACTAGAATATTTTAGGGTATAAGCCTTAACTAATATTACGTGCTAATAAAAAGTAGGTTATAACATGCCTTAGGTCATAGACCTTACTTGCTATTAGAAGCACTAGAATACTTTAAGATTAATGCCTTATGTGCTAGTATGTGCTAAAAGTTATGTGTTATAGCATGCTTTAGGTTGCCTGCCTAGAATGCTAATAATTGAAAGAATTTAAGGTCTAATGTTGACCTTGGTTCGAAAGATAAAATTTTATATGTAGGCTTTTAAACATTTAATTAAGGCATTAGAACTAGCATATAACTTTTCAGAGTGATAAGGAGGATTATGTGTCTAAAGATAACTAAAACCTTCCTTATCATAATATAATCCAGATTTTGGTACATTGAATGATTGTTCTGGGGTACAAATCATCATGGTAAGAACACATAATGGACTAGGAAATCATAACGGAGATCAACAGCCTGAACCTCGATGTGTGACTGAGAGTGCACCAAAAGTCGTGCCAACAGCTGAACCGATCATGATAGTAGGAGTTCAAGCCATGATGCAGGCAATGCTAGCTGAGCAAATGGAGGAAGACAGACAATTTCTCTAAGGGAATGGGAGAAAAGTCATGACACTGGCTGTTGAACCAGTGCGGAATGAAGTTCATACCGAAGAAGGAAGATGTAGTAAATCTATAAATCAAAATGAACCACGAAGGGTTCAGAGAAACAATATCGAAGAAGAGGTTGACAGAAATGGATGCAAGTATGAGGACTTCATGGCATCCCAACCACCAAGTCTTTTTGGAGAACCAAAGCCAGCAAAATTTATGGATTGGATCCATAAAATGGAAATGGTGTTTGAAAGTTGTGACTGTAGCAACAAACGGAAAAAAATCTTTGTAGCCAGACAACTAAAGAATGGAGTATTGAGCTGGTGGAAATAGTTGGCTAATACCATTCCAAATGGAGAAGCAAGGAAGTTGTCATGGGAGGGCTTCCTTGTGCAGTTGAAAGGATAATACTACTCGAAGAGAGACCTTCTGGAGATAAGCAACGAATTCTAGAACCTGAAGAAAGGAGAGATAAGCATCAGCAAGTACGTTTCATCTTTTACTGAGAAGATGGAATTAGTTCCTTACCTGTTTCCTACTGAACTCTCCAAGATAGAAAGATTTTCTAATGGATTACCAACGGATTTTGGTCCACTGGTGAAATTAGCAACCACTTTGGAAGCGGCCATCCATGTTTCCAAATCCCTTGAATACACAGTCAAAGGGAAATCCCTCGACCAAGCTGAAGTGGAAAAGAAGAGGAAGAATGAAGAATCCTAAAAATCCAATAAAATGAGTAGATTTTTAAGGCCTAGCCTCAATGACACGAAGCCTAGGAGGAATAAAGAAGCAATGTGGTGTGAAAAATGCAGAAAGAAGCATTTTAGTCAATCCAAGGAAGTGGTGACCTTTTACAAATGTGAAAGGAATGATCACTATTCCAAAGGCTATATGTTCAATGACAAGAAATGTTACGAATGTCGAGGTAGTAGGCATATTTCAAAGGATTTCCCAAGGAAGGAAGAAACTGCACGAACATTATAGACGACCCTCAGGGATGTAAAGGAGGAAGAAAATGTTGCTTTAGGGAGTCAATAAAAAGAAGCTACTTATCCAGGGAGTTCAGGACATGAAATGGTCACCCCGCATAGATAGTCTTGTAGTATATATCCTAATAGAGGCATACGGTATAATAGACTTTGAATATGATTGTAATCATTTTCAGAACTTATAAAACCCCTAAGTATGTTATGTTATCCAACGTGTTAAGTTACTATGTGATTTTTCTTTAATAGTGACAATTTTTGGGACGAGTATGAGTAGGTGTGAAAGGTAGTTGAGACCTATACTACCGGAAGCACATGAATCGCACTTGGATCAGGGAAAGTCACAAGGTTACTAAGGCACTAGTAGTTGACTTTGTTTTGTTTTTTTTTTTCCGTTATTACCTTTGTTTCGGTGATGACTATGAAAACAAATGTTTTTCAAACCCTAGTGGTCATATCAAAATCGAGTCCAAATAGGATAAATCTGCAAAGAGAGTTACTCGGTTCAGAGAACCATGATCGATGTAGCGTCCGACTTTAGTTAATGGGTTAAAGAAAAATATAATCGACATGAGTATTGCAACCATCAATAAGACTGAGCATCCAATAGCTATAAATGCAACCTACACTGATGTGGTTGAATCACATTAGAACACGAAGGAAGGTATCTTCCATACTATAGTACGAATCATAAAGAAACTTGAGTCTAACCATTACATCATGCGATAGAAGGTCGTTAGAGCATGACCATTTGGTATGTTACTGTAGTTGGAGTAAAGTCCTTATCATGAAATAAGCTTGTTTTAAGAATGAGCGAGAGTCTTTGACGAAGGTGCAATTTGTAATTTGAAGTTTAGGGTTAAAGGCGCGAACAAGAATGAAGAGTGGGTGCAAGTTTGAGCACCGCCAACAGTCACGAAATCCAAGACTTAGATACTCATTTGAAAAGACATAAGACTTACAGTTATTACCTACAATGGAATGGTGACATTCATAATCATTTTACAAGCCATGATTTGTTGATGATTTCGGGACATAATCATCCTAAGGGTGAGATAATTGTAACGCCCGCAGATTTGAGCTTGACAATTAAGATATAATAAGCGATAAATGACATTTTGATAGAAGATTATTTAAAATAAATAATATTAACCAAGGTTATAGTATATGTAACGACGATACCGTACATATAAAGAACACTGAAATCCGACTTCGTACGAAGAAGTTATGATTTTTCGAAGTTGCACGATTAAACAGACACGACTATGCGCGTCGTAAAATGTGAATTTTAGATAGGTTGCTTATTAGCCTAAGAAACCAAAATGAAATTCGTAGTATTAATAAGATTTATCAGTGATTTCAAATCATTATATTGATTGATCTACTTACGGGAATGATGTCCAGGCTGGATTTAGTGACGTATTTAAAATGAGATTTCCAAACAGTATACTCTATATACCAAAAGGACCCTACCTCCGATATGATCCTACCTGGTTATTCCTTTGTTGATATATCTTGATGTAGACATTGGGATTAGTGAGAAATCTAGACTATCATTAGTCACCATGAATATTAGACTAAGACTAAGTATTAATCATACTTAGGTCACGTCAAAGGAAAGACTAAGGTGTTAGGCGATGCTCTGCCCAAATCACCAGTCATCCACCAAAGTCAGGTGAGTGTATATGTGAGCTATATGCTTATTTCATGGATTATATGCAGTGTTCTAAAAGACACGCCATGACGTGAGGCGTGGCTTCACCGTTAAGTAAAGCTTCATAACGTTGTTGTTAGGCGTGGCGCGTGACAAGGCGTGATATGGCATGCCATGACGCGTTATGGTGCATGTTTTTTTTCGTTTGAGACACGTTTTTTTGCTCTTTTTTATGTCTTTTCTAATCGAGGATACAAGTATTGTGTTTTTTGTTAACCTTTTGTTATTAGTTATTGATATAACACTTCTAAAAAGTAGTTATATTTAATATAAATTTATATTTATGTTGTAATATAATTATAAATTAAAACAAAATCCCCGCCTTACATCACGCCTTGAGAAACACCATGGCTCGCCATGGCTCGTTAAGCTTGAGGCTTGACCTTGGCGCCACGTCACGCCTCATGTCATTTAGAACCTTGATTATATGTTAGAAATGTATTTAATGATATATGATATGTGAATGATATATGGTTCTATATGTGTTAATATATATATATATATATATATATATATATATATATATATATATATATATATATATATATATATAAGTATTATTAGAGAGAAAGATAAAAGTATATTAATACATAAATACTTTGTGATAAAAATATACACTAAATTAGGATAGTGTCGTCTAAACAGAGTTGATATTTGAAGCCTAGTTGTGTTTTGTCCGTTAACGAGATAAGACTTATTATAGATGTCTAGTTCAATTAAGTTTGATATTGGGTAGTCTCATTCGGAGTATGTGTGTGTAAGTTAGGAATGGAGAGTAGATTTCTATTCCGTGATACTTTCAGGTGTCGATGATACGAAATACGTACCAGAGTACAAATTATATTACTTTTTGGATGAGCAGAAATGTGGGTCCAAATCAGACAACTGTAATGGTATGCCTAGTTATCTCTCCGAGTAAGATGACAACATTTGATCATTCTAGACGGTTTTGCAAATTACGTTGTTAGTATGGGCGCATAAGCCACCGACATAGATGAAATGAGATACCATATTCATCAAATACACTAATAGCACCAATGCTTTTATGAATTTCACCAGCCAAGGAAGCCCTTAGCAGTATAGTCAAGCCCTTTCTTTTAAACGATTTATCTTCCTGATAATCGTGGAATAGGATTCTTGAGGATCGATTGGTCCATTAGGGTGGGTATGTATAGGTATGAGGTTTTATAGATATCAAAGCTGGGAATATATCTATATATTGTTTGGTAACAGTTGGTTTTGAAGGATTAAGATATAAATATTATAACATTGTCAGATTGAAATCCATATGTATCTCACTAGGTTTGCTAACCCGACCCACCCAGTTTGTATGTATCACATGTATCAAGATGTAAGCTACTAGAACTTGATTATGATGCTAAGTGATTAAGAGACAACTTGTAATGGTGTTCAGGACCATTATGTCTTTATGCTGTGATATATGTATCTGTATTGATTATGACATCTTTAGAATTTTATTTGAAACAATCTTTGTTCTCAAAAAGATTTTTATATACTGAGATTTTCCGCAAACGAAATATCATGATTTTTAAAACGTAAAAAAAAAAAAAAATCTTTTTTAGTTCTCAAATTTAAAGGATGTCATAACAATGAACCATTTTTGTAATTTTGTCTTATAAATATTTTGTAGTAATCTCCCTATCTAATAAATGAATAGAGTTAACCTCATTCTGCCATGTGTCAAACTATTAATTAAATCAATACTACACCAAATGTAACTCCTAAATTCAAATTCAAAATAGTCTATAATCAATTTCATATATTATTTGAAACAATTTCCGTATATTATTTAAAATGTAAAAGTAATTTGAAAAGTAATAAATGATAAGATAATAAGATAACACAACAATTTATATTAACTAATTCGTTCTTTTAGGGGAATAACAAATATATTTTCCTTATTTTAAGATAATTACCAAGTTAGTAATACAAGGGAAATTTTCAAATTTACTTTAATAATAATAATAATAACTTCAATGTCCAATCTAATTTACCTTTATTATTTTGATTGAGAACAAAATTTCAAGCTCGCGTCTTTAATGATAATTTTTTCATAATATTCGAAACATATATATTTATAAATTAATATATTTTATCTTATAATCTTATGATTTATTGATATTTTTTTTTTCTTTCTCATCGGTGGTCTCCATGGGTTTTAATTTTAATAACAAAAGAAAATATGAATTCCGCTCACAACAAACAAAAACATTAATTTGGGATTTGGCGTGGGCGGACCCATCTAGACCTGCATAAATAAAACTTTTTCCATATATAATATTGATCTGTATATGACTAAACGTTATGTTGTCATAATTTAAATCAGATCGAGACTCAAATATATCATTAGATTCACTTTAATCATATAAAATAAAACTATTATAATAAAAACTTAACGTGGCCCCACAAAAATTAAAAAAAGTTTCCATCCACCCACTATAAGTAAAACACCACTCTCCCAAGACCACTTACATTTGACTCATACAAACCCTCAAACTTCTCATCATCAACCACCAAAAATGTCTTCTCAATCTCCTCTACCAATTCATTTGTGTTTCTTCCTCATCATCCTCTTCATGTTCGTAAGTTTCTCATGGTATTCCAATTACGAATCTATGTTCGAGGGTGCATTCGATCATCTGAAGCTGTTTTTCATAGCCTCGCCGGTGCTGCTACTGGTGGTTCTGCATATTATCTCCACCTTCGACACCACCGGCCGTTCTCCCTTCTTTGTGCCGGATAATGATTCTCCGACTGCTGGGACTCCTTGGGGCGTTGGTTTGGTTCTTGTGCTTCTCTTCTTCTTGCTTTCTTACCAGTCTGATCTCAGGGAACGGTGGTTTCCGCTTCTTAGCTGATGATTCCGGCTGTGGTAGGGAAAGTAATTATGCCATGAATGTAAATGTGTAGAAGATTATCGTGTAGTTTGTTGTTTATGGATCGTATGGCTATTTAGTTTCTGGATAATATCATATCTTCGTAGTTTTATGAATATTCGGCAAAACTTAAACCTATAACGATTTTGTCTATTATTTTAAACGAATATTTACTAATATTTGAGTTGAAAATTAATTTAGTCGGTCAAATATTAAAAGGCAAACTATATATCTAGTATGTTCGAATCTAATTACTGTCGATCGAATTTAAAAGACAGTGATTTAATAGACAAAATTTCATGATTGTTCTATATGGTTTATAAAAAATCGCATGATGTTGACAATTGTTGACGACGATTGTGCGCTTGGTTCATGTGATATGTAAAGATCGACTGTCTCTACACATGTAAAAGGACAATAAGATTTATCCTGTTTTTTTATTTGCAATTAATGATTATTTAGATTTTAGACCGTATTCTATCCCACCCCACCCTCTTTTCACCCTCTTTACAACCAAAACATGTTTCTTACATCAATACTCATTTATGGATACTTACCTTATGAAAAGAAATTAAAGAAATAAAAAATAGTTTAAAATTTGAACTCGAACAAAATCCATCCAAAAATTTAACATAAGCAATGAGAGAGATGAACCACAAGGGAAGCAAAGCTTCAAATATGAAATCATGAGGACATAAATTTGAAAATTTGAAAGCCTAAAATATGAAAATTTGAAATAACGAAGAAGGTAGATCCTAGGACTAGGGGTGTTTACGAGGCGATTCGGTTCGGATATTAATAAAATTGTGAACCGTAACCGCGGGTCGGGTACCTTACATGGACTAACTGAAACCGAACCGAATTACTAAAAAACCCGAACCGAACCGAACCGTTTGAAGGCGGGCAACCACGTTTTGATTGACGGGTAACCGCTAAATATAAAAAATAAGACTCTTCTTTCTGAAAATAAAAAACTCACATGCTAAAAATATCATTTTCTGCTGATAAAACATACATTTTGTGAATCAAATACATAAACATATAATATAAATATCATAAAAAAAAAAAAATAATAAAAAATAAAAAAAAAAATAAAAAAAATAGATGCACACTTTACAGTTTACATAGTTTATAATTTTAAGTTTTGTATGCGCATTAGCATATCAATTAGAAACTCCATATCACACAAAATTCATTTATATATATATATATATATATATATATATATATATATATATATATATATATATATATATATATATATATATATATATATATATATATATATATATATATATAACGGTTCGGTTCGGGTATCCGTGATTATCTACTTATCCAAACCGAAACCGACCCATAGGTACCCGGGTTTTTCGGTTTCGGTTTTTTTTTCGGTTGCGGTTTATTTCGGTTTCGGTTTTTTCGGTTTCGGATTGGACGGATAGGCTCGGTTTTTCGGTTTTGCGGTTTTTTTGCACACCCCTACCTAGGACCTACCTAAAATTTCAAGTTTATTTATAATATATATACCACAAAAATTAGGAACAACATTAAAAAAAATAGAGACCTACTTGAGTTTGTTTTTTTTTTTAAAATGTTTTAAAAAACACTTTTAAAAAGTGAAACAAATAACTTACAAGGGGCAATTGTGCTCTTAAATATGGGGTTAAATATAATATATAGTTTTTATCAAACAATAAGGTATCAATGCACTAATAATTAATTAGTTTTTCATTAAATCGTTCGGTTTTTTCAGTTATATTTCAGTCGGTTTTTAAAAATTTTAATCGGTAGTGTCTGATCGGGTTTTTCAGTTATAGTTCATTAAATCGTACACGATCCGACCCGACCCGACCCCCACAAGGGTTGTTGATTTTTTATCGACTTCACTTAATTTGGGAACCATATGATAGTTTGTTCTAAATTCGCCACTGCACATGTAGAAACCTATAATTTGAAAATGTGAGATCATAGAGCCTACGTGAGACATGGAAGCCATCGGTGGCCAGCTTGACGATGCAAACCACCGACATAACAAAGAAGAGAGAGGGGAAGGGTATGGTGACGAGAAGACAAAGAAAATAGGGGAAAGGTATATGAAAGAAAGCATAAAGCAATGGTGATTGTTCGTAAGGTTGAAAGAAAGTAGCCCCAACAATGGTTGTGATTCTAAGTACGACCTTTTCGAGAGGGCCAATCTCCACAAAAGAATTAAGAAGGAAGAGGAACACTTGGAGCAATTTTCGACATATCCATTCATAAAACAGAATACAATATATAGACTAGACTAACTTACTAACTTCCACAAACTAAGGAACTGAAAATAAGTGGTAAAAGACTTACTCCTACTTACTCAATCAAATAAAGGACCTAAAAACATACAATGATGGAAGACTCACTGATCAAGTGCACACATGTGGGCTCCAAGTACTTGCTACTCCTCATAACGGGTGGGTTGACATATCATTCTTTTGGGTCGGGTCTGGGTAATACCCCTAGTAGTGCTCATATCAATACCCCCTCTATCAACAATGACCTTGTCCTCAAGTTCGGTAATGTTGAAATAGTCCTTATCTTATCATATAGCTTCTGCCATGTCTTGTCCCTTCTATTTAAGAAGCACTTGAGAAACTGTGTTACCTTTTTTGTTAATGATACGTTCATCTAGGATTCCTTCTGGTTCAATGAATTGCAAATCCTCAATAAATGTCTATGGAAATGGTAGAGATGATAGTGTGGGGTTACAATGATAGGGGCGGAACATGGAGACATAGAAAAATCGGGTGTATACAAGAACTCGGTGGAAGTTCGAGGAAATAGGCCACCTGTCATATGCGTTCGGCGATTTTGAAGGGACCAAAGAATCATTTTCAAAGCTTATGTGATGCTCATTTCTGTACGGATCCTTGTCTATAAATATAAAGACGGGGGTGTAGTAGATCCCCTAGCTGGAATTCTTTATCCTTACGTTGTTTGTTGGCCTGATTAGTCATTCTTTGATGACTTCGCTGCAAAGTTTCTTTGAGGTGTTGAATGAGCTGTTGATGATCAGCTAAAGTGTTGTCGATTGAAGCAACCTTACCTATGGTGTAATGAGGAAATGATGGTGGTGGTTGGTCATATAAGTCTTGGAAGGGTGGCATCTCAATAGCAATATGATAGCTTGTATTGTTCCAATATTCAACGAGATAAAGGTACTTACTCGAATAGTTTGGTTCATCGCTTGCGAAGCAACAAAGGTATGATTTGAGGCATCGATTAACAACCTCTGTTTGGTCGTCCGTTTGAGATTGATAGGAACTTGAGTGTAGTAGTTGTTTGATTAATGTGCCTATGGTCTTAACTAAATCGAGGTAATCTTATGAGTAAAAGCGAAGTCCTTTTTGGGTTTCCCCCAATAACTAGAAATAACTAGAAATGACTTTAGAAGAGAGATAAAATAATTTTAATTTATTATATGATTAATAAATTAATTAGAAATGGTTGGAGTTAATTAATTATTAATCAGAATTGATCTGGAATTAATTAGAATTAATTAAAGGTGTGATAACTGAATTGTAATTGTTCATAATTGAGCAAGGAAAGGCAATTCTAGAACCATCCATGATATGGACAGTTTTGAGATGGTTTCTAGGGTTTCTGGAAGCATCATATAGCTGATAAGGATAACTCACCCGAATAGAGTAAATATGATATTTAATTATTTAAAGCAGAGTTTATCCTGGAGATCCCCTAACTATAAATAAAACCTCTTAGCCTCTAAATTCAGAGTTAAAATTTCCAAAAAGGAGAAATATGAATTTCTCTTCTTACCTCTTCCCTCCTCTTGATTTCTACTGTTCTAGGGTTTTGGGTGTGAACCATTAGAGGCATCCACACTGTTGGTGCTTGCTTTCCAAAGGAGATTCAAAGAGAGTTGTTTACATTATTCGAATTTTACAAAAGCTATGTGATCTAACTTTATATTTTTTTCGATTTACTTAGACTAGAAATTTGTTTCATAAGTATGTTGCTATAACATGAGAAAATGTCATAGACTTCTAGGTTACAAGTACCCATAATATGATTATGATTCCGCTGCGTAAATATTCTTGCTGGTAACCTAGAAAACCCACCAGTGGTATTAGAGTCTAGGATTTTCTGTTATTTATGAATATATGAAACTAGAAATCAATACCTAAATAACCGAAAAAAGCTGCCAATCGCAAGGCGCGGCGCACCCAAGTCCTAGCACGGCCCGGTTTGGCTGCAGTAGGGTTTTGAGATTTACTTGCCTTTTTCGAATTGTAGGATAATTATTAGATCTTAATTGTTATTTATCTAATTGAATTTTGGACATTTAGACTAGATAATTAGATAACCCTATTCAAAAATTGAGGAAGTATAAAAGGAATTAATATTATTTAATTATCAGATTAATTAATATAATTGTTTAATACTTAATAGAATTAATATAATTAATTAAATATCAACTCGCAGATAAATATTAAATCTAAAATAGGTTTGAATATTAATTAATTAAAAATTAATTAAGTTAAATGAATTTAAACCATGATAGTTAAAAGTTTTGAAATACACCCTTATATATATATATATATATATATATATATATATATATATATATATATATATATATATATATATATATATATATATATATATATATATATAAGTTTTAATACTATATGTATGAGATTAATAATTTTTTTGTAACATTCCGATGATGAGGTATATTTAATTTTAACCCTAAGTTTGAAGATTAATTGCATTTTAGCCCTTGTGTATGAAAATGTTGCAAAATGGCCCATAGTGACATTTTTTGTAATTTAGGGGCCGATCTCATGTACGTTGGGCCTACATTGCATACGCTGGGCGTACGTGTCTAAACCACAAACCCTAATTTTTAGGGTTTGGACCCCCTTTATAAGAATCATTTTCTCCCCAAGGCTCATTCCCTCATCACCCTCAACCTAATTTTGTCTCCCAAGAAAACTCTAATCCATTTAGAGCCTTCTTGAGCATTGTGTGTGTATTTTGGTAGTCTTGAAGGAAAGAGGAATACGAGAAGATCATCTTGGAGGAGTGGGACTCTTTAGATCCAGAATAACATTATCTTTTAGCATCATTTGGAGGTATAAAGTTCTGAAGTTGGCTTTCATTTATTTAGATATTGTTAGTTATTGATTCATGAAGCATTTTGGTCCCAAGTCCTAACGTTTATGAGTATGGCATACGCTAGCCCACTTAAGCTATCCTTTCAGATGTTTTGAGAGGTCTAGAAGCATAAAAATATAATATTGGCTCTTAGTTCTTCCCCATGCATAAGTTTGGTTGTCTTAATGGGTTAAGAAGTTAGGGTTTTTAGTATTTAGCACTTAATGGCCATGCAAGACCATAAATTTGGAAAGTTTATGGTCAGGGACAACGTTTGGGGCATGGATCTATAATTTGGACGTAAGGGCTTAAGTATTAAGCACTTAATAAGTTGGAAAAGGATCAAACTACGTACACTGGGCGTACCAAGTGCTTGCTGAATACGCCCCACGTACTGGCCGTGCACGCCCAGCCTACTCGGCTGAGTCAATCCGATAGACTTTTGACCCTTGGATTTGACTAGAGTTTGACCGATTTTGACCAAAGGGTATTTTGGGTATGTTGATATTAATTTTATGTTGGGAAATGATTCGAATAAGAAGTGAAAGGTAGAGCCGGTATTCAGAGCAAGGATTTATTCAGCTTTTGTTCAAATTGAGAGGTGAGTTTTCCTAACTGTATTTGTGGGTCGAAGGCACCAATACCGGCCCACTAGATTATGTATCCTGGTTATAGGATGATGCCATGTTAGTATATGCCTGATTAGTAGATCTGCATGATATATGTATTTGCTGGTTCTATGTTTATGTTTATCTGTTACATATGTCGACATATTGTGGTTGGGTTGAGGCAGTCTTGCTTTGTGCTGATAGCCAAGCCACCCTGGGCGGTCCGGATAGACTGTAGGCCCTACAAGGCGGTCTAGTCAGGCCGAAGGCCTGTAGAGTGGTCCAGATAGGCTGTAGGGCCTGCGAAGCGGTCCAGTCAGGCTGAAGGCTCATATTTGCATGTCTTGATTGTTATGTTGTGTGATGGTACTTTGGGGGAACTCACTAAGCTCTGCCTTATAGTTTTACTTTATTGTTTTAGGTACTTCAGAGGATCGTGGGAAAGAGAAGGCCTAATCGTGCACATCTTCCTATTTTCATGATATTGATTTTTGGGACACTCTGATATGACTTTACTCTTGAAACAATGGTTCCTTTTCGTAAACAATTATGGACACTGGTTGTTTTTGAAAATTTTAAATTTTTATGATTTTTGGAGTGTTACAAGTTTGTATTAGAGACTTGGTTTGAGAGAATTGGATAAACATTCATGTGAATCCAGATTCAAACTAGGGAACTATAAAAGTTTTTAAATGGTTTTCAAAATTGTTGTCAAAAGTAACCAAGGAAGGATGCAATGTATACAATCAACCGAAGCAAGAAAGTATACCCCAAGTTACCCACACTGTTATTTGATAATTTATTTATGGTAGAACAACATGCTAGTGGTAGGCTAGAGATCTTCAGGAATTGCATGATAGAATTGCCTGATATATGATACATGATAGCCTAGGGTTGTTTCTTGTATGGAATTGACATCATTACTGTAGTTGCTTAGTGTATGCATCATAGTTGTACATAACTAAGATTTTATAGTCTGAGAATGTTTGGTTTAGCCTTAATTATTGTTCTTGCATGATGAAGGGCTTAGGATAGAGACAAGTATTCAAATGTATATAGGATCCAATGTTATGTATGATTAGCATACGTGAGTGTTCAGGGTTGGTGGAAGTTTCATGGATGAGTAGAAGTGTGAGTAGCCAGCCATATGAGTGAAGATAGGACGTATGCGTATCCTAGTTGTTGTATCTGTTTGTGGTGGTTTTTGTATCTGTAGTTGCTTTTCAACGATCGTTATGTTGCACTTTCTGAGGCTACTGTTGTTGCAGCTACCACGACAGTTGCTGCCGCGGGGATTTGTGGGGAGAGAGATTTCCAGTATCGGGACTTTGATAATACGAAGCCCCTGATGTTTGATGGAGTTCAGGACCCGATTATTGCGATGAGGTGGTTGTACGATGTAGAGGGGTGTTTCTTCACATGCTCCTGCCCTTCTGACCAGAAGGTCAAGTATGCCCTGAACCTTCTTCGGTCAGGGGCGAAGGATTAGTGGAAATAGGTGACCGGTTCGTACACTCTCGAGCAGAGGGCTGTTATGACACGGGAGCAGTTCTCTGAGATGTTTCACAAGAGGTATGTTCCATTGGTGGAGAAGGAGAGGTTGGCTCAGGAGTATTTGGATCTGAGGCAGGGGACTAAGTCGGTAACTGAGATCACCAAGATGTTTACTGAGAGGGATATTTTCTTTCCTGAGTTTGTTGCTTCTGAGCAAGCTAAGATGACCCAGAGCTTGAGCATGCTCAAGACAGATATCTGCCACTTTGTGTCTACCTAACGTTATGGTACACTTGTGGAACTTTTGGAGGCCGCGAGAAGGCGGGAGATTCACATGGAGCTCCAGGCGAAGGAGAGGAGGCAAGCTTCGGTGCAGACGGAACTGTATTAGTTTGATTTATCGAGTAATGAAACGAGATCAAAATTGACAAGAATTAAGAACACCGAGAGTAAATAAGATCTGGTTTCTGCTCATATATGCTTTCGAGATACTAAGAGAGTACAGACAAAATTGTGGAAAAGTTCTATCTAGTCTACGTATCATTCCTTATTTATAGGAAACAGAAAGCAAACATAAAATACAAAGGACTTCGACATTACAAATTTGAAACTAACATTAGCTTTGTAAATAACATTACAAAACTTTCGACACCTTACAACTAAACTTCGACCCTTACAATCTCCCCCTTGGTAAGTAGTGTTAAAATCAAGTTACTAAAACTTGAGCAGCCAAATGTAATGTCCTTCGAATCTCCGCATACCAGTTCATGACCTCCTTCAACTCTGTCTTACTTCATTGTTCTTCTTACAACTGTTCATACGCACAATTAAGTTTATATAGTGAGCAGTTGTGTATCTTTCAACATCACTTGATTGGAATAAGAACTTTGTTTGTTTTCCCTTCTTGCTCTTTCCCTCGAAAACAACTCCAAAAGGCTTCATGCATATTTCACCATCAACATACTGCTTCAAATCAGCTTGACTCTTCAACACTGATTGTGGAACAGTGATTTCCTTTCCCATTGACAATGCTAATTCAACATCAGTCAATGCTAGACAGTCATAGTAATTGTCTATGAAAAGCTTGATATGGCCCAATCCCAGATGTAACACTTCTTTACTTGTTCCTTGGAGTTTCGAAGCATCCATGTCTTTGAGTATGTTTGCAACTTGAATCAGATCATTCAAGTTCATTAAGGGAAAATCAGCAATCGAAAAGTCAAGAGCAACATTGTTTGCCCTCACAACATGGTATCGAAAATTTTGAAGCATATTTTCGAACAACACATCCTTTGTTATGCTTATCACTCGAACAATCTTCACAAGTGACCACACCTCCTCCTGATCTTTTCCCAACACAACGTGAAATCTCAGCTTCATATGGATAAAATCATCTTATTCTCGAATTGATTAACAATCTTGTACTGAACAGTAAGAAACATCATTTCATTGATTGGAAAATCAAGTTGATTCATATCAGAATTCTCGATAGAATAACTTTTCCTTGGCTTCTTCTCGAACTCATGCATCTCATTGTAAGCAAATCTGGCTTCAATATTCTCATAACTATGTAACTTCTTTGGATCACCTTTGTCCATTGTAGGAGGATTATTTTTACGAAGCATCAAAATACTCTGAATTTGACGCTGCTTCTCCATCTCCGCTTCAATTTCAACTTTTCTTTCTTCCTTAGACTTTTCTATGACAAGCACTTTTCCTTTTCCTTTATCTGTTTCATTTTGTTTGGGTTTCGAAGAACTCCCTTCATCAGTAGTCCCAATTACAATGCCTTTAGCAATTGGCCTTGTAGTAACTGTAGTTGCCATCACCGGTTCAGCCTTCGAAAATATTGGGTTTGTTGTAGGAACTTGAGTTTTGAAAACTTTTCCGACAACCTTTGTTTCTTCATTCATTTTCCCAGAAACATTTTCTCCTTTACCAACACCTTTCTTTTCTCCCCCTTGCACCCCTGTGGGCATTCGTTGGTAAGAGAGTGATAAACTGAGACAATGGAGCCAACACGTTGTGAATTACAGTCTTGAATGAACGAAACTTCTGATTTAAAAACTTAGGAGTTAAGAGAGATGATGAGCCAGACTTCGAAATAAGCTCCTTCAATTCTACAAGCATGGTATTAAGTTTACCAAAACTGGTAACATCAACAGTTGCTTTCTCATCAAACTTTGGAACAAAAGATTGATGTGTTTGGACAAACGTAGTAACACCAGTAGCAATAATATAAACTTTCTCAAGGATAGAAGAATACTTTTTATCCAACTCAATGAGCTCTGTGGACACACTCTCTTGCATCTCTTTAAGCTTTCGATTCACATTTTCACGAACTGTTTTTACATCTTGCACAAAAAGAACATGACGTTCCTTAGAAACACGTTTCAAATCCTTGAGCTCCTTATTAAAAGTCGAAGACGTAGACTTCACTCTCAACTCATTATTTTTATCCATAACATCAAGCTTGTCTTGAATTCGAGATTCTGAATCTTATATTAACACATTCAATTTATTCAGAAGACGAAGCTCTTGTGCTTTGACCATAACATCTACTTCAATACCACAAACAAAATTCCTACCCCCTGCATCTGCTTGTGATTGCAACAAAGAGTTAAGCTTTTTGTTGAGAATCTTGAACTGTTTCCCCGACATAAGCATATGGTCTGGAATGTTTTCTTCTTTAGAATCAAATTCTAAATCAGCAAATGATCCTCCAAACCCTCCATCATCAGTATCATCATCATTCATTGGTTTGGGTGGTTCAGTAGATTGAGACGAAAATAGAGAAGTAATGGGTTGATTTATGACGAAATCAAAAGTAGGTGAATGTGTGGTTGTAGGAACAGTGGTGACAAATAGTGGTAAAGAAGTATTGGTAGTGGTGACCGAGGTTTCGAAAATACCTTGAGTAGAAACTGGATTTTCGTTGGTCGAGACTCCTTCACCCATATTGACATTTACATTCGTATTAGATACATGTGAAAATGCCTGAGGTACGAACCTCCTAATAAGATGATTCGGGTAACGAAACCTCGGGTGTTGTGACCAAAATCTGCTCAGGAGCTGATACTTTTATAGATTCACCAAGAATAGTAGATATGTCCACTAGAGAAGTTTTCACAGAGCTACTGGAAATTCCTATCTCATCGGTATTCGACTTGACATGAGATTTCTTCTTAGATGAAACATCACCCATTGGTGTTTCAGGAACTTCTTCCTCTTCCATAGAATCTTCCTAAAGAACCAACTTTTTCTTTTTACTCTTCTTTGAAATATGCTTAGAAACATCCTCAGCCCTTCGCTTCTTTTAGGATGGAGAAACAGGAACATGAACTTCACGAATAACAAGACCTTTCCGTGTAACATGTAGCTTTCGAACCATTGAAGGAGAAAAGCTAGAAGATCTTTCAGGAGAATTTCGTGATCTATGAGCTTTCTTTTTGAGACGCTTGAATACACCAGTTTTCGAAGGAACAATTTCCTTTGAAGGTGCAACAGTTTCAGGCTCAACACTTTTCTATGATTTTTTCGAAACTTTAATCACTACTCCAGCCTTCTTCTTGGGTGATTGATCAACTTTTTCTTCAAGAACATCAACAACTGTCTTTTGTTTTTGAGATTTCTTTGAAGAACCTTCATCACGTTTTGCCAACAAAACACCAGTTCGATCATTTGTGTTTATAGTTTGCAAATAAGCCTCCAACACTGGATTCGAAGGATCAACCTTCTTGAGCATCCCATCAGGAATCCTAGCAACTGTAGGAAAAATACTCACATCATCTTCAATCGTCTTTGGATAATGATACTTCACGAATTCTGCTTTAGGCTCATCAGCAGGCACCAAAATACCTTCCTTTTCTTAAGCGTATCAAAGAATTAAACTTCAATATCTTGCACATGAAACCCCATCTACTGCATTCGTGTTGTCAACACTCTTCAAAAATTCTTTCCACATCTGAGTCGCATAGTCAACAGGTAGATCATAGTAAATGCCTGCAACCATAGCATACACCTCCATTCGTCCTTTGTCTAAACCAACACTTCGACCTGTGAGACATCGAAGGTAAATCCCAAATAGAAAATTCCATATATTGGGAAGACCGGACTTCTTGAATTCATTGATCTTCAAGAGAGTAGGTTGATAACCCATCTCATTGAACATGTGTAACACTTGTTCATTAGTGACTTTGTAGAAAGGTGGAGAATTATGGATTTCAAGGATCTTGGCAAACAAATTCTTGGTAAGACGAAACTTCTTATCAGTGATCAAATTGAATGTCACAGTATCCATCGTCTTGCTATATGAGGCAGTAGAACCAGCCATGGACAACCAAGACATTGGTACTTCAAACGAACTGAACATCGCATTCGATAAAACAGAATGTTTTCAAAGCAACGATGAGCATCTTGAGTTCTTCAGGGTACACTTGATAATTGGTACTCTGGATCTTCACGATGGGTTGAGAAGATGCGTCGTCAGTAGTGTTCGATTGAAGAGCATCCATGATTAGGGTTTGTTTGAAAGCGATGAAGAACAGAGAGATAAAGAAAGCACAGATCGTCTTGAGAATTTTTAGTACGCGTAAAATTCGAATGAAGACCCAATTGCCCCTTTTATATGTATCCATATTTTGAATTTCAAACGGTTACCATCAATAAGCATTACACGTGTCCCTTCAAAATCGCACCACTAGCCGTCATACACACCATGTCAGAATAAGTGATTAGAACAGTTTCCGAGAAATGCGCACAGTTACCAAACCGTCACTTCAAAATTCTTTTCGTCTGTACTGATGGATAAGAACAAAACCTTCGGAATGGAGGTAGGGCTCTTTCGCTTTTGGGTTTGAAAACGAAGTCATGTGCCAGACTTTCGAAATCATCAGCCTGAGTTGGTAATACTCAAAACCTCAAGGATTTCGAGAGTGTACTGTGGCAAAGAAAAAGATAAGAAGCAAAGTAAGAAAAATATGGATTTGTGATGTCAAAAATATAATTTCGACATAAAAGCAGATAAATCCCGGGCAAAGATTGCTTCGCTAATCATCAAGAGAGATGATCAACAGCTTGTGTGGTTTCCCGTGAATTATAATCGAATACTCATTGAGAAGTATCGAAGGGCTTCTTATAATAAGGCTTCAACGGTGGTTTAAAATTTCGTTACAAAGCACACTCACCATAAGTATGACAAGTTGTAAACGAAACTACCTGTTTGACCAGTGTAGTCAGTGACAAGTAAGCTTTGAAAAATTTATCAAGTAACGAAGGTTGAGAATGATACTCAAACAGAAATTGTATTCTTGAAACCAAAATTAGACCTAAATCTTGTTGGGAAACAAATGTCGTGGGTTTCGAAAATTTGATCAAGATTACTATTCAAGAAAAGAGTATGATTTTGAGTATCGAATATAGGTACTGAAACAAATGTTTCGTCATTTCTAGAACAAAGTTCCCCGTCAATTCTTTAAAATTATTCGACATTTAGGTTTTCACTTCCATCACGGTCTCATGATGTTAGATCATAAACACAAAATTTTGATATGTCTAGATCCTGATTGGTTTTTACCAGAGATCTCTTGGACATATGTCATTGTGTATGAATGTGTAAGAATTTTGGGATAAAAAAGATTGGCTAAAAGAAACAAGTGTACCTCTGCGTTGATTTGACCTCGCAGTAAACTCTTAACTCATTTGAGAAGAGTAAGGTAGCTCAAGAACTAATGTGAAGATAGCCTGATTGGGAAGAAATTTTCGTGATGAAAACTTCATTAAGGCTTTGAAAACACACATTGAGTCAAAAGAGGCTTAGGTCAACATGCTGCAGCATGCTTCTAGGGACAACCTAACTAGTGTAAAGTTTTTCGAAAAAGATACCTGACCCTAGAACTGCAAGCATGAACCATGGATGATCTTTGCCAAAAGCAGCATTAAGAAAATGAAATACAAACACCAAAAACAAAAAAATCTTTTTGTAGTTTTTGATTTTTCGAAATTTAAAAGACAAAAAAAATTAAAATCTTTTTGTTCTTTTTGATTTTTCGAAATTGAAAGACAAAATAAAAATAAAATCTTTTTGTTCTTTTTGATTTTTCGAAATTGAAAAACAAAACAAAAATAAAATCTTTTTGGTTTTTTAGGATTTTTCGAAACAAACAACAACAAAAAAAATATTTTTGGTATTTTTGGATTTTTCAACATGAAAGTAAAAAAAAAATTGTACAAAACTCACGAAAATTTGTGATTAAGCGGTGTGTACATAATGTCAAAATCACAGCGTGTCGAAGTGCTGAACGTGAACAGTAACCTCTGAATGACAAGCTATCTTCTCTGTATGACCATTCAACACCTCTGAATCGACACTCTTGCACCTTTCTTTTGTTATTCTTTCGAAGTCAATCTAGGAACTGAATTGCCTGTGATCATTCCTAGACCTTCCAAAATTCTCACGAATGATTTTTCATCCAATGGCTTTGTGAAAATATCAGCAAGTTGATCAGTGGTTTTCACAAAGTGAACTTCGATATTGCCATCCTAAACATGATCTTTTATAAAGTGATAGCGAAGAGCAATGTGCTTGGTTTTCGAATGTTGCACAGGATTGTGAAAAATACGTATGGCACTTTGTGAATCACAATACAATGGAATTTTCTTCATGTTGATTGAATAATCACGCAGTTGGCTTTGAATCCATATGATTTGTGAAGTGCAAGCTGCGGCAGCAACATACTCTGATTCTGCTGTGGAAATCGAAACACATGTTTGCCTTTTCGATTGCCAACTTACTAACTTCCCACCCAGTAGTTGACATCCGCCACTTGTGCTTTTTCTATCAAGATTGCAACCTCCTAAGTCAGCATCTGAAAATGCTTGTATGAAGAATCCAGTTTTCGAAGGATACCACAATCCTAAAGAAATTGAGCCTTTGAGATATCGAAAAATATTCTTCAATGCTGTTAAATGTGGTTCTATGGGATTTGATTGATATCTAGCACAATTACAAACATAAAACATAATGTCAGGTCGACATGCCGTAAGGTAAAGTAACGAACCTATCATGCTTCTGTATAAAGTAAGATCAACAGCTGGTTTATCTAACGAAGGAGAAAACCTTGTTCCAACTGCCATTGGTACTCGTAATTTCGTGCTGTTCGTCAACCCAAACTTTTCAAGCAGATTCTTTGTGTATTTTTCTTGATTGATAAAAATTCCTTCTCTGCTTTGACGAATATTCAATCCCAGAAAGTTGTTTATTTTTCCCATCATGCTCATCTCAAATCGACTTTTCATCAGATTTTTGAAATCTCTAGACAAAGCAGGGTCAGTCGAGCCAAAAATAATATCATCTCCATATATTTGAACAAGCATAAGATGATCCCCAACTTTCTTTCGAAAGAGTGTGGGATCAATTGATCCTTGTTTAAATTTCGATTATTTTAAAAAAGAGGTAAGAGTTGCATATCATGCTCTTGGTGCTTGTTTTAACCCATATACAACTTTATCTAAGATATAACAATGATTAGGAAATTCTTCATTAACAAAACCTAGAGGTTGTTGAACGGAAACTGTTTCTTCAAGTTCTCCATTGAGAAAAGCACATTTGACATCCATCTGATAGACATCAAAATCTTTGTGTGGTGCATAGGCCAAAAATATTCGAACAGCCTCGAGTCTTGTGACAGGGGCAAAGGTTTCCTCATAGTCGATACCTTCTTGTTGCGAATAGCCTTTACCTACTAGCCTAGCCTTATTTCGAACAATATTACCATCTTTGTCTGTTTTATTTTTGAAAATCCATTTTAACCCAACAATCAAAACATCTTTTGGTTTAGGAATTAATCTCCAAACCTTGTTTCTTTCGAATTTAGACAATTCAGATTGCATTGCAACAACCCAATCCGAGTGTTCCATTGCAGCCTTAACTGATTTTGGTTTAATTTTCAAAATAAAAACATTAAACATGCAAAACTCCTGATGAGCATTAAGTACCTCGTTCTTTGCACGAAGTTGAGCTCTTGTCAACACACCATCTTGTGGATTTCCAAGCACTTGTTCTTTTGGATGATTTCTTGTCCATTTATCCAATGGTGGATATGCTGGATCAAAATCCAATGGCGCATCTTCGAACATTTCTTCATTCTCTGAACCTGCAACGGAATTATTATCATTTAAATCATGAAAAGTTTCATATTGATTATTATTCGACACATTTAGTTCCCCCTCGACAATTTCGTTTTCATGTTGCTCCCCCTCAACATCATCATTCATTCTCCTATTCTCCCCCTCGAAAGAAAGCTCCCCCTCAACATGAGAATTCAAATGGAAGTGCTCCCCCTCCACTTGATTATTTAGCATACTTTCGCTATTTCCAGGAGAAGGTGATGTCGAGTTTTCATCAACTGCATCTTGAGTAAGTATCGAACAATCATAATGCTTTGATGATTCAGGAATTTGAATATCTTGAGCACTGACTTCAACATCAGCAGCCCTATCTGGAACACCAAAAATTAAATCATAATCAAAATCAGATGAATTAATACTTTCAGATTCATCTTTTGATTCATTAAGTATTGGTTTTTGTTCGAAACACTTTGCATGTTGTTTGATGTAATAATCATCGAAAGTAAGATTGAATGTCTCTTCAATTTTCCGTGTTCATCTATTCAACACTCGTTATGCAACCGAATTATGAGAATAACCCAAGAAAATTCCTTCGTCAGCTTTGGACTAAAACTTCGAAAGATTATCCTTGAGATTCATGATAAAACACCTGCAACCAAAAACATGAAAGAATTTGACATTAGGTTTTCGATTATTTATAATCTTATAAGGAGTAATGTTGAATCTTCGATGAATGAACGATCTATTTTGTGTAAAACATGCAGTTGAGACCGCCTCTGCCCAAAGATATTGAGGAAGATTCGCATATGTGAGCATCGTTCTTGCAGCTTCACAAAGAGAACGATTTTGCCTTTCAACCACCCCATTCTGCTGAGGTGTGTAGGGTGAAGAAAAATTATACGAAATTCCTTGTTCTATTAAAAATGAATCAAGAGCATTGTTTTTCAATACATAACCATTGTCACTCTTGATTTTTCAAGCTTTCTACTTCAAACTTGTTTCCATCTTCTTGATAAAATCAATCATTATTTGAGCTACTTCTGATTTTAACCTGAGAAAATAAACCCAAGTAAATCGAGAAAAATCATCAACAATGACTAAAATGTACTGTTTCTTGTTGAGAGTTTAAACAGTTGTTGGTCCACAAAGATCAATATGAAGAAGTTCCAATGGTTTGATTATTTTTGAATCGATGGCAATTGGATGTCCTTGACGATGTTGTTTCCCATGTTCGTAAGCTGCACATAAAGAATCATTATCAAATTTTAATACAGGTAAGCCTCGAATAAGATCGTTTACCACCAATTTGTTAAGATTTCGAAAGTTCAAGTGAGATAGACATCGATGCCAAAGCCAGCTAACATTTGATGAAGCTTTTGAAAGTAAGCACACAGAAGGAACACCAACAATTGGCTTTATGTCGAGAGTGAACATATCTCCTTTTCTTTTGGACTTGGGCAAAACTTCGTTTGTATTGACATTCGAAATAATACTACCTTCTTCATTAAACACCACTCGATTTCCAGTGCCCACAACAAGTTGTGAAACACTTATCAAATTATGTTGAAGACCTTCGACATAAGCAACTCGGTTAACAGTGAACTTCCCATTTGTAACTTTACCATATCCCTTGACTTGACACTTTTGATTGTTACCAAACTTTACAACTCCAGCATTTTCCAAACTTCGATAATCATGAAAATTCTCTTTCCTTCCAGTCATGTGACGAGAGAAACCACTATCGATATACCATTTTTTATCATATTGCTCATCACATAGAACCTGTAATCAGTGAAAGAATTTAGGTACCCAAGGCTGTTTGGGTCCTTTATGATTAGTTTGAAACACATGGTGAAATGAAGAACCTAAAATCCAATTACGAACTTTAGATTTAACACTATCAATTAAGTCCACTTCATTTGGAAAAGGCTCATAAATATAATATGTCGAAAGTTTAGGACTTTCACCTTTGTCTTCTCAGATTGTGGCTTTATTGCCTTTTCTTTCGAAACAGGACGCCATGCGTTGACTGAAGATGTCGAGTCTTTCGATGATGAACTGACATTCGACATTTCGTTCAAATACTTTTCATAAGCAGTTTTGATTTGTTGTTGAGAGTATTTTCCTGTTTGATAAGACTTCCCTTTGCCTTCAAGCCAATGATCGAGATTTTGCACATTTGATTTACCCTTGACATACGAAACTTTGAAAGCTTGTTTTGCTGGCTGAGTGGGAAAATTTGGTTGTTGTGGTGTGAATTTGACATTTCGTTTTGAATGAATGTGATCAAACTTTGGATTTTCAACTTCTGACTCAAACCTTTGTTGAGCAAAATTTCGACGTTGAAAAGATGATGAATTGGCTTTAGATGGAAATGATTTTGAAAAACCATTATTGGAAAACCTTGTTTGATTGTTAGAATTAGACTTCTTTAAAGATGGTAAATGTGACGAATTTGAAAATTGCTTTTCATGAAATGTGTGACGATGATTTCGTGACAAAAACTTTGTTTCTTGATTTTTGATTTTCGAAAAGTCATTATATGATGATGATTGAGACAAATGCTTTTTAAACAGAGCGGGATTTTTCTTTATGTCTGAACTTGATGAAGACATTGTCTTAACCTTTTCAGACATTGTCTTTTTAGTTCTTTTCTTTTTCAAATCATTTGGTTTCTTTCGTGACTCAACAGTTTGCCAAAAGATTTTCTTTCGTGCTTGTCTCTTTGAAATTCCATTTTCTTTTGAAAAAATTTCAATTTGATCTTTAAATTCTTTTGAATTTATTTTCACTTTTTGTGATTCAACTTCCACTTTCGTTTCAACTTCTTTTGAAATTTTTGATTTTTCAACCCAAGTTCGTTGAGGTTTTTGTCTTTGAAAAGAATATGAATTCTTTGTTAGATTATTTTCAACAGTGCTTTGATTAGAGAAAAAACCTTCTTTCGAATTTTGCTTATTATATTCTTCTACCAATTTGTTAAATTCAGGCTTGATGTTATCAACATTCCCAGTAGTAACAAATACTTGATTTGGAAAGATGACATCATCAGAACACTTGAAATTTGGATAAACAACCGTATTTGTTTCGAGATAATGAGCACCCTTTTCTTTTAACACTTTGTCAAAATTTTCTGTTTCACCATACACCTGATCAACAACAATTCTTGGTATTTCTTTTTCTTTTGAAACATCTTTTGTTGTGGTTGTGTTTTTCGAAACTTCGTTATCATCCTCCGCATCATCACTACTGTCAGTTTGACTATCTCTGACACTTACATGATCAAAATCACAAACTTTCGAAGTGGAGGCTTGATTAGTGCCAGTCTTAGCTAACAAATCATTATATTTTTCTTTGCCTTTACTCAAAGATGTGACATTAACGACAAACAACTGAGAACAATCGACATCTTCAATTTCACTGATTTCGCTAAAATTGTCAGAATTATCTTCAATATCAACAAAATTAGATTGATTGTCAGATTTCGAATTCTCAGTTCTTTTCAAAATTTTAAGTTGTTCGTCCTTGGTTAAGGTGTCATTCACAATGTCAACTAATTCATTAGCATCAAGATATTCATCTATTTTCACAATCCCATAAGCAAACCTATTATCAAGAATTCTATCAAATTCAGCGATGGATTTCTCACAATCATATGATATGCTATCAACCTTCTCTCTTTCGAAAGCTAGAAAAGGTAGTAACTTTCTATGTTGTTCCTTGCTTATGTCAGATGAATGATGCAATGCAGTTAGTTTTGCATACAAACACTTAGCCGAATTACAATATATGTTTCTTTGAGCTAACAACATCCTTACATATTTATCTAAATTTTCCCTATCAACCATTATGTTTGAAATCTGTGACTCTAAACAATCTATCTTATTCTTCTTTGTTTCCAAGATTCTTTTAGTTTCTAGTAACTGAGTACTAGCTTTCTTAGTTTCATTGGTAGCAGAAATAACAAGATTATTCACATAAGTAACAGAAGCATCAAAATCAGTTAATACAGAATTATATGCAGATGAAGGAATGTTAAAGGATTGTAATAGAGAACGTACCTTAGCAGTCATTGGTGAAGTATCTCTTGACTTCGAAACAAAGTATCTTCCTGTCATATTGTCTTCTTCGACATCCTCGTACCTTGCATACATGGCCCCATGGGTTGGATTTCTCATTTCTTCATCATCAGACCCAGATGACCATATCTGATACTTTCCCTCATCTTCATCTTCTCCTCTACCCACAAGTGAAAGATTTTTCGACTTTTTCATGACTTCCACCAGCTTCTTAGAGTAATAAGCATCATCCTTCACTTTATTCTTCTTTTCTTCTTTCTTTCTCAGCATACAGTCATTTGCCATGTGATTTGCTCCATGACAATAATGACAATCTATCCCATAATCACCCTTCAGCTTCTTTTCTTGTGTTGACTCCTTAGCCTTTACCTCTTTCTATCAAACCTCTTCTCCTCACTAACCTTCCCAAAATAACTTCCCTTCCTTTCTCCACACTTCATCTTCGCATTAAATGGCTTCTTGTAAAACTTCTTCACCTTGTTATTGGATTAAAATGCAACAGCTTCATCATCCGAGTTGACAATAAGACCTTCTTCCTCAGAACCTTCGTTCTCAGCAACTTCCTTCTCACTTTCTCTACCACTGACCTTCGAAACTAGAGCTAAAGGACCACCCAGACTGATCCTTGACTCTTCTGCCATTCCATTCACTTCTGTTTCATGAGTTTTTAGCTGGTTGTAAACATCATTCAAGGTAGAAAAATCGAAGCGATGCTGTGTCTTAATCATCAAACTTACACTCCTCCATTATTTGCGAAAACCCATAACAAAAGTAATGTTGTATTCCATGTTAGTACTTTTGATTCCATACCTTATGTACTTGTAGATAAGCTCGTTCAGACGATCATAATACACTTCAATCGTTTCTCTATCTTTCTGCTTGAATTCTCTTAATTCAATCAGACATTGTTTGACAGAGTTGATTTTGGTCTTTTCACTCCCCTGGTACTTCTCCTTCAATGTATTCCATAACTCTTTTTGAAGTTGTGCAAGTTCGAACATGATTATACACAATAGGAGGAAGAGCACCACGAAGCTCTCTCATGCATTTCTTCTCATACTTCTTCAACCTATCATTTTGTTCAGTAACACTTGGAGTTGATGAAGAAGTACCTATGCTTTCAACAGAAGAAGGTGGAATTACATCATTAGTAATACATTTCCATAGCTCTTCATCTATGTCATTCAAGTAATCCTTCATTCTATCAGCCCACTGATCGTAATACTCTGGAATCAGAATTGGAATCTTCGTAGACGACCCAAGGAGATGAGAATACGATGTCATCGTGTTCATGTTAAAATTCGCCATGGATGTGCGGACGAATTTTCAGAAAAACTTCAGAAACTTTGAGAATTAATGGATGAAATGAACAGAAAGAACAAGAAGAACAGTCGATTAAACAAACTAGTTGCATAATCGAATCACAACTGAAGATCAAGGATGATTTTCAGTATCAATGGTGCTGAAATTTTTGAATCCAAGATGAGACTCAAAATACGATTGATACATAATGAAAATCAGATCATTGCAGTATGATTCCTGCTCTGATACTAATTGTAGTAGTTTGGTTTATTGAGTAATGAAACGAGATCAAAATTGACAAGAATTAAGAACACCGAGAGTAAATAAGATCTGGTTTCAGCTCATATATGCTTTCGAGATACTGAGAGACTACAAACAGAATTTTGGAAAAGTTCTATCTAGTCTAATTATCATTCCCTATTTATAGGAAACAGAAAGCAAACAAAAAATACAAAGGACTTCGACATTACAAATTCGAAACTAACATTGACTTTGTAAATAACATTACAAAACTTTAGACACCTTACAACTAAACTTCGATCCTTACAGCAGCCTGTGGCGAAGTGGTTCAAAGCCGCTGATTTGAGATATGGGGGACAGAGGGGCCGCACTTGTGGCAAGTGTGGCAAGATTCATGATGGTGCATGTCGATATTCATATGGATGCCATAAATCTGGAAAGGAGGGGAATTATACCAAGGATTGTCATCAGCATGTCCCAGTACCGAGAACCAAGATCTGTTATCACTATGAGCAGGTTTGTCATATTAAGGTCGACCGTCCCTTGCTCACTGCGGGGCCGGCGTAGGCTCCAGCACCAGCTACATTGAGGATCACAGATGGGTGCTAGGGTAGGGAGGAGCCCCCGAGGGCTCGAGGTCATGCTTTTTTGCTCACTGCAGAGGAGGCCAGAGCGGCACCTGACGTCGTTACTGGTATGTTTACATTTATTATTCTGTCAGTTATTTTATGGTATGCTTATGTTTATGCTTCTGGTAGCTACCTTCTTAGTGAAATCCTTGCATGCTCTTGTGTTATTTGACTCGGGTGCGAGTCGGTCATTCGTATCTCAGTCTTTTAGCAGGGGTTTTGATATGACTCTCGCGGATTTGGAGTGTCTGTTGTGGGTTTCTATCGCCAACGAATACGGGGTTTCTGCATTGAGCGTCTGTCAGGGCTATGTGTTGGAGATTTTTGGGGTGCCCTATCTGATTGATTTGATTCCCATACCTATAGGGGATGTGTGCGTGATAGTAGGGATGGATTGGCTGAGTAGGTTTGGGGCTATGATTGACTATGAGGGTCAGCGGGTGGTAGTTCGAACCCTAGGTGGGGGAGAACTGGTGATTTTTGGAGAGAGAGTACCAGGACTGGGTCAACCTTTTGTTCTGCTGCTAGAGTTTGACAGTATATTCAACATGGTTATATGGGTTATCCTGATTATGTTATTGATGCTCGAGTTGGGAAACAGGCTTCGGTTTTAGATATGCCAGTTTTCAGAGAGTTTATTGATGTGTTCCGGGAGGAGTTGCATGGTGTGCTTCCGGAGAGACAGGTTGAGTTCAGGATTGATTTGGTTCCGGGTGCGGTCCCAATTGATAAAGCGTCGTACCGATTGCCACCACCAGAGATGCATGAGTTGTCCTCTCAGCTTCAGGAGCTGTTGGGAAAGCAGTTTATTAGACCGGCCCAGTTCGTCGTGGGGAGCATCGATTTTATTTCTCAAGAAGAAGGATGGTTCACACCGAATGTGTATTGATTACCGGGAGTTGATCAAGCTGACGGTGAAGACCGTTATCGCCTAACGTGGATTGATGACTTCTTCAATTAGTTGCAGGGTGCATCTTGTTTGTCCAAGATCGATCTGAGGTCAGGGTATCATTAAATGAGGGTTAGAAAGGAGGGTGTAGAGAAGACCGCGTTTTAGACTCGTTATGGTCATTAGGAGTTCATGGTGATGCCATTTGGGCTCACCAATGTGCCTGTGGCATTTATGGATTTGATGAATCGGGATGCCCGATCGATCAGTTATCGTTTTCATTGTTGATATCTTGGTGTATTCCAAGACCAAGGAGCAGCTTGAGGAGCACTTTCGAGAACTTCTGGGTGTTTTAAGGCGAGAACGGGTTGTATGCCAAGTTCTCAAAGTTGAGTTTTTGTTACGAGAGGTCCAGTTCTTGGGACATCTCTTTAACCAAAACAGGATTTTAGTTGATCCGTCCAAGATTGAGGCCGTGATACAGTGGGAGGTCCCGAAGTCTCCCTCGGAGATCAGGAGTTTCTTGGGTTTAGCAGGGTATTATCAGAGATTTATTCAAGACTTCTCCAAGATTGCGGTACCCCTCACTCATCTGATGAGGAAGGGAGTGGATTTCCAATGGGCCCAGAGAAGCAGGTAGCATTTGAGTCTTTGAGACATAGATTGTGTGAGGCCCAAGTGTTGACCCTCCCCGAGGGTGTTGAGGATTTTATGGTATTTTGAGATGTATCCATCACAGGTTTGGGTGCAATGCTTATGCAGCGTGGGAGAGTTATTGCTTATGCTTCTTGGCAGATGAAGTCACATGAGGTCCGTTATCCACCTCATGATTGGAGTTGGGGGGCAGTGGTGTTTGGTCTCAAGATTTGGAGACAATAGTTGTATAGGGTTTGGTGTACTATCTACACAGATCACAAGAGTTTGAGATATCTTATAGATCAGCCGAATCTGAATATGAGACAACGTAAGTGGCTTGACGTGGTCAAGGATTATGACTGCAAGATTTTGTATAATCTCGGGAAAGACAATGTGGTTGCTGATGATTTGAGCCGCATGACGGCTAGTTCCGCTATTGAGGGCCTATATATGAGGATTTCGATTGGTTCGCCATTGTTGGATTTGATTAGGGAGGCTCATGCTGATGGAGTCAAGAAGGAAAATTGGAAGCAGGAGAGGCTCATGGGTGAGATTGACAAGTTTGCTACTGGAAGTCATGAATTATTGACCCGGTATGGACGGGTTTGGGTGCCATATTTTGGCGGGATCAAGCAGACCATATTGGAGGAGGAATACAAATCCATGTTTCCGATACACCCCGGAGCCACCAAGATGTATCAGGATTTGAGGCTTAGTTAATGGTGGCCGTGCATGAAGAGAGAGAGAGAGAGATAGCCTGGTATGTCGAGAGGTGCTTGACATGTCGGATGGTAAAGGCCGAGCACCACAGGCGGAATAGCAAGTTGCAGCCATTGGAGGTTTCCATGTGGAAATGGGAACATATTACCATGTATTTCATCACCAAGCTAGCTCATATGGCTTAGGGGCATGATGCGATTTGGGTGATGGTGGACCGGTTGACTAAGATTGCCCACTTCTTAGCTATATATGAGAGCTCATCGGCCAAGAAATTGGCCGATTTATATATGCGTGAGATCGTTGCTCGACATGGTATTCCAATCTCCATTGTATCTGATCGAGATGTTAGGTTCACATCTCGTTTCTGGCAGAAGTTCCACGAGGAAATGGGTATGAGGTTGCATCTCAACAGTGCTTATCATCCGCAGATGGATGGTCAGAGTGAACGAACCATTCAGACACTTGAGGACATGTTGAGATCTTGTGTCAAAGATTTTAGTCGGATTTGGGACTCATACCTTCCCTTAGTTGACTTTTCGTATAATAACAACTACCACTCCAGTATCGGTGCGCCGCCTTTCGACCTCCTCTATGGGAGGATGTATCGCACCCCAATGTGTTGGGGAGAGGTTGGTCATACATTCATGGGAAGGATTGAGGTAGTCCTTTAGAAGACATAGTTTATTCAGCAAATTAGGCAGCTCAGAGTCGGCATAAGAGTTATGCCGACAAGCATTGATCTGAGTCGGAGTTCCAGGTCAGGGACATGGTATTACTAAAGGTATCACCCTAGAAGGATGTAATACACTTCAGGACTAAGGGATAGTTGGGGCCCCGGTATATTGGGCCATTTCGGGTGATCGCCATGGTTAGAATGGTTGTATACAGATTGGAATTGCATGAGGAGCTCAGCCAGATCCACAACACCTTCCACGTTTCACAGCTTCGGGAGTGTGTGACCGATGATACATAGGTTGTTCCCTTAGAGGATATTCAGGTTGATGATCGCCTGAATTATGTGGAGAGACCAATGGCGATTTTGGACCGGAAGACAAAGGCATTGAACAACAAGGTGGTGTCTTTCGTCAAAGTTCAGTGGGAACATCAGAAGGGTTCCGAATGGACATGGGAAACCGAGTCGGAAATGCGGGAGGATTGCCCAGAGTTGTTCACAACAGAGGACTTCTAGGACAAAGTCTAGTTCAAGTGGGGGGGAATTGTAACAGTCGATGATGAGGTATTTTAAATTTTTACCCTAAGTTTGAAGATTAATTGCATTTTAGCCCTTGTGTATGAAAATGTTGCAAAATAGCCCATAGTGGTATTTTTGTAATTTGGGGCCAAGCTCATGTACGTTGGGCGTACGTGCCTAAACCAAAAACCCTAATTTTTAGGGTTTAGACCCTTTATAAGCATCATTATCTCCCTAAGGCTCATTCCCTCATCAACATCCAACCCATTTTCATCTCCAAAGCAAACCCTAATCCATATAGAGCCTTCTTGAACAATGTGTGTATTTTAGTAGTATTGAAGGAGAGAGGAAGAAGATAACATCATATTGGAGGAGTGAGACTCTTTAAATCCAGAATAGCATCAACTTTTGGCATCATTTGGAGGTACAAAGTTTTGAATTTGGCTTGCATTTCTTTAGATCTTGTTAGTTCTTGATTCATGAAACATTTTGGCCCCAAGTCTTGACTTTTAGAGTATGGCATACTCTAGCCCACTTAAGATGTCCGTTCAGACATTTTGAGAGGTCTAGAAGCATAAAAATATGATCTTGGCTCTTAGTTCTTCCCCATGCATGAGTTTGGTTGTCTTAATGGGTTAACAGGTTAGGGTTTTTAGTATTTAGCACTTAATGGCCATGCAAGACCATAAAGTTGGAAACTTTATGGTCAGGGACAAGATTTGTGGCATGGATTTGTAATTTGGACGTAAGGGCTTAAGTATTAAGCATTTAATAAGTTGGGGAAGGATCCAGCTTCATACGCTGGGCGTACCAAGTGGTACGCTGCACGTACGTGGTCAAGCCCTCAGACCTAGTCAATGTCCTTGTACGCCCCACGTACTTGCTGAGTACACCCAACGTACTCGGCTGAGTCAACCCAGTGGACTTTTGACTCTTGGCTTTGACTAGATTTTGACTGATTTTGACTAGAGGGTATTTTGCGTATGTTAATGTTAATTTTAAGTTGGGCAATGATTTGAATAATAGGTGATGGGTAGAGTCGGTATTCGGAGCAAAGATTTATTTAGCTTTTATTCGGACTGAGAAATGAGTTTTCCTCACTATACTTGTGGGTCAAAGGCACCAATACTGTTCTACTAGATTATGTATCCTGGTTATAGGATAGTACTATTCTAGTATAGATCTGCATGATATCTGTATTTTTTGGTTCTGTGTTTATGTTTATCTGTTACATATGTCAACATATTGTGGTTGGGTTGAGGCGGTCCTGCTTTGTGCTGAAGGTCAAGACACCTGGCGCGGTCCGGATAGGCTGTAGGTAGTACGAGGTGGTCCATTTAGGCTGAAGGCCCGTAGAGCGGTCCAGATAGGTTGTACACCCTACGAGGCATTCCAGTCAGGCTGAAGGCTCATATTTGCCTGTCTTGATTGTTATGTTGTTCATGTGATGGTACTTTGTGGGAACTCACTAAGCTTTAACTTACAGTTTTAGTCTATTATTTCAGCTACTTCAAAAGGATCGTGGGAAAGTAAAGGCCTGATCATGCACACCTTCCTATTTTCATGATATTATTTTTGGGACACTTTGATATGAATTTGATCTTGAAACAATGGTTCCTTTTTGTAAACAATTATGGATAATTGTTTTTTTTAATTTTAATTTCTTATGATTTTGGAGTGTTACATTTTTAGTCAATCCTCGAGTAAGCCTCATTCATGAAATGATACTATAAGAGAGGTATAAGGAAACAACCTATAAAATGATCGATGATGTAACACCTAGTTTTGGAATGTTTTTATATTCGGGATAACAGGCTGTAAAAGGAACAAGTAAAGGTATTGGGATTCAAGGGAATAGATTGTAGACCAATCAAATGTTGATAATATTGGTTAAGTGATTAAAGCCCTCGAATTGTGCTTTGAAGCAAAAGGGTAAAGTGGGAAAAGTAATATTTCGGGCTTCTTGCATGAATTATGGTTTTAGTTCAACATGTATTAAGTTAAAAGTAATTATATAGGGCTGTGGGGCTTGTTAATACCTTCATGTGCATATAAAGATCGTCGAAAACAAAGTTCAAATGAAGAAGTAACGAGTGTTTGAATATGGAATGGAATTGGATGAAAAAATGTCACCACGAGGTGGGGAGCAGGTCCCCACGACATGGCGAGTCACCATGAGGTGGCCGTTGTGCAGCCCAAGCCCATGAATTTTACAGTTTTTTATGTATTTAAAGGGTGGTTCCCTTTTTTTAGGGTATTTTTCTATCCTCCATCATATCTAAAGCCTCTTGAGAGAAACTCTAGTCTCCTTTTCACCAATTTGAGCCTCCCCTCCCTTCTCCTCTTTCATCTATTTTTAAGCTTTTGGTGTTGTTTTGAATGCTTTGGAGAAGAAGAAGGCGTATTGTAGGCCTTTATGTGCCATGTTTCTAAAACTATGCTTTTATGCTTTGTTCTTTATGTTTGGAGTAGTGTGAGTGATTGGATTTCATAAAGTTGGCAACTTCATGGATCCTTAGGGTCCCTTTGATGTTTGGTGTTCTAGATCTGATGTTTGGTTGAGTTTTGGTTCGATGCATGAGATTTTGACCTCATTTTCAACATTTTTTACCTAACCAATTTCAAGACATGCATTGGACATGCATGTCCATAAAGCAAGGGTTTTTATGAAGCTTCTGGGCGTTTGGAAGTACTCTGGAAGAGATGAGTGTGTAGCTTAATGGATTAAGGGCTTAATCCATTAAGTGGTTTCTAGACAGTTCCCACGACATGGCAACCTGCTTACAACGTCGTGGTGAGTGGATTCTTCGCGACTGTTTTGTCGAGGGATTGCCACGTCGTGGTAGATGCATGGCCACAAAGTAGTTATCAGCTGTGTTGACTTTTGGCTATTGACTTTGACCATTGACCATTGACTTTTTGACAAGTTTGATTTTTCTATCAAACTATGATAAAATTTACTGTTAGTTAAGGACTAGTTTCGGTTTGGTTTTAGGTAGCTTGCATTAGCTAATCTGTTGCTGATTTTTGCTGTTGAGCCTCTTCTGGTTAGCTGAGGTGAGTTTTCTCACTATACTTTGTACTGCATAATGTATCTTTTTATGTAGGATGTTTGTATGCTATAGTGATCTGTTAGATTGGTAGGTCTGTTATGATTAACTGTGTTTGCTAGTTATTCTTTATCTGTTTGCATATGTCGACATATTGTGGCTGGATTGAGGTAGTCCTACTTTGTACAGTAGGCCAAGATGCCTGGGCAATCCAAAAGTACTGTAGGCCTTACGAGGTGGTCAAGTCAGACTGTAGGCCCAAGGCAGCGATCCAACTATATTGTAGGGCTTGTGAGGAGGTCTAGTTAGACTGTAGGCTCGGGAGAGTGGTCCATGCATCTTTTAGGCCTTGCGAGGCAGTCTTGGAAGACTATAGGCTCATTTAGGCATGCATTATATGTGTATTATTGTGTGGAGTATTTTGGATAACTCACTAAGCTTTGGCTGATGGTTGTGGATTAATTGCTATTCAGATACTTATAAGATGGCGAAGGCGAGACTGTACACATGCATATCAACTATTTTATGAATCAAGATTCCACAATTTTTTCCTTATAACTTTGATTTTGAATTATAGTGTTTATTCTCTTTTAAAAATGAAAATTTTTATTCTGGAATTTGGGACGTTATAAGTTGGTATTAGAGCCCTGGTGTGAGGGATTTGGATGAACACTCGTGTGATTCCAAACTCAAGATAAGGATTTGATAAACTTTTATAAACCTTTTAAAAAATAAAAATAAAATAAAATAAAATAAAATAAAAATAATGAACTGAAAACAATAAAGAAAGACGCGTTGTGTATAGTCAGTCGGAGCTTAAGGAAGCGGTCTCCCAAAATATCCATACTGGTTATATATATGCTGATATGCGAATTGTTAGAAATGCATGCTAGTCGATATACTAAGGATTTTTTAGGAATTGCATGTTAGAGTTGCCTGATATTTGAGATGCCATATAGCCTAGGTATTGCCTGGTAGATTGATTGTTTGACTATTGATTACTTTGTGCTATTTGAAACCTATGATGATATTAGTTAAACATTATGCGAGTTTGTTAGGATTGCATGCAATTAGGATTAGCGTAGCATTTCAAAAATCACAACCAATTTAAACTTTTCAAATCAACCCATTTACTAATAAAAGTGTTTACATAACCATTGTTTCCAAAATATTATTTAGAAAAGAGTCTCCCAAGATCAACTACAAAAAAAATCAGGACGTGTACGGTCACACCTTCGCCTTCCCACGATCCTCGGAAGTACCTAAAACCATAGCCAAAAACTGTAAGCCAAAGCTTAGTGAGTTCCCCTAAAGTACCACCACATAATACACATATCATATACAAACAAGAATGTTGGGTCCAATCAGTCATCAGACTGGAATACCCCAGGTCCACAACCATCGGGCTAGATTACCCCTAGCCCAATCAGTAATCATAATGGAATGCCAACATACAACAGGTCCACACAGTCATCAGACTGGAATACTCAAATACAGTGGGCCCACTCAGTAATCAGACTGGAATACCCTCAGTTCCACTCAGCCATCACGATTGAATACCCCCGGTCTGTTGACTCACGCACAAAGCAGTAAAGTATTATCCCAATACAATATCTCGACATATAACATATAACAAACAAAATCAAAAGGTAGATAATCATGCAGCCATAAATCACAGGTAGTCCTATAGATCTACCGGTCTATGCATATCAGCAACTAACATATAATCATACATGTCTATCCCATACTCAACATATCATAAATCAATGTATAATAGGATATTAATCCATTGGACCGGCCTTTGTGCGTTTGACCCGTAAGTACAGTGAGGAAAACTCACCTCACAGTCTGACAAAAAGCTGAACGATAGACTATTACAAATACCGGCTCTATAGGTCGCCTATTCAACAGATAGAGACCAAGACTCAACTATTGCTCAAAATACCCAAACTACGTTTAAGTCAAACTTGGTAAACCTTGGTCAAAGTTAAAGTCAAAATGAAAGTAAATAGGTCAAGAAAAGTCAACCCAGACCGAGTACGCCCAACATACTCGGCTCGTGCGCGACGCGATCCAGATCGGGGCTCCCTTAGGCGTACGCTCAACGTTCGACAAGCTACGTCCAGTGTACACGATGGCTTAACAACTTCATTTTGAGGACTTATTTCCTTAAGCCACTATGTCCAAATCTCAGTCTTAGTCCCAAATGGTATCCCAAACCATAAAGTTTCCAACTTTATGGTTCTACATGTCTAAATCACACCCAACAACAAAACCCTAACTTATCTTAACCTGTAAAGCTCTTAATGGATTGCATGAAAGAATCTCAGGGGCCAAGATCATACTTTTATGACTCAAGACATGGAAATACGTTCAAAAGGATAGCCCTAACGTTTTATAGCATGCCATACACAAGAAAGGCCATATTTGGGGACAAAAGCTCATATTATCATCATGCAAGCTAGATCTAGCAACTTAATCATCAAGGTGGGAACTTTTTACCTTCTGGAGATGGAGTAGTATGTAAGACTTCTAGATCCAAGATTGTTTCTAGCTTCTAAGGTTCATGAATACCTTCTTCCTCCTTTGGAACACACAAAAACACACTCAAAGGTCTCAAAATGCAATAAAGGGGGCTAGGGTTTGTAAGAAAACATCTCAAATGATGGAGGCTGGAGGTGGGTTGAGGGGATGGGACTTAAGGTTGAATATATAGGGTCCAAAATCTTTGGATTAGGATTTAAGTCCAGACGAGTTACGCCCGGCGTACGCATGGTACGCCCAGTGTACGCCAAACGACGTCGTTTCCCATTAGAGGGACTTATGCCCATCGTACCAGGCTTGTATGCCCAGCGTAAGTGCCTTTTGCTCAATTTTTACAAAAATGCCACAATGGGGAATTTTGCAACCTTTTCCATACACAAGGGATAAAATGCAACTAATCTTCATACTTAAGGTGAAAGTTAGAAGTACCTCATCATTAGGATATTACAATAAGATAGTCCCAGATTGCCTGGTCTGACCTATGACACAACTCTTGTTTGTGTCTAACCGTCATAGTGCTAGATCTCTCAGTCGAAGGACTATCTAATTTTAGTTGCATGTGGTTAGTGTTTGTATAGTGGTTGATTGATATTGATAGAAGTTTCTTTCCAGTGGGATAACAGGGTATGGTGAAGTTCCTAGTGACCTATGTAAGGTGTTATGGTATGCTCGTGCATACATATGTGTGAGAAGAATTCTAGAATGATAATCTAGGAAGTGTAGCTTGTAGCTCGTTTGAGGACGTAGGTGTGTGTGGTGCACCTAGCTGTAGTAGAGTGTAATGAACTAACACTTTGGGATGATTCCGGAATTAAATACGGATATGTTTGGAAGGTATTATGGGCTCGTACTACTGGAAGCACGAGATCCGTACGAGGATCAGGAAAAGTCAAAAGACTGCTAGGAAACTGGTTGTTGGTAGACAAAGGTGTATATCACTAGGGTTAGTTATGTCCTATCCTCATGTTGTCGATCCTTGGGTTATGGTTGCTCTGGATGAAGGTGAAGTTGGTGCTTGATTGGGCCCATGTGGCCATGACAGTTTTGGCCTGAATGGTGCGGACCTATACGAGTTAGTTGACCCTAATGTGTTGAAGACCTTGGTCGAAGTAGTTCCCGTTTAAGTCGCAAGACTTAAGTAGGAAGCGACTGTGGTGATTGTCTCGAGGATTACAGCCTAAGGATGGGTGGTCGGATGATGGTTGGGATGTTTTTCTGTATGACGAGGTTATGTTCTTCCAGCCTCCCGCGTTTAAGGAGAAGGGATCGGATGTGTTTCAGTCGATAAATGGAAGAAATGGAGGTTGTTCTCCATATTAGTTTCTGCCGTAAGGGGGTATTGTTCAGTTTGTGGTGAATCATTTTCGTCTCTCAACAAGGGAATATTTGATACTCAACTATTCTTTTGATTTAGTGGCCTAGGTAAAGACCATGTCGCAAGTCGGATATGTGACACAATTTTGAGAAGATTGGGTGTATCCGAGGAGGATCGAGATGTTCCTGATTCGGAATGGATAGTTCTATTGATAAGCGAAGTTTGTTGGAGCTATCATGTGAGCATCTGTAAGGGATTATTGAAGCTTCAGAGAAGGATAAGGTTGTGGGTAAATCCTTAAAATGCAAGTTTTGGTTGTGCGAAGTTCGGTTCGTATCGTGCCTCTTCAATCCAATAATATCATGTTGGAATTTTCTAGGAATGAGGTGGAAATGTTGGGGAAAGTTACTGAGGTCTCCATCTGAGATTCAGAGCTTCCTTATGATTGGTTGATTATTATTTAAAGGTTCATCTTGTGTTGTGTTATGCATTTTGAAAGTCACAGTTGGTATGTATCTGGTCGAGTTGGTATGAGGCTTTGTTGTTTGCAGACGTGATTTGGTGGAAGTGTGAACCCTAAGTGTGGGAGAACTGGGTACTCTGCTTGGAAGATTCTCGGTCTACTCAATTTTTGTGGGTTCAGGGTATTTGGTCAAGGGAAATAGATGGTTCAAGGGTGCGAGGTTTTTGGTGTAAGGTTATTGTTGCATAAGGGAATAAAGGTGGACTACCAATAAAGTACTTGTGGTTAGGAAGTTTTCTCGTTGCGTTTATCAAGGATCCGTCGAAGTCCTCGATGGTTGTAGAGAATTTGAGGACTTGTCAGATTGTAAGTGCATAGCAAGTCGCCGTCTGATATTGCCATATTTATATATATTTTTAGGCATTATTTTAATACATTTAATCTATATTTTGGTAAAATACAAAGATATTTGGTACTTATTAAGTTAAATTCTATTTTGCAGTAAAAAATGACATTCTTGTAGAAAAAGGACTAAAACCGAAAAAAGTTGGATACTTTGAGGACTGGAGCTGAAGTTAGGAGCTTAAAGGACCAAAATTTGAGTTATACACATTTCCCACGACATGATGTTCTAAAGTCCACGTCGTGGTCATAAGAAGAATCTCGATTCCTTATGTAAAAATAGAACTCACAACATGACATTTATCTTTTCACGTCGTGACAACGTGTCCCAGAAGATTCCTATACAGAGAGATACAAGTTTCCTTGGATAATACGGGATAGATACTGAGTTCACGTCGTGAAAGCCTGATGGTCACGACCTGAAGAGTGATTATAAGGAAAATGTATATATCGACCATTATATTGACTTAAGGAGAATATTGAAGATTTAGAAGACTGTTGGGGCATAATACCTGTGAAAATTAACCCTTGGAAAAAGGAGAAGATTGGAGATCAAGAGATTAGAATATTGAAGCAACATTTTCCATCATACATTCAGTTTGTTTACATTGATCAAGTCTATCTTAATTTCCTATGTGTTTATGCGTTTATTTCTGCAATTATGAGCTAATCATTAGGATTTCGTTTAGCGACGATGAACCCTAATACTATGTGTTAGTTTATACTTTTCCTGGATCTATGAAGTTGGTTTAACTTGTGTTTGATTTATCAATACCTAGCATGTTAAAAGTTACAATATTTGTCGCTTAGATTGAAGTTTAGTGTAGTTGAATGATCGCTTTATTTGCATGAACTTGTCTACCTAGCTGTTTATGACCATAAAATTTCTAAAGCTAGTGATTGACCAAATCTTAGAATAGGTAACAAAAATAACAACTTTAAGTGTGTTAGAGAACATAATTTGATCATAATTGTTTTTGGTTATTTGTCTTGATCATAGATAACTAATCTCAGATATATATTTACATAGCCCAATAATCTTTAATAATCAATTTAGTGTCCACTTGTGTATGATCATTGCATAATAGTTCATGAATTGGTGAAAACATCAGGAGATCGGATCAAGATTCCTAATAATTTACATATTGGTAACCAAATGAATTTATCGATGTCTTGAAACTAACCATAGGAAAAAGGGGGTTCTAAGCTAAACGGAAGTGTCTTTATTCTCTTAATTACAATCGTGTTTAGTTAGTTGTTTCCGCTAGTTTTAGTTAATTGAAGTAATTAAGTTAATATGAACTTGCAAAATCAGATACAAACTCCCACTTTAGTTTTTTTTTCTAGATTAATTTTTAGTAGTTATTTTATTGGCTAAATTCCGTTCCCTGAGATCGACACCTAACTTACTTTTCTATATTATAAATTGACTAGGAACACTGTCTATAAGTGCATTAGTAGTAATGTTTTGTTAGGTTATAAATTTAAAACTAATAGGTATATTGCACTACATCAAGTTTTTAGTGACATTTCCGGAGAACAACTTATTTTAGTTTTTAATTTAATTCCTTTAGGTTAATCGATCATTTTTTTGGGTAAAAACCGCAAAAAGTGACGACGTCAAACTGGCGTTTTTCAATTTTTCGTTTATTTACTTTTTAGTTTGATTTTACGATTTGTTTTGTTTTGTTTCAGTGATATATGACCAGGGGATCCAATTTTCCTATCTTATCACCACTTGATGATCCAGAGTCCACATTCCATAAAAAGAAAGATAAAATGGTCTACGAATCGAGTAGCACCTTTCAATTGGAAAAGTTCGAAGTCTTTGAGAACTCTCTAGACGAAACTGGAACCAAATACGAGCCAGGAACATTAAGCGATTCAGAAGACGAAGTCAAAATGAGGTAAAAGAGATGGCAGACATCACAACAATGAACATGGAGGAGTACAAGAGGAGGATGTGTAATGACAACGGTCCCAGTCTTGTTCCACCCGCAATTCCCACTGCGACGTTAAGTTTTGAGCTCAAGGGACATATCCTCTAGATGTTAAAGGATATTCCATTTCTAGGAAAGACTATGAAGACACCTTCAGACACATTGACGAAGGGTTGGACATTGCAAACTACTTCAATGTTCCAAATGTTTCAAGAGATGTGGTACTACTAAGGATACTTGCTGTGACATTTACTGGAGATTCCAAAATTTGGTTAAAATCACTTGCACTTGGAATGATTAGAACTTGGACCAACCTTTGTGAAGCATTCATGGAACAATTCATACCTCCTTCAAAAATAGCCAAACTCAAGGAAAAGATAACAAATTTTCAACAAAACGACCGAGCGTCCTTATATGAAGCTTGGGAGAGATACAAGGGACTGCTAAGAAATTGCCCTCAACACAATCTAAATGTGCAACAAGAAGTGTCTATTTTCTATGATGGGGTAAACGTCATCATGATGCAACTCCTTCATTCTCGAGGACCAATGACGAACAAGGATCCGGATACATCAAGGCATTATTTGAAGAATTTGCAAAGCATTCACAAGAATACCATAACCCTCGTGAAGACATTACAAGAGGCAAGGTAGGTGTAGAGGGGGAAGAGAAAGTTTGGCAGTGGTGATGGAAAAGCTAGATAATATGGAATGAAGAATCACCCAAGATGGGTCAATCTATACATGTCATATAAGTGGATTGTGACAATTGTAGTGGACCACACTTGACAAAAGATTGCGACTTGGATGAGAACAGGAATCGAAAAGCACAAGTATGCTACTCTAGTAGTGACCAGTTTGATGAAGATTGGAGGAATCCCAAGAAAGAGTGGTTTCCATATGATGAATATAAGAAGGCATAGAATAGAAGTATCGGAAAACCGGTTGAGGCTACTACCAAAAGGAACAACCACCACCCGAAAAGAAAACCAATTTCGAGTCTATGCTCATTGCTCAATAATTTCATGGAAGCTAGTGAGAAAAATCACGATTCTATTGATACTATAATAAGAAACCAACAAGCCGCCATATCAACCATTGAGACTTAAATCAGGAAATTGACCAAGCTAGAGAACGAACGGTTACCACCTAAAAATTCCGATCCGAAACTACAACCACACGTCATGGCAACCTCCACTGAAGAAGACCCTAATTTTGAGCCCTTAGTTATCCATAATGGAGCCAAGAAGTAACATGATCCACAACCAATGGAAGTAAAAATCGAAGCAGAAAAGACATCTGACAAGTTCTCACGACATGACGAGCTCACTGTCACGTCCTGGGATGAGCAGAATTCCAGAAAAAGTCTTTTGTTAAGCCTTAACAACCGCCCTTACCTTATCCTTCTCCAGAAAGGCAACATACTTTGGAGCAAGAGCATAGAAGATTCTGTTGGATTAGGTCTCTAAGCCCATAACTATATTTGGTATAAACTTAAATTGATAGTAGCACAATCATTTTGGGTTGCCCTCAAACCTAGCATTTGGATAAGATGATTTTTGGAGAGAGAGGTTGATTAATTGTTTGATTAAGAAATTGAAATAAATAATTTATTAATATATTATGAGAATAATATATTAATTAGAAATAGTAATATTTAATTAATATCTAATAAGAAATTAATTGGAATTAGTTTTGGGATTAAAATAATTAATTAAAAGTTTAGGGTCTAAAGTGCAATTGTTCAATAGTTGAACAAAAGGCTACAAAACCTTCCCGGTAAAGGCATGTATGGTTTTGGAGGGGATATTGTAGGGTTTCTAGAATGTCCCATGTGGATAATAGGGAAGTAGATAATTACCAATATGAATTAATATTATTTAATTCAAATTAGGGTTATCTAGGGTTTCCTACTTGCACTATATAAAGGCTCCTTAGCCTTAATATTTCGGTCATCTCTTCTTCCTCTTGGGTTGGACGAAATTCTCACCTCCGCCCTCCTCTCTCCTCAATATCCTTCTTGCTAACTTGGGTGTGAACCATTAGAGGCACGACGCTTGTGGTGCTTGCTTCCAAAGCTTCAACAACACAAGAATCATTGTTATTTGCTATAGTAACAATAAGGTATGCAATCCTAAACCCTTTTGTGATTTTTGAAAATAACCTAGGGTTTCTAGGGTTCTTGTTTTGATGTTCATAGTTATAGGTTCAATAGTAAAAACATAGATCTTGTTTTAGGTTGCATGCACACTTAAGAGTTTTAAATTTGTTATGTAATGTCTAAAACCCATCTGTGGTATCAAAGCATTAGGTTTGTTTTCAATTGAATTGTATATAATTTGTGAATTTGATCAAATTAGGGTTTATGGCAATTAAACCCTAAATGGCCTACATTTCGAAATTGATATTAGGGTTTCTTGCCCCTAAGTTTTGAAATTAGGGTTAGGGTTTTGAAACCCTAACCTACCTCCCCAATAAATTCGATTTTTAGGTAAAGGTTTGAAACCCTTACCTTCCTCCCCAAGCTATTTTCGAAAATGGTAATTAGTTGATTGGGGTTTCCTAATTTTTTGGTAATTATTATTTTAAATGTTTAACAGGGATAATTGAATTTTTTTTGGATAAATCCTACCCTAATTTTTGAAAATTAGAGGGTAAGGATTAGGATTCAATTAATTGATCAATTTAATTGGATAATCTTTATTTGATTTAATATAATTAATTAAATGTTAATTAATAGATATTTATTAAATCATTTCGTGTATTTTTTTAATTTAATTTAATTATTTAATTTTCGAAATTTAAATATAAACCTAGTATTTTGAAAAAATTTTAAAATACACCTTATACTATATGCAAAATTAAAAGTTTAATTATTACTATATGTATAAGACTAAGTCAGTCGAACCGCTAGTTCGCCTCATTGACGAAGCTAGTCTATAAGGGGGTATAAGGAAACTGCCTATAAAATGGTAGTTGAATGGGTGTCCACTCTCACCCACTGCTTCCTTGACTAGTGGAGGGTCGTTAGCCGAACGAGTTTGAAAGGACAAATTAATTCTCATAGTAAAGTATGATGCTATTAAAAGTATCTAACCATTTTTTTATATTCTCAATCTTATTTTGTAACATCCCGACTCCGAGGTATATTATTTAATTAAATTATATTCATTTTGTCAGGGCAGCTCAACGAGTTGGAGGCCCCAACTCGCCGAGTAGAGATGGAGATACCCGCGTGATTTTTAGAGTCTACTCGACGAGTTGGAGGACCCCAACTCGACGAGTAGGAGCTGAGTATGAAAACCCTAATTTACAGCATTTGTACCCTATTTAAAGGACCTTAAGCCTTTCATTCCGCCTCCCTTATCACTTTAGCACCCTGAGAGAAACCCTAAATGAGCTGGTATCATCTGAGAGAGAGAGAGAGACAGAGAGAGAGAGAGAGGCTAAAAGTGTGTGATTTGGTGCATTCTTGGAAGGAGATAGAAGAGCAAAAGGCTTGGAACGAGAAGAAGCCCTTTGATCCAGTGTTCTTTCAGTGCTAGCTGCTATTCGGAGGTAAAAAACTATCACCTTGATCATTGTTTGGTTAGATCTCTTCATTAGGGAGTTTGTGGCCATTTCCATCTTCCCTTTGAGTCTTTAAGTTGTTTGAGCATGCCATGAAGTTGAGACTTCAGATCTGGACATTATGACGTCCATTGGGCCTAAAGATTCAAGCTTTATCAAGCTATTGGCCAACTTTCATACATTAAACCCTCTATAGAGCTTTGTTTTGGCACTTTGAGCCCTAGGTGCCATGCATGGACGTAAAGCTTGCAGCTTTACATGATACCTCAGCCTTAGAAGGCTAGATCTAGAGTATGGGGCCTTACTTCTGCTTAAACACGTCTGAATGAGAAAATGGACTGAAGGGACTCGACGAGTTGATGAGCCAACTCGACGATTCGGTTAGGTTTTCCCCAATAGTCTGGACACGTGCAAACTGGACGATTTGATGAGACAACTTGGCGAGTTGAGTTGGAGTTTTCCTGATTTTCTGAGAACAGAAGGAACTCGACGAGTCGCATAGATGCACTCGATGAGTTGGATGAGCATGGACTGTTGAATCAAGTGTTGACTTCCTTTGACTTTTAGAGTTTGGTTAAGTTATGGATATAGAGACCATGGAGGGGTAAAATGGTCTTTCACCCTTTCCGAGAGTTAGAAAAGGGATTAGCTTAACATCTTTAGTATGGTTGTTATAAAGTGTTAATTAGAGATGATTATGATATGTAGGCGGAGTCTAGATCGATCGTTGAGTACGAAACCTACTTGCTTACTTACGAGGTGAGTCTTCTCACTATACTTACCTGAGTGGCAATACTGTGTGACCGGAGGGTCTTATTTGAGTTATTGACCGGAGGGTCTTATTTGAGTTAAGGACCGGAGGGTCTAATGTGTTTATACTGAGTTATATGATATCATTTATTTTGTATTTGTGATTTATGTTGTATATTATTCATGTGCTTTATTGAGTTAGGACTGGAGGGTCCAAACCGAGTTGTGAGACCGGAGGGTCTTCACTAAGATACCAGACTGGAGGGTCCGACCCGAGCTGTGAGAATAGAGGGTCCTAACTGAGACACATGACCGGAGGGTCCTTATTGAGATATACCCTTGAGAGGCAAATTATTTGTGCATGTTATTTTGGGGAACTCACTAAGCTTCATGCTTACAGTGTTGTGTGAAATGTGTTTCAGGTACATCTCAGGATCGTGGGAAGGTGCCGGCTTGATTGTACACACCAGCTTAAGATTATGTTGTTTTGAGGATTCTGGGATATTATCAAACGTTTCGTTGTCTTGTGTTTTGAACAACTTATACATTTGGATTTTTGAAATTGTGAGATTGTGTTTATGTGGTTTTAAAAATGAAAATTTTGATTGAAAACTAGTAGGTATCAGAGCCTTGGTTTGAAGGATTCGGATGTACTCTCGGGTATGTCTGGACTCAAACTAAGGAATTGAGAAAATTTTCTAAAAAGAAATGATTTTTCTAAAAACGAGTAAGAGCTTTTAAGAGAAAACGAGATAGAGTAGTGTGTATAATCAGCCAAAGCCCGAATGGTGACTTCCCAAAATACCACTACTCGTTTATATTATGAGATACTTATGAGATATTAGAGCTGCATGCTAGAGGATTGGCTAGGTATTTCAGGAATTTAGAGCTAGAGTTGCCTGATTCATGATGCCTTAGCCTAGGGAATGCTATTGATTGATATTATCTGCTATTTGCTCTATATGGGTGCTGAGTAGGGATACATAGCAAGAATATTTTAGAGAGAGTTTTGAGTAATCAAGGGGAGATACCTAGATGAGCATTGAGGAATCTACCGAGAGAGTAGTTTGATATCTGTGAGGGATAGAGTACTTGGGATGAGTACAGGTTGGTGTGGAAGGTAGTATTGGGCCCGTACTACTGAAAGCACCGGATCTATATGCGACCCAAGTAAGAACCTTAGGATACTAAGGAGCATGTAGGGGTGGGTAATGGCATGAGTGCTTGAGCTAGTTTTTGATGATTTTCGTGTTTGTGTTTCAGAGACACTATGGTGATTACCCGGAACAACCCCGGGAGCAGTGGTACCAGTGACGAGGAGATCCGCGGGATCATTCATGAGGAGGTGACCGCAACTATCAGAGAGGCCATACCAGAGATGTTTGGGTCTATTAAGAGCATGCTGATTGAGACATTTGATGAGTAATACGCTGCTGTCATGGAGACTCTTGCTGCTGCAGCCACCGCTGTCGTAGCTGCTGCGAGGCCGCAGGGGGGTGACTCGTTGTTGTTTCGGGAGTTCAGCAACACGAAGCCATCAAATTTTGACAGGATCCAGGACCCGATTTCTGCAATGAGATGGATCTTTGAAATTGAGTGGTGTTTCTATACGTGTTCGTGTCCTGAGCACTTGAGAGTTCGGTTCGCATTGAACCAGCTTCGCTTGGGAGCGAAGGACTGGTGGAAGTTCGTAAAGACTGATTTTACTCCTGCAGATCATGCTGCAGTTACTTGGGAGAGGTTTACCAAGTTGTTCAGAGATGAGTATGTTCCCCAGGTGGAGAGGGAACATTTGGCATGGGAGTTTCTGTCTCTCAAGCAGAAGACAAAATCAGTGACAGAGATTACTAGGATGTTTCATGAAAGGGCGTTGTTTAGCCCTGACCACGTGTCTACTGAGCAGGCACGTGTGAGCCGGTATACGAGCATACTGAGGAGAGATATTTGAGAGTTCGTGGCGAACTCGTCATATCGTACATTGGCTGTGTTGCAGACCAATGCCAGGAGGAAAGAGATTGAGCTGGAGATTCAGACCAGAGAGGAGGAAGAGTCTCAGGGGAGAGACCGGAGACTAGTGCAGTCGCAGCTGGTGATAAAGCAGGTTAAGCCCGCTGACTAGAGAGCAGGAGGCCAGAAGGGCCACACTTGTGGCAAGTACAGAAAGAGCCATGAGGGATCTTGCCGAGCAGGGATTTGCTACAAACGTGGCAAAGAGGGGCACATGGCGAAGGACTTCCCCAAGGGATTTTCGGTTTGCTTTCATTGCAACCAGACTGGCCACCGGAAGTCCGAGTGTCCTCAGCTCTCTCAGGGATCAGCCCAGGCTTCTGCTCCTGCAGTTGTACGTGTTACTGATGGTCGGTCGGGGAAGGCCGAGGCTCCGAGAGCTCATAGGAGAGCATTCCAGCTGACTTCGGAGGAGGTCCGCGCAGCGCCTGATGTTGTTGCTGGTACGTATCTCCTTATTCATGTTATTTTGAGATTTGTTTATGCTAATACGGTGCTGCATATAGGTACTTTTCTTGTGACATCTGTGCATGCCTTGGTGTTATTTAACTCTGGTGTGAGTCGATCTTTCGTGTCTTTATCCTTTAGTCATCACATTAGTGTTAGACGCGAGGCGTTGAGTCAGCTGCTAAGGGTTTCTATAGCCGATGAGCATGCAGTTTTTGCCACCGATGTATTCCGGGGATGTGTCTTAGAGATTTTCGATGTTGATTTTCCGATAGATCTGGTGCCGATAGCGATGAGTGATGTCTGTGTCATAGTGGGCATGGATTGGTTGAGCCAGTTTAGAGCTGTGATTGACTGCGAGCGTCATATGGTGACCATACGATACCCAACTAGGGGAGTACTTACTGTGTATGGTGAGGGAACTAGATCGGGAGCAGCTTTCTGTTATGCCGCCAGGGCGAGGCAGAGTCCACAGAAGGGGTGTATGGGCTTTTTAGTGTACGTTATGGATACTCGAGTTGCCACTGAGAGGCCGAGTTCTATTTCCGATGTTCCAGTAGTATGTGAGTTCCCGGATGTTTTTCCCGAGGCATTTCCGGGTGTGCCTCCTGAGAGACAGGTGGAGTTCCAGATCGATCTGATTTTCGGGGGCGGTGCCTATTGCCAAGGTACCTTATCGCCTTGCGCCGCCTGAGATGCAGGAGTTGTCGTTGCAGCTCTAGGAGCTGCTGGGGAAGGGTTTTATTAGACCGAGTAGCTCACCGTGGGGGGCGCTGATCCTTTTTGTCAAGAAAAAGGATGGTTCACACCGGATGTGCATCGATTACCGGGAGTTGAACAAGCTAACGGTCAAGAACCGTTATCCATTACCGAGGATCGACAATTTGTTTGATCAGTTGTAGGGGGCGTCTTGGTTTTCCAAGATTGATTTGAGATCTGTGTATCATCAGATGAGAGTCTGCGAGGAGGATATCTAGAAAACGAACTTTCGGACTCGTTATGGGCATTACGAGTTTGTTGTGATGCCTTTCGGGCTCACCAATGCACCAGCAGCGTTCATGGACCTTATGAACCGGGTGTGTAGGCCCATGTTGGATCGGTCGGTGATCGTGTTCATCGACGACATTTTGGTGTACTCGATGTCTAGGGAACAACATGAGGAGCATCTTCGGGAGATTCTTGGAGTATTGAGCATGGAGAGGCTCTATGCCAAATTCTCCAAGTGTGATTTCTGGTTACAAGAGGTCCAGTTCTTGGGACACCTTGTTAACCAGAATGGGATTTTGGTTGACCCGGACAAGATTGAGGCAGTTATGCGATGGGAGGTGACGAGATCCCCATCCAAGATCAGGAGTTTTATGGGTCTGGTGGGTTACTATCAGAGGTTTATCATAGATTTCTTGAAGATTTTCGTTCCTCTCACCAGATTGACCAGGAAGGGTTTTACTTTTGTCTGGGGACCCGAGTAGCAGGCTTCATTCGAGACTCTTCGCCAGAGATTGTGCGAAGCTCCAGTGTTAGCCCTTCCGGAGGGAGTAGAGGACTTCGTAGTCTACTGTGATGCATCTATATCGGGAATGGGTGCCGTGTTGATGGATAGGGGGCACGTTATAGCATATGCATCGAGGCAGTTGAAGCCTCACGAGACAAGATATCCTACCCATGATTTGGAGCTGGGGGCGGTGGTATTCGCCCTCAAGATCTGGCGTCACTATCTTTATGGTGTCCGATGTACCATATACACAAACCATAAGAGCCTGAAGTATCTCATGGATCAGCCCAACCTAAATATGAGACAGATGAGGTGGTTGGATGTAGTGAATGACTATGACTGTGAGATATTGTATCAACCTGGCAAGGCTAATGTGGTAGCCGATGCCTTGAGTCATAGAGCAGCGAGTGCTCCGATTCGAGATGTGTGCATGAGGATGATGGTGATGACTCCAGTCTTAGATACCATCTGAGAGGCCCAAACGGTGGCCATGAGACTAGAGAACTGTATGAGAGAGCGGGTGATCGGGCATATTTCTGAGTTTGAGACTGATAGTTGGGGGCTTATGACCTTCCATGGCCGGATATGGGTGCCATATACGGGTGGAGCTCGACGTATTTTGATAGAGGAGGCCCATAGGTCGAGATTCTTGATCCATCCTGGGGCCACCAACATGTATTTGGACTCGAGAAGGGATTATTGGTGGCCCTATATGAAGAGATATGTGGCATGGGTAGTCGAGAGATGCTTAACCTGTCGCCAGGTCAAGGCAGAGGACCAGCATCCTCATGGTAAGTTATAACCCTTGGATGTTCCTCTATGGAGGTGGGAGCAGATTTCCATGGATTTTATTACCAAGTTACTGAGGACTGCGCGAGGTGTTGATGCGATATGGATGATATTAGATCGGTTGACGAAGAGTGCTCACTTCCTGGCAATAAGTGAGAGCTCTTCTGTAGAGAAATTAGCCGAGATCTACATTCGAGAGGTGGTGGCACAACATGGGGTGCCTACATCGATAGTGTCAGATCATGATGTGCATTTTACTTCCAGGTTCTGGAAGAAATTTCATAAGGAGTTGGGTGCCCGGTTGCATTTCAGCACCGCTTACCACCCACAGACAGACGGGCAGAGCGAGCGGACGATTCAGACGCTCGAGGACATGCTACGCGCATGTGCTATGGACTTAGGTGGAAGTTAGGACACTTACTTGCCCTTGGTTGAGTTTTCATACAACAATAACCATCACTCCAGCATCGGTATGCCTCCCTTTGAGCTTTTATACGAGAGGAGGTGTCGGACTCCCATCTGTTGGGGAGAGCTAGGGCAGAGAGTGATGGGGAGCACTGAGATAGTGCTCAAGATGACAGAGCAGATCCAGCAGGTCAGTCAGAGGTTACTGAGGGCCCAGAGTCGTCAGAAGAGTTACGCAGACCGGCGACGTTCAGAGCTAGAGTTCCAGGTCGGAGATTATGTCCTCCTGAAGGTATCCCCATGAAAAAGGGTGATCCGATTTAAGAAGCGGGTCAAGTTGGGCCCTAGATACATCGGTCCTTTCAGAGTGATCGCCCGAGTGGGTAAGGTAGCTTATTGGTTAGAGCTACCTACAGAGTTGAGCCAGATCCATAACACCTTCCATGTGTCCCAGCTGAGGAAGTGTGTAGCCGACGAGATGGTAGTGGTCCCTTTAGAAGACATTCAGGTTGATGATCGCCTGAACCACATTGAGAAGCCGATGGCGATTTTGGATAAGAAGGTGAAGGTCTTGAGGAATAAAGAGGTTCCCTTGGTTCAGGTTCAATGGCAGCATCGGAAGGGATCCAAGTGGACATGGGAGCCGGAATCCGAGATACGTGAACAGTACCCAGAGTTGTTTATGGAGAATGACTTCGAGGGCAAAGTCTGATTCTAGTGGGGAAGAATTGTAACAACTTGAATCTCAGGTATAATATTTAATGAAATTATATTCATTTTTTCAGGGCAGCTCGACGAGTTGGAGGCCCCAACTCGCCGAGTAGAGATGGATATACCCGTGTGATTTTTAGAGTCTACTCGACGAGTTTGAGGACCCCAACTCGACGAGTAGGAGTTGAGTGTGAAAACCCTAATTTTCAGGGTTTGTGGCATATTTAAAGGACCTTAAGCCTTTCATTCCGCCTCCCTTATCACTTTAGCACCCTGAGAGAAACCCTAAACGAGCTGGTATCATATGTGAGAGAGAGAGAGAGGCTAAAAGTGTGTGATTTGGTGCATTCTTCGAAGGAGATAGAAGAACAAAAGGCTTGGAACGAGAAGAAGCCCGTAGATCCAGTGTTATTTCAGTGGTAGCTGCTATTTGGAGGTAAAAAGCTATCACTTTGATCATTGTTTGGTTAGATCTCTTCACTTGGGAGTTTGTGGCCATTTCTATCTTCCTTTTGACTCTTTATGTTGTTTGAGCATGCAATGAAGTTGAGACTTCTGATCTGGACAGTATGAGGTCCCTTGGGCCTAAAGATTCAAGATTTATCAAGCTACTAGCCAACTTTCATACATTAAACCCTCTATAGAGCTTTGATTTGGCATTTTAAGCCCTAGGTGCCATGCATGGACGTAAAGCTTACAGCTTTACGTGATACCTCAGCCTTAGAAGGCTAGATCTAGAGTATGGGGCCTTAGTTCTGCTTAAAAACGTCTAAATGAGAAAATGGACTGAAGGGACTCGACGAGTTGATGAGCCAACTCAACGAGTCGGTTAGGGTTTTCCCCAATAGTCTGGACACGTGCAAACTCGACGAGTTGATGAGACAACTCGGCGAGTTGAGTTGGATTTTTCCTGATTTTATGAGAACATGAGGAACTCGACGAGTTGGGTCAACATGGACTATTGACTCGAGTGTTGACTTCCGTTGACTTTTAGAGTTTGGTCAAGTTATGGATATGGAGACCATGGAGTGGTAAAATGGTCTTTCACCCTTTCCGAGAGTTAGAACAGGGATTAGCTTAACATCTTTAGTATGGTTGTTATAAAGTTTTAATTAGAGATGATTATTATATGTAGGTGGAGTCTAGACCGATCGTTGAGTACGAGATTTACTTGCTTACTTACCAGGTGAGTCTTCTCACTATACTTACCTGAGTGGTAATACTGTGTGACCGGAGGGTCTTATTTGAGTTATTGACCGGAGGGTATTATTTGAGTTATTGACCGGAGGGTCTTATGTGCTTATACCAAGTTATATGATATCATGCATTTTGTCTTTGTGATTTATGTTGTATATTATTCCTGTGCTTTATTGAGTTAGGAGTGGAGGGTCCAAACCGAGTTGTGAGACCGGAGGGCCTTCACTAAGATACCGGACTGGAGGGTCCGACCCGAGCTGTGAGAACGGAGGGTCCTCACTGAGACACATGACCGGAGGGTCTGTATTGAGATATACCCTTGAGAGGCTAATTATTTGTTCATGTTATTTTGGGGAACTCACTAAGCTTCATGCTTACAGTGTTGTGTGAAATGTGTTTCAGGTACCTCTCAGGATCGTGGGAAGGTGCCGGCTTGATTGTACACACCAGCTTGAGATTATGTTGTTTTAAGGATTCTGGGATATTATCAAACATTTCGTTGTCTTGTGTTTTGAACAACTTATACATTTGGGTGTTTGAAACTGTGAGATTGTGTTTATGTGGTTTTAAAAATGAAAAATCTTTTTGAAAATTTAGAGCATTATATAGGTACTTTATGAAAAATGTGAATTTGTATGCTAACCCATGAAATTGCACATTATACTTGATAGTAGTTAATGGATCACGTGTGGTTAACCGACACACTAATAGTGACTATAAAGAGTAATAATGGGCATCTCGAAAATTATCATTGATTAATGGAGTGTGTGTGGCTAACAGGAACATTAAAATGAGATTATAAAAGACATCGAGAGTGCCAAGCTAATTTGCATTGTTATTCACATCTTGTTTACGATCCTTGGTATCCCAGTCACAAATGGAAGAGCATAATCCAAGATTAAACATGCCATTTAATAGTTTCAATGAATCTCAAAAGATCTAGGAATTTCACTTAACTTTATTTCGTTCCAATGTCGTTTTCTATTGGTGAAATTGGTAAATCGTCATTTACCTACCTTTATACAATTTACAATTAGATTATGTCATCCGTTTTCAAGGTTGTGAATTATATAGTTGGATCCTAGCCTTAATATTTCAATTGAGGGTTGTTATATTAAGGATTATTCTTATCATACTAAAACTACTTTGATTTTACAAATTTCTACTCCAAATGATGCTTCTGGTTCTTCCTCCCCCTCCAATCAAAACTTCTCGTTGCTAAACATCGCTCAAGGGTGACATTGGATGACACCGACTATAATGACTAGATACGCAACATCAAGATGGCCCTTCATTTCAAGGACAAAGAGTATGTCCTTGAGAAAGAGTTCAATGAGATTGACGAAGAGAACGCCATTCCTGAAGAACTGGCCGCCTACAAGAAGCACTATAATGATGCAACAAAAGTTGCTTTCATCATGGTGGCCACGATGACTCCTGAATTGTAGAGATTTTATGTGTAAGGTCACACCTTATGATCTGATGAGACAAACATATAACGTGATGATCTATCAGCGTCATCGTCTACAAGTCGACAGCGCCAACATCTCAAGTGGAACAGCGTCAGCTTATAGTATAGTTGTCTGATTGTACTCTTTTGTATATTAGGCAGTTATTATAGATAAATATAGATTAGATATAAGATCTTGTATCTTTATGATAAGATGGGTTCTTAGTATAGATTAGATACAATCCCGTTAATCATGGGATATACATGTATAGATTAGTATATATACAACATTAGGGCAAACCCTAATGTTGTAAGGTCGAGTAGTTTTGTTCGTGGCTTTGTGTCAATTGTCTTTGTGACAAAACCGTCTTCTTGGTGAAGACAAAACCTCTTTCTTGGTGAAATGAACATTTGGAGAACTTTTGTGTTATTTACTTTCTGTTGATTATTTCGTTTAGATTGGTTTTTCTTTTCTTATTTATACTTGAAGTGTATCCGATCAAATACAAACCTTTAATTGGTATCATAGCGGGTTTATGATACACTCATGCTATCATGTCGATTTCAAGAAATTCCAAGTCGTTTGGTCTCAACAGAACTAATACTTTGAAGAACACAACTTCGCTGTGTGCAAAACCAAGGCAATGGTGGTTCTTGAAACCATTGACTGTGAGATGAAAAATATTATTGAACAAGGTCGCCATGTTCCTATGTACCAACCCATGGAAAACAACGCTCCCGTTGCCCACCCCCCCCCCCCCCCCCGAAGTAAAATCCAACATCAAGTTATGATGACGATGACAAGAGACTACTTAGTCTTTATGTGAAGGCCAGAGCCGCTATTGAAAATTCTCTTCCATACCACATGTATCATATCGTACAGAATTGTGAATCAGCCCAAGAGATGATGGACACGCTGACGGTGGCTTATGAAGGCATTATTGAAGTCCAGGCTACGACCATCAACAATCTTAATCGAAGATACGAGCATTTATTTGCTCAGCAAGGTGAGTCTCTTACTTAAACCTTCAATAGGATTAATTGTTTGGTTAATGATATGCGTAGGCTGCGAATCGTTAAGCACTCATCACAGTTGGTTCTAAAGCTTCTCGATTCTGTTGGGAAGAGCTAGGAACATCACGTTGATGTTCTTAGTAACGGTGAGAAGATCGATTCCATGGATCTGAATTCGTTGTTCGGTAACCTACAAATTTATGAAGAAACCAAAGCTCTTCGTAAGGAAATCATGAAGGACTCGAGCAAGGAAAAGTCTGTTGCACTGGTGTCTCGAAAGGAAACAATGAAGCACATATGCGACTCAGACAAGTTGGATCAGGGTAAAGAAAGTGATGAAGATCTCACCGATAAGCTTGTTGCCAGAGCTGCACTTATCATCAAGTGTTATGAAGAAAGCAGGACAAACGGAGTTAGAGGAGCTCAATTCAAGGGAAGCAGCTCAGCGAAAAGATCCACTTCAGAGAAGAAAAGCTCAAGTAACTGCTTTAATTGTGGGAGCCCTGACCATTTTTCCTGGGGCTGCAAGGAGAAGAAACAAGCCCAAAGTCCTAAGAACTACGAAGTTTTGTACAAGAAGCTGGTGGCTCATATGATGAAGGAAAACATCATTCTGCCAAAATCTTTCATTGCGAAACAAGAGGATCATGAAGAATGGGTGGATGAAGAAGAGACATCTAAAATGAGGCGATGAACGTTAAGGGTCTCATGGCACTTGTAGATGATTCCCCTAATAGCATTTGTGACGATGATGGCTCTCAAGCTGTTAAAGGGCCAAGTCCAAATCTTGGGCAAACCTGGTATTTAGACAGTGGAAGCTCTAGACACTTGACCGGTTACAAGTCTCTCCTAACAGTTTTTGTAGAGGAAGATGGTCCAATGGTGACTTTTGGTGACAATAGTGGAAGAGTTGTTATAGGTGTTGGAATGTTTGAGTGCAGAACGATTGAGGTGAAGGATGTATTCTATGTAGAAGGACTCACAGGCAACTTCATCTCCATCAGTCAACTTTGTGACGCTAGGTACAAAGTTCTTTTCAACCGTCATGAGGGAAAAGTTTTTGACTCTGAAAACAAAATTGTGTTTTCTGCTCTCAGGGAGAACGATATAGGGCTAAGAACACTCAACCTAAGACATTTTTCTCACTAGCTCAGAACTTCATGACCAACTGAGGAGCACATCAAGCTCTAGAGTTTCTCAAACTCCAAGAGCACCCAAGAATGGGATCAAAACATCCAAAAATGGGCTTATACTTGAAACAAGAAGAACAAAGGTCGAGGTTCGAACTTTATACCTCTGATAACTTAGAAATGTGAAGAAGATCTCGGATCCAAGCTTTCTTCTTGCTTCCTTGAACCAAAATGAACTACCTTCTTCTCCAAGTTTAACCAAATGAAGAAACAAACTTAAGATAGAGCCACCAAGATCAAAATTAAGGAAAGGGGGCTAGGGTTTTGGAATGGGGAGATGGAGGCTTAAGGAAATGACCTAGAATGGGAGTTAAGGTGCTTAAATATGGGAGAAACCCTAAAAACACATGGGATTGGGCTGTTACGGCTGCCGCAACGTGGCTGCCCTCTAAAACACGTATTTCATTAAATCTCACACCACGTCGTGGGCATCCATGCCCCACATCATGGCTGAGGGTTTGCTCCACAAACCTTATTTCGGATTCCTTAAGTCTTGGCCAACCTTCTTTAGGAAACAGGTGTTACAATTCTTCCCCACTTAAATTAGGTTTCGTCCTCGAAATTAGTTCTTGAAGTTTCCTTTCAAACACCCTCTAAACGCCTTATGGGTCCTTCAAACCCAACTCCTTTGACACAAGCTGAGATCATTTGCATACTGACAACTGCAACCATCGACAAGATAGGTTCCATGCCCATGCTAATGAGCCAATTCGAGCAGATACTCTAGCGGTCTAACTCACAAATACCACGACTTCCCTTGATCTCCCAACACCTCTACAGACTTAACGAGAAACAAGCGACCTGAAGGAAAACCATTCCACAAATGAATAATTCCCTTCTTATCCCATGACCTTCAGATCCCAAAATCATACACAAGCTCCAAGAAATTGAGCCACCCCATTTTTCACTCATGTTGACTAAAACTCACAGGCCCGACCCGAGCAAGGTCTCCTAGCCTTGCGCCGCTTATCAAAAATCCAAAATAGGAACTACATTCTACACCATAGCTGACTTCCTCACACATCGACACATTAGTGAGAAATCCTTACAAAATCCAATAGACCTGGCTAAACCATCCTTTCTATCAATTATGGTGACCGAATTCCGCAGATTTGATCGGTCCTAGATACTAATCCTCTATATAAATTCACCAACGTGAAAAAACTAAGCGGTCACATACCAATCTAATCCATACTTCTACTCGTTCTGACATCTCTACTCAGCTACCCACTGACAACACTCGGGCTTACCCCTGATCCACTAACCACCAACATCACTTGGGCTTACCCCTGATCCACTAACCAACAACAACACTTAGGCCTACCCCGATCCACTAACCAACAATAGCACTCAGGCTTACCCCTGATCTACTAACCAACAACAACACTTGGACTTACCCCAATCAACTAACCAACAACAGCACTTGGGCTTACCCCTAATCCACTAACCAACAACAACACTTAGGCTTAACCCCGATCCACTAACCAACAATAGCACTTGCAACCTAACATGACACACATCGATCCCAACAAGACTTAACTGGCCCTACCAAGCCTTTGGGTCGTGACTCAGACTTCCAAGCCCCAATTAAACGAGAACAGAAAAGGAAGCTCTCATCACATCCCTCAACCTGGGCTCCTAACACCTTAAAGTTTAAAGCACAAGGACGCCCTACAGATTTATATCACAACTAAAACTAATACGGCTCGAAGGGAAATCCAACAGCTGATGATGATCTTGATGCAGAATTAGAAGATTCAGCAGTTGCATAGAAGTCTTTAACTTGGAGAAATCCGACTGAGAACTGAACCTTGGTATAAGTTCTTCCTGTTGCGAGGTTCCATTCTCCCTCACTTGAAATATGCTAGAATCTGACAACGTCATAATCCTTCGATACCCAGACCAACTTGAACTATACTACTTGATCCAAACCATTAATATCCAGATACACAGGAGAATCTGAACCCACACAACATTCACAAATTCCAACACGTATACAACCGAGGACAATGATAATTAATCCGTTCATATGAAACCAATTAAAATAGAGCTAAATAAAATAATTCCATTCAAATGATCTTCCAAGATTACAATCGAGCTTCGAAAGATAAACAGAAATGACAAATGAATACCAACACTACAACAATCGAATAAATAGAAGAATTGATAACTCAAGCCACGGTCTCCGGGGATCCGACCGTCCCACGACGACCGTCGGGAAGCTACCAACCTAGGGGTGTAGGGTCGAGCACCTCTCCAATAACAAGAAAGGAACAATGAGCTATGATGTGGCCCTCCTAGCCGTAATGGAAGCAAACCCACATGATCCGCCTTCAATCTCTACCAAAATGACCATCCTCGCCACACAAGTGACATACAAAAGATCGGCACCTCCTATCATGAAATTTCCCACACTTTCCAAACTCGGAACTGCTCCCCTCAACTGATCCTAAACTTGGTCCGACGGACTTGAACCGCATGGCCGCTGGCTGAGGTTGTCCTAAAGCTGGCCTCTCTTCCTTCCACTCGACCTCCAACTCAATCTATCTCCTCTTGTCCCTTGACTGCAACTCGGATAAGGTCCGACACGACTGGGTCGATACAAACCTCTCGAATCTCTGTCTTGAGCATACTCAAGTATCATGATATTTTCACCTGCTCTGCAGTGGCATACTCTGGGCTGAAAAGAGCTCTCTCTATAAACATCCTGGTGATCTCCGTCACCGACTCTGTCTTCTGTTTGAGTGATATGTGCTCTTGTTCCAGTCGTTCTTGCTCCAGAAGAGGAACATACTCAGCGTGGAACATATCAAGAACTACTCCCAAGTCACCGCGGCTTGCTCTGCCTGCGAAAAGCCTTGAGTCACAAACTCCCACCAATCCTTCGCACCCCAGCGAAGAAGATTTAGCGCAAGCTTCACCTTGAGATAATCAGGTCCCTGTCGCCTCTGAACTCTGAAGGATTTGTATAATTGAACTTTCGGTACAGCATCGCCCCGCCTCTCTGAGATCCTACAATGGCGACAACTACTGTAATTATGGAAATAACTACCTGCATGATGGCGGCGAATCGTTGGTCAAACTCTTCGATCAGCTTGGTAATGACCGGCCTAAACAACTCCGTAATCGCCTCCCTTATCGCCAAGGTCACGTCGGCGGCAATGATCCCGCGAATCTCCCCCTCCTGTAGACCTTCTCTCACAGTGCCACTAGCACCTGATCCCAAACCTCTAGTAGCCGCCATACTAAAAATATACCATGGAAAGATCAAAAATCAAAACACAGTGATCAACACACCAATCCATCTTTCTATTAGTTCCTTTGTAGCCTCAAGGTTACTCCTGAATCTCATACGGATCCGGTGCTTTCAGTAGTACCTGGCCATACCACCTTCCAGACCTATCCGTAGTCGATTCAAAATTCACCCAAGGCCTTATGTCACTGCACTAGACCACTCCTAGCTGTACTAACACCTACTTCTCCTACGAGCTACAACAAACTTCTTAGGCACTCTTCCTAGGATTATCCTCGCTCCCGCACCACTGGTTGCTTTTGTGCATGCTTGTTATACACAATACGTGGTCAGATAGACCGTCGAATAATTGACTCCACCCCAAGTCCACAACCAAACAAGGAACATGAAATAAGTCTAATTCAATCATTCTAAGGCTATTTAATCCCGACCGTATACAACTATATAACATACACGTAGCAATCACACAATCAAGTAGCATATAACAACCAACTCCCTATACCATAAGGCATCACAAAAATTAGGCATTACTATCCAGCAGTTCCTAAACGAACCTTAGCTTATCCAATACCATGCTTTTATAACAATTCACATATCAACAAATTCAAATTCAATAACCACATCTTCCTGTAAAAAACCAAAGTTAAGTCAAGGCCCACGTTCCCAATCTCAAACCAGCAATCAAATAAGAAAATGACAAGAGACGGAGCATATGTCCCTAATCCAACCCTTTTATTACAAATTCTTTTACAAAAACCTTTTGTAAAAATTCTCGGATCCTAGATTGAGTCCGGATTCACACAAGTGTTCCTCCAATTTGCTTAAATCGGGGCTCCGATACCAACTTCTAACGTCCCATTTTCACAACCAAAATTTTCGTTTTAAATAAGGTAACACTTCTTAATTTAAATCCACTATTAAGAAAAACCGGTTATTCCAAAATACATTTATCGAAAATCAGGGTTATATAAGAAACACGGAATCCTCAATGTTGCTGATGAGTGTGTACAATCCTGCCTTCTCCTTCCCACTGTCATATAAACAACTGGTAATCACAAAGCTTAATGAGTTTCCCCCAAAATACCCCATACAATAAACATACTAGCATGCATAACGGGCCCACAATTATCGGATTGGAATACCCTGGCCACTCAGTCATCGGACTGGAATTCCAACATGCAACGGGTCCAATCAGTCACCGGACTGGATACACATGGTTTGTGTGCCTGCCCCCTCAACGCAACCGCTCTTATCGAGCCTCCGTTCATATGGCTTACAGCCGAACCGCACTAGGTATCTTGGCCTACAACACACATCAGGACCGCCTCAACCTATCCCACCACCATATGTCGACATACAAATAATCAAGGATCAAGTAGGCACATAATACAAGTAATTATCAATCATACAACTCACTACGTCCTACTAGTCCTCTCATAGCACACTGTTCCGCTACCATCTAACCTCTATGAAATGTGTAACAATAAGTAACCAGAGGTGAGATAGCCACCTGAACAGATGATCCTATCCTACATGACTACATGCATCCCCTATGGAACCCCACCAGAAGATAACCAACCTACTGGTATAAGCAACATACTACTACTGTTGCATCCTATCATACAAGGATATATACATAAATCTAGCAGATTACTATGGCTCAGCAACATCCTATACACAAGGATACATACCCAACAATCCAAGGAATGTGTAACCATCAGTAATCAGAGGTGAGATAGCTACACGAACAGATGATCCTACTCTAGAGCCACAACCAAACAAGGAACATGCAAAAAAGCCTAGATCAAAATTTCTTATGCTATCCTACATGACTAAATACAATCCCTAAGGCATCCCCTACTGAATGATAACCAAAACTAGTTGGCTGGTATTAGTGCCTTCGACCCACGAGTATAGTGAGGAAACACTCACTTGAATCGAAGAACCCAGAAACACTGTGACATGCTATTTTTTCTACACTGCTTGCATCCGCAAATCCACTAATACCAAAACCAAGTAGAATCCTAATCAATAGCCCAAGACCCTCAAGTTTGACCCAAAGTCAAAAAGTCAACGGTCAAACTTGGTCAAAGTCAACTCCATGCCGTGGCCCCCATTAGCCAAGTCGTGGCGATTCGTTCGTCGCGTCGTGACCTTTTCCATGCTGTGGCCACTGGAAAATTACCATTTTTCGCATTAAGAGATTAATCCTTTTAGATCTAAGTTCATACTTCCAGATCTCCTTCTCCATACTAACTTAATGGATCAAGTTTCCATCTTTATACATTAGTACCTCACCATAAGACAAGATCTTAAACCCTAAGTCCATTAAGTCCTTGATATGACCAAAACTCAAACATGGGGCTAAGAACACTCAAGCTAATACCTTTTTCTCACTTGCTCAGAAGTTCATGACAAAATGAGCACCACGTCAAGCTCTAGAGTTCCTTAAACTCTAAGAACACCCAAGAAAGGGACCAAAACATCCAAAACGGGCTGATACTTGAAAAAAGAATAACAAAGGTCAATGTAAGAACTTTACACTTCTAATAACTCATAAATGTGAAGAAGATTTCGGATCCAAGATTGCTCCTTGCTTCCTTGAACCAAATTGAACTACCTTCTTCTCAAAGTTTCACCAAATGAAGCAAACAACCTCAAGAGAGAGCCACTAAGCTCAAAATTAAGGAAAGGAGGCTAGGGTTTCAGAATGGGGAGATGGAGGCTGAAGGAGATAACCTAAAATGGGAGTTAAGGTGCTTAAATATGGGAGGACTATAAAAATACTGGGGCTTAGGATGCTACAGCTACCACACCGTGGCCTTCCATTGCCACACCATGGCGTACCTCTAAAACATGCGTTTCATTAAATCTCATGCCACGTCATCGACATCCATGCCCCACATTGTGGCTGAGGGTTTGCTCCTAAAAACCTTATTTTGGATTCCTTAAGTCTTGGCCAACCATCTTCAGGAAATGGGTGTTACACCCTGTAACATCCGTTTTCCAGAATGGATCAGTGGATGGTATAAATGAGTCAAAGGCATGGTTTTTAAGGAAAACCATATGCCACTACGTGACATGAACGGTATCACGATGCGACATACCAAAAGAAGAACGCGTATTATGCATGATCACAACGACGTGACATGAAGGGTGACACAACATTGTGAATGTTGTAGCCCAAGCCCATGATTTCATAGAGTTTTCTACATATTTAATCACCTCAACTTCAAGTTAGGGCATCCTTTTCAGCCTCCAACCTCCCCATTTCGAAAACCATAGCCAATTTTAATGTTCTTGGTGTTCTTGGACATTTGAAGGCTTATTTATCAAATTTTGGTGTAGAATTTGAAGACCAAGTTCTTGCAAAGTGTTTTGGTGAAGAGCTCAAGTGTAAATCTAGCAAAGGGACTTGATTTCTGGACTATTGTGAGTAAAAAGCTTCCATCTTGACCTTTAGTTTGCTAGCTCTTGTAGTTTGATCATATATGTCCCTTTTGGTCCTTGTAAGCTTGTGCTTTGGAGTTGAGAGAACTCCAACACCTCTTCATCTCATTTTGTCATCTCATAATCTTGTTGAATTGGGAAATTTTGCATCTTGATCTTGTTCTTGAAGCCATGTATGTTTTGGGAATATTTTATGCTATTTTGGACTTAGGGTTGTAAATCTTGCGTTAGGGTGTGGTCCTAATGGATAAAGTTAGAAACTTTATCCATTATGACATTGAAAGGATTAGATCTGATGTTTTGAGGTTTGTTATGAGAGGATTAAGTTCTTAATGAAGATTTTGGCTTCTGACCGAAATCCATAACGTGGCCAAGAGCCTACCATGATGTGGTGGTCTCCTGCATGAAGAATGTTTTGTCTGGACATGCCCACGACGTGGCCAGAGGTCACCACGTCGAGGTGATAGTTAACATGGTTGACCGTTGACTTTTGACCCATTTGACTTAGGGTCAAACTTAGAGTATTTGGATTGTTGATTGAGGATTTATCTATTTTGGGGTTAGACGGTTCATGGGATTGTGGAGTGCAAGGTTTATGAGCGATGTTATGCTTCTCCGGTTCTTCAACTCAGGTGAGTTTCTCATTATGCCATATACCCCATTGTATATCTTCTGTATGTTAGGATATAGGTATTGTTAGAGTATAAGTATGCGAGTGGCTAGGAGAACTCCTTGTTATGCATGTGAAATTTTTGACACTTGGTATCTTGGTAGTTAGTATGCTAGATTGGTAGGGTCTTGCCTGTTGATCGTATGATGCTATTAGGAGTTATGTTTGGTTAGGGTAACTAGGGTAGATCATTTATCAGGATTATGAATGACTGACCAGCGAAGGACTAAATTGAGAAGTGGTCAATAAAAGGGAACTAGGGAAGGCTACTTGCTAAGGGTATGAACATACTAGTCTTTTCTATGTGTTAATGTTACATAATTATATGATTGTGATGGCTTGGGTTCTATGTAGTTTAATTTGGATAGGCTGTGAACTCTTGGTCTAACACATGATTGGGATGTTCTTGTCTGATTGTTCTCTCTTGGGTGGCTCATCTGTTTGACTATCTATCTGATCCCTAACTACATATGACTTATTGAACTGATATGAAAGACTGTAGTTAGATCACATCACTGATATGAAATGGTTGGACCATAACACTGATATGAAAGACTGTGGTTGGATCACAACACTGATATGAAAGACCGTGGTTGAATCACAACGATGATATGAAATATTATGTTTGGATCACAGGACTGATAAGAAAGACTATTATCATATCACATCAATTTTATATAAGACCAAAGTTCGACCCATGTAAATGGAGTCGGGGCTGGGCACGTATACTCCACAGGGTTGGGCCTGCTACCCATGATATACGTACGTGGATAGGATATTTGGTTGCTTGGCGGTAGATCCGATATCTTGTATGGATGGATTGTATGTATGATGGAATATGTGGTATATTGGGGAACTCACTAAGATTTATGCTTACAGTTGTAGATAAATTGTTTTTCAGGTTGCATGTGCGAAGATCTCGGCGAGACTGTACACACGCATCGAAGATTTTTGTTTTTGTTGTTTTGTAATTCTAAATCTGTTAACTATTGGTTTTCAACAAATGAATATTTTTCAATGATTTTTAAGTATAAAGGTTTTAATTATTTACTTTATTTTAAATATAATTATCTCTTGGTAACTTTTGGGACGTTACAAGTTGGTATTAGAGCCTTGGTTTGAGGGATTCGGGTGCGCCTTGCGGTGTGTTTGAACTCAATATGGCGACTAAGAGATTTTCTAAATAAGTTTTTGGAAGGAAAATGCTTTGATTCAAGAAAATGATTTTCTAAAAAGATTTTATAACAATTAGAGGATGTGATGCGTACAGTCAGTCGGAGCTCTGGAAGTAACTAATTCCTAATATACGCATATGATCTTGTATTTGTGCTAAGAATTTTTATTAATGCTAGAATGTAGGATGTATATCCGCTCAGAAATTGCATGATAGAATTGTCTGACATCTGTGATGTTTTATAGCCTAGAGAATTGTTTGTTATGTGCTGCTTAAACTATTGATTGGTACTGTTAATTTCTAGGTGTATGTTTAAGGGTTATACATGATTAGGATTGTATAACCTTAGAATGATTAATTTAACCTTATTTTGCTCCTTTTATGGTTATAGGCTTAAGGTATGATCACTTATTTGACAATATATTTGATCTTGTATTGTGTATAACTTGCATGCATGAGGCAACCAACGATGTTGGTAGAGATTTCTAGTAATTCGGGTTGTGAGAAGGGAAGGATCCTAGCGGGAGAATCTAGGAAGCATATTTTTATGCATGTGGTTAGAACTATGCATGCATGTGTAGAGTTTATAGGAGTGATGCGAAGTGACTTGGGAGTCTTAGAATAGTCCTTGAAATGGGTATGGATAGGTATGGAAGGTAGTATTGGGCCCATACTACTGAAAGCATCGGATCCATACTTGGGTCAAGGAGTCTTTCTGGATTACCGAGGAACTTATAGGTGGGTATGCATGGTGTGGGTTTGCACTGTGCATTTATTTTGATTTGTTTCCATTATCTTTTAGATTCCGGATGTCTACTTTTCATGTTGGTGATTCGAGCCTGAGTGAGAGGGATGTATGCGACATCATCGCTGCAGAGATTATGAGATTCATAAGAGAAGATTTGCCTGGTTTGATTCACTCACTCTATGATGAATTTTTAGTACTGGATGAGAAACTTAGGGTTCTTTGGGCTGATTTGGAAGCCGACCATCTCAGGGATCGGGAGGTTTCCTTCAAGGACTTTGATGCTTGTGGAGCCCTTTATTTGTTTGAGAGTAGGAACCGATCATTAGTATGCGTTGGGTTGTCGATGTGGAGAGTGCCTTTTGCAACAGCTTCTATCAGGCGGAGGCTAAGTTTAGATTTGGGACATGTATTCTACGTGACATAGCTAGGGACTGGTGGTGCCAAGTTGTCCAGGGCCTTGAACCAGATGCGGTCGATTCCATGTCATGGGAGAATTTTTGTCTATAGATTCAAGAGAGAGTTTGTACCGACACTAAGGTTAAACAGATGGCATGGTAGTTTTTGGTACTTGAGCAGAAAATAGAGACAGTGGATGATATCACCACTAGGTTTAGGCAGATAGTAATGGTTTTCCCTTAGTATACAGCTTCGGAAGAGATGAAGATGACTTGCTACCATGACATGTTGAGGACGGAGATCCGGAAGCACGTGAGTATATCGAGTCATAAGACTCTTCCCAGTTTGGTGGGTGCAGCCAGGGAGAGAGAGCTGGAGTTGGAGACCCAACAACGTAAGAGGAAGCATAATTAGATTGATGCATCTACAGTAACAACCCATAAGTCTCGGGTGGCAGGCATTCATTCAGAAGATTGAAAGACACACAGACTTTGCGGGAGGTGTGGTCGAAATCATTGGGGTATTTGTTGCGCATCTGGATCTGGATATTTTAGGTATGGTCAGGAGTATCACTACATTCGGGGTTGTAGTTGATGGGTTTAGAGCAGAAGAACAATCCTATGTGCTCATGCAAAACCCTAAAGCTTGGATCTAGGTTTCTCTATTGTACATGCAATTCATCCAATACTTGAATACCCTAATTTAGCATATTACGAAACTTGAGATCTATATAAATAACCAAGTAAGAATATTACCTCTTGATTGTAGTATGAAACTTGAATCTTCAAAGCTTATGAGAATCAAGCACCTCAAATGTGATGCCTCTAATGGCTTACAAACACCAAGGTAAGAGGATGATGTTTAGAAGAGAGGATGAGAGGCTAGAATTCGGCTCCAAGCTTCCAAGGGATCAAGTGGCCGAATTCTAATGCTTTAGGGGTCCTTTTATACTTGAGCTGCTATGGTTTCAGTCAAAACCCTAATTGGATAGCTTAGGCCTTAAGCAATCTACAAAACCTTCTAGAATAAGGCCCCCTTGGACGAATTCAAGATGGACTCCACCTTAATTTCATCCATGCCTTAATCCATAAGGATTCTCAGCCCAAAATCAATTATCTTATAATTGCAGTTTCAGTCCCCTATATTTAATCAATCTCTTTTAGACACAATAATTAATTCTTAATTAATTATCTATCTAATATTAATTAAATAAATATGATTTCTCTTTTAATATGTTATTCTTATAATATATTAATAAACCACAATATCTTCTTTCTTTATAAATCATCTTGTCCAGTTGCTTTGGTGAAGGCAACCCAAAAGGACCATGCTCAACCGGGTCAAGTACATACCAAATATAGTTATGGACTTAGACACTAATCCAACAGTCTCCAACTTGGATAAGTCTAATAACTAAATTTTCAAGTACGACTTCAGGATCCGATTAACAATCGTAGCTCTCATAAGCTGCTGTCAACTCTGATCTTATCAGTTACCTGTCCTTTAGATAAGGAATCGTACGGTCCTCCGTTCTAGATATCGTGTGGACAATTACATGGAACATATTCATACTTATTGTCCAGCAGTTTGTTTCTCGATCTCTGATTCGTCTGACATAGAACTTAATTGAACACATCAATTCAGTCCTGACCGGGCCCGACACATAAGTCAAACCAAATCATCGAGGGGCCCAGATATCGCTTTTACCCTCTTAGGATAAAAGAAACATATAAACTTCGACTTATATGCATTTACTATTCACTAATCGAATCATGCACATTAATGTGTTTTATGACATCAAGTTATTGATGCGTTTACGCATTATCAATGCACTACCAACTCGCAAACAATAAACCATATATCTAGGTTTCAAGACCATATGATATTATCGTCTTGCGATCACTCGTGATAAATTCCATGAAGTGATACCAGCAAGCGTGGGTTTAATCCAATGCTCAAATCTTATTCATAAGCACTCATGAACGTTGCAGCAAACTTTTGCTATGTCTAATACACTTTAGACAGTCTACAAACCAATTCATGACGGTCTTCTTTCCTACCTACTTCCAAAGTATGAGCGACTGTTGACTGTTTGAATAATCTTATTATTCAGGAAGTCAAAACATGCAAAATGAAACAATAGATAAACAATTAACATGAGACAATAACTTTACTCATAAATAATACTCCTTTATTTAATCATCAAATGTTAATTACAATATATCTATTACACGTTTCGAAGCTATCTAATCTAAACTAATATCATCCTTCAGCCCAATGCTCCTAGCGTGCTGCAAGTGCTTAACCCTACTCAATCCCTTCGTAAGGGGATTTGATGGGTTATCCTCTGACGATACCCTCTTCACTACGAGGAGTCCCTCTTCCACCCGATGTCGAATAAAATGATATTTCTTGTCGATACGTCGAGATCTACCATGATCCCTCAGTTCCTTGGTTAAGGCAACCGCTCCTTCATTTCACAGAAAATTTCCATGGGCTCCTTTATGGCTGGTACAACTCCAAGGTCTCCAATGAAGTTCTTCAACCATATCTCCTCCTTTGACGCTTCGCTTGCCGCTATGTACTCTGATTCGCACGTTGAATCAGCTACAGTCTCTTGCTTGGAACTTTTCCAAGTTACTGCTCCTCTATTCAGGGTAAAGACCCAGCCCGATTGAGAACGGTAGTTGTCTCGGTCGGGCTGAAAACTGGCATCACTGTATCCTCGCACCCTTAAGTCATCACTCCCACCGAGGACTAGATACCATTCCTCGGTCCTCCGAAGGTACTTAAGAATATTGTTAACTGCGGTCCAATGTGCTCTGCCAGGGTTCCCTTGATATCTGCTGACCATGCTCAAAGCAAAGGCCACATCAGGGCGAGTACAAGTCATAGCATACATGATCGAGCCAACTGCGGAAGCGTAAGGTACTCGGCTCATCTCTTCTATCTCGACTTCAGTACTCGGGCTTTGATTCTTACTCAATTTGGCATTACTTTGCATTGGTAACTCCCCTTTCTTGGAATTCTCCATACTAAAACGCTTTAGTACCTTGTCCAAGTAAGTATTTTGACTAAGTCCTATTAGCCTTTTTCTCCTGTTTCTCACTATCCTTATTCCCAGAATATAGGCAGCCTCTCCGAGGTCCTTCATAGCGAAACACTTCCCAAGCCAGGACTTAACTTCCTGCAGGGTCGGGATATCGTTTCCTATGAGTAGTATGTCATCGACGTAAAATACGAGGAAGCTAACTATACTCCCACTGGCTTTGACATATACACATGATTCATCCTCGCTTCGCAAGAAGCCAAACTCTTTGACTTTCTCGTCGAAACAAAGATTCCATCTGCGAGACGCTTGTTTTAATCCATAAATGGATTTCTCGAGCTTACACACTCTATTGGGATGCGTCGCATCGACAAAACCCTCTGGCCGACTCATGTAAACATCCTCAGCCAACTTCCCATTAAGGAAAGTGGTTTTGACATCAATTTTCCATATTTCATAGTCATGAAATGCAGCAATGGCTGGCATCACCCTAATAGACTTTATCTTCGCAACCGGTGAGAATGTCTCATCATAGTCAACTCCGGGAGTTTGAGTAAAGCCCTTCGCAACCAATCGCGCCTTATAAGTGTGTACCTTCCCATCCATGTCGGTCTTCTTCTTGAAGATCCATTTGCACCCGACCGTCTTACGACCTGGCACATTGTCAACCAAATTCCAAACTTGGTTGTCGTACATGGACTGAATCTCGTTGTCCATAGCCTCTTTCCATTTCGCAGACTCCAGTCCTGCAATGGCTTCCTTGTAGTTGTTAGGTTCGTCCAAATTTACTAGTGTGCTATCACTAATAAACGTATCCCCTTCAGTAGTAATATGGAAACCATAAAACTGGGGTGGAACGCTAACTCTTTCAGAATGTCTAAGAGGTAAGGACTCGTCAATCAGTTCAACAGGAGCTTCCTCCTCATGTTGAACACCAGTGTTAGAGCTTCCTTCATCGTTCTATTCTTGAAGCTCTTCAAGATTGATTTGCCTCCCACTGTCCCCTTGGCTTATGAGTTCTCGCTCTCAGAAAACCCCTCTCCTCACAACGAAGACAACATTGTCACTCGGTCTATAGAAGAGATATCCAAAGGACTTATGCGGGTAGCCGATGAAAATACACCGCTCACTACGAGGTTCGATCTTGTCGTGAGTCTCTCGTCTTACGAAAGCCTCGCAACCCCAAACCTTGATATGTGCCAACGAGGGAGCTTTCCCTATCCACATATGGTGAGGTGTTTTGGCACCCTTCTTTGTAGGGACTAGATTAAAGATATGGGCGGTAGTCTCTAAGGCATACCCCCATAATGAGATCGGTAGCGAAGCACGACTCATCATGGAACGAACCATGTCGAGTAAGGTTCGATTACGCCTCTCAGCTACACCATTCAACTGCGGTGTCCTAGGAGGCATCAATTGCGAAACTATTCTGCATTCCTTGAGGTAGTCGTGGAATTCAAGACTAAGTTACTCTCCACCTCGATCGGATCGAAGCATCTTGATTTTCCTGCCCAACTGATTCTCCACTTCCTGCTTAAACTCTTTGAACTTTTCAAAGGTTCTCTGACTTGCGCTTGATTAAGTAGATATACCCATATCTACTATAATCATCGGTGGATCTAAAGGGCCCACACACATCGGTGTGTATGAGATCCAATAAACCCTCACCCCTTTCACAAGTACCAGTGAAGGGTGACTTGGTCATCTTTCCAAGTAAACAAGACTCGCACACGTCATCGTCCCTAAGGTCGAATGACTCCAACACTCCATACTTTTAGAGTTGGGCTATGCGTTTCTTGTTGACATGTCCAAGACGACAATGCCACAAGCATGCTTTGTCCAAACTATTGGAAGAATCGATACACAACACATCATTTCCTAAATTGTATACAACCATCACAGTTTCATATATTCCATTACAAGGCAATGCTTCAAAATAGAAAACACCATTAAGATAAGCATTAATAGAACCCTTTTCATTATCAAATGAATATCTAAATCCTTGTCTATACAAACCATGAAAAGAAATGATGTTTCTTGCCATTTCTGGCGAATAGCAACAGTTATTCAAATCTAGTACTAATCCATTACTAAGCACTAAAGAGTAAACTCCAATCTTGGTGACAGGCGACGCTCTTCTGTTCCCCATGATGAAGTTTATCTTCCCATGCTCCACATCCCTATTTCTTCTTAGGCCCTGCAAATCAGAACAAATGTGAAAACCACATCCTGTATCAAGTACCCAAGAAATAGCATGTGATGAATCATTAGATTGAATAGTGTAAATACCTGCGAAGGACGGCTTGATCTTCCCATCCTTGATATCTTGCAGATACTTCGGGCAGCTTCATTTCCAATGCCCTATGGCGTGGCAGTGATAGCACTCTACATCCTTTGGGCTTGAGTTGGGTGCAGCGGGACCAGCATTGGTTCCACTAAAAGAGGTGCCATCACGAGACTTTCCTTTATGGTGGCTCTTTGAAGGAGCCTTCCTCTTCTTACCCTTCCCCTGCCCAATAGGCAAGACGGGGGCAGCAATAGGAGTTGATGCAACAGAATTATCCTTGAGGTTACTCTCAGCAGTCCTCAACAACCCTTGAAGCTTGCTCAACGTGACCTCCTCTTTGTTCATGTGGTAGGTCATGCGGAACTGGTTGTAGCAAGGAGGTAAGGAGTGAATAATTATGTCAATCGCCAACTCCTCATTGAAGTCCAAATTTAACTTCTGCAGGTGGTCAACATATCTTTGCATCTTCTGGAGATGAGCAGTGACAGACTCTCCATCCCTCATCTTGGTAGTGATCATCGAAGTGATGATCTCGTACCTCTCCTTCCTCACACTTTGATGGTACCTATCCATCAAATCTTGATGCATCTCATAGGGGTAGAAGTCCTCGTAGGACTTTTGGAGTTCTGCGGTCATGGTAGCAAGCATGATGCAATGGACTTTCATAGCATCACGCTCGTGGGTTTCATAAGAAGCAATCTCCTCGGGAGTAGCAGTTTCGAGGTTTATCTCCTTCAGCTCCTTGTCGAGGACATATTCCTTGTCCTCGTAGCGCGTAACCATCCTAATGTTGCGGATCCAATCAGTAAAATTGTTTTCGTCGAAGATTACCCTCCCACACAAATTCATGAGTGAGAATGAGTCGGAAGTGTTCGAGCCTTGAGCGTTGTTTGAGTTCGACATCTGAAAAGGAAAAGAGACAAAGTTTGATTAGATAAGAATCCCCAATTAAACACCCAAATGAGAAATTAGGGTTAGGATCCAACAACATTATTTACAACTTAAAAGAGGGATGTCGTAATTTAAATTGAAAATAATTTGAAGGTAAGTGAATGACGATTCACTAATTTCCACCATGAAAAACGAAAACAATTAAGTTTTAAATGTATTGAAACTCCTAGATCTTTTGAGATTCATTGAACTTTTCAATGGAATGTTTAAATCTCGATATGCCCTTCAAGTTTGTGATTGGGATACCGAGGATCACAAACAAGGTGTGAATAACCATGTGAATGTACTTGGTGCCCTCGATGTTACAGTTACCTAATCAATGTGCCGGTTAGCCACACACACTCCATTGATCTATGACAAACAACGAGTCACCCTTTGCCGCCTTTGCTTAGAGCCAAATTAGTGTGCCGGTTAACCACACACGCTCCACTAACGTCTTAGCAAGGGTACAAAGTGTAATTCCATGGAATAGCATCAAATTCACATTTTTCCTAAACTAACTAAGATTGGGACTTTTATAACAAACATTTAGTTACTTTATTAATTATTATATTTTTAATGAGGAATTAGGTTGCCCTATCCTACCCGTTCGACTAACGACCCTCCACCAATCAAGGAAGCGGTTGGTGAGAGTGGACACCCATTAAACGGCCATTTTATAGGCCATAACCTTATACCCCCCTTTATAGATCGGCTTCGTGAATGAGGCCTACTAACGGTAAAACTAGCATTGATCTTATAAATATATAATAATTATTCTTATAATATTATAATAGTATAGGGTGAATTTTAAACTTGTAAAATTCTAGGGTTTGGAATTTAATTATTTCAAAATTAAACTTTTAATCCAAAAATTAAATTCCAAAACTTGAGGGCAAGTTTTGAAACATTTCAAAACTATCTAGATCAAAATTCAAATAATAATAATTAAACAATTAATTGGTGATTATCTAATTTTGAGCTAATCCAATTTCATGCAAGATAATTGGTCAAATCATTCAAATAATTAAGGTTTATCAAATAAGGCAATAATTATCTAATTAAATGATAAAAATCTTTTATTTTGACTAAGATAATCACATGGAATCAATAAAAATCGGATTTTTGCTAATTAAAAATAAGCCAAAATCCCGAGATTTGCACTTTGACTAACCACTACATCGTGGCAATCTATGCCACGTCGTGGTCACCAGCCAGAAGCAAAAACGAAATTTTTTTTGCTTTGAACGATTCATCAATGCATCAAATATAAAAGAAAACCAGCCAAGGCTCTGATACCACTGATGGGTTTAGAGCAAAAGAGCAATCTTATGTGCTCATGCAAAACCCTAAAGCTTGGATCTAGGTTTCTCTATTGTACATGCAATTCATCCAAGACTTGAATACCCTAATCAAGCATATTACAAAACTTGAGATCTATATAAATAACGAAGTAAGAATATTACCTCTTGATTGTAGTATGAAACTTGAATCTTCAAAGCTTATGAGAATCAAGCACCTCAAATGTGATGCCTCTAATGGCTTACAAACACCAAGGCAAGAGGATGATGTTTAGAAGAGAGGATGAGAGGCTAGAATTTGGCTCCAAGCTTCCAAGGGATCAAGTGGCCGAATTCTAATGCTTTAGGGGTCCTTTTATACTTGAGCTGCTACGGTTTCAGTAAAAACCCTAATTGGATAGCTTAGGCCTTAAGCAGTCCACATAACCTTCCAAAATAAGGCCCCCTTGGACGAATTCAAGATTGTCTCCACCTTAATTTTGTCCATGCCTTAATCCATAAGGATTCTCAACCCAAAATCATTTATCTTATAATTGCAGTTCCAGTCCCCTTTATTTAATCAATCTCTTTTAGTCACAATAATTAATTCTTAATTAATTATCTATCTAATATTAATTAAATAAATATGATTTCTCTTTTAATATATTATTCTTATAATATATTAATAAACCACAATATCCTCTTTCTTTATAAATCATCATGTCCAGTTGCTTTGGTGAAGGCAACCCAAAAGGACCATGCTCAACCGGGTCAAGTACATACCAAATATAGTTATGGACTTAGACACTAATCCAACAGTAGTAAGCGGGAGTCGCCAAGGATATGTTTCTTTAACTGTCAGCCAAGCCATGTCAAGGTCGATTGTCCTCTGAGAGGAGATGGTGTGGTTTTGGATGTGACACCTTTAGCTTGGCAACTGCCGGATGGGCAGTATGGGACAGCTATACTCCCAAGAGTTGATATTTGGGTTAGTGGTTTTTGTTTAGTTCGATTCGATGTAACATTCACCGTTGTCATTATAATCTTTTACGTTTTGTTTGTTTTGTTGTTTCGGATGTCATCTTGGCTGATTTCTTGAAAGATATTGTATTAATTAACTTTGGTTCTATTTTGAAGGTTATGTATGTCTACATTGTTGTTGTTCTGAGGTTGTAAATATGTGTTGGAACCCTTTGGATTTTGTCGTTATGGGTTATAGTTATTTTGGAGCTCTTGAGTTTTCTTGAAGAATTTAGATTCCTTAATGCTTGGTAATGTCAGGTGTGGTTGTTAGGATCCATGTCGTGGATTTATTGGATTGGCTTGGAAATTTGAATGGTTATGAAGTTGTCAAAGTATATCCAATTTTAAGTGGGGGAGAATCACTTCGTCATATGGAAATATTACCGAGTGCAGGTCATCCCAGAACTTTATATTTAATGGTAGGAGGGTAGTTGGTTTTGGTTATATTTCGAGTTGTAGCTTTTGCAAGGAACGATGTTCATCAGTCAGATGTGATCAGAGAAGTAAATAATGAGGATTCCTGGTTATCTCATCTGAAGCTTTGAAGCATCAGCAACGCCGTAAACTTTAAGTTTGTGTCTATGTTCATGTCGAGGGTTGTGTGAGGGTCTCTTTGCCTATTTTTTCTGATGAAGGATTTAGGGCTCGAAGCACGACCTAAACCCCTGATGGGGCCTAGTAGTCTAGGGGGTCCGTCCCATGTCAGCTTTGCTAGACATCTTTGTAGGTCGTTTGAAAGACTGCAGTTGGGTCGTAGCAACAGAAGTGATTGTAAGACTACGATTAAATCATAACATTCATATGTGGAAGACTATGGTTGGATCATGGCAGGAAAGGCTGCAGATGGGCTGTAGCAATGGAAGTGATTGTAATACTATGGTAGGATCATAGCATTCACATATAGAATACCATGTTTGGATCATGGCAGGAAAGATTGTAGCTGGGATGTAGCAACGTAAGTGATTGTGAGAATATGGTTAGATTATAACATTCATATATGGAGGACCATGGGTGGATCATGACATGAAAGACTGCAGATGGCCTGTAGCAATGAAAGTGATTGTAAGACTATGGTTGGATCATAGCATTCACATAGGTTGAATCAGACCTGTGAATGTTTGTTTAGTCATTCCTTTGTTTAGACATAAGGGTTGTTAAGTCCGTGTTGATGTATATGTTAGGTTAGCCTTTGCCTTTCGGGGTATTGTTAGGAGTTCGATGTGCATCCATGGGTGCGGGCAACAGTTTCAGTAGTTAGTTCTGGAATTCATTCTTCATTCCATCTGTTGGATGAAGCAAGGTTTGTAAGGTTCTTGGTCAGAACGGACCTGTGAATTTCCCGGTCAACAAGGTTAACATATATAATGGGTTTGTTCACTAGGTTATCGGGCACAAACTTGGAGCCTTCAAGATTAGGGTAAGATTTAGTTTCTCTCAACGTTGGTTAGATGAAATGTTCGGGCTATCGTATCATCGTCGGATGAGATTTATGAATCTTGGTCAGCATGGTTGAGGTCCGGGTGAATATGTATGTCTGAAGTCAGACATGGTTTGGGAGTCCTCAGATTATGGTTAAGGAAGTTAGTTCTCTTCGATGTGATTTAGTTGTGGGGCATTAGTGTTGTCTCTTTTTCGAGTAGCATGTTTCTCGCTAATAAATTTATTGGCTTTTGGGAATAAAGGGAAGTGTCTGTTTTGAGAATTGTCCCAGTGCTACTATGGGTTCGACCTTTTGGAAGATTTCGCTCGATTTTGGTTATACACTTGGTTTCGGGAATCCTTCTATTGGTTATTGCAGATTCTATCACTCGGAGTCGCTTTGGCTTATGGAAGGAAATACACTTGGATTAACCCATAAGGGGTTCCAAGGGTGTGTAAGGAGATATTGGTAAAGACTGATTTTGAAGACAAAATCTAATTTAAGTGGGGGAGAGTTATAACACCCGTTTCCAAGAATAGATAAGTGGATGGTATAAAGGAGTAAAAGGTATGGTTTTCTAAGGAAAACCATATGCCACGACGTGACATGAAGGGTGTCACATAGTGGCATACCAAAAGAAGAACGCATATACCACATGGTCACCACGACGTGACATGAAGGGTGTCACGACTGAAAGATCTAGTATGATCAAGAATCATATTAAAGTGATATTCATTATTAACATATGATACTAATGGGTCACACTAACAACTTGATAGAATTGATTATTTATTAGAAATATAATTGATTTTCATAAATATTCAACAAACTCTTATAATTAATTGGAAATTACTTATTTCTTAGAAATAATAATTTTCATTAGCAAGTAACATTACGTAATTCATATGGTATGAAATAATAAGTCATGCACAACATTTTGGACTAGATAAATTCTTTTGTCTTTTACCAAAAAGTTAAAGTTTGTATTTTATAACCTTGGTTTATAAACTATAAAATTCATGATTTCTTTTTTATATCTTAAAAGCCAAAAATTGATGGAGGGAGAAGAAAGATAGTGAACAACATGCTTGTATAAATTTATTCACAAAGCCATGCTCTTGCTTTTATAGACTTTTTTTTGCTAGGGACATGGTTTCTTTAAGCACAAGACTCAATAGGTAAATACATTGCTTTTGGTTAAATAAGTTTCTAGTTTTTTGGCTCTTGTTTTCACTAGTGAAAACCGTAAGTTGCATGGAGACATGCACTCTCTCTCATTTTGTTCATCTTATGAAGATATTGTTGGATTAGGTGTATAAGCTCATAACTATAATTGGTATATACTTAAATTGATAGTATCACAGTTCTTTTGGGTTGCCCTCAAAACTAGCAATTGAATATATGATTTTGGAGAGAGAGATTGAATTTGTTATTTGATTAATAAATTGAAATAAATGATTTGTTAATATATTATGAGAATAATTAGAAATGATAATATTTAATTAAAATTTAATCAGAAATTAATTGGAATTAATTTCGGGATTAAAATAATTAATTAAAAGTGTAGGGACTGAAATGTAATTGTTCAATAGTTGAGCAAGAGGCAATCTAGAACCCTCCATAGGCTATGGACGGTTTTTCCATTGGGATTGGATGATTTTTTGACACCTAAGGGTTTCTAGATTAATCCGTGATGGATAATCAGGAAAGTGGATAATTACCCGGTTTAAGATTATCTTGGATTTAGGGTTATCTAGGGTTTCCTAACTGCACTATAAATATGAACACGCCCTATGGATTTCGGCCATCTCTTCTTTTGAAGCACCATCCGAAATTTCTCGTTTATCTTCTCTTTCTTAATCATCTTCCATAAATAGTGTTGGGTGTGAACCATTAGAGGCGCGATATTTGTGGCGCTTGCTCTCAAGGCTTCAACAACACAAGGTTTTCCTTGTTATTACTACATAACAATAGAGGTATGATTTTTTTTAACCCTAATTGTGTATTTTGATTATATACTAGTGTTCTAGGGTTTCTACTTTGTTGTTTAAATTTGTATGTTCAATTAGAGAAAACGTAGATCAAATTATTTAGGGTTGCATGCACACATAGGATTGTTTTTTATGCTCAAAACCCATCAGATATTACTTACATGTATACTCTCTTGAAGTTCATACTTTGGTTATGAACTCCAAGCTTAAGAGATTAAGAGTTTTATACAAAAGAACTATCATTATATATTAAGTTGAGTCATTTTTGGTGTCTCTTAAGTTCATCATTCTTCATCAACTTTCAAGCCTCCCAAGAGGACCCAAAGAATTACAAAGGTTGTTATTTCTTCATCTCTTCTTTGGTTGGTGTTTAATATTTCTACAACTTGCTAGGTGATCCTTGGTGGGTATAAACTTATATTATGATATTCAAATTTTCAACTCTTTAGTTGCCTAAAATAATGTTTTTAAAACTAATTTTTGAATAAAAACTGAACAATTGGTATCAAGAACCACCTTGCAAGTTTGGTTACATTTTTTGATTTTTTGAAATCTAGGTTTTGGAAAATATAGATAACTTGGTTTTGTAAAAAAAAAAAAAAAACAAGTTCATACATATTTTTTATGATAACTTTATAATCATTATTTTTTTATGTGATAAAAGTTTTATGCAAGTTTTGTCATTTAAATTTATCTTAGAAAAACAAAGGTTGTTTAATGTGTATGTTGATATTTATGATGTGTATAAACTAGCCAATGACCATTATATTTTTTGTTTTCATTATAAAAATGGTTGTAATAATTTATTTATTCATATGGTATGTAAAAAATTAAATATATTAGTTTTCTTGGTTTATTTTAGTAAGTAATAGATTAGTTGTTAGAAATAATTTATTTGTATAAAAATGTAACAAAAAATGAAGTTGGAGCCATTTTTTGAAGACCAAAGAGCAATTTTCGAGATTAAGATGCATGCTGAAAGTTAGTGATAGTTTATGAAAAGTGTAACTAATGTTGTTTCTTAAGGGTTGTTGGACTTTTAACGACAGTTGCTGAAATATTGCTTTTAATAAGCTTTTCCAATCTTTTCCAAACAATGAGTGTTTTCTCAAGTGGTAACTTCTACAACAAAATTACAAGAAGATTTTTTGGTCCTTTAAAATGTCCCTTTAGGAATGGACTTGGCATTTTTTGTGTTGACTCACAAAAAATGTCATTACTTGGTTATGTTTATGCACATTTTTTTGTATGCATGTTTGTGTTGTTTTTTTCTGCAATTATTATGTGTGGTTGTTAAATTAATTTTTCACCTGCCAAAATAATTTTTTGACAAAATAAACATCACATAGAGTTTGGTTTTCAAAATTTATAATATGGACATAAGATGTAAAATTTTACTATTTTAAAATAAAATCCGGTTTTATAAAGACGTTAATAACGACAAATTTTGAAATACGCAATTATAAGTTTTAAAATGGTGATTTGTGTAACTTATACAAACTCCAAATATATATGTAATAAAATGAAGTTTTATTAAAGATACAAAAGGTTCACATGCACTCAAACTTAATATCGGTTATTAAAATTGAATTGTGTCAAATTATATAAAAAACTTGCTTTTATATAAAACCTTTAAAAGTGATTTTCTTTTGAAAATTGGTATCATGGCTTGTTATATGCATATAATAACCATGATATTATACGTTTTAAAAACTAGAATTATAAAACATAAAAGACCCCTTACAAACCTCAAATCTATGCAATCCATATTGAAGAACACTTGCACATCTCTTGTATGCACTAGTGGGATAAAGGTCACCTAACCTCTCAGTGTTATCTTTTGATGGTCGGGGTTTCTTCGCGATTTCTATAACCAAGTTATAAGCCGATTATACATGTTTTTCAAATTGGATGATTTTATCGGAAATCTTTTGTGATAAAGGTCACCTAAGCAAGAGAGTTTTGAGGCGTAGATGGGATCAAACATGTCTAATTAAATTTTTTATTAGCGATCCCATAAGTCTAGGAATTATGTAGTAAGATATAATTGATAATCGATATCTGCCGGGTTAGATTCAAATAAATGGGAGAAAGGTCACCTAAGCATTAATTGGTTTTGCAACTTGGATCCTAGAATTTGATAATTAATGTTTTTGCAAACTAAAAGGGTATTAATTATTAAAGAGTTTAAATATTAAAAATACTAAATGAATTTTGTTAAAAATTTTGTAGTTAAATTATCTATTCTCATTACCATGATTTGTCATTTATCTTTAATGACTTAATGAAACAATAACATTCACTAGATACAAATTCAATGAATGGGTTCATGTCTTAAGAGTCAATCTCGTGAGAGACATGAAATTGTATAAACTCAAATGTCCTAGTCCTAAACTATTTGCTTTGAGCAATAAACCTGAACATGATACCAAGTAAAGTCATCACTATGATGCTAAAGATGTCTCTAACATCAAACTAGGAAAGGAACAAAGCCAAAAAGAGTCACCTTGTGTGATCTAGGAGGCCCATGTTTCATGGATTGAACACCTTTAAGTCCAAGAAATCAAATAAGGCCCACATATATGGATCTTGTTTCTTTTGTGGTGAAATTGGATACCGGAAGAGGATCTGCTCCTCTTATCTGAAAACAAAGTCTGGAAGATATTAGTATTTTTGGTGTCTACTAGATTGAATTCATACTTTTCATATAACACTTAGGTACTTGGTATTAAATGTTAACCTTATATTTGTAATTGGCTTGCAGATATTAATAATCGGTTGAGCACAATCAAGTTGAAACTACAATCTTGGAGTTTAGTTTACTAATCATGCTAGGAACATAATGTACTTGTAATATAAAACAATGTTTTTTTGGAACAATGTATATTTTAATTTAGTTTGTCTAAATATATGTCTCAGTTTAATTTATGAATGATTTACTGTTTACTTAAATTGTTTTTCATAATGATAACCTTCATATTCAGAAATGATTAAAATTTTGTTTATGAGACTAGATCTCTTAATAAGAATTATAAAGTAAATATCAATATTTTATAAATAACAAGTTCTATATGCAAAATACTTTTGACTTAAACTCGTTTTAAATCAAACTCATCTTTGACATTGTTATCTTTATTATATAAATAACATTCGTATATTCCAACTTCAAGAAAAGGATCTTTGAAGGCAAATAATATAGTTAATTTGACATATATATAAATCTATATATATATATATATATATATATATATATATATATATATATATATATATATATAAGATTCCTAATGATATTCTCAGTAAGTAGTAGAGAAAATAAATTATTGAGGAACTATACACTACGGTGCATGACTTCCTTTCTAATGAATGTCTAAGATTTAGCACAAGATACCACATCAACTTTATTAACAACTATAGTAGTTATAAAATTAAGTTTTACATGGTAAAACATAATTATGAAATCTTTGTTGAAGTTTTCAAATAAAAATTTGAAATACAAACCGGTAAGAACTATCTATCGCATTAATGATTATAAAGGATGAATTAAATATTATTTGGTATGATTTACTTTCTAATTGGTAGAAAAGTCCTTCATTTATTTTCTTGGGATAACACCTAGAACACTATCAATTGTACCTTGAATACAAATATCAACTAATAAGTAGATAAAAACATTTTCTTTATAAGATTTTGTTTGGAAATGCTCCATCCCTATCTTATTTAAATGATTTATCGATTTAAAGCCCATGTTCGACTAAAGCTTCTAAAACCAAAATCTACTAGATACATATTTGTGCAATAATCTAAATGTGGCTTAAATTAGTATATGAAAACCCACTAAGACTAAGTTCTCTTATTCCTCTGATAGCCAAGTTAGCAGAAAGAAAACTTCTAATGACAAAGCAAGTGGGAGGTACATGGAACTTGAAGCATCTCAAGAATCATTACCTGATGTAGTAATAGTTGGCACTAGTTTTAACAAGGGATTGTTAAACTTTAATAATAAATATTCATAAACACAAATTGTTCGCATTAGTGGTAGAGATCATCTATGACTTGAGAAATGTGGAATCTCTCATTAGTGAGTTTTTATTGACGATTTTTGGCAAATCCATGAAATACCAATATGTTATGTCAGATCTCGAATCTGATTAATGACTTACAGTCAGGAACATCAGATTTAATACATGTATGATAATCAAGTATGTTCTTGATTGAACTTCATCTCTATATCAAGGCTATAAGGAGTAAGTGATTCTTCTAGAATGAATACATTACATGGATAACCATACACATTTAAAGCAGGACTTGTGATAAAAGGATTTTCTCATACTCATGTCATTGACTATGGTCTTTATCATACTCACGCCATTAACTATGATCAACGTTTTTCACAAGTAGTTATGATTAGATCAACAAGGATATTGTTTACTATAAATTCATATTGTCAATATGATATATAGTAAATAGATTTCAAGAAATACCATTTTTTCTAATAGACATCTACTAGAAGATATCTATATAGATTAGCCCGGAGGTTTTCTTAATCCATGTCACCCTAGAAAAATATGTTAATGTTGAGATCCACTTGTGGATATAAATCAAACATCTCAATGTTGTAATCATCATTTTAATATGAAACCACAAGGTGCGATTTTATATCAAAATGAATAAAACATCTGTGTGTACTAAGAACTAGTGGGAGTACAGTGACATTCCTAATCTTGTATGAATGAGACATACTAAATCATGAGAAGTTACATTCTCACCATGTCAGGCCTTTTCACCTTGACTCGGAATGTGTTTCTAAAATGAAAGACTTAAAAAGCACAATATACATTCTTGGGACGTAAAATATATAGAGATAGATAAAATAAAAGTTAAAAGTTTATATCTTTATAAATATATGGACAATATCTTGATATCGATCAAGATACAAAATTTCTTTAGTGGAATCTTGCTATTGTCACATGGCACTAAGTTTGACCTAGCCTCAAAAGAACCTATCTCATAGGTTTGAACTAGCTGAAATGATTTATATTCGATTTGCTTGGAAAATAATCCATCATTTATGCCATATTATGCATAAGACCTGGTATATGATCACGCTATGAGCATATCATAATATACCAATTAAATACATGGTTATGTCACCGGATGACTATAGGAACATTCTAAGAGAATGTATATGAGAATGTATATGAGAATAAAATCTTCATGTAAAAAGCTACATAAGATTCTACTTTCTAACCAAATATAAATAATTATGAATTATAATTAGATTATGACTTCATTGTGGGATGAAGAGTAAGTTTAATTGGAATGAGGTCTAAGAAAAACAAAATGACACAATATACTACAAAATAAGAATACACTACTCTAGAAGTTGAAATCTAATATGATTGGATGAATGAGTTCATTGAAAAACTATGTTGATTTCTGCCATTCAAGGATCACATAGAAATCTTAGTGACTTCAAGAGTATACTTAATCAATCTAAGAGACTATGTCACGAAAGAACACCAATCATATACTTGAAGATATTTAACTATACCCAAAGAAAAGTTAAATATGGAGATGATAGTATTCGTAGAATTCACACAAATTAAGTTTAGTCGAACCCATTAATAAAGTCCTTCTTTTGAGCTAAGTATGAATGGTCACACTTCAGCTTTAAGACTTTATTATTCTAGAAATGGGATTTTGATTTGGATTTAATATTTTGATATTGGAACATTGTGACAACAATGATTATATTATGTTTTGATATACTGGGATATGATCATAACATCAATACTTTTTGAGTTCTATATTAACATGTTTAATCCATGAATAATCTTATTATTCTAAAAGTTCATAGTCGGTTATAATTGTGGGAGCAATTATGAAATAAGGCTAATATGAAATGGATTGGTTGACTTTCAGTAAATGAAGGTAGGCAATGAGTTGTAACCAAGTTTCATAGGTACTTGTCAGAGAACTAGTATTGAACTAACCCGCATCAAGATCATCTCATGGATCGCTATCCTAAATGATACTTGATTAAAAGGTACTATCTTTGTATCCTTAACACCTGAGATACATATTGGGACTTAAGTGTAGGGAGTACTGTGCTTAGATATGCTCAAATGTTGGTCCTTAACCGGGCAGTTATAAAAGCCATTTTTAGGTATGGTATGAACTATGCAATATGCTTATGTAGTCAAGATGGGATTTGTTCCTCTTATATGTTAAGAGTTAGACATCTAAGGTGCCTTACCAAAAGTTGAACACCAAATGAGATTGATCTCAATCCATATCTCATGTTCAACATGATGTATGTGACAAAGGGATAATTGATAAACTTAACTTATACACTAATTGTAGCTTGGAGCTTTTTGGGAATCGGGCGTTGATATAATGGCACAAAGTCGTATTTTTTTGGGGGCAGTGAAATGTTGTTAGACGTTCACCACTGTCTATATCATTCTAATATGAGTCTTGTGCAAGTAGGAGATTGAAAGATCTAGTATGCTCAAGAATCATATAAAAGTGATATTGCTAATTAACATATGATACTAATGGGTCACACTAACAACAACTTGATACAATTGATTATTTATTAAAAATTGAGTTTAATAAATATTCAATAAACTCTTATAACTAATTGGAAATTATTTATTTCTTGGAAATAATAATTTTCATTAGCAAGTAACCTTAAATAATTCATATGGTATGAATTAATAAGTAATGCCAACACTTTGGACTAGATAAATTCTTTTTTATTTTACCAAAAAGTTAAAGTTAGTATTTTATAACCTTGGTTTATAAAATATAAAATTCATGATTTCTTTTTTATATCTTAAAAGCCAAAAATTGATGGAGGGACAAGAAAGCTAGTGAACAACATGCTTGTATTAATTTATTCACAAATCCATGCCCTTGCTTTTATAGACTTTTTTTTGCTAGGGACATGGTGTCTTTAAGCACAAGAATCAATAAGTAAATACCTTGATTTTGGTTAAATAAGTTGTTGGTTTTTTAGCTATTGTTTTCACTAGTGAAAACCGAAAGTTGCATGGAGGCATGCACTCTCTTTCATTTTGTTCATCTTATGAAGATATTTCTTGCATTTATACTCTCTTGAAGTTCATATTTTGGTTATAAACTTCAAGCTTAAAAGATTAATAGTTTTATACAAAAGAACAAGCATTCTACATCAAGTTGAGTCATTCTTGATGTCTCTTAAGTTCATCCTTCTTCATCAACTTCCAAGCCTCCTAGGAGGACCCAAAAATATACAAAGCTTGTTATTTCTTCATCTCTTCTTTGGTTGGTATTTAATCTTTCTAAAACTTGCAAGATGATCCTTGGTGGGTACAAACTTTTTTTACGTTATTCAAAATTTCAAGTCTTCGGTTGCGTAAAATCATGTTTTTCAAACTAGTTTTTGAATAAAAACCCAACAACGAAGTGGTGAATGTTGTAGCCTAAGCCCATGACTTCTTAGGTGCTGTTTGTTTTTCCGAAGTGAAACTGTCTGAAATCTGCGGACCACTTCTGCAGACCTCTGCAGCAGAAGAGGTAGATCAAAGTGCTGCAGACTGTAATGAGAAGTATGTTTGTTGTTTTAACGTCTGCAGGCTGCTGCAGATATTAAAAAATTTAAAATAAAGTAATTTAATAAACCGAAAATAGTTTTTTAATAACAAAAATTTAATAATTGTAGTCTTAAAACATTGAAATAAAATTCAAACAACCAAATTAGTCTTACAATAACATTTTTAAATAAAATTCATACAACCAAACTTGAATAATTCTCATTTCATACAACCAAATTAGTCTTACAATAACTAGGGTATGTTTCATTGTGTAACCAACGAGAATGGTGCCATCCTCTTCAATATAGGGAATCGTGCTTTCAAGACACCAAAAGCACGCTCAATGACATTCCAAAGTTTTGCGTGCGCATGGTTAAATTTTTCTTTATTCGTTAATGCACGTCTTCGACGGAAATCTCCAAGCCAATACCTCACATTACGGTACGGTGCCATAAAACCTCGAATGTTTGCATAGGCGGCATCACAAAGATAATATTTATCTGTAAAAAAAACAAAAAAAAAGTCATCTATTTTTCAAACTAAGATAAAACTATTTAAATAACCATAAATTTACCTGGTGGTGGAAGCGGGAATGGTGCATGTGGATTTGCTAATGCTTCTGATAAAATTCTGGAATCGTGTGCTATCCCTTCCCAACCGGCCACAACAAACGTAAACATCATGTTGAAGTCACATATTGCTAATACGTTTTGGTAACAATCGTCTTTTCCCCTACTTCTATATAAATCCCGTTTGTTTGCAGGGACAACAGCATGTATCAAAGTGCCATCAAGTGCACCAACTGCTCCCTTGAACACCCGCCGTAGCCTCCTATTATGTCCCGGAATGTTTGGATTCGGATTAAAAGAAGTTGGTACTATAATTTCATGTGCGAAAAGCAACATTTTGTCCAACACTTCATGAAAAAACTTATGAATTGTTTGCTTTGAGTGTTGAAATCTCCGCTTGATAATCACATAACGTTGGTTATGACCGATAATCATCAAAAACATAGCCATCTTCTCCTCAACCGACACATGTTTGCTATCCTTTAACGCGTAGTTTACTCTAAAATGAGCACATAGCCGGACAAATGATTCACGGGACATCCATAGCACTTCAAGACATTGTAGAGGATTACGGTGAAGTAACTCTAACATAAATTCATGTCCCGTCATTTCCGAATCGTTGTCCCGCACTCGTTTGACACCCCTCTTGCAAAAGTAGTGGACGTACAAGTACATAAGAATTATGAGTAGTATCTTTTTGTCATGATCCATTACAAACCTATTAATCAACAAAACATATAATAACATAAGATAATAACATAACATAAGATTCAAGTACCAAAAAACATAACATAAATCTCAAGTACCAAAAAAACATAACATAAATTTCAAGTACCAAAAAACATATCATAAATGTCAAGTACCAAATACTACAAATAACATTCAAGTAGCAAATAACCAAAAAACATAACCACATAGTTCCAAAACATGCAATTAGAACCTAAACAACTCAAACATATAAACTTAACGAACAATCTTTCCATCCTTTAAAACTCCTAAACTTGTAGTTGTCATCTCGATCCATCCTCTTAATATTTGTGGATCATTAGGCAAATTTACCCACATCTCTCTTATATTCATGGTCCCTCCAAAAATGTGATACGCAGCAAATCGTAGAGGGTCTACTGGGTCTAACTCGAGCAACTCAAGCTTCTATAAACATTGGGGAATTGTTGGCCCTTGAGTCAAATGGCGTGGAGTTTTTTGCATCTCCAGTGCTAAATCATCAGCAGTAATAGAAGCTTTAGGCGAGGCACAAGAAGGTAGATTAGGTGAGGCACTAGGAGCTCGAGGTCTAGGAGTTGAGGGTTTAGCTCTTTTGTTGGGGTTACCAGAAGGTGAAGCAGCAGAAGGTGAATCAGCAGAAGGTGAAGCAGCAGAAGGTGGAGACTGAGTAAAATGCTCACTAGTATGACTGGAAAAGAAATCATCCTCATCTATGTTAATGGAAGGGGCGTCCATAAGCTGTACTGGTGCACCATGGAAAGAAGATGATCCATGTCCCGATGGTGTTTGGGATGTGGCATAGCTGAGATTACCAGATGCACTGTTTCAATCAAAGAATTCTGCACAAAGCTCTGGAAACACTAATGGGACGGTTTTCAAAGAAGCGGCTTTCGGATGTCCCTAAACGCAATCAATGTAACAAAAGTAATATAAGAATAAATGGAAACTATATAAACATAATACATATAAATATGTGTGTGTATATATATACCTTTTTAAAGTCCTCCCACTCCTGATTTGTTAAGTTAAAAATATTTGTTTGTGGATTGTAAAGGTTTCCAGTTTTGTTTTTTAAGTATAACCATCCTGTGTATTTCGCTTTAAGGTTATCATAGGCGTTTTTTAATTGTTGTTGATTCAAATCCATGCCAAACTTTTCCTTAATGGTTGTTCCTAACTTGTGTCATGATTGTTTGTGCAAACTTAAACCTTTTCTACCCACGGTTTGCACATCTTCAATACAAGTTTGCAATAAGCATTTTGTTTGCTCATTGGTCCATGTATGTTTATCTCCCATTGCTAATAACAAAAACAAATATAGAATACATACTTTAGCTACAAAGATTAATCATATTTCAACATAATCAACAAATAAGTTTAGCATATTCAACAACAATACATCATCAATGAACAAAAAAAACCATATAAGCAAAGATTATACAACACAATCAACAGATAGGTTTAACGATTTAAGCACAAACTTGCATATAAGCATAAACTTGATCTCCATTCAAGAAATACAAGTGATAACAATTCAGTAATTATGTTAAAAAAAACATTTCAGCAAAGACTTTAACATATTCCACAAAGATTTATGATTTCAGCTTTTGAGATTTATGATTTCATCATATAAACTTGCATATAAGTTTATGAGTTCAGCATATAAGTATATGATTTCAGCAAGGATTATGAATTTAACCAACATTCATAACAATTCAGCACAAAAATTAATAAACCTAAATATAATTTTGAGCAAGTTTATATGCTGAATTTACCCAACCTTAGGTTTATTCTGAAATCAATATTCAACAAACAGCACCTAAATATAATTTTGAGCAGAAAATCTGTTTAAAGAACAATTATATCATAAATCAATATTCAAAAAAGATTCTTCACATCTCAGCAACAAAATCGGTACTCAAATCAAAAAATTGGTACTCAATTGCATACAATCGGTACTCAATTGTAGAAGAAATCAGAAAAAAAAATTACTTGATGTTGAAGACAATGGCAGCAAAGATCGCACGTGATGTTGAAGACGATGGCAGCAGCAGCGGCGACCGTGCGAGGGAGGGTGAACCGCCACCGGCGACCGGCGAGGGAGGGGAAGCGGCGGATAGAGTCGGTCTTCAGATCGATGAGAAGGGTGCCGAGAAGAAGAAGAACGAACGAACGAAGAAGCTGTGGAGCGGCGTTTTTTTGTTTAGGGCGTAGGGTGTTTTTTTTAGATGAGGTTAGAAGTGGTTAGAAGAGCCAAGCCCAATGTTGTGTGGGGAAGAGGACGGGAAGAGGTTTATGAGCCCGAAGTCTGCAGAAAAACAAACTGTTGTAAACTTAAAAGTGTTGTGCGTGTGCTGCGCCACACAGCACTAAGAGGTTAGAAGAGCTTTTTTTTAAAAAAAAAACACAACCTTAGGGTTTTCTCCATATTAAGCACTTTAACTTCCAGTTAGGGCATCCTTTTTAGCCTCCTACCTCCTAATTTCGAAATACCTATCCCCTTTAAGTGTTCTTGGTTTTCTTGGAAATTTGAAGGCTCGTTTCTCATATATTGGTGTGGAATTTGAAGACCAAGTTCTTGCATAGTGTGTTGGTGAAGAGCTCAAGAGTAGATCTAGCAAATGGACTTCATTTTTGGACTATTGTGAGTAAAAATCTTGCATCTTGACCATTAGTTTGCTAGATCTTGTATTTTGATCATATATGTCCCTTTTGGTCCTTTTGAGCTTGTGACTTGGAGTTGAGTGAACTCTAGTACCTCTTGAGCTTATTGTATCATCTACTAATCTCATTGGATTAGGAAAGTTTGCATCTTGCTATTGTTCTTGAAGCCATGCATGTTTTGGGATAATTTTATACCATTTTGAACATAGGATTGTAGATCTTGCTTTGGGGTGTGGTCCTAATGGATAAAATTGGAAACTTTATCCATTAAGTCATTGAAAAGGAATTGATCTGAAGTTTTGAGCTTTGGTCTGAAAGGATTAAGTGCTTAATGAAGATTTTGGCTTCAGATCGAAAACCACGATGTGTCTAAGAGCCTGCCACGACGTGGTGGTCTCGTACATGTCGACTCTTTTGTTTGGACATGCTCACGACGTAGCCAAGAGGTAACCACGTCATGGTGATAGTTGACCTGGTTGACCGTTGACTTTTTACCAGTTTGACTTAGGGTCAAACATGGAGGATTTGGATTGTTGATTGAGGATTTATCTCTTTTGGTGTTAGTCGGTTCATGGGATTGAGCAATGCAAGGTGTAACAACGTTGTTTTGCTTCTTCGGTTCTTTAGTTCAGGTGAGTTTTTCACTATGCCACATAACCCATTATATGTCCTTTACATGTTAAGATAGAGGTACTGTTTGAGTATAAGTATGCGAGTGTCTAGGAGAACTACTTGTTCAGCATGTGAAATTTAGGACACTCGGTGTCTTGGTATGATAGACAAGTAGGATTTTACATGTTGATATTATGGTGTTGTTAGGAGTTATGTTTGGTTAGGGTAGCTGGGGTAGACCAGTTATCAGGATTATGTATGACTGACGAGCAAAGGACTTAATTGAGAAGTGATCAATGGCAGGGAACTGGGGAAGGCTATTTTCTAAGGGTATGGACATACTAGTATTTGTTCTGTGTTCATGTAACATGATTATGTGATAGTGATGGCTTGGGTTCTATGTAGTTTAAGTTGGATAGCCTGAGAAATCTTTGTCTAATATTTGATTGTGATGTTCTTGTCTGATTGTTTGCTCTCAGGTGGGTCATCTGTTTGACTGTCTATCTGATCCCTAGCTACATATGACTTATTGAACTGATATGAAAGACTATGGTTGGATCACAAAATTGATATGAAAGACTATAGTTAGATCATAACTGATATGAAATACTGTGGTTTGATCACAACATTGATATGAAAGATTGTGGTTGGATCACAAAACTGATATGGAAGACTGTGGTTGGATCATAACACTGATAATAAAAACTATGGTTGAATCACAACAGTTGTATGTAAGACCAAGGTTCGTCCCTTAGAAACGGACTCAGGGTTGGGCATGTTTATTCCATAGGTTTGGGCCCGTTACCCATGATATATGTATGTGGATAGGAGATTTGGTTGTTCGACGCTAGAGCCAAGATCTTGTATGGATGCATTGTATGTATGATGGAATATGTGGTATATTGGGGAACTCACTAAGCTTTATGCTTACAGTTGTGGATAAATTGTTTTGCAGGTTGTACGTGAGAAGAGCTCAGCGGGATGTACACACGCATCGAAGATATTGGTTTTCATTGTTTTGTAATTATAAGTCTATTAAGTATTGGTTTTCAATAAATGAATATCGTTAAATGATTTTAAAGTATAAGGTTTTAGTTAGTTACTTTATTTTAAATCATAAAATATCTTTTTAACTTTTGACACGTTATGATTCCCGTTTTGACTGGTTTTCGCTATGCGTTGGGTCTTAGAGTTCAGAGATAGATGTAGTTGTTGCAATTGAGTTGTTTGTTGGCATCAGTTAGGTTCTGAATGATCTCTCAAGTTTTCGATATGGATTCATTGATTTTATGATGTGATTGAAGGGAGCATATGGAATGTGTTAGTACAGTCCCTATAAATTCTAACCGAGACGGATTTTGAAAACGAAATCCAGTTTAAGTGGGGGAGATTTCTAACACCTAGTTTTTGGATGCTTCTAGTTTCGGGATAGCGGGTCGTAAATGGATCAAGTAAAGTTCTTGGGCTTCAAGAGAATAGAGTTTAGACCCTATCTGATGTTAATAATGTTGGTTAAGTGATTTAAGCCCTCGAATTTTGCTTTGAAGTAAAAGGGTAAAATGGGAAAAGTAATATTCTGGGCTTCTTGCATGGATTATGGTTTTAGTTCGACATGTATTAAGCCAAAAGTAATTGGATAAGATTGTGGAGCTTGTCAATACCTTCGTGTGCATATAAAGATCACCGAAAACCGATTTGAAACAAAGAAGTTATGATTGTTTGAAGATGGAATGGAAATGTGTGAAAACCCGTAGCCACAAGGTGGGGAGCATGTCCCCATGAAGTGGTGAGTCACCACGAGGTAGCAAGCAGGTTTCCATGAGGTGGCCACTATTCAGCCAAAGCCCATGAATTTTTAGGGTTTTATATGTACTTAAAGGGTGGTTTTGTGTTTTTCGGGTATTTTTCTATCCTCCATCATATCTAAAGCCTCTTGAGAGAAACCCTAGCCTCCCTTTCACCAATTTGAGCCCCCCTCTCCTCTTTCATCCATTAGTAAGATTTAATTGTTGTTATTGATGTCTTGGATAATAAGAAGGTGTTCTTGTTGTATAGATCCAATAAGCAAGTTCCCTCACCACCTTGGAGCATATATTTTGGACCATTGTAAGTCCTTATGTTCCAACCTTTATGTGCCATGTTTCCAAATCTAGGATTTTATGCTTCGTTCTTCATGTTTAGATTAGTTTGAGTGATTAGATTCCATAAAGTTGGCAATTTATGGATCCTTGGGGTCCCTTTGAGGTTTGGTGTGCTAGATCTGAAGTTTAGTTGAGTTTTGGTTCCATGCATGAGATTTGACCTCATTTTCACCATTTTTGACCTAACCAAGTTCAAGACATGCATTGGACATGCATGTCCATAAAGCAAGGGCTTTTATGAAGATTATGGGCGTTCAGAAGTATTCGTGAAGAGATAAGTGTGTGGCTTAATAGATTAAGGATTTAAACCATTAAGTGGTTTCTAGCTAGTTCCCGAGACGTGGAAACCTACTTACCACGTCGTAGCGAGTGGATTCTTCATGACTTTTTTGTCGAGGGGTTACCATGTCGTGGAAGGTGCATGGCCACAACGTGGTGATCAAATGTTTTGACTTTTGAATGTTGACTTTGACCGTTGACCATTGACTTTTTGACTAGTTTGACTTTTGGTCAAACTATGATAGAATTGAGTGTTAGATGAAGAATAGTTCTAGTTTGGTTTTAGGTAGCTTGTGTTAGCTGTTCTGTTGCTGAGTTTTACTATTAAGCCTTTGTTGGTTAACTCAGGTGAGTTTTCTCACTATACTTTGTACCAAAGTATGTATCCTTGTGTGTAGGATGTTGGTATGTTGTAGTGATCTGCTATGTTTACCTATGTTTGTTGTTTATTGTTTATCTATTTACATATGTCGACATATTATGGTTGGGTTGAGGCAGTGTTGCTTTGTATTGTAGGCCAAGATACCCGGGTGGTCCAAGTGTACTGTAAGCCTTACGAGGCAGTCCAATCAGACTGTAGGCCTAAGGGAGCGGTCCATCTATATTGTAGGCTTTGTGAGGTGGTCCGGTTAGACTGTAGGCTCGAGAGATCGGTTCAAGCATCCTGTAGGCCTTCCGAGGCGGTCAAGGCAGATTGAAGGCTCATGTGTACATGCATTAGATGTTATTGTTGTGTGGAGTATTTTGGCGAAATTACTAAGCTTTGGCTTACAGTTGTGGATTAAATGTGTGACATCCCCTAATTTCTCGGCCAGAAAAGACCGATTTAATTTATGTTTTTTAAAATAAAATCAGAGAAATCTTTTCAAAAGATATTGCGGAATAGGTCCCCAATATAAAACATGATAATGTTTATCAAAACCTTTCTTTAAGAAATATATAATTTCCTTTTATATTAAAACCTCGGGATGTCATGTTCCGATACAGATCAAAAGCATAAACAAGACATTATAAGCCTTACAACAGTTATTCATAACTACTGGCCTATAATCCATAAATCACTCATCATCATCATCCGACTATGCTCAGGGTCCACTACCTGTAATCATAAAAAGCTGAGTGGGTCAGGCTTGGAAGCCTGGTGAGCATATAGGGTTTTCAACCCACAATAAATAATAAACTCTTAAAGTTTATCAATCAACAATTACTTTAGTAATTTCAGCAACCAAAAACAACCCTAATTACCCATTCCCGTTATCCTCACCTTACGTCCCTAAAACAACTATCACAAGAGACCTAGCCTAAGGATTTTCATTAGGGGTGACAACTTTGCTTCGGGGGTTCCTCAGCAATTATGTCAAATAAGGCAACCTACATGGTGACAACACTACTTTCCTCAGCAATTTATGTCAAATAAGACAACCTAACAAAAAACGACCAATAAGGTGACAACATTGCTTTCTTCAGCAATTTATGTCAAATGAGGCAAACACCGGGGTGACAACATTGCTTTTCCCTCAGCAATTTATGTCAAATAAAACAACCAATAATAGGTGACAACATTGCTTTCTTCAGCAATTTATGTCAAATAAAACCACCTGACATAAAACAATCAGTATGGTGACAACATTGCTTTCCCTCACCAATTTATGTCAAATAAAACAAACACCGGGGTGACAACATTGTTTTCCTTCAACAATTTATGTCAAATAGGCACGAAGTCACATCGTCGCCAAGGTTTATACAACAGGCACTAAGTTCATAGCTGCCAACATACTAAATCCGTAGCTACCAACGTACATCTATACTATACTAAATTCATAGCTACCAACGTACATCTATACTGTACTTCTATCCCTCATACTTTATCTACCCATGTTTTACCCAACATATTTGAAGATAAAATATATATACATTTTAAATCATTTTAAACATGTATAAAACATTCATTCAATACCCATCTCGAATAAACAAACAACATATATACACATAGCACGTATTTTATATAAAATACTTCATATCTATGTGTAAGATGAAAGTGACTACACACTCACTTGATTTAATGAAAATCAGGCAGCAATTCGTTTCCTAAAACGATCGTTTCTAATAAAACCGGGAGTTTTATTGAGAAACCGGGCTCTGCGAAGGTCGGGCTTCGAAACCGAAAAGATAAATTATAGGGGTATGAACTCACTTTGATAAGTGGTGATTCGGGCAGCGTTTCGTTTCCCGTAAAGAGTTTATTTAACGAGAAACCGGCTCAAACCGGGCAGAGTTTCGACAGGAGAGAGGATGAATTCTCGAGAATTCTAGCGCTCCAGGGCTTGCTTCGGGCTTTAGAAGTGATACCGGGGCCTTCGGGGGTCGTGAGAAAGTTTCCGGGGCTAAAATGTGAAAAAGGGGAAATTTTGGGGTGAAAAATGGGGTTTCTTCGGAAGCCCTTGCATGCTATATATAGTCCGAAGGTTCGGACCCAAAGCTGTGCGAAGGTGACACGCGTCGGACAGGTGGCGAGGTTTCTGGCTTACTTCGGACCGCAGGCTCGCAGATGGGAGGCTCGGATTGGACCGGACTTCGGTCCAATAGAAGACTGACACGTATGCGAAGGGGGTGTCTCCGGGGTGTCCGATGCGAGGCTGTCCGGACGCGAGTGGACCGCGGACTTGGTCCAATCAGAAGACGACACGCGAAGCTCGGTCCTATCAGGAGGTGCCACGTGGAGGCCTCGCATGCGAGGGATGACGTGTCCGAAGTGACTCAGCGAAATTTCTCGGTTTTGGGGATTTTTCTCGTTTTTCGCGCCAAAACTTCTAAAATCCATAACTTTCGCATACGAGCTCCGTTTTTGACGTTCTTTATATGCACGCGTAGGTAAAATTACGCTCTACAACTTCCGTTTAGACTTCGTCGGCTAATTTTGAAATTAATTTTTATATTATTATTTTTAACAGACCGGGACAGGAAATCCGTTAAAAATTCATAACTTCTTCATCCGACGTCCGTTTTCGTCAGACTTTTTACCGTTGCGCTACTATTTACCAGACCTTCGATTCTCATTTAGGTTGTGTCGGCTAAAAATCACTCGATCTAAAATTCGAGTTTTTAGCTGTCTACTGCTAAGCTGAAACTTCGAAAAATCATAACTTCCTCATACGAAGTCAGATTTGGGCGTTCTTTTTATCGAACTTCTCGGTTTAACGAATACTACGAGTTTCGTTTAGATTACTAAGGCTAAAAAGTAGTTTATCAAAAACTCACTTTTTACGACATTCGGCACCGTGCCGGTTTGTCGCGAAACTTCGACAGGTCATAACTTCTTCGTTATAACTCGGATTTCGGCATTCTTTATATATCCGTAATCCTTGTCACGACCACTACAAATTTCGTAATAAATATCGGCTTTATCTAATATTTATTTTTAACGCTCATTTTTAATCTTAATTAATTAAATCCTAATAATTAAGCATAAAACACATAAAACACATAATTTTTCACATAATTCCTTTTCATTTTTCCAAAATGAGTCACAAAGGTTAACCTAGACTATCATGTCAATATTAATGCCTAGCCTAGAAACACGGGAATTACAATTCTCTCCCCCTTAGAATGATTCTGTCCCCGGAACCACACATCAGCAAACAAATACGGGTAGCGACTCATCATGTCACTCTCCGTTTTTCCCCAGGTGAGATTTGGCCCATTCGTATGTTTCCAATACATAAGCACTAAATCGACCATCTGGCGTCACAACTCCTTAGTCTTACGGTCAACGATTGCCTCAGGTTCTTCAATTAACCTCTTGTTTTCATCCAACCTTAATTCTATAATGCGAATTATGTCGGGCACATCTCCCGTGAACTTCTCCAAATAACACACATAAAAGGTGTTATGAATACCCGCCAGTTCTTCCGGTAATTCTAGCTTGTAAGCTTGATTCCCGATTCTCTGAAGAACTTTAAATGGTCCAATAAATCATGGACTCAACTTTCCCCTTCTACCAAATCTTATAAGTCCCTTCCATGGCGAGACTTTAAGTAAAATCGAATCTCCAACTTCGAATGATATCGGTTGTCTTTTCTTGTCAGCATAGCTCTTTTGACGATCTTGAGTTGCTAACATCCTTTACTTCAATTCGGCTTAAGTCAACTACTACATCGAACTTGGTTCTCTGAACCACGCAACAAACTCATCGTAGTCGGACTCAATTTGATATGACCTCTAGGGTCGGAATAACAATCATCTTCTTAGTCATTACCGAAACGAAGGTAATGAAGTACTCGAACAATAACGGAATCAATCTCTAGCTTCTTGGTAACCTTGTGACTTTCCTTGATCCAAGTACGAGTCCTGTGCTTCCGGTAGTATAGGCCCCTACTACCATTCACACCTACTCCTACTCATCCCAAGTATTGTCTCGCAGTTCTCCAAGTCACCATACAAGAATTTCACATAGTCATTCAATTCATCAGATGACAAAACCAGGGTTTATATTATTTCTTAAAATAATTACACAAAGGTTCGAGTTTACCCTATACTACGCCTCTAATAGGCTACACCACAAGTTACTAACTGCATTGCTACTTTATATCTTAGCTTTGAGAATATAAGGTCCTTACTCCTGATCCTTTGTATTTCCATCTGCTTCATTAAGGATCATTTGGAATGCCTTTGGTTTTGGTTTTGGTTTTGGTGGAACATTGGGCATTGCTACCTCTTTCTTCTTTGGGCAGTCTTTCGAAATGTGCCCTTCCTCGTTGCATCGATAACACATCCTCTTGTTGGACGGACACTCGTTGGCATAATGCCCAGTCTTTCCACACTTGTAGCAGGTCACCTCTTCGCTACATTTCCCGAAGTGCTTCTTTTTGCACTTCTCGCACCATTTTGCTTCGCCTTCTCCTCCTCCAGCCTTCGAGAACTTTCTTTTCTCGTTGGACCCTGAAGTCTTTTCAAACTTTCTTTTCTCGCCAACTTCAACCTTGTTGGCGGCTCTCCCCTTAATCATATCTTCAACAGACTTGGCAGCCCAGATAGCTGCCTCCAAAGTAAGTGCCTGACGTACTGGCACCACATACTCCCATGGAAGTCCCTTTGCGTACCTGTCAATTTTCGCCAGCTCATCTAGGACAATACGCAAAGCAAACTCCATTTTGTCTGTGAAGTTATTCGTATATTCATCAACGGTCATACTCCCCTTCTTCAACGTTAGAAATTGGTTTTCTAACTCAAGCATGTTTTGGGCCGAGCAGTACTTGCGCTTAAAGTGCACCAAGAACTCTGCCCAAGTCATTTGCAGTGGCTCATTAGGGCTTAGGGTTTTCCCCAATGTATTCCACCAAGGAGCAGCACTACCCCTGAACTGACGTACTGCAAAGGTAGTTTGTAGCTTGCCTTGGCAATCACAAGTCATGAAAGCCAACTCCATTTCCGAGATCCAGTCCATTACTCCGACAGGATCTTCTTTTCCAGTGAAGGTCGATGGCTTGCAAGTCATAAAGTCCTTATACTTGCACCCATTTATCTCCACTCTACCCTCGTGGTTATTCCTCCCAACCACAAGCGGTTCACTATGACCAACCGATCTGTTGTTGTTCCCTTCTTCAGATCCATCGTCATTTAGTTCACGTCGTTCAACAGGAACTGAAGGTTCATCCCTGTTGTTTAGCAACATTTACCTTAACTCCTCCCTCTGTTCAGCCATCATGGTCTGAATCACAGCTCGTACTCCAGCCATGGTGATGGGTTCTGGTGCAGCTCCTACTATAGGCACCTGTTCCACCACTTGGGGTTGAGGTTGTTGGTTTCTGTTTACATTTCCAGCTCCACTTCGGGTTCTTGCCATTATAATCTATATACCGAATAAGGCGAATTTAGGTCTTTATCCTTGTTAGACATGTCAATTCCCTTATCACTCCGAAACGTTTACATGGTAGTTCTAATCTCGTAATCATACGCTTAGAATCCTACACGCATAAGGTTTCCAGATCCGGTCGGCAACAGACCATAAATCCGAACAAATAATGGCATATATGGCAAACATATAACGTTTAGCACATAAGGGCATTTTAGGCATCTTTCCTAAAATAAACTAGTGCTCGTGTCTAAAATATGGTAGACACTCATCCCACAATCATCACTTAGCATTCTAAGCTTAAGTCTAGAAATCCTACAAATTCCTAATTCGCTTAAACTAATGCTCTGATACCAACTGTGACATCCCCTAATTTGTCGGCCAGAAAAGACCGATTTAATTTATGCTTTTTAAAATAAAATCAGAGAAATCTTTTCAAAAGATATTGCGGAATAGGTCCCCAATATAAAACATGATAATGTTTATCAAAACCTTTCTTTAAGAAATATATAATTTCCTTTTATATTAAAACCTCAGGATGTCATGTTCCGATACAGATCAAAAGCATAAACAAGACATTATAAGCCTACAACAGTTATTCATAACTACTGGCCTATAATCCATAAATCACTCATCATCATCATCCGACTATGCTCGGGGTCCACTACCTGTAATCATAAAAAGCTGAGTGGGTCAGGCTTGGAAGCCTGGTGAGCATATAGGGTTTTCAACCCACAATAAATAATAAACTCTTTAAGTTTATCAATCAACAAATACTTTATTAATTTCAGCAACCAAAAAAAACCCTAATTACCCATTCCCGTTATCCTCACCTTACGTCCCTAAAACAACTATCACAAGAGACCTAGCCTAAGGATTTTCATTAGTGTTGACAACTTTGCTTTGGGGGTTCCTCAGCAGTTATGTCAAATAACGCAACCTACATGGTGACAACACTGCTTTCCTCAGCAATTTATGTCAAATAAGACAACCTAACAAAAAACAGCCAATAAGGTCACAACATTGCTTTCTTCAGCAATTTATGTCAAATGAGGCAAACACCGGGGTGACAACATTGCTTTTCCCTCAGCAATTTATGTCAAATAAAACAACCAATAATAGGTGACAACATTGCTTTCTTCAGCAATTTATGTCAAATAAAACCACCTGACATAAAACAATCAGTATGGTGACAACATTGCTTTCCCTCACCAATTTATGTCAAATAAAACAAACACCGGGATGACAACATTGTTTTCCTTCAACAATTTATGTCAAATAGGCACGAAGTCACATCGTCGCCAAGGTTTATACAACAGGCACTAAGTTTATAGCTGCCAACATACTAAATCTGTAGCTACCAACGTACATCTATACTGTACTAAATTCATAGCTACCAACGTACATCTATACTGTACTTCTATCCCTCATACTTTATCTACCCATGTTTTACCCAACATATTTGAAGATAAAATATATATACATTTTAAATCATTTTAAACATGTATAAAACATTCATTCAATACCCATCTCGAATAAACAAACAACATATATACACATAACACGTATTTTATATAAAATACTTCATATCTATGTGTAAGATGAAAGTGACTACACACTCACTTGATTTAATGAAAATCGGGCAGCAATTCGTTTCCTAAAACGATCGTGTCTAATAAAACCGGGAGTTTTATTGAGAAACCGGGCTCTGCGAGGGTCGGGTTTCGAAACCGAAAAGATAAATTATAGGGGTATGAACACACTTTGATAAGCGGTGATTCGGGCAGCGTTTCGTTTTCCGTAAAGAGTTTATTTAACGAGAAACCGGCTCAAACCGGGCAGAGTTTCGACAGGAGAGAGGATGAATTCTAGAGAATTCCAGGGCTTCAGGGCTTGCTTCGGGCTTTAGAAGTAATACCGGGGCCTTCGGGGGTCGTGAGAAAGTTTCCGGGGCTAAAATGTGAAAAAAGGGAAATTTTGGGGTGAAAAATGGTGTTTCTTCGGAAGCCCTTGCATACTATATATAGTCTGAAGGTTCGGACCCGAAGCTGTGTGAAGGTGACACGCGTCGGACAGGTGGCGAGGTTTCTGGCTTACTTCTGACCGCAGGCTCACAGATGGGAGGCTCGGATTGGACCGGACTTCGGTCCAATAGAAGACTGACACGTATGCGAAGGGGGTGTCTCCGGGGTGTCTCCGGGGTGTCCGATGCGAGGCTGTCTGGACGCGAGTGGACCGCGGACTTGGTCCAATCAGAAGACGACACGCGAAGCTCTGTCCTATCAGGAGGTACCACGTGGAGGCCTCGCATGCGAGGGATGACGTGTCCGAAGTGACTTAGCGAAATTTCTCGGTTTTGGGGATTTTTCTCGTTTTTCGCGCCAAAACTTCTAAAATCCATAACTTTCGCATACGAGCTCCGTTTTTGACGTTCTTTATATGCACGTGTGGGTAAAATTACGCTCTACAACTTCCGTTTAGACTTCGTCGGCTAATTTTGACTTTAATTTTTATATTATTATTTTCAACAGACCGGGACAGGAAATCCGTTAAAAATTCATAACTTCTTCATCCGACGTCCGTTTTCGTCAGACTTTTTACCGTTGTGCTACTATTTACGAGACCTTCGATTCTCGTTTAGGTTGTGTCTGCTAAAAATCACTCGATCTAAAATTCGAGTTTTTAGCTGTCTACTGCTAAGCTGAAACTTCGAAAAATCATAACTTCCTCATACAAAGTCAGATTTGGACGTTCTTTTTATCGAACTTCTCGGTTTAACGAATACTACGAGTTTCGTTTAGATCACTAAGGCTAAAAAGTAGTTTATCAAAAACTCACTTTTTACGACATTCGGTACCGTGCCGGTTTGTCGCGAAACTTCGACAGGTCATAACTTCTTCGTTATAACTCGGATTTCGGCATTCTTTATATATCTGTAATCCTTGTCACGACCACTACAACTTTCTTAATAAATATCGGCTTTATCTAATATTTATTTTTGACGCTCATTTTTAATCTTAATTAATTAAATCCTAATAATTAAGCATAAAACACATAAAACACATAATTTTTCACATAATTCCTTTTCATTTTTCCAAAATGAGTCACAAAGGTTAACCTAGACTATCATGTCAATATTAATGCCTAGCCTAGAAACACAGGCATTACAATTCTCTCCCCCTTAGAATGATTTCGTCCCCGGAATCACACATCAGCAAACAAATACGGGTAGCGACTCATCATGTCACTCTCCGTTTTTCCCCAGGTGAGATTTGGCCCATTCGTATGTTTCCAATACATAAGCACTAAATCGACCATCTGGCGTCACAACTCCTTAGTCTTACGGTCAACGATTGCCTCAGGTTCTTCAATTAACCTCTTGTTTTCATCCAACCTTAATTCTATAATGGGAATTATGTCGGGCACATCTCCCGTGAACTTCTCCAAATAACACACATAAAAGGTGTTATGAATACCTGCCAGTTCTTCCGGTAATTCTAGCTTGTAAGCTTGATTCCCGATTCTCTGAAGAACTTTAAATGGTCCAATAAATCATGGACTCAACTTTCCCCTTCTACCAAATCTTATAAGTCCCTTCCATGGCGAGACTTTAAGTAAAATCGAATCTCCAACTTCGAATGATATCGGTTGTCTTTTCTTGTCAGCATAGCTCTTTTGACGATCTTAAGTTGCTAACATCCTTTACTTCAATTCGGCTTAAGTCAACTACTACATCGAACTTGGTTCTCTGAACCACACAACAAACTCATCGTAGTCGGACTCAATTTGATATGACCTCTAGGGTCGGAATAACAATCATCTTCTTAGTCATTACCGAAACGAAGGTAATGAAGTACCCGAACAATAACAGAATCAATCTCTAGCTTCTTGGTAACCTTGTGACTTTCCTTGATCCAAGTACGAGTCCTGTGCTTCCGGTAGTATAGGCCCCTACTACCATTCACACCTACTCCTACTCGTCCCAAGTATTGTCTCGCAGTTCTCCAAGTCACCATACAAGAATTTCACATAGTCATTCAATTCACCAGATGACAAAACCAGGGTTTATATTATTTCTTAAAATAATTACACAAAGGTTCGAGTTTACCCTATACTACGCCTCTAATAGGCTACACCACAAGTTACTAACTGCATTGCTACTTTATATCTTAGCTTTGGGAATATAAGGTCCTTACTCCTGATCCTTTGTATTTCCATCTGCTTCATTAAGGAGCATTTGGAATGCCTTTGGTTTTGGTTTTGGTTTTGGTTTTGGTGGAACATTGGGCATTGCTACCTCTTTCTTCTTTGGGCAGTCTTTCGAAATGTGCCCTTCCTCGTTGCATCGATAGCACATCCTCTTGTTGGACGGACACTCGTTGGCATAATGCCCAGTCTTTCCACACTTGTAGCAGGTCACCTCTGCATAATGCCCAATCGACTTCTTTAAACTTTCCTTCTTAGGTTGGATGGAAATACCCTCCCACATACTTGCATACTTTGAAATTAGGAATAGAGCCCATTCGCTGTGGAATCCTTCTCGATTGGATAATGAGAGAGATGTCCTGATGAGCATGTCCCTTAATTTAATAATGTCACACCCCCAAACCAGACGTCGGAAACAACGGGGGTGGAGGACTTCATTTGTAGTATCACAACACATACATCATAGTAATCAAAGTACAAACAACCGTTGTATTTAAAAAGTATAAGTATTTACATGTGTTCAATCATTGTATATTGAAACCAAAATAGTTATACAAAAGAAGAAGATATGACTCAAAATAGCTCCATCTTCTCAAAAAGCTCGGGGAGTACTTGTTTATTGTTTCCCTGAGAATACAAGTAATTTGAAAAGAGAGTATCAACATAAAGTTGAGTGAGTGCATAAGTATTTATGTTTAAAAGTATGTTTTTGTATCTTGAATATGTAAACTGTTCCAGAAAATCCTATATTTTCTGTTGTCTATGAAAAGTAGTTTTATTTTCATAAAACCGTTCTATTTGTAAACCAATGTTTTGTATTTGTATTCCTTTATGTAAAACTTGTAACTGTGAGTGTGCCTGATTCCACCAGCTGTTATTTTAAAATGTAATGTACTACTGCAGTTTGTATTTTGTAAACTAGTACTTTGAAAATGTACTTACGTTTAGTTTATTATACACTAACGTATTGTTAATATCTTTTTAATGAGTTATTATAACCATACTGAGACTAGATGGCCTGAAACAAACGCTTTGTAGGCGTTTAAACTGTTGATAACAATTGTCACTCATTGGCGTGTATGTCTGACTATAGCTAGCAGCCTGAGTGCGGGGTTGTCAATCCCAATATAGATCTACAGACAACTTGTTTCGATCCCCTGACTGGAGATTCTGGTTATAATATCAGGACTTTAACTATGTTGCTTAAATGAATTAAACAACCTGAATCGAATGACTCATAAAAAGCATATAAACAGTACATGTATAATAGTTATGAAAACCCAATCATCCTGAAATAATGATTGATTGTATATTCTTAAATTAGTATTCTTAACATGTATTTGAAAGTTGTATACTCTTGATTTGTTTTGAATCAAACCTTTGTTTCTTGTAAAACGGTGTATTTCTAGTATACTTGAATCTTGAATTAATGTTTTATGTATCATAAATTATACCTATTATAATTGATATGTAATTTCTGAATTGGTATTAACTCTTTTTGAATGTAACCCCTTGCTCAACATGTTACAAAGGGTATTTAAACTGAATGAAATAACTTTTATATTTATATACATATACAATTATATATAAGTAAAATTTAAACGACATTCAAACAAGGAAAAGGAAAAGGAAAAGGACAAATAACCGATACTATAAGCCCACATCCAAACAAGGAAAAGGTCCCAGAATGAGTTATCAGTCCTAAGCCTTTTAAATCTTATATATATATATATATATATATATATATATATATATATATATATATATATATATATATATATATGAATTTTGGGGAAAAATATAAGTTTATAAAAGAGTTTAATATTTTGAAGTATTTTTGATGACTTAATGTCATTTTATCACAATTTGAAATCATCTGATTGTAACACAAAATTCTTGTGTTAGACTTGTATTCCCCCCCTTAAAACAGTAAAAATTATGAAAATACGGGGGTATGGACTCACTTGATAGGTGGTGATTTGGATAGCATTTCGTTTTCTGGAAAGGAGTTTATTTGAAGAAAAACCAGCTTTACTTGGACAGAGTTTTGACTAGAGAAGGGTGTTTTTCTCGGGAATCTCGGGGCTTCGAGGCTTGCTTAGGGTTTTAGATATGATATCGGGGCTTTGGGGGGTTGTAAGTAAGTTTGTGGAGTTGAAAATATTGAAAAAGATGTGAAAATGGGCTAAAAGTGGAGAGGGAACCGAGAGATCTCGCAGGGCTTTTATAGGCCGAAGTCTCGGACCGAGGGGGAGGAGGAGGAGGCCACGCATAGGACAGCGGAGCTGCACATGCGTCCGAGCTCTGAAGATGCCACGGTGCGAAGCGCGTCGGTCTCCCATTGAACCGCAGCTTCGGTCAAATCAGAAGAGGACACGGGGCGACATGGGGCAATCTCGTATGCGGGTGACGTGGCCGGCTATACACCATGCAAAATTTCCCGGTTTTCAAGGATTTCTTGATTTTTGAGCGAAAAACTTCTGAAATTCATAACTTTCGCATACGAGTTCCGTTTTTGACGTTCTTTATATGCACGCGTAGGTAAAATTATACTATACGACTTTCGTTTAGACTTCGTCGGCTAATTTTTACTTTGTTTTTAATATTATTATTTTTAACAGACCTGGACAAGAAAATCCGTTAAAAATTCATAACTTCTTCATCTGACGTCTGTTTTTGTCTGTCTTTTTACCGTTTTACTACTATTAACGAGACCTTCAATTCTCGTTTAGGTTGTGTTGGCTAAAAATCAGTCGATCTTTATTTCGAGTTTTTAGCTATATACTGCTATACTGAAACTTAGAAAAATCATAACTTCCTCATACGAACTCAGATTTTGACGTTCTTTTTATGAAAGTTCTTAGTTTAACATATTCTACAACTTTCATGTAGATTGTTAAGGCTAAAAATCCTTTTATTGAAAACTCACTTTTTACACTGAACAGTGTTTTGCCGGTTTTGTCGCGGATCTTCAATTGGTCATAACTTTTTCGTTATAACTCGGATTTTAGTGTTCTTTATATTTTTGGAAACCTTGTTACAATCTTTACCACTTTGTTCATCCCAATCAAGATTGTTTAATACTTCATTTTTGAGGGTCGATTATGTAAATGTACACAGTATGCTAAAATTTCTCTTTATTATTAAAAAGAAAAGAACTACACATTGACCTATATTATTACATAGGTTTGAAATAACGGTTTGTTACATTATCCCCCGTTAGAGAGAATTTCGTCCCGAAATTAGCATTACAGATAGACTAGGGAAAAAGATGTGGATATTTCTGTTGCATTTGATCCTCCCGTTCCCAAGTGAATTCAGGTCCCCGTTTTGCATTCCAGCGAACCTTCACTATCAGGATACGGCTTTGTTTGGTTTTCTTAACTTCCCTCTCTACAATCTCTACGGGCTCTTCCACAAAGTTGAGGCTCTCATTTAACTCGATTTCCTCGAGTGGGATCACAAGAGTCTCGTCGGATAGACACTTTTTCAAGTTCGAAACGTGGAAGGTAGGATGAATGTTAGTTAGTTCTTGAGGTAGTCGAAGTTTGTAAGCTACAGGACCGATTCTGGCAAGAATCTCGAATGGTCCTATGTGATGGGTTTTGAGCATTCTAACACTCCTAAGGTCCTATGTGATGGTCCTATGTGATGGGTTTCAATTCATAACTTATGAGTTATTGTTTATTAAAAATGAAGACTCTTCATTTTTGTAACTTATGTGTTCTTTTAATGGATTTAATACAAAGTGACTTTTGGTTATCCATAACTTGAGGACAAGTTATGGACTCCATTAAAACACATCATGATCATGAATTAACAATCAATCAATAGCACATAATTCCTATGATCTAACAAGAACTCATAAGAACATGAATATTTATATCAAAATTTCAAGAACATATGAACACATACAAACATGGAATTTTGATGTTATCCATTGTAAATGGATTAGTACAACCATTACACCATCTAAAGCAAGTTTTAAAACACCAAAACAGTTTAGGGTAATGTTTCTAGTCCATTTCCAGCAGCAAAACTCGAAAATCTGCATTCAGGGGCTCCTACTCGTCGAGTGCAAGAGCCTACTCGTCGAGTAGGATGAATTTGGTCATGGACTCATCGAGTCCCCCCATGGACTCGGCGAGTTCATGTTGCAGAGTGCAGAAAAACGAGTTTTTTCACAATTTTGCATCAAGTATCAAACAAACAAGCCTAGGCTCTGATACCGCTGATGGATTTTGAGCATTCTAACACTCCTAAGGTATACATGCAACCCTAGAAATCTTGGATCTATGTTTGTTTAAAATACATGCAAAATTTGATTCCAAGGTTCTTAATCCTATCTAGCATACATGGGGAACTTATAAACATAAAACAAAGCTAGAATTACATACCTTGTAGTTGATTTGATTCCTTGAAAACCTTGAGATCCTAGCACTCCAAGTGTGATGCCTCAAATGTCTCACACAACACCAAATGCTATTGGAATGACTTGGGAGAAATGTAGATTACTTCTAAAATCGGCTTGCCCTCTCTATTTCTTAGTGTAGTCGATTTTGGTGAACATAAGGGTTCTTATATAGTGTGTTACAATTAGGGTTACACCATGTAAACCCTAATTGTCATGACTTTTCATTTCCATGACCCATGGGTTCCATAACCACCATGAAGCATCCATGGAGCATCCTATGGGTTTTAGCCCAATTTGATAATCCATGGAGCATTAGCCCACTATACAAGTATGGATGATTTACACAATCAACCCATATATTTAATTAGTCTTCTTTTGATCACTTAATTAATTCCAAATTAATTCTTGATCAATACTAATTAAATAATATTATTAATATATTATAACTTATAATATATTAATAAACCATAAGTGTTATTTCTCTCATTTTAGTCTATCCAAATGCATGATGCCATGCAACCCAAATGGACCATGCCAAACCGGGTCAAGTACATACCAGAAATAGTTATGGACTTAGACACCTTATCCAACAGTCTCCCACTTGAGTAAGTCTAATAACTATAGCTGCAAGTATGACTTCAGGAACCGATCAGCAATCGTAGCTCTTTCAAGGTCTCTCAGAACTGAGATGATGATGATACGCCATTTAAGATAAGTGATCATATAATCCTCTGTTCTAGATATCAGTCGGACAAATACATGGAACAATGTCTTACTTATTGTCCAACAGTTTGTTTCTCGATTTCCGATTTGTTTGACTTAGATCTTAATTGAACACATCAACTTAGTTCTGACCGGGCCCGGTACATAGGTCAAAACAAAATCAGCTAGGGGCCCAGATATCGCTTCTAATCCAAGAAGTAACAGATAAACTTCGACTCATATGCTTGTTCTACTACTTGTTGAATCATACACAAAGGCACGTTTTATAACATCGAGTTACCAATGCGGTTCCGTACGATCAATGCATAACCAACTCATAGTCAACAACTCATATCTCTAGGTTTGAAGACTTATATGATATTATCGTCTCACGATCACTCGAGATAAATTCCATGAAGTGATGCAAGTGAGCGTGGGTTGAGTCCAATACTCAGAACTTATGAGTACTCATGAAGTGTTGTAGCACCACTTTGCTATGTCCAACAACTTAGACATCTACAAGCCAACCTCATGACAGTCTTGATTCGTATCTACTTCCAACATATGACCGACTGTGGAGAATTTGAGTAATATGTAATACATAACATAAATATTCTGGAAGTCAAAACATGCAAAAGAAATAATAGTAAACGATTGACAAAAGATAGCAACACTTTACTCATAAATAAACACAACTTTTATTCATCATCAAATGTCAATTACACTTTACAAATTTCAAAGCTATCTGACTACTAAAGCTAATATCATCCTTCAGCCCTATGCGCCTCGCATGTTGGAGATGCTTAACCCTACCTAGTCCCTTCGTGAGGGGATCTGTTGGGTTCTCATCCGATGATACCCTTTTTGCCACGAGGAGTCCTTCTTCTATTCGATGTCTGATGAAATGGTATTTTCTGTCGATGTCTCTAGATCTTCCATGATCCCTTGGTTCTTTCGCTAAGGCAACTGCACTTTCACTATCACAGAAAATTTCCATAGGCTCCTTTATCGCTGGTACTACTCCAAGGTCTTCAATGAAGTTCTTCAGCCATATCGCCTCCTTTGCTGCCTCGCTTGCTGCTATATACTCTGCGCAAGTTGAATCAGCCACTGTCTCCTGCTTGGAACTTTTCCAAGTAATTGCTCCTCCGTTTAAGGTAAAGACCCAGCCCGACTGAGAGCGGAAATTATCCCTATCAGTCTCAAAGCCAGCATCACTATACCCTACAACTCTCAAGTCATCACACCTACCAAGGGTAAGGACCCAGTCCTTAGTCCTCTGCAGGTACTTGAGAATGTTCTTTATCGCAGTCCAGTGAGCCTTGCCAGGGTTCCCCTGATATCTGCTGACCATGCTTAAGGAAAAGGCACATCAGGACGAGTACAAGTCATAGCATACATGATCGAGCCTACAGCGGACGCATAAGGTACTCGACTCATCTCAGCTATCTCAGCCTCTGTACTCGGGCTTTGAGTCTTACTCAATCTGGTGTTACACTGGATAGGTAACTCTCCCTTTTTGGAATCCTGCATGTTGAACCTCTTCAGCACCTTATCCAAGTAGGTACTCTGACTAAGTCCAATTAGTCTTTTACTCCGGTCTCTCAGAATCCTTATCCCTAGAATGTAGGCAGCTTCTCCAAGGTCCTTCATAGCGAAACACTTCCCAAGCCAGGACTTAACTTCCTGCAGAATTGGGATGTCATTTCCTATGAGTAGTATGTCATCTACATACAGTACCAAAAAGCAAACTATATTCCCACTAGCCTTAACATACACACAAGATTCATCTTCGCTCCTTGAAAAGCCAAACCCTTTGACTTTCTCATCGAAACAAAGATTCCATCTGTGAGGTGCTTGTTTCAATCCATAGATGGATTTCTCAAGCTTACACTGTAACACCCAGATTCCCAGGTATCTTATTTTAAGTATTTACCTTGAGTTTTAGGGAGGGACTCGGCGAGTAGGCGCTCAGACTCGCCGAGTAGGATCGCGAATTCTTGTCTGGATTAATGAGGGACTCGACGAGTCGATGCGTGGACTCGGCGAGTCCGCGCTGTAAAGTGGAACCCTGAATCTCAGGGCCTGAGCCCTATTTAAAGGCCTTTATGGACTCCATTTGCGGCCACTTCACCCCTAAGAAACCCTAGAGAGCAAAGAGATCGTTTGTGGTGCAAGAGGAAGGCTAACTCACCATTTCTTGTGTGTTTTAGCAAGAAGGAAGGAGGTAGAACAAGCTAGGCTGATTGTGGAGCTTGGATCTGTGTTGTTCACACTGAGATTCACGTTTTGAGGTACAAGTTCCTTCCCATTTCGTGTATTTGATAGATTCCTTGAATCTAGGGTTTCCTTTGCACAATTTTGACTTAGATTGTGAAGCATATGAGGTCCCTTTGGGTATATATGATAGATCTAGACCTTGAGAGGTCCAAAAGGTCCCAAGCTTCCAGCTTTATGAGCTTTCATGTGAGCATTGAGAGTAGAACCCCATTTAAATGGTTATTTCTTCATTTTTGGTCTTGTACGCATTGCATGAACGTAAAGTTTGAACCTTTACGTGACTTTCGAGTGTTAGAAGGTTGGATCTACTGGTTGGTGAAGCAGATCTGACCTCAAGAGATCTTTTGAGAGTTTTCATTGGAGGAACTCGCCCAGCCCTTAAGGGACTCGACGAGTCGAGTCGGGTTGCCCCGCGACTCGCGACCTGTGACGACCCGTGGAGTATAGGGTTGACTCAGCGAGTCAAGTGAGGACCAGGGGCGAAGAGGACACGCATGTACTCGCCGAGTCACTCTAGTGCACTCGGCGAGTCCGGTCAATGTTGACCGTTGACTTTTGTTGACTTTTAGGGTTTAGTCAGTGTTTGGACTTATGAGCTATTAGGGGGGTAGAATGGTCTTTTACCCTTCTTAGAGAACTTATAGAGAGGGTTGGCCTAGCCTTTAGAAGTTGTATAAATTAGAGTAATTATTTATGTGATTAGGCGAAGGCTAGTGCAGTATTTCAGAGTTCGAGGTTTACCGAGTTACCCGAGGTGAGTCTTCTCACTATACTTTACCTAGAGTGGTAATTAGAGTTATGTGACAGAGTATCTTGTATGATATTTATGTGATTGTGATACAATGCATTATTTCTATGAGATTCATGCTGTGTATGTTCCAGAGTTACAGAGTTAGAACCGGAAGGTTCACAGAGTTAGGACCAGAGGATCCACAGAGTTAGGCCGGAGGGTCCACAGAGTTAGGACCGGATGGTCCACAGAGTTACAGCCTCGAGTGGCTAATATGTGTTATATGTGGTATTTTGGGGAACTCACTAAGCATTTATGCTTACAGTGTTGTGTTATGTGTTTCAGGTACCAGTGAGGATCGCGGGAAGGCGCCGGCTTGATCAGTACACACATGAGGAGTTTTTATACATTATGATCTTGGGATGTGTTTCTATGGATTGATATGTGATACAATGAGATTTTTATAATATCTATGAATGAAAGTATGCTTTTAAAAATGTGAAAAATTGTTTGAAAAATTACGGTGTTACAAGTTGGTATCAGAGCCTTGGTTTGAGGGATTCGGATGCACCTTCGAGCGCATTTGAACTCAAACTGAGGATTTGAGGAATTTTTCGAAATAAAACAAAATTTTTCGAAAAGAGTGAAAGGATTTTGAGAAGAGCAGAGCAGAGCAGTGTGTACGATCAGCCAGCGCTCGAACGGTGATTTCCCAAAATACCCTTACATTATGTGTTATGAGATATTATGTGGTATGTTATGCATGCTAGAGTAGGCTAGATATTCATGGTTAGGACTAGAGTGGGCCTGATTTGTGATGCCTTAGCCTAGGAGTTATTGCTACTATGAGATACTTCGAGAGTATGTAGGTAGCAGCAAGGAGCTTATGAGTGGTCTACCGGAGAGTAGCCTGAGTTTAGTGAGATATAGAGTACTTGTGATCTGGGATCCTAGGAGGAGGACTTGGGGTGAATACCGATGCGCTGTGGAAGGTACTATAAGGGCCCGTACTACTGGAAACACCGGATCGGTGAGCAGTCCAACTAAGAATCCTTAGGGTACTAAAGAGCAAGTAGGGTTGGGTATCGAGTGTGGGTATACTCGAGCGAGTCTCTGATTTCTTTTGTGTTGTATTTCAGAGACATCATGGTTGGGATGTGCCAGCACCCAAGAGGCAGTGGTACCAGTGGTACCAATGATGAGGAGATCCGTAGGTTGATTCATGAGGAGGTGGCTGCTGCCATCCGAGCCGAGATACCAGAGATGTTTGGGTCTATCAAGACCACCCTGATCGAGACTTTTGACGAGCGTTACGCTGCTCTTACTGATGCTGCTGTTGCTGCAGCCACCGCAGTCATCGCTGCTGCGAGACCGCAGGGGGGTGACTCGTTGCTGTACCGAGAGTTCAGCAACACGAAGCCACCAGAGTTTGATGGGACGCAGGATCCGATCGCTGCGATGAGATGGATTTCTGATATTGAGGGATGCTTCTATACGTGTTCTTGTCCGGAGCATCTGAGAGTTCGGTTCGCGCTGAACCAGCTTCGCTTGGGAGCGAAGGACTGGTGGAAGTTTGTGACAGCGCACTACTCTTCTGTAGAGCTTGCCGCGGTAACCTGGGGGAGGTTCACCGCTATGTTTCGTGATGAGTACGTTCCCCCGGTGGAAAGGGAACATTTGGCCCAGGAGTTCTTGACCCTCAAGCAGGGTACCGAGTCTATTACAGTGATCACCAGGATGTTCCATGAGAGGGCGATGTTCTGCCCTGAGCATGTGTCTTCCGAGCAGGCACGCATGAGTCGATATTTGAGCATTTTGAGGAGAGACATCCGCGAGTTCGTGGCGAACTTGTCGTACCGGACAGTTGCCGAGCTTCAGGCAAATGCCCGGAAGAGGTAGATTGAGCTCGAGACTCAGGCCAGGGAGGAGGCGGAGTCTCAAGGGAGGGATCGGCGACGGGCATAGCCCCAGCCAGCAGCCAAGCGGGCCAACCCCGCCGATTCGAGATCAGGGAACCAGAAGAGCCGCACTTGTGGCAAGTACGGCAAGAGTCATGAGGGGGTTTGCAGAGCAGGGTCTTGCTACAAGTGTGGCAAGGAGGGGCACATGGCCAAGGATTGCCCCAAGGGGTTTGCAGTCTGTTTTCACTGCAACCAGACAGGACATCGGAAGGCCGAGTGTCCGCAGTTGCGGGGGTCAGCCCAGGGAGCATCACAGGGATCTGCCCCTGCTACCGTTCGAGCTACAGAGAGTCGGCCAGCGAAGGCCGAGGCGCCAAAGGCTCGCAGGAGAGCCTTCCAGTTGACAGCGGAGGAGGTCCGCACAGCGCCAGATGTTGTGGCGGGTATGTGTTCTTTCATCTATTTATTTTGAGATTATGGTGTTATGCTTATATTATGATATGCGTAGGTATGTTTCTTGTGAGTTCTGTACCTGCTTTGGTGTTATTCGACTCGGGTGCGAGTCGGTCTTTTGTGTCATTAGCCTTTAGTCAGCACATCAGTATCTGTCGAGAGGCGTTGAGTCGACCTTTGTGAGTTTCCATAGCTGACGAGAGAGCGGTGTATGCCACTAATGTGATCCGAGGATGTGTACTCGAGATCTTCGGCGTTGAGTTTCCGATTGATTTGGTCCTGATTGTGATGGGAGATGTCTGTGTCATCGTGGGCATGGACTGGTTGAGCAGGTTTGGAGCGGTTATCGACTGCGAGCGACAGTTGGTGACCATACGAGACCCTAGTGGGGGAGTTCTTACGGTTTATGGCGAGGGTACCCGTTCTGGGTCAGCATTTTGTTCGGCCGCTGGAGCGAGGCAGAGCCTACAGCAGGGCTGTAGTGGGTTTGTGGCTTATGTGGTGGATACGAGAGTTTCTGGATGTTTTCCCCGAGGAGTTGTCGGGCGTGCCTCCCGAGAGGCAGGTAGAGTTCCGCATCGATTTGGTTCCGGGGGCAGCGCCTATCGCCAAGGCGCCTTATCGCCTTGCGCCGCCAGAGATGCAGGAGTTATCCTCGCAGCTTCAGGAGCTGTTGGGGAAGGGGTTTATTCGACCGAGTAGCTCGCCGTGGGGAGCACCGATCCTTTTTGTCAAGAAAAATGATGGTTCACACCGGATGTGCATTGATTACCGGGAGTTGAACAAGTTAACGGTCAAGAACCGTTACCCACTGCCGAGGATTGATGATCTGTTCGATCAGTTGCAGGGAGCATCTTGGTTCTCCAAGATAGACTTGAGGTCTGGATATCACTAGATGAGGGTGCGAGATGAGGATATCCAGAAGACGGCGTTCAGGACTCGTTATGGGCATTACGAGTTCGTGGTGATGCCTTTTGGGCTCACCAACGCACCGACAGCGTTCATGGATCTCATGAACAGGGTGTGCAGACCGATGTTGGATCGATTGGTGATTGTATTCATCGACGACATACTGGTGTATTCGAGATCCAGAGAGCAGCATGAGGAGCATTTGAGGGAGATCCACGGAGTTCTGAGATCGGAGAGGCTTTACGCCAAATTCTCCAAGTGCGATTTCTGGTTACGAGAGGTCCAGTTCTTAGGACACCTTGTCAACCAGAATGGGATATTGGTCGATCCGGCCAAGATTGAGGCGGTGATGAGTTGGGAGGTGCCGAGATCCCCCACCGAGATCAGGAGTTTTCTGGGGTTGGCTGGCTACTATCGGAGATTTATCAGGGATTTCTCCAAGATCGTCGTGCCTCTCACCAGGTTGACCCGGAAGGGTGTGGCTTTTTCGTGGGGACCGGAGCAGCAGACCTCGTTTGAGACACTTCGCCAGAGGTTATGCGAAGCCCCGGTGTTAGCCCTCCCGGAAGGGATGAAGGATTTTGTGGTGTATTGTGACGCATCGATATCAGGGTTGGGTGCAGTACTTATGTAGAGGGGGCATGTGATAGCGTATGCATCGAGGCAGCTGAAGCCTCATGAGACGAAGTATCCCACCCACGATCTGGAGTTGGGGGCAGTGGTGTTCGCCCTCAAGATCTGGCGTCACTATTTATATACGGTTCGGTGTACCATATACACGGACCACAAAAGCTTGAAGTATTTGATGGATCGGCCCAATCTGAATATGCGCCAGAGGAGATGGTTGGACGTGGTAAAGGATTACGATTGTGAGATCCTGTACCACCCGGGCAAAGCTAATGTTGTAGCTGATGCCCTGAGTCGCAGGGCGGAGAGTGCCCCGATACGAGATGTTTGTTTGAGATTGACAGTGATGACTCATGTGTTGGACACCATTCGGGAGGCCCAGGCAGAGGCCGTGAGACCGGTGAACCGCAAGAGAGAGCGGGTGATTGGACAGATACCTGAGTTCGTTACCGATAGCCGTGGGCTTAAGACCTTTCAGGGTCGGATTTGGGTGACGTATGCAGGCGGGACGCGTACCACTTTGATGGAGGAGGCGCACCGATCGAGGTTCTCGATCCATCCCGGGGCCACTAAGATGTATTTGGATCTGAAGAAATATTATTGGTGGCCCTGTATGAAGAGGGATGTAGCATGGTTTGTTTAGAGGTACTTGACCTGTCACAGGGTTAAGGCTGAGCACCAGCGTCCGCACGGCAAGTTGCAGCCACTTGAGGTTCCCCAGTGGAAGTGGGAACAGATTTCCATGGATTTTATCACCAAATTGCCAAGGACCACGAGGGGTGTCGACGAAATTTGGGTGATTGTCGACCGGCTGACGAAGAGCGCTCACTTCCTTGCTATCAGTGAGAGCTCTTCTGCAGAGAGATTGACAGAGTTGTATGTGAGGGAAGTGGTATCGCGGCATGGACTACCGATCTCGATTGTGTCAGACCGAGATGTACGTTTCACTTCCAGGTTCTGGAAGAAGTTCCATGAGGAGTTGGGTACGAGGCTGCATTTCAGTACCGCTTACCACCCACAGACGAACGGGCAGAGCGAGCGGACGATTCAGACGCTCGAGGACATGCTCCGAGCATGTGTGTTGGACTTCGGGGGAAGTTGGGACACGTATCTGCCGTTGGCTGAGTTTTCTTATAACAACAACCACCAGTCGAGTATTCGTATGCCTCCCTCCGAGTTGTTATACGGGAGGAGATGTCGGACTTCCATTTGCTGGGGAGAGGTAGGGCAGCGCGTGATGGGCAGCACTGAGATAGTGCTTCAGACGACTGAGCAGATACAGCAGGTTAGACAGAGGTTGTTGACGGCTCAGAGTCGCCAGCAGAGTTATGCGGATAGGCGACGATCCGAGCTTGAGTTCCAGGTGGGAGACTTCGTACTCCTGAAAGTGTCCCCTTGGAAAGGAGTGATTCGATTCAGGAAGAGGGGCAAGCTGGGGCCCCAGTATATTGGCCCGTTCAGGGTGACCACGAGGGTGGGAAAGGTAGCATATCGTCTAGAGCTACCCGAGGAGTTGAGCCAGATTCATGATACCTTCCACGTGTCTCAGTTGAGGAAGTGTATAGCCGACGAGTCGGCGGTGGTGCCACTAGAGGATATTCAAGTGAATGCGAACCTGAATTATGCTGAAAGGCCAATCGCGATCCGGGATCGGAAGATCAAGGTTCTGAGGAACAAGAAGGTGCCCCTGGTGCAGGTCCAGTGGAAACATCGGAGAGGGTCCGAGCTGACTTGGGAGCCGGAGTTGGAGATGCGGGAGCAGCATCCAGAGTTGTTTGAGCAAGACTTCGAGGGCGAATTCTGATTCTAGTGGGGGAGAATTGTAACACCCGGATTCCCAGGTATCTTATTTTAAGTATTTACCTTGAGTTTTAGGGAGGGACTCGGCGAGTAGGCGCTCAGACTCGCCGAGTAGGATCGCGAATTCTTGTCTGGATTAATGAGGGACTCGACGAGTCGATGCGTGGACTCGGCGAGTCCGCGCTGTAAAGTGAAACCCTAAATCTCAGGGCCTGAGCCCCATTTAAAGGCCTTTATGGCCTCCATTTGCGGCCACTTCACCCCTGAGAAACCCTAGAGAGCAGAGAGATCGTTTGTGGTGCAAGAGGAAGGCTAACTCACCATTTCTTTTGAGATCTTTTGAGAGTTTTCATGGGAGGAACTCGCCGAGCCCTTAAGGGACTCGACGAGTCGAGTCGGGTTGCGCCGCGACTCGCGACCTGTGACGACCCGTGGAGTATAGGGTTGACTCAGCGAGTCAAGTGAGGACCAGGGGCGAAGAGGACAGGCATGTACTCTCCGAGTCACTCTAGTGCACTCGGCGAGTCCGGTCAATGTTGACCGTTGACTTTTGTTGACTTTTAGGGTTTAGTCAGTGTTTGGACTTATGAGCCATTAGAGGGGTAGAATGGTCTTTTACCCTTCTTAGAGAACTTATAGAGAGGGTTGGCCTAGCCTTTAGAAGTTGTATTAATTAGACTAATTTTTTATGTGATTAGGCGAAGGCTAGTGCAGTATTTCAGAGTTCGAGGTTTACCGAGTTACCCGAGGTGAGTCTTCTCACTATACTTTACCTAGAGTGGTAATTAAAGTTATGTGACAGAGTATCTTGTATGCTAGTTATGTGATTGTGATACACTGCATTATTTCTATGAGATTCATGCCGTGTATGTTCCAGAGTTACAGAGTTAGAACCGGAAGGTTCACAGAGTTAGGACCAGAGGATCCACAGAGTTAGGACCGGAGGGTCCACAGAGTTAGGACTGGATGGTCCACAGAGTTACAGCCTCGAGTGGCTAATATGTGTTATATGTGGTATTTTGGGGAACTCACTAAGCATTTATGCTTACAGTGTTGTGTTATGTGTTTCAGGTACCAGTGAGGATCGCGGGAAGGCGCCGGCTTGATCAGTACACACATGAGGAGTTTTTATACATTATGATCTTGGGATGTGTTTCTATGGATTGATATGTGATACAATGAGATTTTTATAATATCTATGAATGAAAGTATGCTTTTAAAAATGTGAAAAATTGTTTGAAAAATTACGGTGTTACATACACGCTCTATTAGGGTACTCTGTACTGACAAAACCTTCTGGCTGACTCATGTAAACATCCTCAGCCAACTTTCCATTAAGGAAAGCGGTTTTGACATCCATCTGCCATATTTCATAGTCATGAAATGCGGCAATGGCTAACATAACCCTAATAGACTTAATCTTGGCTACTGGTGAAAAGGTCTCATCATAATCAACTCCCGGAGTTTGAGAAAAACCCTTTGCAACCAGTCGCGCCTTATAAGTGTGCACATTACCATCCATATCGGTCTTCTTCTTGAAGATCCATTTGCACCCAACTGTCTTGCGACCTGGTACATAGTCAACCAAGTTCCAAACTTGATTTTCATACATGGATTGTATCTCGCTGTCCATAGCCTCTTTCCATTTAGCAGCCTCAGGGCCTGTCATGGCTTCCGTGTAGCTATTAGGTTCATCCAGACTCGCCAGTGTGCTATCACTGATAAGTGTTTCACCTTCCGCATTAATATGGAATCCATAGTAATGCTCAGGTGCATTCCTAACTCTCGTGGAACGCCTCAGAGGTACAGACTCTTCTGTCGGATCAACAGGAGTTTCCTCCTCAGGTTGATTGCTAGGGTTTGAGGTTCCTTCACCACTTGACTCTTGAATTTCTTCAAGGTCAATTTGCCTCCCACTGTTTCCTTGGCTTATGAACTCTCTCTCTCTCTCTCTCGAAAGACACCCCTCCTTGTTACAAAGACCACATTCTCACTAGGTCTGTAGAAGAGGTAACCAAACGATTTCTGTGGGTAGCTGATGAAAATACACCTCTCACTTCGAGGTTCGAGCTTATCGTGAGTCTCGCGTCTCACGAAAGCTTCGCAACCCCAAATCTTGATGTGGGCTAGATTAGGAACTTTTCCAGTCCACATCTCGTGAGGTATTTTGGCAACCTTCTTTGTTGGGACCAGATTAAGGATATGGGCGGCAGTCTCTAAGGCATACCCCCAGAATGAAATTGGTAGTGAAACTTGACTCATCATGGAACGAACCATGTCCAACAAGGTTCGGTTACGCCTCTCTGCCACACCATTCAAGTGTGGTGGCCTGGGAGGTGTCAATTGTGAGACAACCCCACATTCCTTAAGATAGTCGAGGAACTCTGTACTAAGATACTCACCACCACGATCGGATCGAAGCATCTTAATGTTCCTGCCCAATTAATTCTCGACTTCCTGTTTAAACTGTTTAAACCTTTTGAAAGTCTCTGACTTATGCTTGATTAAGTAGACATATCCATATCTACTATAATCATCTTTAAAAGTCACATAATAACGATTAGCATCCCTTGTGGCAGTTTTGAAGGGTCCACACACATCTGTGTGCACTAGATCCAACAAACCTTCACCCCTAGCACAAGAACCTGTGAAGGGTGACTTTGTCATTTTTTCAAGTAAGCATGATTCACAACTATCATCTGACTTTAGGTCAAATGACTCCAAGACTCCATCTTTTTGGAGTTGGCCTATGCGTTTCTTGCTTACATGACCAAGACGACAATGCCATAATGATGCTTTATCCAAGTTATTATCATTAGTAGAATCAATACACAACACATTATTTCCTAAGTTATCTACAACAGACACAGCTTCATATACACCATCACAAGGTAATGCTTTAAAATAAAACACATTATTAAAGAAAGCATTTATTCCACCAACTTCACTATCAAAATTAAAGGTAAACCCTTGTTTGTACAAAGCATGAAAGGAAAACATATTTCTTGCCATTTCAGGCGAGTAACAACATTTATTCAAATCTAAAGTAAACCCACTACTTAGCAATAAAGAGTAAACTCCAATCTTGGTGACAGGTGAAGCTTTCCTATTCCCCATGATCAAGTTTATCTTTCCATGCTCCACATTCTCACTTCTTCTTAGTCCCTGTAAATCAGAACAAATATGAATACCACAGTCGGTATCAAGGACCCAAGAGTTAGAATAGGGTGAGTTATTAGATAATATAGTGTAAATACCTGCATGGTTGGGTTTTACTTTCCCATCCTTCAGATCTTGATGGTACTTTGGGCGGTTCTGCTTCCAGTGCGCCTTTTCATTGCAATAGAAGCATTCAGCCTCTTTTGGATCAGAAGAAGGAGTGACGAAACCTTTCTTGGTTCCACTTGTAGAGGAGCCATCAAGGGTCTTACCCTTGGTACCCTTCGAAGGGTTCTTCCTTTTCTTCCCTCTACTTTTCCCGATTGCCAAGACAGAGGCGGAGTTTTGAGTAGGAGTAGGAGTGGTAACAACCGACTTTCCTTTAAGACCACTTTCAGCGGTCCTTAGGAGTCCTTGAAGTTTGCTAAGTGTAACTTTCTCCTTGTTTATGTGGTATGTCATGCGGAATTGATCATAACACGAAGGTAAGTAGTGCAAAATGATATCTATTGCCAACTCCTCGGGAAAGTTCACATTCAGCTTCATCAAGCGGTCCACATACCTTTGCATTTTCTGCATGTGGCCCGTGATGGGTTCACCATCCTTCATCCGGGTTGTTATCATGGAGGAGATGATTTCATATCGCTCTTGACGAGCACTCTGATGGTAGCGGTCCATCAAATCCTGGTGCATCTCAAAAGGATAGTAGTCCTCATAGGACTTTTAGAGCTCGGCTGTCATAGTGGCCATCATGATACATGACACTTTGGTAGCATCTCTTTCATGTGCCTCATATTCAGCGATCTCCTCAAGAGTAGCAGATGGCTCGGGTACCTTAAGCTCCTTGTTGAGAACATATTCTTTGTTCTCATACCGAGTGAACATCCTTATGTTTCTGATCCAATCTGTAAAGTTGGATCCATCAAAGATGACTCTCCCACAAAGGTTCATGAGAGAGAAGGAGCTGGTAAGGTTTGAGCCAGAAGTAGCATTGTTCGAAGACATCTGAAAAAGAAGAAAAGACAAGTTTAGTTTAGATATAAAGATAGTCCTTAATAAAAACACCCAAATGTAATATTAAGGCTAGGACCCAATCACAATATATTATAACTTAGAAGAGGGGTGCTATAATCTAGGCTATAACATATTTGAAAGGTAGGTGAATGACGATTCACCAATTTCCACCATGGAAAAACGAAATATTAAATTATTAGGTTTTAATTGGTCTTAGAAACTCCTAGATTCTTTTGAGATTCATTGAACTTTTCAATGGCATGTTTCAATCTCGAGTGTGCCCTTCAGGTTTTGTGACTGGGATGCCGAGGATCACAAAACAAGGTGTGAAGTAACCATGCAAATTACTTGGTACCCTTAATGTTTTTTCACTTAATCGATGTGCCGGTTAACCACACACGCTCCACCGACCTATGAAAAACCTTAAGTCACCTTTTACCTACCATGTTAAGTCCAAGTTAGTGTGCCGGTTACCCACACACGCTCCACTAACGACTTAATCAAAGTGCAAAGTGTAATTTCATGGGTTAGCACCTTTTTCACATTTTCCTAAAGTAACTAAGATTGGGAATTTATAAAAACATTTAGTTACTTTATAATAATAATTATACTTTTAATGAGAATTGTTAAGTCATTGTCCTACCCGTTCGGCTAACGACCCTCCACCGATCAAGGAAGCGGTGGGTGAGAATGGACACCCATTAAGCTACCATTTTATAGGCAACAACCTTATACCCCCCTTATAGACTGACTTCGTGAATGAGGCCTACTAACGGTAAAACGACTTGATCTTACATATATATATATATATATATATATATATATATATATATATATATATATATATATATATATATATATATATTAACTTATAATACTATAAAGTATAAGGGTTGAATTTTAACCTTTAAAATTCTAGGGGTTGGAACTAAAGTTTACTGGATGACTTTACATGTTCCAAAACTTGAGGGCAAGTTTTGTAACTTTACAAAACCGTTCAATTCATAACTTATGAGTTATTGTTTATTAAAAATGAAGACTCTTCATTTTTGTAACTTATGTGTTCTTTTAATGGATTTAATACAAAGTGACTTTTGGTTATCCATAACTTGAGGACAAGTTATGGACTCCATTAAAACACATCATGATCATGAATTAACTATCAATCAATAGCACATAATTCCTATGATCTAACAAGAAGTCATAAGAACATGAATATTCATATCAAAATTTCAAGAACATATGAACACATACAAACATGGAATTTTGATATTATCCATTGTAAATGGATTAGTACAACCATTACACCATCTAAAGCAAGTTTTAAAACACCAAAATAGTTTAGGGTAATGTTTCTAGTCCATTTCCAACAGCAAAACTCGAAAATCTGCATTCAGGGGCTCCTACTCGTCGAGTGCAAGAGCCTACTCGTCGAGTAGGATGAACTTGGTCATGGACTCATTGAGTCCCCCCATGGACTCGGCGAGTTCATGCTGCAGAGTGCAGAAGAACGAGTTTTTCACAATTTTGCATCAAGTATCAAACAAACAAGCCTAGGCTCTGATACTTCTGATGGGTTTTGAGCATTCTAACACTCCTAAGGTGTACATGCAACCCTAGAAACCTTGGATCTATGTTTGTCTAAAATACATGCAAAATTTGATTTCCAAGGTTCTTAATCCTATCTACCATACATGGGGAACTTATAAACATAAAACATAGCTAGCATTACATACCTTATAGTTGATTTAATTCCTTGAAAACCTTGAGAGCCTAGCACACCAAGTGTGATGCCTCAAATGTCTCACACAACACCAAATGCTATTGGAATGACTTGGGAGAAATGTAGAACACTTCTAAAATCGGCTTGCCCTCTCTATTTCTTAGTGTAGCCGATTTTGGTGAACATAAGGGTTCTTATATAGTGTGTTACAATTAGGGTTACACCATGTAAACCCTAATTGTCATGACTTTTCATTTCCATGACCCATGGGTTCCATAACCACCATGGAGCATCCTATGGGTTTTAGCCCGATTTGATAATCCATGGAGCATTAGCCCACTATACAAGTATGGATGATTTACACAATCAACCCATATATTTAATTAGTCTTCTTTTAATCACTTAATTAATTCCAAATTAATTCTTGATCAATACTAATTAAATAATATTATTAATATATTAGAACTTTTAATATATTAATAAACCATAAGTGTTATTTCTCTCATTTTAGTCTATCTATATGCATGATGCCATGCAACCCAAATGGACCATGCCAAACCGAGTCAAGTACATACCAGAAATAGTTATGGACTTAGACACCTTATCCAACACTATGTACCTTGGATTCAGTTTGTCACGCTTTCCAAAGCGTATCATGCCCTTCCAGGGTGAGACCTTTAACAAGACGCGGTCACCAACCTGGAATTCCAAGGGTTTTCTCATTTTGTCAGCGTAGCTTTTCTGTCTATCTCTGGAAGCTTTAAGTCGCTCCCGGATTTGTACGATTTTCTCTGTAGTATCGCGAATGATTTCCGGACCAGTGAGAGCACTGTTAGGAGTTTGACCTCTAGTTAGCTGCGTGTCACCCACTTCAGCCCAGCAAAAAGGTGATCTGCACTTGCGGCCATAGAGGGCTTCGAATGGAGCAGCCTTTATGCTAGTGTGATAACTGTTGTTATAAGAGAATTCGAAAAGGGGTAAATGAGCATCCCATGCCTTTCCAAAGTCTATCACACAAGCTCGCAACATGTCTTTTAATGTTTGCATCGTCCTTTCACTTTGTCCGTCGGTTTGTGGATGGTAGGCTGTACTCATGTCCAGCCTAGTTCCCATAGAGTTTTGTATAGACTGCCAGAAACGAGAAGTGAATCTACTATCTCGGTCAGAAATAATAGATATTGGCACACCATGCAGTCTAACAATCTCCTTGAGGCAAGTTCTTGTTAGTTTCTCCATCTTGTCGGTTTCTTTTATTGTCAAGAAGTGTGCGGATTTGGTTAATCTATTGACGATTACCCAAATAGTATCATAACCACCCGATGTCTTGGGTAACTTAGTTATGAAATCCATTGTAATCCGCTCCCACTTCCATTCAGGGATTTCAGGTTGTTGCAATAAACATGAAGGTTTCTGGTACTCTACCTTGACTTTAGCACAAGTAAGGCACTTGCCCACAAAGGTAGCGATTTCGGCCTTCATGTTAGGCCACCAGTATAGTTTCTTGAGGTCCAGATACATCTTGTCTAAACCTGGATGAATAGAGTATCGAGTTTTGTGTGCTTCATTCATAACCACGTCTCTGTAACCATCGAACTTTGGTGTCCAGATCCAGTTCATGAAATAATAGACTCCATCATCCCTGACTTCGAAGTTCTTATCCATTCCTCTCAGGGTTTCACCTGCCACGTTTTCGGGTTTCAAGGCTTCAAGTTGAGCTTCTTTGATATGTGTGGACAGATGTGAATGGATTGTCATGGTCAACGACCTTACCCGGCGTCCCGAGTATTCTTTTCTGCTAAGGGCGTCAGCTACTATGTTTGCTTTACCAGGGTGATAAAGAATTTCACATTCGTAATCGTTCAGTAGCTCCACCCATCTTCGTTGTCTCATGTTCAGCTCTTTCTGATTGAAGATATGCTGGAGACTTTTATGGTTTGTGAATATTGTGCATTTCATGCCATATAAGTAATGTCTCCAGATCTTCAGAGCAAACACCACTGCTCCTAGCTCAAGGTCATGTGTTGTATAGTTGACCTCATGCGTCTTAAGCTGTCTTGAGGCGTATGATATAACCTTTCCTCTTTGCATAAGAACACACCCAAGCCCTTGGTTAAAAGCCTCACAGTACACCACAAAGTCCTCTGTCCCTTCGGGTAGGGACAAGATCGGTGCACTGCACAAGGCTTGTTTCAGCGTTTGGAACGTTGTTTCTTGCTTCTCTCCCCAACTAAAAGTTACACCCTTTTGTGTCAGGGTGGTAAGCGGTTTAGTGATTCGGGAGAAATTTTGGATGAATCAGCGATAGTAGCCAGCAAGACCTAAGAATTGTCGGATTTCTGTAGGTGACTTGGGTGCTGGCCAGATTTCAATTGCCTTGATTTTGGAAGGGTCCACGTGTATTCCTTCTGAACTGACCACGTGACCTAGGAAATGAACCTTCCTGATCCAAAACTCGCACTTTGAGAACTTCGCATAGAGTTTCTCCGTTCTAAGAGTTTTTAATACTTGACGAAGATGTTGGTCATGTTCCTCTTTGCTTCTTGAGTAGATAAGGATGTCGTCAATGAAGACTATGACGAATTTGTCCAGGAATGGACGACACACTCTGTTCATTAGGTCCATGAACACAGTAGGTGCATTCGTCAATCCGAATGACATCACTACAAACTCGTAATGACCATAACGAGTTCTGAACGCGGTTTTGGGAATGTCCTCCTCCAAAATCCGTAACTGGTGATAGCCGGATCTTAAGTCTATTTTCGAGAAATAGTTCGCACCTTGAAGTTGGTCGAACAAATCGTCAATGCGAGGCAGAGGATATCGATTCTTGATGGTAAGTTTATTCAGCTCGCGGTAGTATATGCACACGCCGAAAGATCCATCCTTCTTCTTTACGAACAAAACCGGTGCTCCCCACGGTAAGAAGCTTGGTCTTATGAAACCTTTGCTTAGGAGTTCGTTAAGCTGGCTGGATAATTCCTACATCTCAGAAGGTGCAAGACGATAGGGGGACTTGGCTACAGGGGTAGCCCCAGGGATTAAGTCGATTCTGAATTCGACTTGTCGTTTGGGAGGCACTCCTGGAAGATCGTCGGGAAAAATTTCGGGAAAGTTACAGACCTCAGGAATGCTTACGATGTCTTTCACTTCTTGCTTTTTGTCTACCATGTGAGCTAAGAAAGCACAGTACTCCGTGCGAATGTATTTCAATGCCTTGATGCAAGAAATGATCTGAAGGTTCGTTCCGGGTTTGTCGCCGTAGATAATAAGAGTTTCATTAGTTGGCGAGTTCAAGCAAATAGCTCTTTCATAGCATAGGATGTCAGCATGGTTAGAGCACAACCAATCCATACCTATTATGGAGTCAAAACTTTTGATAGAGACCAACATCAGGTCTATTGGGAAAGACAAGTCATTCAAGGTAAGGGTACATCCTATGTATATATCGTTGGTGGATTCGGATTTCCTGTTAGCCATTTCGACTGTGAAAGTTTCATTTAGTGGTTGGGAGTTTTGATTTAGTAGGTGTTTAAAATTATGGCTCACAAAGCTCCTCTCAGCACCACAATCAAATAGAATTCATGCATAAGTATTGTTGAGAAGAAACGTACCCGTGACCACGGCAGGGTCTGTCACCGCTTCTTCGTGACCCAGTGCTAGAATCCTCCCAACTCCACCGGCATTTCCAGCTTTTGGACAATCTCACTTGAAATGCCCCACATCACCGCATTGGTAGCATGCTTGACCTACTCCAACGGCAGGTACTTGGTTAATCAGTTGGGGTGGTGTTCTACAGAATCGGGCAGTATGCCCTTTCCTGTTGCAGTTACGGCACTGTATTTCTCGGCAATTTCCGTAGTGGTGAAAATTGTACTTGTTGCATTTAGGGAGGTTACCAGCATAGGGCTTAACTAGTGCAGGGTTAACATGAACAACAATAGGTACAATAGCAGGTACAGTAGCAGCATGGACTGCCACTACTTGTTGCTTCTTTGAAGGTTCCTGAGGAGATTTGCCTTCCGCTTGTTCCAACCCTTCTTCTTGTTGTTGTTGTTGTTTTCCTTAGGTTGTTTTGGGGCAGAAACCACAGAGTTTTGACGATTTCCGTGGTCAATAAGTGACTGTGCCAGCTCCCTGGCACTGTCAAAGGTGACAGGCCTAGAAGCAATGACACTTGCCTGTATCTGGGGCGACAGTCCCCAAATATACCTTTCAATCTTTTTGCTCTCCAGAGCAACCATTTCTGGACAAAGAATTGCTAAGTCACAGAATCTATTGGTATACGTTGTTATATCAGAACCAACCATTGTAAGACCCCAGAGCTCTTGCTCGAGTTTCTGAATTTCCCCTCGCGGACAGTATTCCCGCATTAGCATGGCTTTTAAGTTCTCCCAACTTATCGAGTTAGCCACTACCAGAGTAAGTGACTTAACATGGCCATTCCACCACGTTAAGGCTCTATCCGAAAAGGTACAAGCAGCGAATTTGACTTTGCTGCTCTCTGGACAGGAGCAGATTTCGAAAATTGCTTATGTCTTCTCAATCCACTGTCTTAATGCCATAACTCCCCCAGTCCCATTAAAGGTCCTGGGTTTGGCATTCGAAAAATCTTTATAAGTGCACTCTCGCGAGTGCCCATGACTCTCGCCATGGTTAGAAGGATGTGCACCAGCTCCCGACCCACTAGTACCAGGAGTATTGATATGGGACATGGCAGCCGCAAACGCTGCCGTGACTGACGCTTGAAATATAGTGGCGTCGAATTGAGGAGGTGGTGGCGGAGGTGGCGGAGGTGCTTCGTTAACAGTGTTACGTCTTGGATTTCTACGAGGAGGCATCTTTTTCTATAAAAGTTAAAAGATACAAATATGGTAAGATATCAAGAGTGAATATGAATTTTGATATCTCTGAACTAGAACATTTAGTTCAACATGAATCTTGTAATGAATTGGAAATAGAAGTCTACGAAAAGTACAACTTGTAACAAGATGATATGAAATTGAATGGTTATTTTTCAAGAAATATGAAAATGCATGTCGATTAAATTGGCATATTGAATACATGAAGTCTGGAAAACTTGACACTAAACAGGTCTACAATATACCAAATTTTGGGAAAAACATCGACATCATACTGACTTACCGAAAATGAAATTTTCGCGGTCTTACTGAAAAACATGAAAAATAACGCTACAACATATCCGTAGACTTTAACTATAACCAAAAGAGTGAACAGTAAACGAGTAGAGCATCTCCTATTGGCGACGGTTATCACTTGGACGAAACCTCAACTTAGCCAGCTGACGCTCCACAGCAAGCAGATGTCTTTCATACACTGTCAGGCGTGCTCGGAGCTCTATGACTCAACTCGAGTTACAGCTAACTCTTGCAGTAAGGCTTCATTGTCTCTCATTTCTCTGTCACGAGCATCTTCAAGACGACGAATGCGGACTGTATTAACTCCCGCATTGGCATCAACTTCCATGATTCGGTTGATGGCTGTCCTACCCTGTATTTCATTTCGAGAAACCCTGCGGACTAGAATTGGCAGGACTCTGTCTGCTGAGCCTCCTTCGCTCAGGTTGTAGAAGCTTCTATCTCTGTTGTACGGCATGGTTTGACCCTGCTCTTGACTCCATGTTTCCAAGCTTTCCGCCCACAGAGGCGTCGGGCCTTGAAAAGTCGGACGAGGGTTAGGATTTTGGGCAACTGGTGGTGGATTATAGGCTTCTGATTCGGAATCATTGTCTTCAGGAAAATTTTCTGCAAAATCATCATCTAAGGGAATTTCGTGATTTTCTTCTGGCTCTGCATCTTGTCCTTGATTGGGAAAATAGCGGTTTCCAGGTAAATGAAATCCAGCCATTGTTATCTAAGCGAGAATAGGGATAAGAGATATAGAATATAGTTAGTAACGATAGATTAAAGATACAATTTTCTACGAGAGAGACCTATAGTTATCAAGTAATGTATTCTTTATGACTTGTTCTAGATATTACAATAACTACAAAGTGTATACTAATTATATATAACTTGGGTATAATCGACCTTCGATTAAATGATCCGGCTCTAAATCAACAACCAAACAAGGAACAGGAAATGAAGCGAAATCACATATTCTAAGTCTATATAACTTTAATTATATATAACTATAATATACCCTTAATATTTCTAATTCTACCCACAATGGTTCTTTTGTTTTCACATGTTTGTTATTAGTATATAGTGTCTAAAATACTCCTATAGTATTTTAATCTTTATGTTATGTTCTGGAGTTCTTCTGTATATGTATGGTTGGTAAGTTTTAGACATGTCGCAACACTATTATCACTCCCAAACACATATTGGTCATATCTCAAATCAATATAGTTGATCAGGCTATATTAATCCCAGATATGATTACATAACTGCACAGGTTTGACTATAATGTTCAACATCCAAATACTTTTAAGTTCTTAGGACTGTGATAATGTACTTGTAGGTATGAGTGTTAGTATACTTCTTGTAAAAATACTTAAATTTTTAAAAAGTATGCTTGTAGTCAGAGCTCTAGGCCCCGATGTATTTATAGTTTGTATATCTTTTTTGGATTGATATACTGAGTTCACTATAAACAATGCTCTGATACCAATCTGTCACACCCCCAAACCAGACGGCGGAAACGTCCGGGGTGGAGGACTTCATTTGTAGTATCACAACACATGCATCATAGTAATCAAAGTACAAACAACCATTGTATTTAAAAAGTATAAGTATTTACATGTATTCAATCATTGTATATTGAAACCAAAATAGTTATACAAAAGAAGAAGATATGACTCAAAATAGCTCCATCTTCTCAAAAAGCTCGGGGAGTACCTGTTTATTGTTTCCCTGAGAATACAAGTAATTTGAAAAGAGAGTATCAACATAAAGTTGAGTGAGTGCATAAGTATTTATGTTTAAAAGTATGTTTCTGTATCTTGAATATGTAAACTGTTCAAGAAAATCCAATATTTTCTGTTGTATATGAAAAGTAGTTTTATTCTCATAAAACCGTTCTATTTGTAAACCAATGCTCTGTATTTGTATTCCTTTATGTAAAACCTGTAACTGTGAGTGTGCCTGATTCCACCAGCTGTTATTGTAAACTGTAATGTACTACTGCAATTTGTATTTTGTAAACTAGTACTTTGAAAATGTACTTACGTTTAGTTGATTATACACTAACGTATTGTTAATATCTTTTTAATGAGTTATTATAACCATACTGAGACTAGATGGCCTGAAACAAACGCTTTGTAGGCGTTTAAATTGTTGATAACAATTGTCACTCATTGGCGTGTATGCCTGACTGTAGCTAGCAGCCTGAGTGCGGGGTTGTCAATCCAAATATAGATCTACAGACAACTTGTTTCGATCCCCTGACTGGAGATTCTGGTTATAATATCAGGACTTTAACTATGTTGTTTAATTGAATTAAACAACCTGAATCGAATGACTCATAAAAAGCATATAAACGTTACATGTATAATAGTTATGAAAACCCAATCATCCTGAAATAATGATTGATTGTATATTCCTAAATTAGTATTCTTAACATGTATTTGAAAGTTGTATACCCTTGATTTGTTTTGAATCAAACCTTTGCTTCTTGTAAAACGGTGTATTCTAGTATACTTGAATCATGAATTAATGTTTTATGTATCATAAATTATACCTATTATAATTGATATGTACTTTCTGAATTGGTATTAACTGTTTTTGAATGTAACCCCTTGCTCAACATGTTACAATGGGTATTTAAACTGAATGAAATAACTTTTATATTTATATACATATACAATTATATATAAGTAAAATTTAAACGACATTCGGACAAATACCCGATACTATAAACCCACATCCAAACAAGGAAAAGGACCCAGAATGAGTTATCAGTCCTAAGCCTTTTAAATCTTATTTATATAAATAAATATATATATATATATATATATATATATATATATATATATATATATATGATGGGATTAAAACCCTAATTGAGATTTGATGAACAAGATGCGGAAAATAAGAACAAACACAAATATAAAGATTAGGTCGAATGATCACTCAATTTATTGAATTATGAGGAACAAATTACACATAAGAAATAAGAATCTAACTCTACAAGAAACCTCACAACGTGGCGGCTACATTTTGCCTTACTCTTAACCCTAATAATGAATAATACATGACTATTTATAGGGAAAAGACAAGTCTTGGGCTTTTAACCTACACTTTATCAAGGGGGCCCATTGCCATCATCCATGGAGTACTTTGAAACCCTACAATCTCCCCCTCAAAGTATGGAATGGATGACAATGCTTTAACTTCCAAAACAAGCATCTAGCAAATAAGAAATGATCTTGCAACGAGGAATATTTGAAGCAATCCACGAATCTTGATTCTTCAATAGTCTTCAAAAACGGGCTCTAGGATATATAAACCAAACACTGAAGTAATATCTTTAAACTTCATTTTCGAATGTAATCCCAAAGATCTTCAATAAAGCTAAACCCGCCATAAAAACCCATTTCAGAACAAAGAAACCGAATCACTTTTCGTCTTTGAATAGCTCCCCCTCCAGGTCACAATGATCTTCAAATAAGCTAATGATATAAGCCACCAAAAATTATCATATAACAACCCAAATTTTAAGATTCGTAACGCCACTTGATCGAGAAAATACTAGAAGTCGGAGATATAACAAGTCCTTAGAAGAGCTCGATGAAGAACTGCTACTGTAAATGATACTTCTCTGCAAAAGCTTTAGAAGAGCTCGATGAAGAACTGCTACTGTAAAAGCTACCTTCATAATTCTACCACAAACTTTATCAAAAATCTTCAAATTTGAAAAGTCACAAATCCAATTTCGAATGGCCATACCAAATTCTCCCCCGATTTATAATAAAAAACGTGATTATAAAGCCTTCAAATGGTCATGAGAATGATCTTGAACGGATAAAAAATTACTATGCTCCCCCGCGATAAAATGATATACACAATGAAGTATAAAATCCGAAAAAGTCGTGAAAATTTGTCGTTATCACGAAAAACGACTTTCCGAACCGCCAAGACTTGATGGAATCTTTATTTTTCTGTTCACGAAAAAATATGTGCGATAAAAAAATCCAAAACTGTTCACCAGCCCACAAATTTGTAAACTTTTCTGAATATTGGGCAAAAACTGTCATTTGCTTAAAGACAGGAGTTGGAATGGTAATTCTGCATCATTTTCTATTTGATTTGAAACAAGTTCCAAAAATTGATCCAAAAATGCCAAACTGTGAAAACAACAGGGCCCAAAAATGTCAAATCATTAAAGATGCAGGGACGAATAATGTAACATTGTGTCTTCTTCCCCAATTTAACGTGTGATTAAAAGAATACGACTGGAACGTGATTTCAAACGAATGTTCACAAGCGAAACCACAAATATGATTCCATTCGATTCCATCATTTCCTAGCATAAAGACGCGAATCTGAGTCCACTTTCGTTTCAAGCACAAGCAACCGAATCTAAGTTCGTTCCAAGATCGTTGATACAAAAACGAAACCATGTTTGTTCCGAGCATCACGATGTGAATCCAATTTCATGACAAAAGCGAAACCTTATCCCAACCGAATCACAAGTTCTCTTTCCCCTCTTTCGTTCCAAGGCTAACAAACGAACCCAAGTTCGTTCCATGTTCGTTTCGAGCACAAGCCTTTATACCGAGCCCTGAGTTCTGAATGCCAAGAATCACACCCAAAGCGAACCAATTTCAAAGATGTACCCATTCACATGTTCGCTCGTGAAACATAGTCAACAAATATTCACAGGTTAAGGATTCGCAAGTAATAATTTGATAGCGATTTTGACTTTTCTGTTGACCAATGTTTGTCCCAATTGAGATTGATTCCATTCGCATGTGAGGTTGCAAATCCAATATTGTTAGCAGCGAAACCTTCCAACCCAAATTGACGATTTGAAGTGCCCAGAATCCCAATCACGATTCCATTGCCCTGAACATCACACTACCAGATACATGCTCGATTCCGAGACCCATCTCATAACGAACCGATTCAATCTCCATAACTTTCAATTTTGACTTTTCCATTGACCTCCAAATCAAAATATAATCCAGATGATCAGTAACAGAACACATAATTTTCCATGAACAGTTGCTTGAACAGAAAGCTTGATTCCATGACGCCAAAACACCAATAATCTTCAATATATGTGCAGAAAATCACCAAATCAAGAACCGGTACTTCAAAAATCAATAGATCTTCAAAGACCCGCTCTGATACCCTGGAAAGGCATGTCGTGTGGTTTTGGAGTAGACGAACCCTCCCCCTGGATTATTGAGCTTTCTCTTGGAGGGTCATCAGTAGCTGGATGTTCACTTGCTGCAGTAGGTTTGCTTTGTGTCTGCTTCTCGGTTGGTTGGTAAGGTTCGCTTTCCATGTCTTTAGCAGCTTCATCGATGATTTTCTTCAAGGTATCGATTTTGTTATCTGCTGCTTTCGCTTCTGAGTGGATCGCCTTTTCTGGTTCATCAAAAAGTAGCATGTACTCATCAAACAGGTTAGCAATAGGAACCGAGACTTGACCAGATTTTGGAAAGATTTCCTCCGTTGAACTTTCGCTTGCTTGAATCTTCTTCATATAATTATCATCAAAAGTCACATAGTAAGTTTCTTCAATTTTCCTTGAGCGTTTATTGAGAACCCTATATGCTTTTGAGGTAAGTGAATATGCAAGAGAGATCCCTTCGTCTGCCTTAACATCAAATTTGTTTCGGTTCTCTTTGGAGTTAAATATAAAGCATCTTGAACCGAACACGTGGAAAAACTTTACATTGGGCTTGCGATTGTTCAAAATCTCGTATGGAGTGATGGAAAATCGCTTGTTAAGGAAGGACCGATTCTGAGTGTAGCATGCAGCAGCTATAGCATCTGCCCAGAAGTATAGTGGAAGGGAAGCGAAACTCAGCATGGTTCGGGTGGCTTCACACAGTGAACGGTTTCGCCTTTCAACGATCCCATTCTGCTGTGGAGTATAAAGAGCAGAGAAGTTGTGAGTTACTCCCTTTTCAGCCAGAAAATCTTCAAAGTCTTTAATCTTGAACTCAAGACCATTATCGCTTCTAATGTTTCGAACCACCTTTCGTAGCTGTAATTCCACTTATTTTATGAAAACCTTCAGCTTGGGAGTCGCTTCTGATTTCTGTTTAAGAAAGAAAACCCAGGTGAAGCGAGAAAAAACATCTACAATTACAAGTATAAACTTACTACCACCGATGCTTTCGATAGCCGAAGGACCGCATAGGTCGATGTGCAGTAGTTCAAGAGGCTCGATGATCTTTGTATTGATTCGAGAAGGGTGACTCTTTCTGCTTTGCTTGCCCATTTCGCATGCTGCGCACAGATGTTCTTTGTCAAATTTTAGAACAGGGAGTCCACGCACGTGATCACCGAGCACCAGTTTATTGATATCTTTGAAGTTCAGGTGCGATAGTCTTCGGTGCCACAACCAGCTTTCATCTGAGTTCGCCTTCGACAGTAAGCATATTGCCGACTTTCCTTTTATCGGGTTGAGATTTAGAGGATACATCTCCCCTTTGCGCTCAGATTTCAACAAAACTTTCTTTGTCTGCTTTTCAACTATTTCAGATCCCTTATCATCAAACGAGACTTTCAAACCGGTTCCTACAACTAGTTGAGAAACACTGATGAGGTTGTGCTGCAATCCTTCCACGTAGGCTACTTTTGGTATTGAGAACTCTTCGTTGGTGATCATCCCATTTCCTTTGATCATGTCGTATGAGTTGTTTCCATATTTAACACATCCACCATCCTTAAGGGACCGAAACTCCCTAAGCTCTTCCCTCCTTCCTGTCATGTGACGAGAGCAGCCACTGTCAATATACCATTTGTCGTCAAACTGCTCGTCACTGATAACCTACAAAATTTAAGCAGATTTAGGAACCCAAAGTCTCTTGGGCCCTGGTGAGTCTTTTACAAAATAGGGAATTGCAACCGAAAGATCAACCATATATGTTCTTTTTATTAAAGTGGTTTCATCTTTTCGTTTGATGGTGTAAACTTTGATTTTATTTTTATCTTGTTTTAATTGGGGTGTGTTATTGTTAGATGGTTTCTCATCTGAGGTTTTATTTGGAGTCCTAAAGTTAACTGCCTTTCTGGTATTTTGGACTTCAGAATCTGAGTACAGCTTTCCCTTTCCTTTGACATCCTTCACAGAGTTGGATTTAGGATGTGAGTGAGGAGGATGGGTTTTAGGACCGAAACTTAACTGTCGGTTCTGAGCTCTTGTGTTGGGACCGAAACTTTCGGTTCTGAGCTCTTGTGTTGGGACCGAAACTGGACCTTCGGTTTTTGGCGCAGTAGGAGCTGGGACCAAAACTTGTCTTTTGGTTCTCGTGACCACAAGTATTAGGGCCGAAACGGGTCGTTCGGTTTGCCTGACGGTACGATTGATATTGATTGCTAGAATGAGACTTGGCCTGTGCTTCTTTTTGAGAGTAGAAGCTTTTTCAGAGCGAGCATAAGAGGGGTTTTGTGAGTGCCAAAACTGCTTTCTCTCATTGATATTTTTCATGTATCTTTTGTTCCTCTGTTGTTTCTGTTCAGCAAGTTGCTCTTGAGTCAAGTGAATGTTGGCCTTAGGTTTCGCTTTCTTCTCATGAGCACCGGTTGTTGTTGATGAATCGCTGGTAGCTTTCAGTGGTTCCTCTGGTATATCTTTTGTACCACTTGTGCTGGGTTTATCGAAGCTTGAGGGCTTGTTGAGGGGTTCGGGTATGTATCGTCCCTTAACTCTCCATGAGGTTTGCTCTGACAGACCAACTGTTTTGTCTGCATTATCGATGGGAGCTGACCAGAAGAAGTTATCACAACCTTCAGCATTATCCTTGTCAACCATGGAGGTCAACTCAGCTGTTTGTTTCTTAGTCACTCCAGTGACTGCATACACTTGGTTTGGTGTAGTTTGCACTTTCTGATAAACAACAACCTTTTCTTTGAGTTTCTTGGATTTGTCCTTTGACACTCGAGCGTATTCAACCAAATTTTCAGCTATGAGTGGTTTGGCTGCATCGGGTTCGCTTTTAAGAAATTCTGAACAATCGACCTCATCTTCTACAGAGATTTCACTCATCTCACTTTCCTCATCAAATTCAGAAGTGGTTTCCAAATTTATTTTATTTTCTGAACTCAATTTGGCGTTGGATGAGTCAAACTTCTGTATAGTTTCAGTCTTTATTTTTAATTTATCATTTTCGTCCAGTAAATTCTTAAGCATGCATTTATGTTCTTTAGACTCAATGAAAGATTCAATTTTGTCCAGTCCATATTTGTAAGTGACAGAAACTTCATCCGAGGACATTATAGATTCACATTCAGCAATGACTTCGTCCTCCTTAAATTCAAGGAAAGGAAAAATCATTTTATGAATCTGTTTTCCTTTCTCACAATCTAAATGTAACTGAGTGATGTTAGTATATAAGCGTTTAGCAATCAAACAGAAAACATTTCTTTGTTTCAAAAATTTTAAATTGTCTCTTTGCAAATAAATAAGTTCATCCCTAGCCCTACTTAACTCTAACTCCTTCTGCTGAATCCACATCCTTCTCTCCTCACACTTGGAAGACTCCCTGCTGAGTTGGTCAGTTAGGTTAGAATTAGCTAGGCAAGTTTGCATAAGAATTCCACTTAAATTCGAAAACTTGAATTTTAATTCATTTAAATCTTTTTCATAGTTTGTTATTGGCACTTTATGAGATTCTAGGATAGTTTGTACCTTCTTGATCAATTGATATCAATCGCTGATCTTTTCACTCATGGGCTTGGCAGCGAAGCATCTGTCTTCCATGACCTTCGCTTCCTCATGCTTACTTTCGGTTGTAACCATTAAGCATCTCCCAGCCGACTCAGCAACTCCTTCTCTCGCCACAAATGCTCTTCCATGCGAGGGTCTTTGTACCTCTTCATCCTCAGAATCTGTGGACCAGACTTCCACTCCACGAACTCATCATCAATAACGTTTTCCTGTACAATCAAAGCATTCATAGAAACGTTAGTATCTTTCTTCTTCTTTATCTCCTCCAGCTTTCTCATGTAGTAAGTCTCGTCATCTTCACCATCCTTCTTCTCATCTATCTTCCTTAGCATGAAATCCTTGGCAAAGTGGTTCTTACCATGACAGTAGTTGCAATCGTACCCTGAGTCTCCCACAAGCTTATTCTCTTTCTTTTCATCGTCCTTTTGAGAGGTGATCTTCGGTTCTTCTTTCACCTTTTCAGAACTATAGCTTCACTGCCATTTTCGGTTCTTGTTGATCGGGAACTTTCTGTGAGCAAACTTCTTTGGGTGTGTGACCATCATAGCATATTCTTCGTTGGATAGATCACACTCTGACAGATCAGATTCCACCTCTTCGTTTGCTACATTCTTGCTTTTAGAAATGAGAGCCAGTGAACCCACACCCGAAACTACCTTCGCTTCCTTTGTCACCACGCTTTCATGAGATTTTAGAATACCCATCAGTTTCGCCAGTGAATATGACTTAAATTACTCATGAGCCTTCACAGTCGAAACCACCTCCATCCATTCGGGCCTTAATCCATTCATGAAGGTAACCTTTTGTTCAATTACCTTCCTTTCAATGTGACAACCGTCAAATTTCGGTCAAGTCAAAGTCAAACAAAGTCAACAAGTCAAACCGGTCAACTCCAATAACCCTTGTATGTTAGGGTTTACGTTATGTAATCACTATACAATTCGCTATTTTAATGAGAAATCATCATTTGGAAAGTTCATGTGTTTGATTTTCCTTAGCCTTAACAGTGCTAAACAACGAACCAAAGCGATAAAACACTATTGCACAATCATCGGCATTGTGTACGACACTAAAACACGGTTTAACGGGGTTTACGAACCTTGCGTTGTGAAGCCGGACACTCAAATTAATCACAAACGAAACCTCTCTAAATCGTTTTCACTCTATCTCTTTCTATTTGAAATCTCTCCCAAATCTCTCCCAAATCTCTCTCAAAAGTTACTTTAACTTTTTGTAATCATTTGGGTCATATCGACCCTTAACCGGGTCAAAAATCGCTTGAAACGGGGTAAAAACGGGTAAAATAGCCTTAAGGACCTGGAACTGAAGCTTCAGGACCGAAGCCTCTCATCCGAGGCCTCGGATCCGAAGCCTCTCATCAGGACCGAAGCTGAAGCCTCTCAGGAGACCGAATCCGAAGCCATCAGACAGCAGCCTCGCATGCGAGGGTCCGAATCCGGCCTCCATGCGAGAGGTCTCGCAGACGGCCCCTTTTTACCGGTTTTTCGACTACGACTTCGTTTTAACTCCGTTTTTCATTATTTTAACGTGGGATTTTCATCCAAAACTTTATTTTATAAACTAAGGCCCCAAAATATATAAATCTCCAGGGTTTTAATAAAAATATATTAAAAGAATTAGTGGTTGAACTAATTATTGAGGGAATATTTGCTTTTCCTTAATTTATGGCAAAGCAAACCACCACCACCTCACTCTATGATTAGCCACTCTTTCCCACTACTCCTTGTCACCTTAGTGGACCTTTACACCCAATCTCCAGCTCTTCCCACATTCTAAGAGCTGGAGGATTGATCCTCTCTCCTCATTCTCCATAAAGTTCTTTTATTCTACACTTAGCAACCAAAGGACACTCTCCAAAATTCTCTCATCTTTTCTCTCAACTTCAAGAACTTCAAGGCTTTCTTCAGGGATTTCTTTCTTCAATTAGTAAGTATCTTCATCATTCATATAATTATTACACTCCATTCTACTCAAATCATTGATATCTTACACAAATTCCATCTTATTCGATGTTAGATTCTCGAATCATCAAGACATCTTCTTAGTGTTCTTGGGTTGAACACTTCCTCTCTCTCACTTTCATCTACTGAAACCACATAGGGTGAGTTCATACCCCTACATTTACATGTTTTTCTTAAGTTTTAAGGGGGGAATACAAGTAAAATCATCAAGAACACAATTAAACTTTTTCTATCAGATTACATCAGAAAAGATGAACTTCGATCACGGACTGTTTTGGTCAACTTAAATATTTTAGTTTTCAAAACTGTTCCAGGTGCAAGTAGTTCAAACTCTTAGCTTTAAAATGGCTACTTGCACACCTCCATATGATTTTTCTACAATTTATGGTGATTTTTACAAAACTGCCTGTCATTTCAGAGGCAAACCCGGACTAGTCTGTGATTATGAACATTTTCACCTCTGTTAGAGATCACTAAAAATCATGATAAAATTTACGAACAAACTAGACTCATATTCCAAACTCTCAGAATTTGCGGATTTGGATTTAGAGCTTTGATGATTTTTCTATAAATTTTCTAAGAACAGTAACAGAAACTGTATTCAACGAAAAGTTGCTGTCAATTTCATTTCACCTTGTAACATGTTGAGCAAGGTGTATATCTTTACGTGATTATATGTTATTGCAATATATGACATTTTATCTTAATATTTAGACACACATCAGTTTACAAATGGATTTAGACATATAAAATATAAAGAATAACAAGTGATTATAATCAAAGTACAACCGATACATTCAAACATTTAATAAACTATTTTGAATATAGTTTGCATACATTACTACGTACTACCCTTGGTTGATAAACTATAATCGGTATAGTTTATGATACATTACATAACACATACATTTAAAAAGGGTACATTTATACAAAGGATATTTTCATTAAGCAAGGTACGGCCATACGGTACCAAGTTTTCATAACACGTAATTCCGTTAATGACTTTATGAAACATTACATAACACATACATTTAAAAAGGGTACATTTATACAAAGGATATTTTCATTAAGCAAGGTACGGCTATACGGTACCAAGTTTTCATAACACGTAATTCCGTTAATGACTTTATGAAACATTACATAACACATACATTTAAAAAGGTACATTTATACAAAGGATATTTTCATTAAGCAAGGTACGGCCATACGGTACCAAGTTTTCATAACACGTAATTCCGTTAATGACTTTGTGAGACATTTACTTCAAATTACCATTAAGTTCTATATTGGGTTTGACAAACCCACACCTAAACTGCATGCAACAGTTAGACCGATAGGTCTGGGGTGACAAATGTCATAACATTTCCGACGTCCGAAGAACGTCGTTTTAGGCAACCTTGGTCATAGCATGGTTATGATAAACTCACACAAAGTATTAATAAATATTGGAATTTACGGGAACTTCATTAAAAATTAAACGAGTTTATGTCGATTTAAACTTACATTATTTATTATAAGTAAGAAAAGTTACTTATACATTTCGGTCTTTGAATTTAAGACTACATATACATTTTAAGGAAAATATTGCATTTTCTACAAACAAATACTACTTTTACAAACGAAAGGCTTTTAATAATACCAAACAAAAGCTTATGAACTCACCAACCTTTGTGTTGACACTTTTTCAAACAACTTGTATTCTCAGAAAATCAGTAAACAGGTAACCAAGTGCTTTTGAGGATGGGACGCTAAGGCGTCTACTATTTCATATTTTGTCAACATATTGTAATTGATTCGTAAACATGTAATTCATACACTGATGTAACTTTTTCAATTATATATATGTTGGTTGTGTTTGCTTGAATTACTATTACAATTGTTGTTATGATACTATACATGAAGTCCTCCACCCCCGGACGTTTCCGCCATCCTTGGTTTGGGGGTGTGACATTCAATGACATGCTTCATCATCTTACTGAGCAGATGATTGAAGCGCTCGAATGTCTGAACAAGCTTCTCTTCAGGTTTTTGTTCGAAAGCACCAAACTCAGAGAGCAAAAGGGTTTAGATCGAGTGCTCTAGATCTTCATCGGTTGAATATAATTCTTTCAACCTATCCCAAATTTCTTTAGCTGTTGTGCATGAGCTCACCAGACGAAATGTAACATCCCAAAAATACAACCCAATAATTTCGTTTTCAAAACATTATTAAAGCCATCAACCATCCAAAATCGTAAATAAAATCATAATCGTGTATCATAAACATCATAGTATCTGTCTCAAATCAAATCTCATAACCAAATATCAAAGTCTAGCTCCCAGGCTGAAGACTGTGGTGTGTGTGCCATGCGATCATCCCGAGCCCTTCCCAGTGCTAGTGGAAGTACTTGAAACCAAAACTGAAAGCAGTAAGCACAAAGCTTAGTGAGTCTCCCCAATCTACCACATACCATCTACACATAGCATGAAACTAGGAGATACGGGCCTCGCCCACACTCCGCTAACTGGGAGATACGGGTCCCGCCCACACTCCGCTATCTAGGAGATACGAGCCTCGCCCACACTCCACTGTCTAGGAGATACGAGCCTCGCCCACACTCCACTATCTCTGAGGTACGGGCCTCGCCCATGCTCAGCTACTTCGAGATACGGGCCTCGCCCACACTCGACTATGATGAGGTACGGGCCTCGCCCACACTCAATTACTAAGCCCAACATACAAGTATCACACAGACAACATGTAAAGCTAATCTACTGCTCATACATCATATTTAACTACTACTATGAGATACGGGCCTCGCCCACGCTCTGCTAGGATAGGATACGGGCCCTGCCCACACTCAGCTACTATCATATCACACTACGGGCCGGCCTTGGTGCCGTAGACCCGTTCCTATTGAAGGAGAACTCACCTCGTATAACTGGCTGCTGATATCCCGAGTGAGAAATCCCTGTCCGCTGCTCCGGCGACTCCCCGGCTACAATCACATAACATTCTGAATCAACTGATGATTCCTCATGGAGTAAATGACCAATTTACCCCCTGGTCAAATTCAAAGTCCTGATCAGAGTCAACTTCAGGTTGACTCTACTCGCCGAGTCCTACTATGGACTCGCCGAGTTCCCTAACTCACAATTCTCTAACTCGCGACTTGACTCGCCGAGTCGGGGCGTAGACTCGTCGAGTCCTTCTACTTTCAGATCCTTATTCTAACTCATTGAGTCCTCTTCCACTCACTGATTCAACTCGCAACTCTCAAATCAGAGAAATCGGGAGTTTGCACTCCTACTCGCCGAGTCCAATGAACGACTCATCGAGTCATATGCATGTCTTCACTATAAAGTTGATTCTAATCGATTCCAGTGCATCAAATTCATAGATCTGAGCTTCTAGGGCCGATATAACACATAAAGTTGCCAACTTTACGTACATGCATAGAGGTATGAAGCTAAAACACCAAAATAAGCTAGAACTGGGAACCTAGGGTTTGGAACAAGGCCTTGCTTTGCATAAAGGTGGCTACTTTGAGCTCCTGGAGCTCAATGATGTCCAAATCTATAGTTCCCTACCCTAATGGAGCTCCAATCTCGAGTTTGGACCTTGAAATGTCCCAAAAGTGGCAAAACAAGCATATATGAAGATATACTAGGAAAATAAACAAGTAGAGGCTTTATTACCAGATGAAGTAGCAAATGGAAGCTAGTTTCTGGATCTCCTTCTTCTCATTTGCACCTTCTCTCCTTCCTTCTCTTCTACACTTCCAAGAATGCACCAAAACACTCAAAATCAAGAAGGAATCACTCAACTCACCAATGGAGGGCTAGAGTTTTGAGGGGGAACGCTCTAGAGGTGCTGGAGGCTGGGATGGGGGCTATAAGGACGTTTAAATAGGGTACAAACCCTAAGAATTAGGGTTTCATCCAGACTGGCAGACTCGCCGAGTCGGAAATGGACTCGTCGAGTCGCCCCTAAGTCCACGTGCATTCCCGCTTCTACTCGACGAGTCGGGGCTACTGACTCATCGAGTAACCCTTAAGAAAGGAAATTCAACATTTAAATTACATACCAGGAATGGGGCGTTACAATTCTCCCCCACTTATCTTAGACTTCGTTCTCGAAGTCTGCTGTCTCTGGAAACAACTCTGGGTAGTGCTCCCTCATCTCTTCCTCGGTCTCCCATGTCCACTCCGAACCCTTGCGGTGCTGCCACTACACCTTCACCAACTCTACTCTCTTGTTCCTCAGCTCTTTCACCTTGCGATCTAGAATCGCCACTGGTCTCTCGATATAGTTCAGGCTGTCATCAACCTGAATGTCCTCCAGGGGTACCACTGTTGAATCATCCATTAAGCACTTCCGCAACTAAGAAACATGGAACGTGCTGTGGATCTGGCTGAGCTCTGCAGGAAGGTCTAACCGATAAGCAACCCGACCCACCCGGTCCAAAACCCTAAACGGACCAATGAATCTGGGTCCCACCTTGCCCCGCTTCCGAAATCTGATAACACCCTTCCAGGGTGACACTTTCATAAGGACCATATCGCCCACCTGAAACTCCAAGTCCGAACGCCGCTTGTCGGCGTAAATCTTCTGCCGGCTCTGAGCAGTTTGGAGTCTGCTCCGGACTTGCTGAATCTGCTCCGTAGTCTTGAGTACCACCTTCGTACTCCCCATGACTCGCTGACCAACCTCACCCCAACAGATTGGGGTCCTACATTTCCTCCCGTAGAGCATCTCGAAGGGAGGCCGGTCTATACTGGAGTGATAGCTGTTGTTATACGAAAATTCCGCTAACGGAAGATACGTATCCCAACTGCCACCGAAATCTAACACACATGCCCGAAGCATGTCCTCGAGAGTCTGGATCGTCCTCTCGCTCTGTCCGTCCGTCTGAGGGTGGAAATCGGTGCTGAAATGGAGACGAGTACCCATCTCGTCGTGAAACCGCTTCCAAAACCTGGAAGTAAAACGGACGTCTCTGTCTGATACCACTGAGACAGGCACTCCATGACGTGCCACCACCTCTCGCACATAAATCTCAGCCAGTTTTTCGGCTGAGATGCACTCCTGGATCGGTATGAAATGCGCACTCTTGGTCAACCGATCCACGATGACCCAAATCGAATCTACCCCACGTGCGGTCCTGGGAAGCTTAGTAATGAAATCCATAGTGCTATCCTCCCATTTCCACACGGGAATGTCCAACGGCTGCATCTTGCCGTGGGGCCTCTGGTGCTCTGCCTTGACCTTCGTGCAGGTCAGGCATCTCTCCACATACCAAGCTACGTCCCGCTTCATGTAGGGCCACCAGTAATCGGGTCGAAGATCTCTGTACATCTTCGTCGCCCCTAGGTGAATGGAGAACCGAGACTTGTGGGCCTCATCCATCAATACCTGCCGTACTCCGCCCCAGTACGGTACCCAGACCCTCCCGTGCAGGGTCAACAGTCCTCGGCTATCATAATCAAAAGAAGTCACCCGACCCACGATCCTCTCACACTTCTGCCTCTCCTCCTTCAGGCCCTCAACCTGTGCCTCTCAAATCTGCTCCAGCAATGGAGTCATCACTGTCATCCTCAAACAGATGCCTCGTATCGGGGCTGCCACCACCTTGCGGCTCAGGGCATCGGCCACTACGTTGGCCTTGACCGGGTGATAAAGGATCTCACAATCGTAATCCTTAACCACATCTAACCATCGACGCTGCCTCATGTTCAGATTCGACTGATCCATGAGGTACCTCAGACTCTTGTGATCCGTGTAAATAGTACATCGGACCCCATAGAGGTAATGCCGCCAAATCTTCAAGGCGAACACAACGGCCCCCAACTCTAAGTCATGCGTCGGATAGTTAGCCTCGTGAGGCTTCAACTGTCTAGAGGCATAAGCTATCACATGGCCTCGCTGCATCAACATTGCTCCCATGCCTGTGATCGAAGCGTCACAGTAGACCACAAAATCATCTACTCCCTCTGGCAGGGTGAGAATCTGTGCCTTGCACAATCGCTGCCTGAGTGTTTCGAAGGCTGCTTGCTGCTCAGGACCCTAGTAATACGCAACCGACTTCTTGGTCAGTCGAGTAAGCGGTACTGCTATCTTGGAGAAATCCTGGATGAATCTCTTGTAATACCTTGCCAAGCCCAGGAAGCTCCGAATCTCATATGGAGACTTCGGGACCTCCCACTGCATCACGGCCTCTATCTTTGCCGGATCGACTAATATACCCTTCTGGTTGACGAGGTGTCCTAGAAATTGCACCTCGCGCAACCAGAACTCACACTTGGAGAACTTTGCGAAAAGTCTATCCCTCCTAAGTGTCTCTAGCACCTCTCTCACGTGCTCCTCGTGCTGCTCCTGAGTCTTGGAGTAAACCAAGATGTCGTCAATAAATACTATCACAGACCGATCCAACATCGGCCTGCATACGCGGTTCATGAGATCCATGAACGCGGCTGGAGCATTGGTGAGCCCAAACGGCATCACCACAAACTCATAATGACCATAGCGGGTCCTAAAAGCAGTCTTCTGTACATCATCATCTCTGACCCGCATCTGGTGATATCCGTGATGGGATTTAGGTACAATAAATAAACTAGAAAAACAATTCCTAAGTTCACATGCAACCTACTTTGGATCTATGTTTTAACTATTGAACATACAACTTTGAATTGCAATACAAGAACCCTAGAGGAGAGAGGCTATTATCGAAAATAGTAAACTAGGGTTTAGGGTTTACATACCTTTCAATTGTTATAGCAAACAATTGATATTCCCTTGATCTTGATCTTGATCTTCTTGGAAGCTTTAGCACCACAAGTGTAATGCCTCTAATGGAGTCACACCCAAACTAGCAAGAAGGAAAGTAGAAGAGAGAGAGGAGAGGGAGTATGCAAAATCTCAGCCTTAGGGTTTCTTCAAAAAAAGAGTGACCAAAAACATGAACCAGGAGGCTCCTTATATAGCTGAGGGATCTAGGGTTTAAGGGAAACCCTAGTTATCCTTTGCTTAGGGCCTAAGCAAACCCAAGGGCCTTATCCAAGCCCCTATGGACGAAATTATTCGGGTTTCCCCTAAAGATTTCGTCCACCCTCTTCCAAGGGGGTTCTAGAGCCTTCCACTCAACTATTAGATAATTGCAAACTAGTCCCTGCACCTTATAATTAAATCTTTTAACCCCAAAATCAATTCTGATTAATTTCTGGCTAACAATTAATTAAACATAATGATTTCTAATTAATATATTAATCCATTAACATATTAATAAATCATTTATATATATATATATTAATTTATTAATCTTATAAATTAATATCTCTCCTTTCATAATTTCCTTGTCCAGTTGCTAGGTTGAGGGCAACCCAAAAGGACTGTGCTGCTGTCAATTCAAGTACATACCAATTATAGTTATGGGCTTAGACACCTAATCCAACAGTCTCCCACTTGGATAAGTCTGTAACTATAATTGCTAGTATGCCTTCTAAATTTGACCAGCAAATTGTAGCTTCCAAAAGCTGCTGCCGAACTCTGACCTAGTCAGTTACGTGTCCTAAGATAAGTGATCATATAACCCTTCGTTCTGCTTGATATCCCCAGACAAAAGACATGGAATGTAATCAATCTGTTTGTCCAGAATCTATGTTTCCCGATTCCTGATTTGTGATGATGTAGGACTTCTAATCGAACACATCAATTTAGTCCTGGCTGGGCCCAGCACATAAGTCAACACCAAATCATCGAGGGGCCCACAGATATCGCTTTTCCTGTTAGGGCAAAAGGAACGAATAAACGTTGACTCATATGCTTGTATCTTTTACTCATCAAATTATGCATGACAATACGTTTTATAACACCAAGTTACTGATGCGTTTTCGTATCACCAATGCACAACCGACTTGTAAATTACAACTCATATATCTTCGTTTCAAGATTATAAGATATTATCGTCTCAGTATTACTCGTGATGAATTCCATGAAGTAATACTCTGAGCGTGGGTTTATCCAATACTCAAATCTCAATTTCTGAGTACTCATGAACATTGCAGCAATTCTATTGCCATGTCTATCCTTAGACAATCTGCAATCCAATTCATGACAGTCTTAATTCACTACTTACTTCCAAGAGTACGAGCGACTGTGGAGTTTGAATAATCTCATTATTCAGGAAGTAAAACATGCAAAATATGAAACACAGTAATAAACAATTGACAAAAGGTAGTAGCCAAACTTATAAATAATACTTTATTATTTAATCACCAAAAGTCAATTACATTTACTTTGTTACAAGTTTCAAAAACTAATCTAACTACTAAAACTAATATCATCTTTCAGTCCTATGCTCCGAGCATGCTGAATATGCTTAGCCCTACTCAGACCCTTTGTGAGGGGATCTGCTGGGTTATCTTCAGATGACACCCTCTTTACTATAAGATGGCCTTCTTCAACTCTATGTCTAATGAAATGGTACTTTCTGTCGATATGTCTGGTCTTACCATGATCTCTCGGTTCCATTGTCAAGGCAACCGCTCCTTCATTATCGCAGAAGAGTTCCATAGGCTCCTGGATGGTTGGAACAACTCCGAGATCCCCGATGAAGTTCCTCAACCAAGCTGCTTCTTTCGACGCTTCACTTGCTGCAATGTACTCTGATTCACAAGTAGAATCAGCCACCGTATTTTGCTTGGAACTCTTCCAAGTAACTGCTCCTCCATTCAGTAAAAATACCCAGCCCGACTGAGAACGGAAGTTATCTCTATCCGTCTGAAAGCTGGCATCACTGTAACCATCTACTCTCAAAGTATCACTGCCACCAAGCACAAGAACCCAGTCCTTTGTCCTTCGCAAATACTTGAGTATATTCTTAACTGCTATCCAATGAGCTCTACCTGGGTTTCCCTGATAGCGACTGACCATGCTCAAAGCAAATGCCACATCAGGGCGAGTACATGTCATAGCGTACATGATCGATCCGACAGCGGAAGCATAAGGTACACGACTCATGTCATCTATTTCAACATCTGTACTCGGGCATTGAGTCTTACTCAATTTGGTATTGCTCTGGATAGGTAGCTCTCCCTTCTTGGAATTTTCCATACTAAACCTCTTTAGTACCTTATCCAAGTATGTGCTCTGACTAAGTCCAATTAGTCTCTTCTTTCTATCTCTCAATATTCTAATCCCAAGAATATAGGCAGCTTCTCCAAGGTCTTTCATTGCAAAACACTTTCCAAGCCAAGACTTAACCTCTTTCAAGGTTGGAACGTCGTTACCAATGAGTAATATGTCATCGACATATAACACCAGAAAAGTTACTATACTCCCACTAGCCTTGATATACACACAAAACTCATCTTCACTTCTAGAGAAACCAAACTCTTTGACTTTCTCATGGAAGCAAAGATTCCAACTGCGAGATGCTTGTTTCAATCCATAAATGGATTTCTCAAGCTTGCACACTCTATTGGGAAACTTTGCATCAACAAAACCCTCTGGCTGACTCATGTAAACATCTTCAGCCAACTTCCCATTAAGGAAAGCAGTTTTGACATCCATCTGCCAGATTTCATAATCATGAAAGGCAGCTATGGCGAGCAATATCCTAATAGATTTAATCTTAGCCACTGGCGAAAAAGTCTCATCATAGTCAACCCCTGGGGTTTGAGTAAAACCTTTTCCAACCAGTCGAGCCTTGAATGTATGCACATTCCCATCCATGTCTGTCTTCTTCTTGAAGATCCATTTGCACCCAACTGTCTTGCGACCTGGTGCACTATCAACCAAATTCCAAACTTGGTTGTCATACATGGACTTAATCTCGCTGTCCATTGCCTCTTTCCACTTGGAAGCCTCTGGGCCTGCCATTGCTTCCTTATAAGTGACTGGTTCATCTAAGTTTACCAGTGTTCTGTCACTTATGAATGTGTCACCATCTGAAGTAATATGAAAACCATACAACTCAGGTGGCACACTCACCCTAGTGGATCTTCTAAGAGGTAATGAGTTATCAATTGGTTCAACAGGAACTGTTTCCTCTGGTTGAGTGCTAGTGTCATCTAAGGTTCCTTCATTGGCTGACTCTTGAATTTCTTCAAGGTCAATAGTGCTCCCACTGTCCTCTTTGAATATGAGCTCTCTTTCAAGAAAGACTCCTCTTCGTGCTACAAAGACCACGTTCTCACTAGGCCTGTAGAACAAATATCCAAAAGACTGCTTTGGGTAACCAATGAAAACACATTTCTCACTTCTAGCTGCTAGCTTGTCGTGAGTCTCTCGTCTTACGAAAGCTTCACAACCCCAGACTTTAATATGTGCTAACGAGGGAACTTTCCCTGTCCACATTTCGTGAGGTGTTTTGGCAACCTTCTTTGTAGGGACAAGATTGAGGATGTGGGCGGCTGTCTCTAAGGCATACCCCCAGAAGTGAATAGGAAGCGAAGCCCGACTCATCATAGAACGAACCATGTCTAACAAGGTTCGATTGCGCCTCTCAGCTACACCATTTAACTGTGGTGTCCTAGGAGGAGTCAATTGTGAGACTATCCCACATTCTTTCAGATAGTCGTTAAACTCGATACTAAGATACTCCCCGCCTCTATCGGATCTAAGTATCTTTATCTTTCTGCCCAATTGATTTTCGACTTCATGCTTAAACTCTTTGAACTTTTCAAAAGTTTCTGACTTATGCTTGATCAAGTAGATATATCCATATCTGCTATAATCGTCAGTGAAGGTCACATAGAATCGATTAGCATCTCTTGTAGTTGATCTGAAGGGTCCACACACATCCGTGTGTATGAGATCCAACAGACCTTCACCTCTTTCACAAGACCCTGTGAATGGTGATTTTGTCATCTTTCCCAAAAGACAAGACTCACACATATCATCTGACTTTAGGTCAAATGATTCCAACACTCCATCCTTTTGGAGTTGGGCTATGCGTTTCTTGTTAATGTGTCCAAGACGACAATGCCACAAGCATGCCTTGTCTACACTATTAGACAAGTCAATATTAAGTACACTATTTCCTAGGCTATCAACACAAGTCACTGTTTCATACACACCATTACAAGGCAAAGCTTCAAACATAAAAACACCATTCTTATAAACAGAAATTGAACCATTCAAATCATTGAAAGAATATGTAAAACCTTGTCTGAACAATGCATGAAATGAAATAATGTTTCTCGTCATCTCAGACGAATAGCAACAATTTATTAAATCTAATCTAACATCATTACTAAGCAGAAGCTGATAAACTCCGATCTTGGTTACTGGTGAAGACTTTCTGTTTCCCATGATCAGGTTTATCCTTCCTCGCTCTATCTCCTCACTTTCCTTTAGACCCTGCAAATCAGAACAGATATGAAAACCACATCCTGTATCAAGGACCCATGAACGAGAAGATAATGAGTTATTAGCAGAAATAGTGTAAATACCTGCCGAAGATGGCTTCACTTTGCCATCCTTGATATCTTGCAGATACTGTGGGCAAGATCTCTTCCAATGCCCCTTTTGGTTGCAGTAAAAGCAAACTGCCTCTTTTGGATCAGAAACATGGGGAGTGGAACCATTGGGCTTAGCCTTTGGGCCATTACTAGATGACCCAGCTTGAGCCTTGCTCTTCCAGTTTTGCTTGGGAGGACCTTTCCTCTTTTTCCCCTTTCCCTGTCCAATAGCCAAAACAGGGGCACTAGCAGGTGTGGAGGGTATACTTTTACCTTTCATCCCTGCCTCAGCTGTCTGCAACAAGTTGTGCAATTGGGCCAAGGTCTGCTCAGTATTGTTCAAATGGTAAGTTAGAATAAACTGACCATAACATTCAGGAAGTGAGTTCAAGACCATGTCAATGGCCAATTCCTCATCAAAGTGAATATTGAGCTTGACCAAACGCTCTATGTAGCGTTGCATTCTTTGCACATGTGACACAACTGACTCCCCATCTTTCATCTTGCAAGCCATGAGTGACTTGACTACTTCGAACTTTTCTTGACGAGCTCGCTTATGGTACTTTTCCATAAGGTCCTTGTTCATCTCGAAAGGCCAGTAGTCCTCATAGTACCTCTGCAGTTCTGGGGACATAGTTGCCACCATGATGCATGCCACTTTGGTAGCATCATCGTAATGTTTCTTGTAGGCAGCAAGATCTTCAGGAGTAGCTTCATTCTCATCAAGCTCTTTGAGCTCCTTTTCAAGAACATATTCTTTGTTCTCGAAACGAAGAGCCATCTTGATGTTGCGCATCCAATCGTTATAGTTTGAGCCATCCATAACGACTTTGGAGCAGATATTGAGCAAAGAGAAGTTCTGGTTGGAGGAGGATGAAGCAGAAGTGTTTCCAGGAGTAGACATCTGAAAAGAAAGAAAGTTTTAGTTAGATTTCAAGATACCTTAATAGAATAACCCAAAGATATAATATCAAGGTTAGGATCCAACTATGAAGATTCACAACTTAGAAATGGGATGCCGAGATCCAAGTGCAAATTTCATAAAGGTAGGTGAATGACGATTCACCAATTCCACCATTAGACGAAACAAACGAAGTGAAATTCCTAATTCTTTTGAGATACATTGAAACTATTCAATGGCATGTTTTAATCTCAGATTATGCTCTTCTATTTGTGACTGGGATGCCGAGGATCACAAACAAGATGTGAATAACCATGCAAATGTGCTTGGTAACCTCATTGTCTTTATCATTAACTATTGATGTGCTGGTAAACCACACACGCTCCATCAAAATGACAATTATGAGATACCCATTACTACTCTTTATTAGTGCCTTTTAGTGTGCTGGTTAACCACACACGCTCCACTAACGGCCAATAAAGCATAATGTGCAATTTCATGGATTAGCATACTTTTCACATTTTTCCTAAAGTAACTAGAGTTGGGATTTTGAAAATAATGTTCTAGTACTTTCTTTAATATCATTATACTTTTAATGAGAAGTAGTTGTCCTATCAAATCCGTTCTGCTAACGACCCTCCACTAATCAAGGAAGCGGTGGGTGAGAGTGGACACCCATTCAACTACCATTTTATAGGCAGTTTCCTTATACCCAGATTAGCTTCGTGAATGAGGCATACTAGCGATTTGACTGACCATGTTCTTATACATATATAATATTAAACTTTTAATTATAATATATATATAAGGTGTGTTTTAAAACATTTTAAAACTTCAAGGGTTTATAAATTTCGAAATTTAAGCTATTAAATTTAAATTTAAATAAACCAATTAACTAGATTTAATATTTATCTTTTAATTAACTATTAATCAAATTATTAAATCTTGTAAGGATTATCTAATTAAATTAATCCATTAATTTAATCCTAATCCTTATCCTTCTAAATTTCGAAAAATAGGGTAAGGATAATTATCCAATTAATCTAATTAAGTAACAATTATCCAAAACAAAAAACCCTAGTTATCCTCTAGCATATTTCGAAATTTACAAGGGAGGAGGCTAGGGTTTTCAAAACCCTAACCCTAATTTCGATTAGGGTTCTTTGGAGGCTAGGGTTTTCGAAAAAACCCTTTGATCCAAAACCCTAGAAATCGAAAATTTTGGCCTTTAGGGTTTAATAGCTATAAACCCTAATTTGCAATTCAACAATTGTAGCAATTCAAATTAAAACAACAATGGCTCTGATACCACTGATGGGATTTAGGTACAATAAATAAACTAGAAAAACAATTCCTAAGTTCACATGCAACCTACTTTGGATCTATGTTTTAACTATTGAACATACAACTTTGAATTGCAATACAAGAACCCTAGAGGAGAGAGGCTATTATCGAAAATAGTAAACTAGGGTTTAGGGTTTACATACCTTTCAATTGTTATAGCAAACAATTGATATTCCCTTGATCTTGATCTTGATCTTCTTGGAAGCTTTAGCACCACAAGTGTAATGCCTCTAATGGAGTCACACCCAAACTAGCAAGAAGGAAAGTAGAAGAGAGAGAGGAGAGGGAGTATGCAAAATCTCAGCCTTAGGGTTTCTTCAAAAAAAAGAGTGACCAAAAACATGAACCAGGAGGCTCCTTATATAGCTGAGGGATCTAGGGTTTAAGGGAAACCCTAGTTATCCTTTGCTTAGGGCCTAAGCAAACCCAAGGGCCTTATCCAAGCCCCTATGGACGAAATTATTAGGGTTTCCCCTAAAGATTTCGTCCACCCTCTTCCAAGGGGGTTCTAGAGCCTTCCACTCAACTATTAGATAATTGCAAATTAGTCCCTGCACCTTATAATTAATTCTTTTAACCCCAAAATCAATTCTGATTAATTTCTGGCTAACAATTAATTAAACATAATGATTTCTAATTAATATATTAATCCATTAACATATTAATAAATCATTTATATATATATTAATTTATTAATCTTATAAATTAATATCTCTCCTTTCATAATTTCCTTGTCCAGTTGCTAGGTTGAGGGCAACCCAAAAGGACTGTGCTGCTGTCAATTCAAGTACATACCAATTATAGTTATGGGCTTAGACACCTAATCCAACAATCCGGACCGTAGATCAATCTTGGAAAACCAAGATGCCCCCTGCAGCTGATCGAACAAATCATCTATCCTCGGGAGTGGGTAACGGTTCTTCACCGTTACCTTATTCAGCTCCCGGTAATCAATGCACATACGGTGCGACCCGTCCTTCTTCTTCACAAACAGGATTGGGGCTCCCTATGGCGAACTGCTCGGTCTGATAAAACCATTGTCTAGTAGCTCCTACAGCTGCGTAGACAACTCTTGCATCTCAGGAGGAGCCAACCGATACGGTGCCTTGGCTATCGGAGCCGCACCAGGAACCAGATCAATCCTAAACTCAACCTGTCTCTCCGGGGGTATCCCCGGTAAATCCTCTGGGAATACGTCCGGGTACTCTCGCACTACTGGTACATCATCAACTGTCGCATTACCCTTTTCTCGGGTATCCATAACATAGGCGACGTATCCTGCGCATCCCTGCTGGAAATAGCGCCTCGCTCTCGCTGCTGAGCAAAGAATCGGTCTGCGCTGCGGCCTTTCGCCCTGAATCACTAACTCTCCCCCGCTAGGAGTGCGAACCCTCACCAACTGGCGCTCACAGTCAATCATTGCCCCGTTCGGGCTCAACCAATCCATACCTACTATAACTTTATTCCCTCGTAAGGGAATAGGAACCAAATCCACCATGAACTGCTCGTCATACAACTGTAATGTACATCCCCTATGGACTCTCGCGACCCTGACGGTCCTGTCATCGGCTATCTCAACATCAAGTGGACAATCCAGCTCCCCTGGAGCTCTGCTAAATCGCTTGCTAAATGCGAGCGAAACGAATGATCGGGTAGCCCCCGAATCAAACAATACCGTAGCTGAAATGTCGTTCACTAAGAACGACCCTATACACAAACACATAATCATGAGAAACAAACCATACCAAAAACAGAGATAAGAGGAAAATACATACCCGTCACCACATCAAGAGTCGCTCGCGCCTCCTCTGCTGTCAGCTGAAAGGCTCTACTCTTCGCCACTGGCGCCTCGGACCGACCCTGACGGCCGTCTGTAATCCTCAATGTAGCAGGGCAGGTGCCGCCACCTTCCCTGCTGCTGCTAAGCTCGGACACTGGGACCTCTTATGGCCCCCTCCGATTGCACTGAAAGCAAATCAGGTCAGAAAGTGACGTGGTAGTAACGGTAGAAGTAGCAGTACAATCCCTGCTCATATGACCTATTCGGCCGCATTTGAAGCAGCCCGAACTCCCTGCCTTGCACGCCCCATCGTGCGACCTACCACACTTGCCGCAACGGCCTCGACCCTGCTGGCCCTTCCCTCGGGAATCTGTCTTGGGCCTTTTGCCCGAACCATCTGAACCAGACACTACCTCTGGTTTCCTCTTTCTCTCCATCTCAAGATCAATCTCCCTCTCACGAGCCCTCGCAATCATGTCATCCAGCATTTTACAGCTGGACCGGCTCACAAACTGTCTGATATCACTCCACAACATCTCATGGTACCGGGCCTTCTTCATCTCCTCATCTGCCGCGGACTGAGGAACGAGAAGAGCCCTTTCCCTAAACTTGGAAAAATCTCTGCCACTGTCTCCGTCGTCTGCTGTAGATCCTGGAACTCCCTAGCAAGCTGTTGCACCTCTATGACAGGTGCAAATTCGGCCCTGAACCGAGCCACAAAATCCGTCCAGGTCATAGCATCAAGGGCTGCATCATCCCCAATGACATGTCCGACCTCCTCCCACCAATCACGTGCCCTGTCCTTCAGAAGACAGGATGCAAGTCGGACCTTGTCCCCCTCGGGACATCTGCTAGTGCGGTAGGCGTTGACCACATCATCCAACCATCTGGTACTCGCAATAGGGTCTCGGGCCCCCTGGAAATCTGGAGCTCCACAAGCCCGGAACTCCATGAAGGTCAAAGTACGTGACCCCATCATAGTCACCATCTCAGCGTGGAACGCACTCAACCTCTCATCCAACAGCTCAAGAATACCCTCCTTGACCGATCCAAAGATCACAGGATTCTGCTCAAGTATGCTACGCGTGACCTCTGAAGAGATGAACTCTCTGGTCTGTTCGTCCAAATGCTCAGCTCCGGAGCTTGAACCAGATCCCTCTCCGGCACCTGAACGGCCGACTGCTGGTCTAGGGCGTAAAACCACCATTCTGAAACACATAATAACAATCGTCATAAACACTTATATAACTAGAGGGATCACATCTACCACAAGTTTCCTGGTTTTGCCTCAGCCTTCCTCGATTTGAGTACGGATCCTCTGCTTTCAGTAGTACGGGCCCATACTACCTTCCACATCTATCCATACTTTCCTCAAGAACTGCCTTGACTCCACCAAATCCCTTCTACTACTACTGATCTCTTCTACGCTCTTCCTAGGCTTGCCCTAGGGAAATCTCCAACCCACTCTCCGCCATCAGCTGTGTAAGAAGTCCCTGCTTTCTTCCCCTAACTAGCTAGCAAATACTATTACATATCACTCAGACTAGATAATTCTTCGAATGAGAGATTCTACCCTACAACGGTTGGACTCAAACAAGAGCTGTGAAATAGGGCTAGACCTAACCTTCTGGAATTATTTAGTCCTTGCAATATGTAACTTAACATATTTGTTTACTAGCTAGTGAAAGACAACTATAACTCCTAAAAGCACAAAGCAAGCATCATTCGGACATCGAGTGCACATAATCCAGCATATACTACTCAGGCTATCCTCCTGTCTAATCTGTACTAGCATGCAGTTCTCATAAAGCTAAAACACATATAGCAGGCACATAAGGCATCCTCCTAGATCCTTAGCCCTAATCTAGCATGATGTTCTACTAAAACTGTTAATCATAACATAAACTTGTATCGGTAAATTGGGAGTACTTACTTGAGCTCGGCTGATTGCATGCACCACATCCTTTTCTCTTTTTCAAAACTCTTTTCTCTTTTTAAGTTTCTTTTTCAAAAATTCTTTTCGAAAATGATTTCCTTTTGAAAACCTTATACCATTTCCTTAGTTTGAGTTCAGACACACCCGAAAGTGTGCCCGAATCCCTCAAACCAAGGCTCTGATACCAACTTGTAACATCCCAATAATACAACCCAAAATTTTCGTTTTCAAAACATTATTAAAGCCATCAACCATCCAAAATCATAAATAAAATCATAATTGTGTATCATAAACATCATAGTATCTGTCTCAAATCAAATCTCATATCCAAATATCAGAGTCTAGCTCCCAGGCTGAAGACTGTGGTGTGTGTGCCATGCGATCATCCCGAGCCCTTCCCAGTGCTAGTGGAAGTACCTGAAACCAAAACTGAAAACAATAAGCACAAAGCTTAGTGAGTCTCCCCAATCTACCACATACCATCTACACATAGCATGCAACTAGGAGATACGGGCCTCGCCCACACTCGTGGAGATACGGGCCTCGCCCACACTCCGCTAACTGGGAGATACGGGTCCCGCCCACACTTCGCTATCTAGGAGATACGGGCCTCGCCCACACTCCACTGTCTAGGAGATACGGGCCTCGCCCACACTCCACTATATCTGAGGTACAGGCCTCGCCCATGCTTAGCTACTTCGAGATACGGGCCTCGCCCACACTTGACTATGATGAGGTATGGGCCTCGCCCACACTCAATTACTAAGCCCAACATACAAGTATCACACAGACAACATGTAAAGCTAATCTACTGCTCATACATCATATTTAACTACTACTATGAGATACGGGCCTCGCCCACGCTCTGCTAGGATAGGATACGGGCCCCGCCCACACTCAGCTACTATCATATCACACTACGGGCCGGCCTTGGTGCCGTAGACCTGTTCCTACTGAAGGAGAACTCACCTCGTATAACTAGCTGCTGATATCCCGAGTGAGAAATCCCTGTCCGCTGCTCCGGCGACTCCCAGGCTACAATCACATAACATTCTGAATCAACTGATGATTCCTCATGGAGTAAATGACCAATTTACCCCTGGTCAAAGTCAAAGTCCTGATCAGAGTCAACTTCAGGTTGACTCTAGTCGCCGAGTCCTACTATGGACTCGCCGAGTTCCCTAACTCACAATTCTCTAACTCGCGACTCGACTCGCCGAGTCGGGGCGTAGACTCGTTGAGTCCTTCTACTTTCAGATCCTTGTTCTAACTCACTGAGTCCTCTTCCACTCACTGATTCAACTCGCAACTCTCAAATCGGAGAAATCGGGAGTTTGCACTCCTACTCGCCGAGTCCAATGAACGACTCGTCGAGTCCTATGCATATCTTCACTATACATTTGATTCTAATCGATTCCAGTGCATCAAATTCATAGATCTGGGCTTCTAGGGCCGATATAACACGTAAAGTTGCCAACTTTACGTACATGCATAGAGGTATGAAGCTAAAACACCAAAATAAGCTAGAAATGGGAACCTAGGGTTTGGAACAAGGCCTTGCTTTGCATAAAGGTAGCTACTTTGAGCTCCTGGATCTCAATGATGTCCAAATCTATAGTTCCCTACCCTAAGGGAGCTCCAATCTCGAGTTTGGACCTTGAAATGTCCCAAAAGTGGCAAAACAAGAATATATGAAGATCTACTAGGAAAATAAACAAGGTAGAGGCTTTATTACCAGATGAAGTAGCAAATGGAAGCTAGTTTCTGGATCTCCTTCTTCTCCTTTGCACCTTCTCTCCTTCCTTCTCTTCTACACTTCCAAGAATGCACCAAAACACTCAAAATCAAGAAGGAATCACTCAACTCACCAATGGAGGGCTAGGGTTTTGAGGGGGAATGCTCTAGAGGTGCTGGAGGCTGGGATGGGGGCTATAAGGACGTTTAAATAGGGTACAAAACCTAAGAATTAGGGTTTCATCCAGACTGGCAGACTCGCCGAGTCGGAAATGGACTCGTCGAGTCGCCCCACTAAGTCCACGTGCATTCTCGCTTCTACTCGACGAGTCGGGGCTACTGACTCGTCGATTAACCCTTAAGAAAGGAAATTCAACATTTAAATTACATACCAGGAATGGAGCGTTACACGAAAAGTGTCAGATTGCAAAACGAATCTTATCATTCTCATGGCTTTAACGTTGCACAGCACTTTGTCTTTTTCGTCTTGAGGGATCTTATCTACATCCACCAAGAGTTTGTTATACTCCTTTTGAGTCTTGACCATTCAGTTTGTTCCAGAGTGAACAAACGGACCCAATGTTATTGCTTCCCAGATCAAGTAGCCATTGTCTTCAGATCCAACTACATAATCTTCGAAGTGATGCGCCCATACTTCATAATCTTGAGTGTAGAGAATGGGAACCCTCGTAGTGGATCCTATACTGTTGGAGATGTTGATTGGATTGACTTGAGAATCATCGTGAGACATGATGATAAACTTCTTCTTTTAATCTGCTTGAATCAGACTTGTAAAGTTGAAACTAGGGTTTTATCGAACAACAGATACACCGTCGACAAGATGAGGACGGCTTCTATATATTCAATAAAAGCGGAAACCCTAATTGATTCTTCAAACAGAAGAGATGCGTATATATTACACAGTCTCCTGCTTTGATACCAATTGATGGGATTAAAACCCTAACTGAGATTTGATGAACAAGATGCGGAAAATAAGAACAAACACAAATATAAAGATTAGGTCGAATGATCACTCGATTTATTGAATTATGAGGAACAAATTACACTTAAGAAATAAGAATCTAACTCTACAAGAAACCTCACAACGTGGCGGCTACATTTTGGCTCACTCTTAACCCTAATAATGAATAATACATGACTATTTATAGGAAAAAGACAAGTCTTGGGCGTTTAACCTACAATTCATCAAGGGGGCCCATTGCCATCATCCATTGAGTACTTTGAAACCCTACAATATATATATATATATATATATATATATATATATATATATATATATATATATATATATATATATATGAATTTTGGGGAAAAATATAAGTTTATAAAAGAGTTTAATATTTTGAAGTATTTTTGATGACTTGATATCATTTTATCACAATTTGAAATCATTTGATTGTAACCCAAAATTCTTGTGTTAGACTTGTATCCCCCCCCCCCCCCCTCTTAAAATAGTAAAAATTATGAAAATACGGGGGTATGGACCTACTTGATAGGTGGTGATTTGGATAGCGTTTCGTTTTCTGGAAATGAGTTTATTTGAAGAAAAACCGGCTTTACTTGGATAGAGTTTTGACTGGAGAAGGTTGTTTTTCTCGGGAATCTCGGGGCTTCGAGGCTTGCTTAGGGTTTTAGATATGATATCGGGGCTTTGGGGGTTGTAAGTAAGTTTGTGGAGTTGACAATATTGAAAAAGATGTGAAAATGGGCTAAAAGTGGAGAGGGAACCGAGAGATCTCGCAGGGCTTTTATAGGCCGAAGTCTCGGACCGACGGGGAGGAGGAGGAGGCCACGCGTCGGACAGCAGAGCTGGACATGCGTCCGAGCTCGGAAGATGTCATGGTGCGAGGCGCGTCGGTCTCCCAATGGAACGCAACTTCGGTCGAATCAGAAGAGGACACGGGGCGACACGGGGCAATCTCGCATGCGGGTGACGTGGCCGGCTATACACCATGCGAAATTTCCCGGTTTTCAAGGATTTCTTGATTTTTGAGCCAAAAACTTCCGAAATTCATAACTTTCACATACGATTTCCAGTTTTGACGTTCTTTTTATGCACACGTAGGTAAAATTATACTCTATGACTTTCGTTTAGACTACGTCGGCTAATTTTGACTTTATTTTTAATATTATTATTTTTAACAGACCGGGACAGGAAAATCCGTTAAAAATTCATAACTTCTTCATCCGACGTCCGTTTTTGTCTGTCTTTCTACCGTTGTACTACTATTAACGAGAACTTGAATTCTCTTAGGTTGTGTTGGCTAAAAATCACTCGATCTTTATTTCGAGTTTTTAGTTGTATACTGTTATACTAAAACTTAGAAAATCATAACTTCCTCATACGAAGTCAGATTTTGACGTTCTTTTTATGAAAGTTCTCGGTTTAACATATTCTACAACTTTCATTTAGATTGTTAAGGCTAAAAAGCCTTTTATTGAAAACTTACTTTTTACAATGAACAGTATTTTGTCGGTTTTGTCGCGGATCTTCGATTGGTCATAACTTTTTCGTTATAACTCGGATTTTAGTGTTCTTTATATTTTTGGAAACCTTGTTACAATCTCTACCACTTTGTTCATCCCAATCGATGTTGTTTAATACTTCATTTTTGAGGGTCGATTATGTAAATGTACACAGTATGCTAAAATTTCTCTTTATTATTAAAAAGAAAAGAACTACACATTGACCTATATTATTACATAGGTTTGAAATAACGGTTTGCTACAAATAATGCATCAACTTTTGATAATTTGTTATTCCCATTAACATGTAGATTTGTCAAGTAAGGTTTATTGCATCATTGTGTCTATGCCCTCGATGTTCCATAAAGGATATTTTGTGAACATGTGAACATATAAAATAAATTTGCAATTGAGTGAAATGTTTCACCAAAGGGCAATGCAAGAGTGTTTTGAAAATCACCAAAAGGTACTAATTGCATGTAAGCTAAATGAGAGAGTTTTGTATGTGCTCAATGAGAGCTACATAGACAAACTCGAGAATCTCAATGTTGTTTCTGACAAGAGTCTTGCAATAGATCTTATGCTTCGATCTCTTACTAGATTTTATGATAATTTTAGCCTGATTTATCATATGAATACTATAGAGAAGACATTGATGAAATTCTTAAACCTTGTCCAAATTATGGAAATCGGATTGAAAAAGAATTAATTTTCTTATCCAGTGCCAGTTATCATCATTCTGAATGTTGGCGGAAAGAAGAGGAAACGTTTGAATCCTAAATGGAAAGGAATAGTTTCAGTCGAAACTTCCCATTGTGAGGGAATGAAATTGGTGTGACTAATATTCCACACAACCATGATTGAAAAAAGGCAAGTTGTTATTAATGCAATGACAAGGATCATAGGAAACGAAGTTTCCCTAATTACTTGAAAAATCTTTGAGATAGTAAAATCAAATGTTTGACTCTGCATTAAGTACTTGATTATTCAAACTTCAAATACTTTAAATTCATGGATCTTTGATGCGGGATGTGGTTTTAGAACCTCTATGTCTGTTTCGGGTTTAGCAGATTGAGGTTTCGGCCCATGTTAATTTTGGCTTGGTTATGTGGATGTTTAGCAAGACCATGGGTTGGGTCCATGGATACACTGGAGGTGTGGTAAGACTACGGGCTGGCCCGTAGTATCTGCTAAGATGTGTTTGGCCGTTGCAGGAATGGTTGTAAGACTGTGAGGGGATCACAACCTTCGTCCGGGTTGAGTCGGACTCATCGTTATTGTTATTTAGCTGCTCTATGTTCACACTAGAGGGATCTTAGAGCTGTACCAGTGGTTGGATTAGTATAACTTTCGATTGATGGCATGGCCCGTTTGGCTTGCTAGCTTGGGTGAGACCCATGGATGAGGCCCGATCTATTATGTTAGCTTGGGTGAGACCTGTGGGTGAGGGCCGATTGGTTATGTTATCTTGGGGGAGCAAACCGTTCAGAATTTTGAAGTCATGCTTAGGGCATGTGGTTTTGGTTGCGAGTTTCCAGGCCAGAGATGGAATGTTGGCCAGATCAGGTCGATTTGTAATCTTAACGTACAAGTGGATTAAATGGATTCACTGTGTATCGTGAATCAGTAAGTGTATGACGCATGAGGATGGGACCCGATTGTGTGTGGCGTGGTTAGGGCGTTATAGCAGGATGGGAATAGGGAAGCTCAGTGATCTGCGGGTTGTATCCATGTGGCAAATAGGCTAGGGTAAACTTTATCAGTTAGACTCTTTGTCGGAGTCTCGTCGTGCAACCATGTGTGAGGTTGTCAGTCTTAGTTGAGGATTCAACATCCCAGTTTATTAGAAGGTCAACATGGAATCAGAAAATCTCAGATAGTTCGAATACGCGAATTTTTGGTTATGAAGATGTGAGTTATGTATTGGCTTGGCACCAATGGTTGAGACTCGTGTTGGGAGTCACCTTTGTTTTCGGGTGCAAGGTTGTCAACATTGGTGAGTAGTCAAGGATTTTGTTTTTTTAGTTATCAGTAAAATAATTCAGGGTCGGAGGGATTCATTCGGTTCAGCTTGCGAAGTGAAGTCCTTATGGATGTGGTATGGAAGGGTTCTATCTGTCTGGAAGTCAGACATAGTATAGGGTTTTCAGTTTTCGAGCAGAGAAGTTGGATCTTCTTTTGTTAGATGAGGACGAAATGTTAAGGTTCGTTCTTCATTAGAGTATGTGATTTTCTGCTAAGATTGGGCTTCGATAGTAGTGTTGGTAAGCGGTCTTCGGTGTGAGATAACTTCTCAGTCCTAATTGGAATGCAGGAAGTTCTATCAGGGTCATTTGGAGTGGCGGGGAAAGTTGTGAAGAATGATTTCGAGGAACAAAATGTAATTTTAGTGGGGGGGGAGTTGTAACACCCGTTGTCCAGAATGGTTCGGTTTAGGGCATTAAGGAGTCAAAAGCTTGGAGTGTCACGTTGGGCGGGGTCCATTTGCATGTTGGGTTGGGCCCATCGGTATGCACGTTAGGCTGGGCCCATTTGCTTGTTGAGATGGGCCTATTGGTATGCATGTTGGGTTCGACCCATTTGCATTTCGGGTTGGGCCCGTTGTATGGTATGTGGTATTTTGAGGAACTCACTAAGCTTTGTGCTTATGGTTTTTGGTTTAAAGATTTTACAGGTATTTTAGTTTTAAAGGTTATGGCCCGGCTTGACTGCACTGCATCCCCTGATGGCTTTTCCGCACCGATTGTTAATGTATTACTCTGAATTTTGAAAAATAGATACTTTTTTTGATTTTGGAACAAATGGTTGTATGACTTAATATTTTAAGATGAAAATTTTTACTTTTATTTTTAGGACGTTACATTATCAAACTATATAAGCATGTAAAAATGTAATATGATTAACACTAATATCTTGACTCATCCATTCACTTTCATCTCAGTTTGTTAATAAAAAAATATTTGCTATGCCTTACAAGTAAATGAGAAAAGGAAGCTAGTTGCAAGATCCTCTAATACCAACGAACATGGTGATCATTGTGAAGGGATTAATGGGATTGTTAAATACTTGACATAGTCCCAATGTTAGACTTAATCATCCATATGTTTATCATGTCGGGATATTTCCACCAATAATGCCCAATTATATTTCTGAACCATGAAGAGCTATCAAGAAGTCCAATAGAGGGAGGGACTAAAAAATGTCTTGTAATATTAAGGCACATGGAGTCAGTTTCTTAGAAGAGATCTAGAGAAGAAGAATTAGGTTATTGATATGAAGAAAGAAATATGGTGAACCAAATTCAAAATGATACTAGAGTTAGACAATGATTTGTTGATGATGAAAAATCTTTGTATCCATTATAATTTTCGGAAATTTAAAATCTATGTAAAATATATTACAATATGTACCAAAATATATGTTTTATTGAAGTTTATGTTGTTGAATTTTATGTGTTCATCGTCGTACTTAAAACATCATACATTTCGTTTAAAAACATAACATAACAACACAAATAAATATGGAAAACTAAATACCTTATTTTATATAACAAATTACAATACACATGAAACCATAAACCACAAATCGTAATGCAATACAATCCACTCTAAAACATAAACCCTAAATCCTTAACTAGAATTAACAAATATGCCAAAAAAATGCGTTGTTAGTGCCTTTATCGAAAGCGTTTTATCCTAAATACCAGTGGCTCTTGTAGGCTTTTTTGCTAGGCCCACTAGGTGTAAAATACAAGGAATTGTAAGATGCGCCTTTAGCATGACAACTTCTAGATTATTTGTTAGTAAACGCCAACTTTTTTAGATTTCTTCTTCCACTGTTACTTACCTAAATCAACACACAAATATGTGAGCTAAAATGTAGAAATTTCAACTCCAAAATACGAAACCCAAATAACATATTCGAAACACATATATATAAAATGGTACACCTCGAGAGCATACAACTAACCATGATGCACTACGACAACCATATAGACATATAGGGTATTATTTTAGAGTAGAAATGTTGACAAGATGCATCCTGCACTCCAACATCTAAAGAAAATATCTAAAAACAATGTCTGAAATGATACACTTCGGTGGTAATTGCTATACATGGACCTTTTGTTAAACTCGATACAATATAACAAACATATAAACGAAAATGATAGGTATTTAATAGTAAAACTTTGAAACAAAACATTTTGGACTACGAAATCCGAAGAGGATTTCCGACATGCGGAGATGACATTACCAAAACATACTAAATACGGAATACTTTATGCTATACAAACATAAAACGTTTTAATTTTGTTGAAAAACGAGCGATAATAAACACTTTTAAGACAATATTGAAAAAGATTTTTTAAAGAGTAATATACAAATAAAAAAAAAACCCCATATTATATAGCGTCTGAAATCTAAAATGTCATAAATAATTTCTATAAATAGCAAAAGAATAGCTCTTATACATATAATATTCAAATAGTCATTTTTTTATTATTATTCCCGTTATCCAACTAAACAACAATGTGTTTTGACTTTTGACGAGTCAAATGACACCTTTGTTTCAGCCAAATAATATGCAATCAATCAACTATTTGGCCTGATTCAAATCTTAATGAAACAAAAACAATCTTAATTAATATAATATATCTAACCAAATCAGATACATTTGCATGTCATTTGAACTGATTTAGTTCATTTTGTGAAAAACTGAGATATAATTCCGAAAAGAATCATTAAAAATCAAATAATTTCGAAAAAAATCATTAAAAATCAAAAAAGAAAGAAGAATAAGATTTTATCTAATATCTGTGCCATTAGGTGTTTTAGTACATGATTTTATGAAGAAAAAGCGCAAATGACAACAAATTATTTTCTCTTCACTAGTTCTCGTTATGAACATAACGGGTTGACATGTGGACATCCTCTTATACATTTGTTGTATTTAATATTTATTATGTGCTTGTTTGACATGTAATTTTAGGATTTGTAGCTTTAAGTTTTAAGAAAAAAATCATTCAGCACTAGAAACTTCTATTTTTTAGGTTAAAACAGAAAACTCAAATTTAAAAACTACTTCAAGTAACATTTAAGAAAAAAAATTATAAAATTTCAAATTTGTTGGTGATTTATATTACCAATGTGTATTTAACTGTAATAGATTATTTTGTTGACCAAATACAATATTGATAAACATTAAACAAGTAAGGGATGTGTGGAGTGCACATTTGTTTGAGTTTGATCAAGATTTAAAGTACACTTCATTTAGGAGCGAAGCCCCTAAACGAACGTGGGTCCAGGGGCAGCGCCTCTAGAACCCATTTTTTGACTTTGTCTTCATTTGTATTGAAAACCCGGTTTTGTAATGGTTTGTGACTATTGGAAACTATCTTGTGACAGTTTAGACAACTTTCAGACAAAGAAAACTACTTTGTGACAGTTTTCATACATGGATGTTTATAACCACTTTTTGGTCATTATTTTGGTACACACAAAATCATAACAAAACACTCTTTGTTCTTGCATCTTGTTTCTAAGTCTTATCTAATTGTTGATTTTAAAAGTACAAACGAAATACTTAAATTTGAAAGTGTCATCATGATTCTCAAAATTCCAACTACTCTCATACCTAAATTTTAACAAACTTTACTTAATTATCTTTTTTTTAAAATCAATGACGTGTTTTAGATAAGTCATTTTATGTAATCTTATATGTTTTAAAAGCTTCAAACTATTTTTGTTAAACATTTATGTATAAATAAAAGCTACAACTGTCAACTAGTTTTGTCGAACACGTCATAAATTTCTACATAAATATGATGTATGACATTATCACAAAACATCTAGTATTAGTTTTTACTCATAACATAACTGACCTTTTAATAAGATATTAAGATTGATCTAATACATCAGACTTTCTTTTTAGAATGGCTACATAATAAATAAGACTTACAACTTGTGTTTTACACGTTTGATACGATTCATATTAGATGTTGTTATTTCTTTAGGGACGACCCCGCCGATCAAGATGATTAAAAAGTTCATTGATTATAGGGACCCTTAATTATATTAAGACCTCTTAGTCCTTTTCAAGGAGATAAAGAAGGAAAAACCCAACCTAACATGCCTAATTTTCGGTGGTGATTAGATATGAATATAACAAGGGTTATTTTCATAAAGACCCTATATTTTGATTTTTTTTCTTTTTAGACCTAAAACTTTTTTCTTTTCCGAAAAAGACCTAACTTTTAGCTTTGACTTGTTATTTTAGACCCTAACAAGTAAATTAAGTATTTTTATTTCATAAAAGACCCTATATTTTATACTTTTTTCCAATCTAGACCTAAAATGTTTTTTATTTCAAGACTAATTGTATAAAAACATGATTATATCCTTTTAGTTTAAAAATAGACATCGATTTAAACAATGTAATTATTATGCCTACATTTATTTATGATTGGAAAATTCTTTTTCCACGTATATTTATAAAAAAAAGACCCTATATTTTGTTACTTTTTTCCATTTTAGACCTAAAATGTTTTTTTTTTCAAAATAAACTCAACTTTAAAATTGGTTATAATCTTCAAGACCAAATATATAAGGTACTTCTTGACTATACTGAAAAAGAAAGTATACATGTATACACAAAAAAATGTTATCTGATCTATTATCTTTTGAGCGAATATAACCTAGAAGAATTACAAAATTTTATTTTTTTCTAAAAGATATAATTAAACTTTATCTTGGATATATATATATATATATATATATATATATATATATATATATATATTATATCATTAAACTTGATATATTGTTTATAAAAAATGTTATTATTACCGCTAATAAAAAGTTCGATGTTAATTTGATGTTTTTTGGTAACATAGACAATACATGGCTAAGATGAATCTTTTAGCATAATAACAACTTTTTTATTTGTAGAAAAAAACAACATACCATGTAATTTAATAAACTGTATACAAAATAAGATTTTGCAATTTTAAACAAAACTTGAATTTGATATATCTAAACAAAACTATTATGAATGTTTAGGATTAATATTTTTATGTATGTATTTGATATAGTTATACCATATTATTCAATAACGGGCTAATGCTACAAAATATTCTATGGCTTTGGTTTAGGAGTATGATAGTTAGTTCGTTTGTTAACTGTTCCAAAAAAATTGATTAAAAAATTCAACCAAAAAAATAATATAGAAAAGTGAGAGAGGGAAATATGTCCAAACTCACGAAATAAGTATAATAGACAAACTAAAAAAAATATTTTGTATACAGTTTTGTTAAATTACCTGGTATGTTTATTTCCTACAAATAAAAAAAATGTTATTATGCTAAAAGATTCTTCATAGCCATGTATTATCCATGTTACAAAAAAATATCAAATTAACATCGAACTTTTTATTAGCAGTAATAATAACATTTTTTATAAATAATATATCAAGTTTAATGATATAATATATATCCAAGATATATCTTTTAGACAAAAATAAAATTTTGCAATTCTTCTAGGTTATATTCGTTCAAAAGATAATAGATCAGATAATATTTTTTAGTGTATACATGTGTACTTTCTTTTTCGGCGTAATAAAAAAGTACCTTATATATTTGGTCTTGAAGATTATAACCAATTTTAAAGTTGAGTTTATTTTGAAAAAAAAAACATTTTAGGTCTAAAACGGAAAAAACTACAAAATATAGGGTCTTTTTTTATAAATATACATGGACAAAGAATTTTACAATCATAAATAAATGTAGGCATAATAATTATATTGTTTAAATCGATGTATATTTTTAAACTAAAAGGATATAATCACGTTTTTTATACAACTAGTCTTGAAATAAAAAACATTTTAGGTCTAAACTGGAAAAAAAATACAAAATGTTGGGTCTTTTATGAAATAAAAATACTTAATTTACCTATTAGGGTCTAAAGTAACAAGTAAAAGGTAAAAGTTTGGTCTTTTTCGGAAAAGAAAAAACTTTTAGGTCTAAAAAGAAAAAAAATCAAAATGTAGGGTCTTTTATGGAAATAACCCATATAACAATACAAATCAAAGCTAAGTCTTATCAAATCCAAGAAATTATTATTCATCATTTTAAATTATTTATACTATATTTATTAGTCAAGTCCCAAAAAATTCAAATTATATCGATATATGGATGTAATCCTTAAAATAATTAGTTTTATCATTCAAAAATATTTAGCGGTCCAACTTGTTGCCTTTTTGTTTTTTCATTCATTGTATTATGATCACTAAGTATTTATAATATAATATTCTTTATTAAAAAAAATACGAACTTGAATATGAAAATATTTTATATTGTCGGTATTTTGAAAAACCAATACATGTATTCAAACATCGACTAAAATGTAGAATAGATACTATATTTCATATACCATATGTTATATCATAAGAAATCTAACATTATTAACATACAACATAGAAATAAAATACATAATGAACACTAGTTTTTGTCCTCTAAAAATCAAAAAAATAAAACATCGAGAAACTAAAACAAATAGTCTACTTTATGAGTATATCCATTTCCTTTTTTTATCTATGCAAACAAAAATTTGATGATTTTTAATCAAATTTATGTCGTATGTATTTGAGTAAATTACATGGATGGTCTTTGTGGTTTGGGGTAATTTGCACGTCTGGTCTCTAGCTTTTTGGACGGTCCCTACAATATATTTTTATTGTGCATTGGGTCCCTCACAGACATAAAAAGACTAAATTGCCCTTCTTTTATTTTTTAATTAATTATTTATTTATTTATTATATATTTATTCAAAATCTAGTTAATAAATAAGGCGGGTCCCCCCCACCTTAACCTACACCTTCCAATCATCTTCATTCCTCTAACACACCCGCCATCATCACACAAAACACCACCGTTCAGTTGAACTACAAACACCTTCAACCATCTTAGCTTCCTTGTTCCACATATTCACCATCCAACCACCATAACCATGAAATAACCACCACGAACGCACCATCTTACCCAATACTCAACTGTAATCAGAAACGCGGACAAGCAAGAGGTGAGAGCTGGATCAATCGGGGGTGGGGGGAGTGCCTTTGAAGCCATTTGTCGCCGCCCCCTTCTGTCTGGTCATCTTCTTCTTCTCTAACCCCTTATGAACGTGAAAGCTCATTGACGACTTCCCAACCCTATCTCGTATCCTTACATTGGACTCGCCAGATCTTGTTGTCGTTCCATAGAGTGTAACCACCGGCGATCCTCCTTCTGGTAAATCCATGGGTGGTAGTCTAAATCCATGGCAGTCCTGAAACCTAAAGTCGAGTTCTGACAATTAAATCCCTTATGGCAGCAGTCCAAATCCATGGGTTCCAATACCGATTCCAATATGGACTTTACCATACTCGATTTCTCTGTTCTTTTTGCCCTAGAATTTAATGATGCTTATGAAAAAAAATCACAGATCAATCTCCATAATGGCTTTCACAAACGAAAATGAATGTGGCATGGAGCTTCTAGGCGAGAGAAAGGGGTGAGAGACATATAGCTTATGTATCTAAAATCCGTCTCCATTCTTATTTAGGGTTTCAATTTGAGATTTTTAAGGTGAAAAGTTCTAGAAGATAAATTGGTTCTTTACTGTGTTGGCAATGTAACACAATGGTTTGGATGCGATTTTGAAGTAATAAATAGATTTACAGAGATATTTTTTTTAACATTTCTGGAGAAGATGAAGTGATTCTTTAACTTTTTTGAAAATCTAGAGATTTGAATACTAACTTTGCTCAATCTTTGCTTTAATTACATGTCTAAAACCATTTGTTTTGTTTCCTTATAATAAACAAAGACATTTTGTGGTTCAATTGTACTTAGCCGGAGAAGATGGAAGAGCAACTGAAGTCGGAGCAGTTGAAACGAGAAAGAAAGAAAAGGGCAAGGGAGGGTGGGTCTGGTGGAATAGAAATAGGGTGGTGGGACCCATATGTTTATTAACAATTATTTTATCTTTAATAAATAAATAAAGAATAAACTTTATATTAATTCAAAAATAAATAAACAATGGTAATTTAGTATTTTTTTTATTTCTATTAGGGACCAAATACGCAACAAAAATACATTGTAGGACCGTCCGAGTTAAAAAATAAAATTAGGGACTGGACGTACAAATTATCTCAAACCATGGACCATCCGTGCAATTTACTCTATCTATTTTGACCTGATTATAGCTTTTTTTGCTTTAATTGTTTTAGGATTGTATTTTGTGGCTCTCTAGGACCACTTTTATTGCTAATTTATTGGTTTATTTAAAGTATTAGCTGTATACATTTTATTGGTATAAGTTTTTTTAAGCGCAATACATGATGTGAGTGAGTGATTAGATCTAACATAACAAATAAAATGTAGGAAAGAGATATAAGGCCATGTGTGAATTTGTCATTTTATTCTTTTTGTCGAAAAAGTAAATAATAATTGAATAATCACTGTTTGTGGGGTACATGCAAGTCCATTGACTATAAATGTTAATTTTTTTATAGACAAAGTGAAAATGGTCCATATATTTGTCGAGATTAGTGGTTTTGATCGATAAAAAAAATTTGGTGGTATATTATTGGTTTAATTTTAGATATTTTGTAGGTTTTGGTTTTTATATAGTTAATATGTTTCTATGGATTTGGTCCATATTCAATCTGAAATGACTAATATGTATTTAAATAATTCTTTTTTAATTTATTTTATTTAATTTCTAATTATTTTACTTAAAAGAAAAAGAAAAAGAAATCTCTCTCTCTCAACATTCAATAAGGTGTAAATGTTATTTCCGTGAAACCCAAAGCCTTTACATAATCGAATTACGGTCCACAATCCTGAATAAAGAAGCATCCTGAAACTGGGTGTTACATGGCTGAGGATATTTTCATGGCTCGACTAGAAGGTTTTAAACATGCCAAATTCTCTAATAAGGTGTGAAATCTTGACAAATCCATCTACGGTCTGAAACATACATCTCGTAACTAGAAAATTTGTTTCCATGAAAAAGGTCAAAGAGTTTGGATTTTTCTAGAAGTGAAGATGAGTCTTGCGTGTATGTCAAAGCTAGTGGGGGTGTAGTGACCTTCCTAGTCTTATATGTGGATGACATACCCCTAATAGGAAACGACTTTTCAAATTTTCAAGAAATTAAGTCTTGGCTTGGGAAATGTATATTCTTGGAATAAGGATTTATAGAAACAATCAGAAACGTTTGCTACGACTTAGCCAGAGTACATACTTGGATATAATATTGAAACAGTTCAATATAGAGAATTCCAATAAATGGGACTTACCCATGCATCATACTGTTAAACTAAGCAAGGCTCAAATTCCCAATAGTGATAAGGAAATAGATACGAGGATTTGAGCCCCATATGCTTCTACTATAGGATCGATCATGTATGTTATAACATGTACTCGACCTGATGTGGCTTATGCTTTGAGCATGGTTAGCAGATATCAAGAAAATCCTGGTTTGGCTTATTTGACTACAATGAAAACATTCTTAAGTATTTTCGGGAAAAAAAATGATATTAGTTTTCGGTGGCAAAGATGAACTTAAGGTGAGTGGCTATAGTGACACCAATTTTCAAATAGACCGAGATAATAGTTATTCGCAATCTGGATGGATATTTCTATTAAATGGTGGAGCGGTGACTTGGAAAAGTTCCAAGCAACAAACGATGGTTAATTCTACTCGTGAATCAGGTTACATCGCGGCAAGCGAGGCAGCAAAGGAGGCCATGTGGTTGAATATATATCGTGTCGCGGTGACCGGTTGACCTCAGTCAATGGCCGCCATTTAAGCCACCACACCATGGCGATTTGCTTGCCACGTCACGACGCTCTTCCTCCAATAGCATACTACTTTGACCACTACGCCGTGGCAGCCATATATCGTTCCATGGGGGCAAAGTATATTTCCTTTCTTTCTTACAGCGGGGTCTCACCGTGTCGTGGTGATCAACCACCGCGTCACGGTAGCTACTTGACAGCAGTCCCTTGGCTAATTCCATTCCAACATTAGGACATTTTTCTTCAATCTTCAAACCTTCATAACTTCTTCGTTGCTAACCCGCTTTCAATGTTCTTTATACTCACACGAAGGTGGCTATATACTCTACAACTATTTTAATTCATATATCATTGACTTAATACAGGTCTTAATCTATTAAGTCACAAAGTTGGCCAAAAAAGCATAAAATTCTCATTTTACCATTTTGACCAAAAATGCATTTTCTCCTGCACTCTTTCACTTGAACTTGTTCCTCTAATCTCTTCTAAATGACTTAAACTCTTATTGGCCATTTTCATGAAGTCACAACTTCATATTCTCATCTTTTTCTCATAATTGACCATTTTGCCATTTTGATCAATATTTGACTAAAAGGCGACTTTTTCTAAATTTCAAGTTCTTACATATTGCTTTACACACAAAGCACAATCCAAGTTCTACAAAGTAAGAACAATTAACTGATGGACTAATAACTTAATTCGTTGACAATAAGGCAGCTTAATTAGAAAATAAAGTTCGAAGGACTTAATATGTAATTAATTATATGGTTGGATAATTATAATATATTAATTAATATTAATTTATTTTTCTCCTATTTTTCGAATTTCAAATAATTGATTGGGTGGCAAGTTAGGAAATAATATAAATAACCTTTATTTTTTGTTGTATTGTTTTTTCTTTTTCCCAAAAATCTATAGTCTGTTCGCCTTGAATTTTGGACGGGGACTTGAAAGCATATAGGCAAACATTTTGTATGGTTGGATTGAGTACATCAATACCAAACGCTTGGAGATCGCTGTTGGACAACAACCCTAGTTTGAGTTTGAAATTTTGATGTTCTTGGCTTATGACCGTAAAACTACCATCTGCAAGATGACGCATTGTTATTTTGATTTGCACACATAATAAGGGGACTTTATTTTTAGTTCTAGAAGATTATTATCCATTCGATAGAGGTAATTTTTCTTTCATTATCGTGATTTGCAAACATAATAGAGTAATTTTCTAGAAGATTATTATCCACTCGGAGGATTGGGAATTAGGAGTTTAAGAGCTTTCAACCTTGTTCTCTTATTGACATGGTGGTGGCGGTTTCGAGATAATACGAACTCGATTTGGAAAAGAGTAATTAAATGTATTTATGGTGATCAAGGAGGGTTGGGGTGTCGATTTCTAGCCGCAACAGGACCACCGTTTGGGGCAGAATCAATAAAATTAATATCGACATGGAGCATCTACATATAGATTTAATCAACCTCTTTTATAGGTATGGTGACACCGGAGTGAACTCGAATATTAGTAACCGGCGCTGGAGCCTAAATGGGGGAGGAGAGTTCACTGTCTCATCTTTAAGGAATGAAATTGACAATAAGTTATTGGAGAGCACTAACTTACCCACCATCTGGTCTATCCCACGAAGATCAATGTTTTCACTTGGTGAGTGCATCTTGGGAGATTATCCACCAGAGTCAACCTTGTTCGGAGGGGGGTTAACATTCCCATCATATGTTGTCCGCTTTGCGATGCTTTTGAGGAAAACGAGGTTCATATTTTTAACAATTGCTCAACTTCAAAAGAGATATGTGGTCACCTTCTCAATTGGTGGAAAGATCTTCCTGTTGTGAATGATTCCTTCGACGATCTTTTGGGGTTAAATTCTTCCTTTACTATGGCCTCCAGGCCCCTAGAAATCCTTGAAGTGACGTCAAGGGCATTCTTGTGGATCATCTGAACGTACAGGAACGATCTAGTTTTCAAAGGCAAGGTGAATAGACCAAATACTTTAGCTTATGAGGTAAAGGTTTTGGCGTTTTTATAGCTTAAGAGTATAGCCAAATGGGGTAGAGATTTGTTATAGGAGCCATGGGCGAACAACCCCCCGTATTGTACCTTGTAACTCCATCATTTTGCTGTTCAGTTTTATTAAAGTCTAGTTGTTAAAAAAAGATTTGGGGATTCATTATGATGAACGATTTTGTCGCAATTTCTTTATTTTTTTTCTAATTTTCACCATGATCCAACTTTGAATCACTTATTTAAGAATATTTCATTTTCATAGTTTATATAGAAAAATGTTTTTTTAATCCAAACTATGTAATCACATTCTTTTGTTGATTTGAAATATATACTATTTTACATGCAACTCATTAAAATGAGTAAAATGTGATGGATATAATTTGTGTTAGTTGTATAAAATATAAACCAATAAAATAAATAAATAAAATAAATAAAAACGAAACATTGTGACCTAAATTGGTCAGAGTGTTTGAGATTGCTTATTTGAAATGTTTATTTACTTATTTCTGTTTGATACCAGATAAGTTAATAAACACTTACTAAAAAAACTTAAGTTGTTTTAAATAAGCAATCACAAACACCCACCTTAAACATCGTTGCATAAACAAATAAAAAATTAAATATTTTTATATTTAATCAACGACACTCATTTCCAGTTTCCTGTTAGAGAGTGTAAATGTTGATTATAGACAAGATTGTGATTGCATATTTTGCCTAAAAAGCCATTGTTGTATAAACCGCAAAAAAAGGTAATTCATCATTATTTAAAAAATCATTTCAACATATGTTAAGCACTTGAGTTTCTTGGCATATAAGTTCATTTGAACCTTTAAATTGACCAAAATATTCCCAAAACAAAGGGAATGTCTATAGATAACCCCTCTTCTTCTTCTTCCTACGATTCTACGTTATCTATGCACTTGTGTTCATTACTCTTAATTCTCTTCATGTTCATCTCATTCTCATGCTACTCCAATTACGACTCTATTCTCATTGTGTTTCAGGGTTTCATTGATCAAATGAAGTTCCTCTTCATAGCATTGATCTTTCTCCTTATTCCTTTCCTCTTCTTCTTCTTCAATGGTCAAAGAACCCCAACCATGGTGGATAAGGAGGAGTTGGTTGCTGCAGGATATGATGGGAGTGTTTGGGGAGTTCTTTTGGTTTTAATCATTCTCTTGTTTTTCGCTTTCTTGCCACTCTGATATGAACCGGAAATGGTTGATTTTGTGTTATTATTAGGCGGCATAATGGCGGATGGTGGTGATCACGGTGACGCGTTTTGTTAATATATGCAGCTTCCGGTGGATTTGTTGGTTGCCTGGATTACGTCAGCAAGCAATGTGGAGTTATTATATTTTTTTATTATTTTTTTTTTAATTTTCCCTCCTAAACACTAGTGATTGTTTCAAAATAAAAGCATATGGTCAAGAGTCAAGTTATGACTTTTTAAGTTCTTTTTTGTTGTCGACGTGTGTGAATTTATTTGTACAATGGATTGATGGAATATAAATATACTTTTGTTTATATTTTGATGAGAAATAAATAAAAAGAATCGAATTTCTTGAAATTTTATAATTAATTGTCGACTCTATATGCAACTTTATTTTTTTTTATTAATCTTGTGATAAAAACAAATTAAGAAAACTTATGAAACAATATCAATCTGATGTATTTAGCAATAAAATAAATAAGTAAATTAAAATAAATGCATCGTTAGAAAATGCTCTTTTTCTAAAAAAAAAATCGATAAACCTAAACCAATGTCGATACTTATACTAAATGTTTATTTATTATCATTTGCATGTTCTTTTATCATAGAACACATATATTGACATATTGTGTGATTTTTGACCGTTGACCAAAATACTAAATACCATTTCTATTCTATTTAAGAAAATAAAAATCACCTTTACACAACTATTTACAAAAGTTAAGTAGAATACACCCTAGTTGGGCTTTAAAACAGATTTTACAAGCCCAATCACAAGCTTGACTATATTTGGATTATGTAAACAAAAATTTGTGAAGTTTGAAAATACTATAATCATTATCATTATAAAACTTTGTAGCTGATTTTATTACATTAAAAACTATTTGTCTAACGTAATCTTTTGTTTTTCTAGACGGTATGTTAGTATATGTCTAGGATTGAACCAAATATCTTCTTGTTAGAAACATATTATTAGACACATTGTTAATCAAGTGGGCTAACCCTAACTTGTGACATAATCTCTTTTGTTTACCTCACTTTTCTGAAAAATCAAACACAAAAACATGTTTCTTGATTAATGAACATGGATACTTTGTGAGAATGCAAACATGTGTACAAATGTTGTATGTCGTTCTAATGGTATAATGTGGAATTTATCATTTGGCTATTTGATTACTTACATTGTGAAGGGAAATTTCGAGACAAGGTTGTGTTGTAGATCAAAACGAAACTATTTTGATAGTGATCACTAGGCATGAGCAAACGGACCGAACCGACCGGAACCGGCCCGACCCGGGAACCGGCTTCGGCCAAAATCAAGAACCGAACCGGCCTGGCGGTTCTGGTTCTACCGGTTCCGGTTCCGGGTCCGGTTTTTGCCAAGTTTTTGATTTTGAAACCGGTCTGATTTGACATGCTTCCTTGTGAGGCTTGTAACTCATTCAATTTTTAACCAAATCAAGCATTTTTATAGTCTAAACTTAACTACAAAACCTAAACTACGGGTAGGAAAAAGGTCCAGGTCAAAAAAATTTAAATTGAGTGAGTTATGCACATTTGAACAACAAAGTCAGATTACGTTTAATTGTTGTAACATAAAAAAAATCTGATTTGACACTCTTCCTTGCGGGGCTTGTAACTCATTCAATTTTTAACCAAATCAAGCGTTTTGATAGTCTAAACTTAACTACAAATCCTAATCTACATGTAGGAAAAAGATTCAGGTCAAAACAAGTTAAATTGAGTGAGTTATGCACATTTGAACAACAAAGTCAAATTACATTTAATCGCTGAAACATAAAAAAAAATTCTGATTTGACACCCTTCTTTGCGGGGCTTGTAACTTATTCAATTTTTAACCAAATCAAACGTTTTTATAGTCTAAACTTAACTACAAATCATAATCTACATGTAGGAAAAATATTCAGGTCAAAATATGTTAAATTGAGTGAGTTATGCACATTTGAACAATAAAGTCTAATTACATTTAATTGCCGAAACATAAAAAAAAATCTGATTTGACAGTCTTCCTTGTGGGGCTTGTAACGCATTCAATTTTTAACCAAATCAAGCGTTTTTATAGTCTAAACTTAACTACAAATCATAATATACATGTAGGAAAAAGATTCAGGTCAAAATAAGTTAAATTGAGTGAGTTATGCAGCTTTCAAAATTTGAGTGAGTTATTCGGTCCGGTTCCCGGTTTTGGGCCGGTTCTTACTGGGTCCCGGTTCCAAAAATTAACGAAATTATAGTATCGGTCCCGGCCCGACCGGTTCCATCGGGTTCCGGTTCCGGTTCCGGGACCGGTTCCTGCCGGTTCCCCGGTCCATATGCTCATCCCTAGTGATCACATCATGCATTAACCCGTTTTGAAAACTATAAGTATCTTAGCTTATGTATGGTTTTACAAATATGTTTACAATGAAAAACTGTAACTGTCATTAATTTGTTGGAGATTGATTTATCTAACAAAAGAAGTATATCTTTTATATATTACTCACGCAATCCTTGAAATGGATAAGGAAGACAAGAGATTCAGTTTTCAAAAGTTATTTCTGTTACATAGAAGTTATAACGATTTTTTGGGATGAAAGTGAGTCCAAACCCGGACCGGATGGACCCGGACCCGGAAAACCCGGAACCGGTTAACGGGATTTTGTAGAACCGAAAACTGGATCGGTATATAGGAGCCGGTTCCGGTTCGGTTCCGGGTACGGAACCGGGTAAAGTGGGTCTAGAACCGGAAAACCCGGAAACATCAAAGTGGGTATGTTGAAACCGGATAAAGTGGGTTTAGAACCGGAAAACCCGAAAACCCCTGAATTTTTTGGTAATTACTTACTACTTAGTAGTTGAATTTTAAAAATTTTCATATTGATATCCCAACTTCGAAGGACTGTAAGTCATTGAATATGAAACCAAAATTGACAAAATTATAGTCTAAAATCATGTACAAACTCTAAACTACACACTGCAAAAACCACATATCAATCCGAATTTAAATGAATGAGATATGCATGTGTTAACATTTTCACAGAATTCAAAATACAAAAACAAATAGCTGAAAAGCTGAAAATTTTCAGCTTTGATATCCCGACTTTGGGGGGCTGTAAGTCATTGAATATTAAACCAAAAATAACAAAATTATAGTCTAAAATCATGTACAAAATCTAAACTACAAGTTGGAAAAAACCGCATGTCAATCCGTGTTCGAAATAGTTTCAAGGAGGATTGCATGGCTCAAGGAAGTCAGGAAGTTCTGGTGGATTCTTATCAAGTTCCTCAAGCTCAACACTTGAAAGAAAAGTTGAAGAGGTCACTTTGGGGGAAATTGTTGGAACATTAAAGTGACCCTCTTAAACTAAAAAGAAATATGAAGTTGCTTCAGCAACCGCAGTCATTCTCTCTCCGTAGTTAAGATCAGCAACCGCAGTCATTCTCTCTCCGCAGTTAAGATCAGCAACCGCAGTCATTGTCATCAGTTTCTTAGATTCAGTCTTATATCTGTCTCTTGTTTAAGTACTTTCTTTTATCCAAAGTTCCCTGCGTGACAACTCTTTCAGATTAGACTGTATATAATCTTCGAGACTCTATAAATAGAGTTCTCCACTTCTCAATGAAAACACCTCTCTTACTTATCTTGATTCTTATCACACGTCTTTCTCTCTACTATCTTATCACCCAAATATAATCATAACTCATTGTAATCTCTCTTAAAAAGCAAGTCTTTACTAGACTTAATCACTAAGTTTGATCTCACTTACTAACTTGGTCTGATTGCATTCCTTGTTAAGAATCAACTTAAGTGTATACTTGATATAATACTTGCTGTCTTTTATATTTCCTTATCTTTACGCAACTAATCATCTAACTATCTAACTCTAACTTATATTATTGTTGAGCTTTATGATCCTTTGAGATTAACTTTAATTTCCGCAATATAAACTTGTTCTAACGTTTGTTCAAGTGTGTTTCTCAAGTTTTTCTCTCAACAATTGGTATCAGAGCCATAGTGGTTGCTTTTTGAAGCAAAACTCTGATTTTCAAAAGGCCTTCTATACCACTGGAGCTCATTTCTTAAAAAAACAAAATCTTTTCAAAAAAAAACAAGGAAATATGGCACAAGCATTATCTCTCAATGTTTCCAATAGTGTTGGTGGTTCTAATAGAGCCCCAATATTGGTGGCAAATGAATATCATCACTGGTCTCAGAGAATGGAAAGATATTTAAGGAGACTTCGTAGAGATGTATGGCGATCTATAGAAGAAGGGCCACATGTCCCTGTTCTTACACCAGTTCAAACCGACGGCGCCACAGCCAGACTAGGAGGATGTCAACCAATCATGAATCGTCCCACCAAAGATGATCTCGATAAAATGGAAAATGATGCTGTTGCTTTTTATGAAATCTCTTGTGGAGTTGCTCCTGACAACTTCGACATTATCATAAACTGCAAATTAGCAAAAGAGATCTGGGAGGTTCTCAAAAACTTGTATGATGGCTCAGAACAAGCTCAAGATAAAAAGCTCACAACTGCACTCAATGAGTTCAACAATTTCAAAGCTCATACTGGCGAAAGTTTGGAAGACTCCTTCAAAAGGTTCAACCTGATAGTCACTAAGTTATCTAATGTTGGCACCATCCGAAGTAACCATGAAACAAATCTACAGTTTCTCAATGGTTTGGGAAGAAACTGGACTACTGCTAAGATGATAGTCCAATGAGATAGAAAGATTCATTCTTTATCTCTCTACAAGCTCTACGGGGAACTGCAAGCATAAGAATCCACAGTACTCAAAGATTGTGCTGACTTCGGAGGACCACTTGCTCTTATAGCACAAGCTCCACATACTCAATCCTACTCTCCCTCGTATGACAATCCTCCATACGAAGCTGACTCAGAGTATGATGATGAAGAAGAGTTTCAAAATGCTATTTTGCTAGGCCCTGTAGGCTTTATCGAAAGCGTTTTATCCTAAATACCAGTGGCTCCTGTAGGCTTTTTTGCTAGGCCCACTAGGTGTAAAATACAAGGAATTGTAAGATGCGCCTTTAGCATGACAACTTCTAGATTATTTGTTAGTAAACGCCAACTTTTTTAGATTTCTTCTTCCACTGTTACTTACCTAAATCAACACACAAATATGTGAGCTAAAATGTAGAAATTTCAACTCCAAAATACGAAACCCAAATAACATATTCGAAACACATATATATAAAATGGTACACCTCGAGAGCATACAACTAACCATGATGCACTACGACAACCATATAGACATATAGGGTATTATTTTAGAGTAGAAATGTTGACAAGATGCATCCTGCACTCCAACATCTAAAGAAAATATCTAAAAACAATGTCTGAAATGATACACTTCGGTGGTAATTGCTATACATGGACCTTTTGTTAAACTCGATACAATATAACAAACATATAAACGAAAATGATAGGTATTTAATAGTAAAACTTTGAAACAAAACATTTTGGACTACGAAATCCGAAGAGGATTTCCGACATGCGGAGATGACATTACCAAAACATACTAAATACGGAATACTTTATGCTATACAAACATAAAACGTTTTAATTTTGTTGAAAAACGAGCGATAATAAACACTTTTAAGACAATATTGAAAAAGATTTTTTAAAGAGTAATATACAAATAAAAAAAACCCCATATTATATAGCGTCTGAAATCTAAAATGTCATAAATAATTTCTATAAATAGCAAAAGAATAGCTCTTATACATATAATATTCAAATAGTCATTTTTTTATTATTATTCCCGTTATCCAACTAAACAACAATGTGTTTTGACTTTTGACGAGTCAAATGACACCTTTGTTTCAGCCAAATAATATGCAATCAATCAACTACTTGGCCTGATTCAAATCTTAATGAAACAAAAACAATCTTAATTAATATAATATATCTAACCAAATCAGATACATTTGCATGTCATTTGAACTGATTTAGTTCATTTTGTGAAAAACTGAGATATAATTCCGAAAAGAATCATTAAAAATCAAATAATTTCGAAAAAAATCATTAAAAATCAAAAAAGAAAGAAGAATAAGATTTTATCTAATATATGTGCCATTAGGTGTTTTAGTACATGATTTTATGAAGAAAAAGCACAAATGACAACAAATTATTTTCTCTTCACTAGTTCTCGTTATGAACATAACGGGTTGACATGTGGACATCCTCTTATACATTTGTTGTATTTAATATTTATTATGTGCATGTTTGACATGTAATTTTAGGATTTGTAGCTTTAAGTTTTAAGAAAAAAATCATTCAGCACTAGAAACTTCTATTTTTTAGGTTAAAACAGAAAACTCAAATTTAAAAACTACTTCAAGTAACATTTAAGAAAAAAAAATATAAAATTTCAAATTTGCTAGGCCCACTAGGTGTATAAGAGTATGATGATGAAGAAGAGTTTCAAAATGCTATTGCTCTTGTTATCCAACAATTCAACCGACTACCACCTCCTTCTTTTCGTAAGAATCAGCAGTTCAACAAACCTCCATTCAACCGCAACTTCAACCCTCAGAATAACCACTCTCGTCTCCCAAAAGTTCTCACCCACCACCGCAACCTCAGACTACTCAACCCAAAGAGGCACTGAAGCCCATCAATCCAACTGAATCTGGTACCTCTTCAGAAGATAAAAGTGATGTTATAATTTGTCATAAGTGCAACAAGGAGAATCATTTTGCAAAAGATTGCAAGGCTAACATAGTGAAAGATAGAGCATTCTACGTTAGAATGGCTCAAGAATTAGAGGAAAAGGAAAAGGCAAGGGCATACGTAGCCCATGTAAAAATAGACCATCAAGTTTGGTCATCCGGAGATGAAGACGAAGACATCAGCAACATCAAAGGAAAAGGCAAGATCTGCATGCTGGCAACTGCGGATGACAATGGGTCTACAAAGCTGGAAAAGAACTATTGCTACATGGCAAAGGATGGAACTCTAATCATCGTCAAACAGGCTTTGTGCAAGGAGGAACAAGAAGAAGAATGGTTAATCGACAGTGCCTTCTCCTTGCACATGACCAGAAGGTTAGAATACCTTCGGGATTTCAGGCCAATTTGCAACGGTGGAAACATCACATTCGGCAACAATGCGAAGGGGATAATCCGAGGTTATGGTGTTCTTACTACGAGAAACTTCTCTATTCAGAAGGTTGCTTATGTAGAAAGCCTTAAACACAATCTCAACAGTGTAGGCCAACTATGTAAAGCAGGACACAGGGTTGAATTTGACAATGAATACTGCTATATTATGACCAGCGATAAAAGCACTTGTTTGATCAAATCCAAGTCCGAAGGAACCATGTATCCTCTGGACGTCTCTCTGATCATTGGGAAACTGTAACTATGCTTTCTATCCAAAGCAGTATCTGAAGTCAGCTGGCTATGACACCGCAAGCTAGCTCATCTTAACTTCAGATACATCAACAATCTGGTCACCGGAGAACTCGTCCGAGGTCTTCTAATTCTCAAGTTCAGCAATGATACACTCTGTCCTGCATGTGAATGTGGCAAGCAATCCAAAGCAAGTCACCCAATAGTAATTGATTCCTCAATTTCTGAACCACTGGAACTCCTGCACATTGATCTCTGCGGTCCATCTACCGTAGCCAGTCTTCATCACAAGAAATACATACTGGTTATAGTTGATGACTTCACTCGTTTCACCTGGGTCTTTTTCTTAAGACTCAAATCCGAAACTCCGCAGATACTGATCAATTTTATCAAAGAAATTGAACTTCAGATCAAGTTACCAGTACGTCGCATCCGAAGTGATAATGGAACCGAGTTTACCAACCATCTCTTAAACAGTTTCTTGGTTTCAAAGGGTATCACTCATAATTTCTCATCTCCCTACACACCGCAACAAAATGGAGTAGTTGAGCGAAGAAACTGAACTCTGGTAGAAGCAGCCAGATCTATGCTTAACTTCACACATCTTCCTCTCTACTTCTGGGCCGAAGCAGTGGCCACAGCTTGCTTTGTTCAAAACTGAAGCATCATCTGCAAGCGTGACGGTAAAACTCCTTATGAGGTCCTTAACAACCGCAAACCAAATGTCCGATTCTTCCATATCTTTGGGTGTAGATGTTTTGTGATCAACAACAGAGATCATCTTAACAAGTTCGCACCGAAGTCTGATGAAGGCATCTTTTTGGCTACTCAACAAACAAAGTTGCTTATAGGATTCTCATTAGACGCACAAGGCTAATAGTTGAAAGCTTTGATGTCAAGTTCGATGACTATTACGTCCGCAACACCGCTCCATCAACCGAAACCAAAGCAATCCTAGAAAGTGATATTCCTGCCTCTTCAGGTCCATTAAACATAGTTGAAGTAAACTATGGCGATCTCTTCGACCCGGTAGAAACAACCAAGTTATCCAAAGTCCTTGTGTCCCCGGAAGCTCAACAGCAGCATGCTGACGTATCTGGTCCATCTCTATCCGATGTGGTATCACTAAATACTTCCACCTCGCCGGTTGAGGGGGAAAGTTCCACTCCGGATCAAGTGACAACCATCGAGGTTCCAGTACTTTATGATGCAGTTCCAGTTCCTATCCGCAGAGAATCCTTACTATCGAATGTCTCTTCTGACTCAGATGATGAAGACATAGAGAACATCGACACAAGAACAGACTCGAGAATTATCACACTTCCAACATTCCAGGGGGAACCTTCTCAGGTTCAAGGGGAACTCCAGTCCGCAATCCAGGGGGAACCTTCACCATCTGCCCAAGAAAACTCCAATCCCACCTTTCCAATTCAAGACGATTCAGCGGGCTGCTCACATGTCCAGGGGGAACTGCCGTCCCCAACCGCAGAATCTTTAGATATTGTAGATATTCCTTCCACCGCAGCCGCTGACCACCTTTAACCTCATCTACACATATGGACGAAGGACCACCCACCAGGTCAAATCATCGGAAACCCATCAGTAGGCATCCAAACTCGATCTTCACAAGACCTATCTGATCACTGTCACTATGCAACATTCATGTCTTCGGTCGAACCCAGGACCATCAAATAAGCATTAATGGAGCCTGATTGGATAGTTGTAATGCAATAAGAACTGGAAGAGTTTAAAAGAAACAAAGTGTGGCAACTAGTTCCGAAGCCAAAAGGTCACACTATTGTTGGTACCAGATGGGTGTATAAGAACAAACTGGATAAATCTGGTGCGGTAGTTCGAAACAAAGCAAGACTAGTCGCAAAGGGGTATAGTCAACTTGAAGGTGTTGATTATGATGAAACATACGCTCCAGTAGCCAGAATGGAAGCCATACGCATCTTCTTAGCGTATGCTGCTCACAAGAATATCAAGGTACATCAAATAGATGTAAAAAGTGCCTTCCTGAATGGTGAATTGAAAGAGGAGGTTTATCTTCAGCAACCTCCGGGCTTCGAATGTCTTGAATTCCTAGATTACTGCTACAAGCTTGAAAAAGCAGTCTACGGTCTAAAACAAGCACCTAGAGCATGGTACGAGACTCTCTCTGAATTTCTTGTCTCGTCCGGATACAAAAGAGGAGTGATTGATCCCACCTTATTTAGAAAGGCAAATGGTAATCACCTTATGCTTGTACAAATATATGTGGATGATATCATCTTCGGATCGACTGATCAGGGGATGGTGGATGAATTTGCTAAGCTCATGACCAACAAGTTCCAAATGAGCATGAATAGAGAGATTAATTTCTTTCTAGGACTTCAAGTGAAACAAGTCCCTCAAGGGATATTCATCCATCAGGAGAAATATACCTCTGAACTACTGAAGAAATACTCAATGGACAACTGTTCTTCAGCCAAGGTCCCCATGGCCTTCGGATATAAGATATCTGCTGATCCTTCCGACAAATCAGTGGATCACAAGACTTATAGAGGAATAATTGGATCATTGATGTACCTCACTGCAAGTCGACCAGACATTGTTTTTGCAACAGGAGTATGCGCAAGATACCAAGCCGATCCGAAAGTATCTAACATGACCGCAGCCAAGCAGATTATTAGATACTTAAAAGGCAGCAAATCTCTAGGTCTCTGGTACCCCGCAGGGAACGACTTTAGCCTACAAGCATTCACTGATGCGGATCATGCTGGATGTAGATTGGACAGAAAAAGCACTTCCGGTGGATGTCAATTTCTCGGTGGAAGACTCGTTAGCTGGTCTTCAAGGAAACAAAGCTGTGTCTCACTGTCTACCGCAGAAGCTGAATATGTGGCAGCAGCCAGTTATTGCTCACAAGTCTTGTGGATGAAAACACAGCTTATGGACTACGGATACAGGATGGTGCGGATACCGATTTACTGTGACTCAGAGAGTGCCATAGCGATTTCTCATAATCCTATTCATCACTCCAAAACAAAGCATATTGAGCTACATTATCACTTCATTAAAGATCACATCCTGAAAGGTAACATTGAACTAATTTTTGTCCATACTCATGAAGAGATTGCTGATGTATTCACAAAGGCACTTGACTCTACAAAACTCAACAATTTCTTACAAATGTTAGGAATGATGAATTCGGATCCGCAATTCTTCTTGAATTGATAGGTACCGCAGACCACTCTTGGTCACCATTGCGGTCCTAACTAAATATATCTATCTTATATAGTTATGGTGTATCTTGTATAATGCAGTACATCTTTTGTACCGTAATATACAGTATATACCGCAACCATATATCATACTTATATTTCAAGGGTCCTTATTGATTGTTATTTCTGATTGTGTTCAAGTGTTCTTCTCAGTTTCTCCCACTGCAGTTATCTAACCACTCATCCGCAATGAAGTCTTCATCCAATCCGCAATGAAGTCCCAATTCGTAAAGAAGTCTCAATCCGCAATGAAGTTTCAAACCGCAATCTCAGTGATTGAACTTTCAACTGCTTCATAAACTCGTGAAACATTGTGTGCTATTTAATGACCCTTCATTAAATAAGAAAAACATTCTCAAAAATATTCGTTTTGTCGCATATGATCGTTTCAGTTTCTCTTTTCAAATAAACCTTTTGTCAGACCTATTTTAGGTATGATGCCAAAATAAATCGGTTTCCAATAAAAGAAATCCTTTTAGATAATATTTTCCTTAAACTGTCTTTTCCACTTACTCCAAAACGTCAAATCCGTTTCAAATTCCACCTTTATTCAACGGATTTTTCACCCCTCGCCACACGTTCAGCAGACATGGGGTGTTGAGCCTGACACTTCATTAAATGCTCCCTTTTTGTTAAAAAAAATTGAACAAAAAAATAACCTTTCGAATTAGTGGCTGATAATATTTTTTTTAACTTTTTACCCTTAATCCTTTTTAGGGTAAAAACAATTAACTTTTGGAATCTGCCACTATAAAAACCTTTTTCTTCTCCAAGAAAGCTTTACGCTCTCTAATTCCTCAAGGCGAACAACTTCATCTTCTTCCCCCTTGCAACGCAAGCTTTTTCTGCAAGTTCTTCAATCCTTTTCAAAAATGGTGAAATCAGGAATCTCCAAGAAACAATCAAAAGGCTCAGCCTCTGTTCAACCCACTGGTTCCGATTCTGCTACTCGGAACCAATCGCCTACCATTGCATCTAGAAATTTTAGGGCAATCTTCGATGATCACTCTTCATAAAATGACTCGATTCGCCTCATTATCAAGTTCATCTTTAATCATCCTCTGTCTGGACCTTTCGACGCTTTCACTGATGTGGTTCCCATCTCCACATTGTTCAAGTGTACCTTTTCTTCACATCGTCCCCTCAACAATCTGCAAGAAGTTAATCTGAACTTAGTCGATGATTCTTTGGTCATCCTGACCAAAGACAAGTTTCTTGCTTCAATCAACTTACTGGTTCATCCCTCGACAAAGTTCTTCTCACCCAGCGTCACAGACATCACCTCCACCCTGTATCAAATGGGATGCCAGAAGCAGATCAAGGGCATTGGAGAGTTCAAGAAGAATCAACTGCCTGCGGTATGGAAATTTGTGTGCCACTTTATGATCCACAGTTTGTCTGGACGAACCGGAGGCACAGATAACATGGGCCTCAAACTTCTTGAGCTCATATAGAGAATCTTCACTGGACACGATGTTAACTACGGTCAAATTCTTTGGGATGATTTCCTTCAGTATATTCCCAAGGAAAGTCCAAGAGAAAACCCTATGGAGCTCACCTTTGCAAGATTTTGGGCTCTCTGCATTTCAGACCTACATTCAGACGCCAAGATCAGTATGGGCAACGACCTCAACTTCTTCATCACTCGTGATCTCAAAAGGTACACTCCTTCTAATGATCAGTCTATTTTTGGACCAATCAGACGTTTACCCATCCATATTCTAACTACGGTGGGACTTGAGACCCAAATTGCCACGGACCACATCGAGGCTACGGAAGGTATTGACCCATACCTTTCTACCCCGCCTCTCCCCAGTCAAAACATATTAGCCTCAACCGCACCCAATCAACCAGAGCGATCCGCAGTCCCATCTTCTACTACTCTATCCAATGCTTCAAGGCTCAAACAGCTAGTCTCTCCCAAGAAAGGCCCCCGCAGCAAAGGAAGAACACTTTCAACGGGTAAAACCCGCAGGAAATACAAAGCGTCCAAGAAAGCCAAAGCTCCCAAGGAAGCAGAACCCTCAAAGAAACGAAAAATCCAACAAGTATCATCAGAAAGTAACTCTCAATCCAACCAATCTTTCGACGATTCTGATCCCGACTCTGCTCTCATTACCATTCTCAAGAAAAGGAAAACCAAATCCACTAGCCAAATGTGTGACCGGACCGATACCGAAGTCTTTCAAAAGACTCTGGTAGTCCTGAGGGTCCCCGCAGACCCATTCGCTACTACCCTCTCCAGCCACTCTAACACAGAAAGTGTGCTAGTTTCATCTCAACGTGGAGACTCACCCCCAACTAGATCCCAAGAGGATCTAATTGGTTCCTCTCGCCCTAAGGTCTCCAGGGCTTCCATACTTTATTTCTTTCAAGAATCAGAGTTGCGCTCCATCTTAGACTCTGTAATCCAAACACTTAATACACCTACCCAACCGCAGGGAGATTCTTCAGCTCTTGCCAGAACGGAGTCGAGGTCACACTTGACCACGGGTCAAGGAGATCAAGGACACTCCGAAAATCCTACTCTGCTTACATCTTTTTCAGGTGGTTTAGGCACAATGAGCACAAATGTGCAAGGATATGTGAACCCGAGGGACACCTCGGTGCGTTTTCAAGGATTTAACGGTGATGAATCAAATGATTCTTGGAGGCATTACAATCCAGTCTCAGAATCCGACATTCAAAAGTATGCCGCTTTCCGTAGGGCATTTCAAGCAAGAAAGGATCAACAAACCAAGCAAATTCAACAGAAGCAGCAGGAGATTGAAACCGTAGCCAAATATTGGGCCAACGCCATCAGCAATGCCAATACGGTTGCCACAATCCTTACAGTCCAGGACTGGATGGAAAGAAACAGCTGAGACAATCCGCAAAGCTCAGGTCAATCCAGTTGGTGCAGGTGCATCCAAGCCCCCTCCAACCACTGCTGATAACAACTCTCAAGAGGATGGAACTGCCATCGAAGTCAGTTCAGCTCCAACTTTTGGCTTCGATGACGTCGATTTAAGTGAATTCAATCAACCGGACCCACCTGATGATGTCATGATGATTTTTGATGAAGAGGAAGAGTCAAGCGGATCTCAACATTCCACTTCTAAGCCCAAGAGCAAAAAGAAGAAAAAGAAGCAAGCTGTCTCGAGAAAAGAATTTATGTCTCTACAAAATAAAGTAGATCAGATTCTCGCTGCTGTCAAATCCTCCCAACCACAATCTGAGGACTTGCCTGGTCCGCAGTCTCTCACCGACCGCATCGAAAGACTGGAAACCAGAGAGCGTCCTTCTGCAGAACGCATCTCCCTTAAAGTGGAAATAGGGATCCGAGCCCTAAACAATACCCGCAAAGCCGATCATCAACATTTCATCTCCACTGCTGAAAACTCATTTCTGAAGTATCCTCCATCAAATCGGATCTTCAGACCATCATCAAGGATCAGTCTGCACAGTCTCAGAAAGTTGTTGAAGAAACGCACAATGCGTATGAATCCACAATCTCTGTTCTACAGTCAACAATCAACAATCTCCGCAGGTCACTATCCTCAAACTTTCACGGTCCTGAAATCCTGCAACTCACCAAGGAGATTCACCGGTTGCTCTTCAACCCCACAATTCCAAACAACAAACAACTTGCTGATGCTCTAAAAGCTCAGTTTGACCAAGTATGTGGTAAAATTGATGGACTTAAGCAATGGCTTGAGGAAGTACCAGTGGCTCCTCCCTCATGAGGGGGAAGTGAAGACCAAAGCTCGGATCAAATCTCTCATCAGCATTCCTCTCCCGTCATCAATGAAAAAGTTCCTACTCCTTAACCTTCTCCGCAACCTTCTCCTCACAAGAGTCCAAGTAATCAATCTCCACCGCAACAACCACCAATTCAAACTCCACCGCAATCCCCACCACATTCACCAACTCAAAAACTTCATTCTTCTCCTGAAAGACCCGAAACTCCCCCTCATTTCAAGAACTTAGCTTCCCACATGTCATCAGATCACTCAAACGACTCCCCCGCAACCAAGCAAAAGAAAGTTGACTGGAGATCGGCTAAATTGGCTGAGATGATCTAGAGGGAAAATGGAGTTGATATTACAATGGATGAATCCCTCATCAACTCATGGGTCAATCCGTACAGAAGATTATAGGATGACGATTACAAGCCCTACCTCAAATATGCAGAACCCCCTACTGACGGTTATTGGGACATTCCTATCTCTCTCAACGCAAAATACTTCACTGTGTTTGAACCCTTTGACCGCAGTATCCCCGATGATAAGAGGTTACCCTTAGAATTTGAAAGTCTCAACAACTTTCATGCCAAACATGGGTCTTCTATAGAGAAAATCTGGTCAAATGACAGACCCTCCGCAGTCAAGAATTACAAGCCTCGAAAGTTCATGAAGGCAGAATTCATTCAGTACACTCTTGCCAGAAGAAGCTCAGACTATGTCCGAACCTAAGCTGACTTCCTTGCATGAACCCGGAAGAAATCTTCCTGATTGCAAAGGTATTTCAGAATAAGTCTGAAAAGCACCCAAGGATGAAGATCGCTTATGAAAGGGCCTGTACCTTTCTCAAAGAGACTGTGTGTGACTTCGCAAGGATTGATGCTGATATCCACCCTGCCCTTGCTCAGAAATTCAACCTTCCTCCTCTTGAACCAGCTCCGGTCCTGACTGAAGGCTTTCAAGAAAGATCCCTTGGAGCAACCAACTTCCCAGATCTTGGAGTCATCTTCAAACGATTAAATGATGAAACTAAATACTTCATGCCGATGACTGCCATGAATCGTATGACCCGGAAGCAGTTGGAGGTTATTCAGGCCGCAGTCAATAAATCCAAACATACGACTGCTGAAGTGAAGTTTGAGATATCAAGGAGGATTGCATGGCTCAAGGAAGTCAGGAAGTTCTGGTGGATTCTTATCAAGTTCCTCAAGCTCAACACTTGAAAGAAAAGTTGAAGATGTCACTTTGGGGGAAATTGTTGGAACATTAAAGTGACCCTCTTAAACTAAAAAGAAATCTGAAGTTGCTTCAGCAACCGCAATCATTCTCTCTCTGCAGTTAAGATCAGCAACCGCAGTCATTCTCTCTCCACAGTTAAGATCAGGAACCGCAGTCATCGTCATCAGTTTCTTAGATTCAGTCTTATATATGTCTCTTGTTTAAGTACTTTCTTTTATCCAAAGTGCCATGCGTGGCAACTCTTTCAGATTAGACTGTATGTAATCTTCGAGACTCTATAAATAGAGTTCTCCACTTCTCAATGAAAACACCTCTCTTACTTATCTTGAATCTTATCACTCGTCTTTCTCTCTACTATCTTATCACCACAAATATAATCATAACTCATTGTAATATCTCTTAAAGAGCAAGTCTTTTCTAGACTTAATCACTAAGTTTGATCTCACTCACTAACTTGGTCTGATTGCATTCCTTGTTAAGAATCAACTTAAGTGTATACTTTATATAATACTTTTTTTTCTTTTATATTTCCTTATATTTCCGCAACTAATGTGACATCCCCAAATTCACGGCCAGAAAAGACCGCTTTAATTTATGCTTTTAAAATAATTTCAGAGTAATCATTTGATTAAAAGTGTTGCGGAATTTGTTCCCAGAAAAACATGATAAATATGTTATCAAATCATTTCCGAAGAAATGTATTTTATTCATTTAAACCATTGGGATGTCATCGTCAATACAAAAACATAAGCATAAACAAAACTTACATTCATTTACACTAGTGATCTACTTCTCTTTTAATCTCTCAGTGTAAAGCAACTTCGTATCGATACCTATGATACAAATAAACTGAGTGGGTCAGGCTTGGGAGCCTGGTGAGCATATAGGGTTTTCAACCCACAATAAATAAATTTATTATGCTTAAACATCAAACAATCAACCCAATTACCCAATCCCCATTATCTTATTTATTTCTTAAGGATTTACCCTAAGAATCAACTATCACTCATTCCTAAGGATTCATCCTAAGGAATAGGCACGAAGTCCATCGCTGCCCAAGGTTTATACTACAAGCACTAACAAACATCGATCCCCACATACTGATCCTATACAGTGATCTTACTAGATCTAGCCTAAAGGATCGATATGAACAACCAACTAACGAAACTGCTTCGGAAATTCCCTAGCAGCAAACGAGGATCGAAGAAGACATCAAATGAATGGAATAAGTTTAACCACGAACCTTCGTTCGTAAAAGAAAGAACCACAAGACAATTAAGTCAGGGGTAGTTATCAATGCCTAGTCGTGGTCCGAATATCGTGAGGTAATTTACCCCCAGACTCACCCTATCCAGCATCGAACTTTGCCTAGGCTGTGGTCTGAATATCGTGAGGTATGTAACCCCCAAACTCACCCTATCCGACATCGAGAATGGAAACGTTGACTCATGCCTAGGCTGTGGTCTGAATATCATGAGGTAATTTACCCCCAGACTCACCCTATCCAGCATCAAACTTTGCCTAGGCTGTGGTCTGAATATCGTGAGGTATGTAACCCCCAGACTCACCCTATCCGGCATCGAGAATGGAAACGCTGACTCATGCCTAGGTTGTGGTCTGAATATCGTGAGGTATGTAACCCCCAGACTCACCCTATCCGGCATCAAGAATGGAAATGCTGACTCATGAAGCTCGTCCGATCACTTCATAAAAGAAACGAAGACTCTAAAGCTCTTCAAAATAAAAAGTATAGGGAAAATACTAATAAAGTACTCCCGTACGCTCCCGTACCCCGACACTTAATAGTGTCAAAAAGAAGAACTATCGAATGAACACATAGTTCAAAAACACCTAATGAACATATAGTTCGGGAACACCTTATGAACATATAGTTCAAACATACCTACCGATTACGAGTCTGCTAACGTTCCACTGGACTATCTAACGTAGTCTGTGGCCGTTGTCTATACTCTTCTAGATGACTAGATCATCTTAAACATTGATACCTCTCATCACTTTTTATTTCATCACACATCATCTAATTCATCTACCCATGTTTTACCCAACATATTTGTAGATAAAAATACATATACAGTTTAAAACTTGTATAAAACATTTATTCAACAGTCACCTTAAATAAACAATTAATATAATTACACATAGCACGTATTTTAAAGAAAATACTTCATATATATGTGTAAGGTGAAAGTGACTATACACTCACTTGATTTAATGAAAATTGGGCATCACTTCGTTTCCTAAAACGATCGTTTCTAATAAAACCGGGAGTTTTATTGAGAAACCGGGCTCTGCAAGGGTCGGGGTTCGAAACCGAAAAGATAATTTTATCGGGCTTCTCGGGCACTCCGGGACGTGTTCCGGGCCTTGGAATTAATCCCGGAGCTTTGGGGGAAGTGGAAATAGTGAAAATATTGAAAAATGGGTGAAAAGGGACAATTTTCCAAAATTACCCGGGAAGGCTCACAAGCCTTCTATTTATAGGGCCGAGGTTCAGAGGCTGATGGCGGTGCGAGGCTCGGACAGGTGTTGTCTTCGGATTGGTCCAGCTTCGGATGACTCACCTGCTTCGGATGACTCACCGAGATCGGACACGGAGAAGGCACGAGGCAGCTTCTGATTGGCCGAGCCTTCGGTGCGAGGAGGGTGCGACACGCCTCGCCAGCTGGCCTCCGGTGACTCAGCAGTTCGGACACGTGTCATGTTTTGAGCGAGGGTGATGTGGCTTTTCCGGGTGAAGCTTATCTATGCGAAATTTCTCGAATTTTGTGCCAAAATCTTCTAAAATTCATAACTTTCGCATAGGAGCTCCGTTTTTGACGTTCTTTATATGCACGCGTAGGTAAAATTACGCTCTACAACTTTCGTTTAGACTTCGTCGGCTAATTTTGAATTTAATTTTTATATTATTATTTTTAACAGACCGGGACAGGAAATCCATTAAAAATTCATAACTTCTTCATCTGACGTCCGTTTTCGTCTGTCTTTTTACCGTTGTACTACTATTTACGAGACCTTCGATTCTCGTTTAGGTTGTGTCGGCTAAAAATCACTCGATCTAAAATTCGAGTTTTTAGCTGTCTACTGCTAAGCTGAAACTTAGAAAAATCATAACTTCCTCATACGAAGTCAGATTTGGGCATTCTTTTTATACATACTCTCAGTTTAATGAACACTACGACTTTTGTTTAGATCACTAAGGCTAAAAAGTAGTTTATCAAAAACTCACTTTTTACGACATTCGGCACCGTGCCGGTTTTGTCGCGAAACTTCAACAGGTCATAACTTCTTCGTTATAACTCGGATTTTGGCATTCTTTATATATCCGTAATCCTTGTCACGACCACTACAACTTTCTTAATAGATATTGGCTTTATCTAATATTTATTTTCGACGCTCATTTTTATTCTTAATTAATTAAACCCTAATAATTAAGCATAACACACATAATTTTCACATAATATTCACATAATTCCTTTTCATTTCTTCAAAATGAGTTTCAAAGGTAAACCTAGACTATTATGTCAATATTAATGCCTAGCCTAGAAACACGGGCGTTACAACTAATCATCTAACTATCTAACTCTAACTTATATTATTGTTGAGCTTTATGATCCTTTGAGATTAACTTTAATTTCCACAATATAAACTTGTTCTAACGTTTGTTCAAGTGTGTTTCTCAAGTTTTTCTCTCAACAATCCGACTTCAAACGAATTAGATATGCATCTTTTAAAACTTTCACAGAATACAAAAAAGCTGAAAAACTAAAAACTTCAAGCTTTGATATATCGACTTTGGGGGACTGTAAGTCAATGAATATAAAACTAAAAATGACAAACTTATAGTCAAAAATCATGTACAAACTCTAAACTACACGTTGGAAAAAACCGTATGTCAATCCGACTTGAAACGAATGAGATATGCATGTTTTAAACATTTCACAAAAACCGGTTCCGGACCTAAAAGTGGTTCCGGTTCCTAACACCGGTTCCGGTTCTTAGACCCGGTTTGCCCGGACCTGATGGACCCAAACACGGATTACCCGGAACCCCGATAAAGCCAATTTTAAAACCCAGAACCGGAACCAGTTCTATATATTTCGGTTCTAACGGTTCCGGTTCCGATCCGATTCTGGTTCCGGTCCGGTTTTCCGGTTTTAAATTTCATCCCTAGCATGTAATAGTCCTTGCAATATAACACTAACAATTCTTGGAATATAAGAGTTCTTGGCAATTGGCATATAATAGTTCTTGGCACCTGACAATTCTTAGCATATAGCAGTTCTTGTCATACATCAATTATTTGCTTACAATAGTTTCATATAACATACAAGAGGTGATATATAACATGCACCAGTGCCTATGCCAAGCAATAGTCACATTATACAGTAATTTTGCCTTAACCAACTAACATTTTCACCAAATTAGCAGTTTTCACTAAGGTGTTGTTTATTTTTTTTTAAAACCTCTTCAAACAACTTTCTGTTGCGCGGCGCAGCATACGCACAACACTTTCCCTCTCGCACCAGTTTGTTTTTGGAAGGCTTCAGACTACAAAACATCTGCGCGTGTGTTGTGTGGCGCAACACTTGACTTGCCTCTTCAAACCTCTTCAACTTTCATTTTTTCCAAGTGTTTTTTTTAGAATTTTGAAATAACTTATTTTTTTTAAATTTTTATTTACGAATTTGATACAATTTCTTTTTATAGTTTCCATAAATATTTTTATCTTGATTTTTTTTTAAAAGAAACTTTGATTTTTTAAATTTTTTACCGTTTCTGTTAATAATATTTTCAGTTTCAATTGCATCTTTTTTAACGTGTGTAATTTTTTACGAACTTTGTAGACATCGTTTGCAATACTTTCTTATTTTTTTTTATTATTTTCTTTTTTTATGTTTTTTAAAATTAATTTTTTTTCTAGAATAAAACTGTTAGCTTCTTTTCTATTTTTGTAAGTTTTTTTAAAAAGTTTTATATTTTTGTTTTTTTACGTGTTCTTTTTAGTATTCTTTCAATGTTTTAATACTAGAATTATTAAAATTTCGGTGTTGAGAACAATTTTATGTTTATAAAATTAGTTTATTTAAATTTCAGTTTACTGCAGATGTTAAAAAACAAACATGCTTCTTATTATAGGTTGCAGCCATTTGTTCCACCTCTTCTGCTACAGAGGATTGTAGAGGTAGTCCGCAGACTTCATGAATTTTTGCTTCGAAAAAACAAACAGCACCTAAGTAACAGCTTTGCCTTAGCTAAATAGCAGCCTTCCCTCAGCCAAGTAGTAGTTTTGTCCTAAGCAAGCAACAATTTTCACCATATACAATTTCGTCATATTTTACAACACCTTTGACTCAAGTTATTGTAAGATTTGATAAATTTAGCTAAGTCAAAATGTATCTTTTGATACTAATTCGCTAATTCTGAATGTATTTTTCCACAACCAAAATTTTGTATGGACCACCGTCGGGGGATTTGTCCCTTGGACCCTGCTAGGGGATCGACTTCGTAGTGTTCGATTTACAGTTTCCTCATAAAAATGTACACTCCGCACCACTAAGACTTGTATTAGATCATAGTATTGATCCGATATGAAACTAATATAAGTTCGAGTTATACTTAGATAACTATTGACACCAAAATCACCAAAAATCCTCATCTATTTTAGTGTAACCTGTGAATATATACAAAAAGATAAACAACTCAAATGTGTGCATAAATGAAAATGTCAAATCGATTAACTTTTTTACTTTAACATTTTATACATTCCAAATAGTTGACAATTAAGATGTCTTAAAGATTGAAATCATTAACCCATTTGAATATATGAAGATACAATACACACAAGTTTCAATACTAATCTAGTTATTTACTATTAACATAATCATGAATCTGAATGTACATATCCATTAATGGTCACATAAAATCCAAATCGTAGATTTATGAACTACGACTACACTTCATAACCATATATGTAATTCCTTAATTAATGCACCCGCATATACATTGTCTATTGAAATTATTAATAAAAATTAATTTTAATATGATATGCTTGTAGATCCAAACACAAAGTTGGGGATATTTCTTATTATATATTATGATCAGTAATTATGATCGTTCCTCGATGAATTTAACTCCTAATGTTAGATTAGAAGGAAATTGGGTGTCTCATAATTAGAGATATAGATGGACCTTAATACATTCAAATTGTTGACTTAAAAACTAAGTCCTTAGTTAGACTCTTGGTCATATGATTTGCCAAATTATGTTGCATCCTAAGAAATTTAAGATGTTATGTCAAACAACAAAGTGTCCAGACTTCTCAATGTACACTTGGATATATGCCTTATTCAATGTAGCTGCATTATCACAATGTACATAAATATATATCAAAAAAGGCTTCCACCATTGTGAAATCTCAAAGACTAAGTTCATTAACCATTCTACTTCTTTACCATCATCGACAAATGCATCAAACTCAGATTCCATATACGAGTTCATGATGCAAATTTGCTTCTTGCAATCCCAAGAAATCACACACATATCCTAAGTAAGAATACCTAACCACTCATAAAGGAATGATTCTCCGTGTTAGATATCCAACTTGCACCAAAATGTTCTTCTAAAATAGATTCATATCAAAGACAACTTAAGCCATAGTTGATGGTTCATTTTAAATATTTAAATACTTTTTGTGTTGCTAGACAATATTTATTATTCAGATTACTCGTATACCTACTTAACTTTCGCATGACAAAAGCAATATCAAGTCTAGTTTTTATCATGACATACATCAACCAACCAATATCCAAAGAATAGTGTAATTATGGTATGACTTTACCCGTATTGAGCATCAACTTAATACTAGAGACCATAGAAGTATTAAGAGGTGAACACTCCCTAAAAATAAATATTAGTAAATTTCACAATATAACATGTATGGGTTATAGTAATACCCTTGTTCACTTATTTACTTCTTATTCCATGAATTACATCATCCTGCCCAATATCTTTCATAGAAAATTTTGATGGAAAAAACTTATTTGTTCAATTACTACATTTTGGTCGGTATCAAAAATCAACAAGTTAACTACATACATGCAAATGATCAGACCCAAACCAATAGAAATAAATTTACTATAAACACATTAATTAAAACTGTTTCAAAGAAAAACCACTTGAAAAATATAACTTTATCAAAATTTTGTTGTCACCGTTAGGGTGGTTGTTTCAGTCTATATAATGATATGACAAGTTTGGATACCTTATGCTCGTTTCCAAGCATAAAAACGCCTTCTAGTTGTTTCATATAAACCTCTTCTTAAAGATATCCATTTTAAATCTACTATATTTACATCTATTTAACAAATAACCAGATTGTAAATAGCTGCCAAAGAAATCAACAATCTAGTAATAGAAATCGTCTCTACTATTGTAACACCCCGACTCTCAGGTATAAACTTTTCAGTCTTATATTTCCTTGTGAAAGGTCGACTCGACGAGTTGGATGCCCTGACTCTTCGAGTAGGCACGGATTTGGTCGCGTGTTTTAAGTGACCAACTCGACGAGTTGGAGGACCGACTCGACGAGTTGGAGCTGGAGGATGAAACCTAATTTCCGGGGTTTTGCACCCTATTTAAAGGGTCATTGGCCTCCCTTACAGCCCCCTTTGAGCCCAGAAACCCTAAATCGCATTTTCTCTCCATATTTGTGAGTTTTTAAGCTTGGAAGGTAGATCTTGGTGAAAGGAGCTTGAAGATCAAGAAGCTTTGAGCAAGGAAAAGTTGAGGATCTGAACTCTACTCCATTTTAGCATCACTTAAAGGTAACAAGTCATTACCTTGACTTTCCTCCTTCTAGATCTCTTTATGCTTGAGATTAGGGCCATTTTAGCTTGTTTGGTGTTTCATTTCGGGTATTGAACTTGATCTGAAGTTGCAACTTCAGATCTAGACTCATCTTAGTTCTTATGGTCATAAAGTTTCATCCTTTAGCAAGATAATGCCTTATCCTCACTTAGAACCTCTTCTCTAGCTTGATTTTGGCCGTTAACATCTTGCATGTACGTAAAGTTTGCAACTTTACGTAGGAAGTACGCTCTAGGAACTCAGATCTGCAATATGGAGCTTTGGGGTGGCTTATAAGCATCTGAATGGAGAAAGGACTAAAGAGACTCGACGAGTTGCATGGCCAACTCGACGAGTCTGATGAAGATTAGCCTTGAGGCTTTCTGCATGAACTCGGCGAGTCAGCAGGATGACTCGACGAGCCAGTTAGGGTTTCCTCGAACTGTGAACACGCATGGACTCGACGAGTTGACTGGAAACTCGACGAGTCAATTGGGAGGTTTCACGACTTCTCGAGTTCTGGAAGAACTCGATGAGTCAGTGATCTGCACTCGACGAGTTGGGTCAATATGGACTGTTGACCTTGACCGTTGACCTTAACTTTGACCAACGGTTGACTAGTTGACTTCTGGGGGTATTTTGGTAATTTGGAAATTTATGGAAATGGTCTTATGGTAAATATAGGTGGTGGAGTTCGTGGCTGTGGTTCGAGAGTTTGAGTTTATCACTTCAGTTCGACAGTTGTGAGGTGAGTTTCCTCACTATGCTCAAGGGTCTAAGGCACCAAGGCCAGCCCTTTTTGATTGTTACTCTGATATGTTATGCTAGTATGAGCTGTTAGATTAGCATCCTGGTAGATTAGCATCCTGGTAGATAGGATGCTATTATGTTGCTATGACCTGTATATCAGTATCCTGGTAGATAGGATAATGTTATGCTAGTACGATCGGTTAAATCGGTTTGTATGTCTATAGACTGTTATGTGATTATTTGATATATGTGCATATGTTTGATTGGTGGTTGAGGCTCATCTGCTTTGTGCGAGAGCCAACAGACCTGGGCATTCCAACCCGATGGTTGTGGGCTCTGAGCATTCCATCCCGAGGATGATTGGACTCGTAGTATGAGGGCATTCCAACCCGATGGTTGTGGGCCTGGGGTATTCCATCCCGAGGATGACTGGACCTATAGTATGTTGCCATTCCAACCTGATGGTTGAGGGCCTGGGGTATTCCAACCCGATGGTTGATTGGACTTATAGTATGTTGTTTGTGTTATATGTATGTTGATGTGCGTATGGGTATTTTGGGTGAACTCACTAAGCTTTGGGCTTACAGTTGTTGATTTTGTTTCAGGTACTTTTGATGATCGCGGGAAGGCGAAGGCATGATCGTACACCTCCTGTTGTTTATGATTTGATTCTGGGATATTTTGACACTGAACTATTTTGGAAACAACTTTTGTAATAATTAATGGTTTTGGAATGTTTTTAAAAGTTTAAATTTTGCATGATTTTTATGGATGTTACAAGTTGGTATCAGAGCCTTGGTTTGAGTGAATTGGAGGAACACTAGTGTGAATCCGGTCTCAAACTAAGGAAAATATTTTCAAAATGATTTTAAATGGTTTTCAAAATAAGAAAAAGGAGGATGCAAGTGTGCGATCAGTTGGAGCCAGTAAGTAGACCCCAAAATACCATGCAGTTATTTGATTATGTGATATGTTAGAACAACATGCTAGTACTAGGCTAGGGATCTTCAGGAATTACATGATAGAATTGCCTGATTGTATGATGCCTGATAGCCTAGGGTTTTCATTATATGAAATTGACATCATTACTGTAGTTGCTTAGTGTATGCATCACGGCCGTACATAATTAAGATCTTATAGCCTGAGAATGTTTGGTTTGGCCTTACTGAATGTTCTTGTTTAATGAAGGGCTTAGGGTAGGATCAGGTATTCGAAAGTCTATAGGGTCCAGGGTTATGTATGACTAGCATACACTAGTGCTGCAGGATTGGTGGAAGTTTCATGAATGGTTGAGTCGTGTAAGGTCAGTAGACCAGTTATGAGATAGTTAGCTTCCCTCTAGGGGAGAGGATTGAGCGATCACCATGCATATGTATATTTTTAGGGTGTTGTGATGATACTTGAGACAAATATGGGTAGGTGTGGAAGGTAGTATGGGCCCGTACTACTGAAAGCACAAGACCCATACGCGTAGCAAGGAAGTCACAAACCCTAGGGTTTAGTTGGGAGTTGGTGCCCTGTTATTTATGCGGATTATCTGATATCTTCCTGGTATATTTTCAGTATGGTGGTTACAAGGCGTTTTTTGACTGGATCCGGATCGGGATCAGGGTAGGGCGATCATGATGCCCTGACGGAGCCCGAGATTATCGGCCAGGGTAGGCCAACGGAGGATCGTGTCAGGGAGATCATCCGCGAGGAGGTGGTCGGGATTCTCCGGGGTCAGATTCCGGAGATGTTTAGGTCTATTAAGAGTGCTATGATGGAGTATTTTGATGAAAGATATGCAGCCCTTGCTGAGACGGCTGCTGCAGCAACTACAACGGATGTAACAACGGCAGGGGGAGGAGATGGCCGAGCTTTTCAGTACCGGGACTTCGATAACACGAAGCCCCCGACATTTGATGGTACTCAGGGTTCGATCAGAGCCATGAGGTGGCTGTCTGACGTGGAGGGCTGTTTCTTCACGTGCTCATGTCCTACTGACCAGAAGGTCAGATGTGCCCTGAACCCGTTGAGGTCCGGGGCAAAGGACTGGTGGAGACTTATGACCGGGTCTTATTCGGATGACCAGAGAGTTGCGGTTACTTGGGAGCAGTTCAGGGATATTTTTCACGCTCGCTACATCCCACGGGTGGAGCGGGAGTGGCTAGCTCAGGAGTTTCTGGACTTGAGACAGGATGGTGAGATAGTGGTGGAGATCACCCGCATGTTTACTGAGAGGGCGGTGTTCTGCCCGGAGTTTGCTTCTGAGTAGGCTCAGATAACACGTTATCAGAGCATGTTCAAGACTGATATACGACAATTTGTGGTAACCCAACATTGTGATACGCTTCTGGATCTACAAGAGGCAGCTAGGCGGCGTGAGTTGGAGATTGAGCTGCAGTTGAAGGAGCAGCGACAGGCCCCGACACAGTCACAGTCAGTGCCAAAGTGGTCTAAGACCGCTGATACTAGGACTGGAGGACAGTCAGGCCGCACTTGTGGGAAGTGCGGGAAGGCTCACTCAGGGGTTTGCCGATCGGGGAGCGGGTGCCACAAATGTGGCAAGCAGGGCCACATTGCTAGGGATTGTAGGCAGCAGACTCTAGCTCCTGGGGTCAGATTATGTTATCATTGTGAGAAGATGGGCCATATGAAGGCCCAGTTTCCCCTACTAGTCACCAAGCCGGCGCAGGCTCCTGCGCCGGCTACACTGAGGATCACTGATTGGAGTCAGGGTCGAGCAGCGCCCCCGAGGGCCCAGGGACGCGCCTTCCAGCTTACAGCTGAGGAGGCCAGAGCAGCGCCAGACGTGGTTGCTGGTATGTTTCTATCCCTTATCTTACTGATTATATCTGTTTTATGCTTATATGTTTGTACCTGTGATTAGGTACATTTTTAGTGAACTCCTTATCTGCTTTGGTATTATTTAACTCGGGGGCGAGTCAGTCATTTGTTTCTCAGTCTTTCAGTAGGGAGTTCGGGTTCCCAGTGGGAGATTTGGAGTGTCTGTTGTGAGTCTCCATCGCCAATGAACACGGGGTTTCCGCTTCTTCGGTCTATCGGGGTTGCGTATTGGAGATTTTCAGAGTATCTTTTCCGATAGACCTGATTTCGATTCCCATGGGGGATGTATGTGTGATTGTGGGTATGGACTGGCTTAGTCGTTTCGGTGCCATGATTGACTGCGAGGGGCAGCGGGTAGTAGCTCGAACCCCAAGTGGGGGAGAACTGATTGTTTACGGCGAGGGCACCAGATTGGGATCAGGGTTTTGTTCGGCTACCAGGGCTCGGCAGGACATTCAACACGAGTGTGCGGGTTATCTAGTGTATGTGGTGGATACGCGGGTCAGGGATCAGGTTTCAGTATCATAGGTTCCAGTGGTCAGAGAGTTTGCTGACGTGTTTCTGGAGGAGTTATCCGGAGTGCCTCCGGAGAGGCAGGTTGAGTTTAGGATCGACCTAGTGTCGGGTGCTACCCCTGTCGCCAAGGCGTCGTACCGGTTGGCACCACCAGAGATGCAGGAGCTGTCATCACAGCTGCAGGAACTGTTGGGCAAGCAGTTCATTCGTCCGAGCAGTTCCCCATGGGGAGCGTCGATACTCTTCGTCAGGAAGAAGGATGGTTCACACTAGATGTGCATTGATTACCGAGAGTTGAACAAATTGACGGTGAAGAACCGTTATCCACTCCCGAGGATAGATGGTCTTTTCGATCAGTTGCAGGGAGCGTCTTCGTTCTCCAAGATAGACCTGAGGTCTGGGTACCATCAGGTCAGGGTTAGGGAGGAGGACGTGGAGAAGACCGCATTCCGAACTCGTTATGGACATTACGAGTTCGTGGTGATGCTGTTTGGGCTCACCAATGTGCCAGCAGTGTTTATGGACCTGATGAATCGGGTATGCAGGCCGATGCTCGATCGCTCGGTCATAGTGTTCATAGATGATATCTTGGTGTACTCCAAGACCCAAGAGCAGCATGAGGAGTATCTATGGGAGTTATTGGGAGTTCTGAGGCGAGAACGGCTTTATGCCAAGTTCTCGAAGTGCGAGTTTTGGTTACGATAGGTTCAGTTTCTTGGATACCTCATTAACCAGGAGGGGATTTTGGTCGACCCGGCCAAAATCGAGGCGGTTATGCAATGGGAGGATCTGAAATATCCCTCAGACATCAGGAGCTTTTTGGGATTGGCAGGGTACTACCGGAGATTCATATAGAATTTCTCCAATATTGCAGTACCCCTCACTCGTCTGACGAGGAAGGGGGTGGATTTCCGGTGGGGCCCCGAGCAGCAGAGGGCGTTTGAGACCCTCCGACAGCAACTATGCGAGGCTCCAGTCTTGACTCTCCCGGAGGGAGTTGAGGATTTTGTGGGTTCTGTGATGCATCCATCACGGGACTGGGAGCGGTCCTCATGTAGAGAGGATGTGTGATAGCCTACGCATCGCGGCAGTTGAAGCCGCACGAGACGAGATACCATACTCATGATCTGGAGTTGGGAGCGGTGGTATTCACTCTCAAGATTTGGAGACATTACCTCTATGGGGTCCGTTGTACCATCTATACGGACCACAAGAGCCTGAGACACATCATGGATCAGCCGAACCTGAACATGAGACAGCGCAGATGGCTAGATGTAGTCAAGGACTACGACTGTGAGATCCTTTACCACCCAGGTAAAGCGAATGTGGTTGCGGACGCTCTGAGCCGCAAGTCAGGTGGATCTTCTACTTCAGTGACATGCATGAGGATTTCAGTGGATTCTCCACTTGTGGGCTTGATCAGGGAAGCTCAGGATGAGGGTATACGTCAGGAGAATTGGAAACATGAGAGGATCATGGGTGAGAACACCCGGTTTGTGCAGGATACTCGGGGATTATTGACCCATTGCGGTCGGGTCTGGGTTCCGATGTCTGGTGGGGTCAAACAGACTATTTTGGAGGAGGCTCATAAGTCTCGCTTCTCTATTCACCCGGGGGCCACCAAGATATACCGGGACTTGCGATTGAGTTATTGGTGGTCGTGCATGAAGCGAGAGATCGCTTGGTATGTTGAGAGGTGCTTGACCTGCAGGATGGTCAAGGCCGAGCACCAGAGGCTGCATGGCCAGTTACAGCCTCTGGAGATTCCCATGTGGAAATGGGAGCAGATCACGATGGACTTCATTACCAAGCTGCCGAGAATAGCGAACGGGTTTGACGCTATTTGGGTCATCGTGGATCGATTGACCAAGAGTGCTCATTTTCTGCCCATTCGGGAGAGCTCATCGGCCGAGATGTTGGCTGATGTGTATATACACGAGATTGTCGCTCTTCATGGGGTTCCGGTCTCTATCGTCTCAGACCGTGATGTTCGGTTTACCTCCCAATTTTGGCAAAAGTTCCACGAGGAACTGGGCACACGGCTGCACTTCAGTACAGCCTATCATCCGCAGACGGACGGCCAGAGTGAGCGGACTATACAGACTCTTGAGGAAATGTTGAGACCTGTGTTATTGACTTCGGTGGGAGTTGGGACCCCTTGCAGAATAAAAAATGTGTTGCAGAACGATCTATAAAAAAATTGATACCATTTCATTCCTAAACTAAATTAGTAGTCCTTCTACTCCTACAACAACAGCTTTCACTCCAGCATTGGTGCTCCACCTTATGAGTTGTTGTATGGATGGAGATGTCGCACCCCAGTCTGTTGGGGCGAGGTGGGTCACAAGGTGATGGGTTGGACCGAGGTAGTCCTGCAGACTACCGAGATGATTCAGCAGATTAGGCAGCGGCTGCAGACCGCGCAGAGTCGGCAGAAGAGTTACGCTGACAGGCGCCGATCTGAGCTGGAGTTTCAGGTTGGTGATATGGTACTCCTGAAGGTCTCGCCTTGGAAGGGTGTGATCCGCTTCAGGAAGAGGGGGAAATTGGGTCCCCGATACATTGGACCGTTCAGGATCATTTCCAGAGTTGGCAAGGTGGCGTATAGATTAGAGCTAGCAGAGGAGCTTAGTCAGATACATAGCACTTTCCATGTGTCACAGTTACAGAAGTGCGTATTAGATGAGGAGGCAGTGGTGTCCTTGGAGGACATACAGGTCGACGAGCGCCTGAATTACGTAGAGAGGCCAGTGGCCATTCTGGAAAAGAAGGTGAAGATTTTACGGAACAAGGAAGTGCCTTTGGTAAAGGTACGATGGGAGCACTGGAGGGGATCTGAGTGGACTTGGGAGTCGGAGGCTGAAATGCGGGAGCATTATCCGGGGTTGTTCACCGCAGTAGACTTCGAGGACGAAGTCTAGTTCAAGTGGGGGAGAATTGTACCACCCCGACTCTCAGGTATAAACTTTTCAGTCTTATATTTCCATTTGAAAGGTCGACTCGACGAGTTGGATGCCCTGACTCATCGAGTAGGCACGGATTTGGTCACGTGTTTTAAGTGACCAACTCGACGAGTTGGAGGATCGACTCGACGAGTTGGAGCTGGTGGATGAAACCCTAATTTACGGGGTTTTGCACCCTATTTAAAGTGTCATTGGCCTCCCTTAGCCTCCCTTAGCCTCCCTTACAACCCCCTTTGAATCCAGAAACCCTAAATCGCATTTTCTCACCATATTTGTGTGTTTTTAAGCTTGGAAGGTGGATCTTGGTGAAAGGAGCTTGAAGATCAAGAAGCTTTGAGCAAGGAACAGTTAAGGATCTGAACTCTACTCCATTTTAGCATCACTTGAAGGTAACAAGTCGTTACCTTGACTTTCCTCCTTCTAGATCTCTTTATGCTTGATATTAGGGCCATTTTAGCTTGTTTGGTGTTTCATTTCGGATATTGAACATGATCTGAAGTTGCAAATCCAGATCTAGACTCATCTTGGTTCTTATGGTCATAAAGTTTCATCCTCTAGCAAGATAATGCCTTATCCTCACTTAGAACCTCTTCTCTAGCTTGATTTTGGCCGTTAACACCTTGCATGTACGTAAAGTTTGCAACTTTACGTAAGAAGTATGCTCTAGGAACTCAGATCTGCAATATGGAGCTTTGGGGTGGCTTATAAGCATCTGAATGGAGAAAGGACTAAAGAGACTCGACGAGTTGCATGGACAACTCGGCGATTCCGATGAAGATTAGCCTTGAGGGTTTCTGCATGAACTCGACGAGTCGGCAGGATGACTCGACGAGCCATTTAGGGTTTCCTCGAACTGTGAACACGCATGGACTCGACGAGTTGACTGGAAACTCGACGAGTCAATTGGGAGGTTTCACGACTTCTCGAGTTCTGGAAGAACTCGATGAGTCAGTGATCTGCACTCGACGAGTTGGGTCAATATGGACTGTTGACCTTGACCGTTGACCTTGACTTTGACCAACGGTTGACTAGTTGACTTCTGGGGATATTTTGGTAATTTGGAAATTTATGGAAATGGTCTTATGGTAAATATAGGTGGTGGCGTTCGTGGCTGTGGTTCGAGAGCTTGAGCTTATCACTTCAGTTCGACAATTGTGAGGTGAGTTTCCTCACTATGCTCAAGGGTCTAAGGCACCATGGCCAACCCTTTTTGATTGTTACTCTGATATGTTATGCTAGTATGAGCTGTTAGATTAGCATCCTGGTAGATAGGATGGTATTATGTTGCTATGACCTGTAGATCAGTATCCTGATAGATAGGATGATGTTATGCTAGTATGATCAGTTGGATCGGTTTGTATGTCTATAGACTGTTATGTGATTATTTGATATATATGCACATGTTTGATTGGTGGTTGAGGCTCATCTGCTTTGTGCGAGAGCCAACAGACCTGGGCATTCCAACCCGATGGTTGTGGGCCGTGAGCATTCCATCCCGAGGATGATTGGACTCGTAGTGTGAGGGCATTCCAACCCGATGGTTGTGGGCCTGGGGTATTCCATCCCGAGGATGACTGGACCTATAGTATGTTGGCATTCCAACCCGATGGTTGAGGGACTGGGGTATTCCAACCCGATGGTGGATTGGACCTATAGTATGATGTTTGTGTTATATGTATGTTGATATGCGAATGGGTATTTTGGGGAAACTCACTAAGCTTCGGGCTTATAGTTGTTGATTTTGTTTCAGGTACTTATGATGATCGCGGGAAGGCGAAGGCATGATTGTACACCTCCTGTTATTTATGATTTGATTCTGGGATATTTTGACACTGAACTATTTTGGAAACAACTTTTGTAATAATTAATGGTTTTGGAATGTTTTTAAAAGTGTAAATTTGGCATGCTTTTTATGGATGTTACAACTATAGCACATGTGTCCACATAGTCAATATCAGTTTTTTTTTCTGAAACCCATACACTTTCATCTTCTTTTGAACATATATTTTCAACCAAATGGTTTAGATACTAGAGGCATATCCAATAACACCCATGTGTTATTCTAAATATTTGAGGGCATTTTTTCATCAATTTATTCCTTCCAAAAGGATACATCTCATAATTTCATAGCCTTTTTAATTGTCATTGGACCATTTTATTTATTTTAACAACAAGTGTATTTGAATCCTATTTCATCATTTGAACTTTCCACCAAATATAATTGTAAACTGAGACCAAATGTTAGGCAATGCAACCTCTTTTGCTTTTCTGGACATGTTGTGTTTCTAGGTCAGCAACTCCACAAAAAATTATGGTTTCTACACTCCACTAATGCTATGAATTAGGTACTTAGGCATTTGTATTGATGAAAAACGCATTTCATCAAGAAACTCATCAAGAGACATAATTACAATGTTAACTAACACTAGACCATTAAGTTTTATCACTTGAATCTGTAACACCCGATTTCGTGAAATTATATTTCGGACATAAAATTGATCAAGTGATAGTCTTGGGCTTTAAGGGGGTAGAATGTGGACCTTAAAGTAAGGTGGTCTTCGGGCTAAGAGTATAAGAAAATGGTTATGAGGATAGGTTTTAGTATGCATGGCATTCAGGCTTTGTAGGACATAGGCCTTGTTGGGCAAGGGTGCCTGGTGTCGGTTGCGGCCCAAGCCTAATATTTTAGGGTTTGCTTCAGATTTAAAGATACCTATCTAGGATTTAGGTGAAATGACCAGACTCCCTCTTCTCAAAGTACCCTATACCTTAAACCCTAGCCTCCGTGTTGTTCTTCCTTCATTTCTTGCAAGTTTTGTTGATCTTTGGAGGTTTATTGGAAGATTAAGGAAGATGATGAATCTTGTGATGTTGTGAGATGCTTTCTCTGCAGTCAATCTCATCTCCTACAACTTCTGGACCTTCAGTATGATGCAAGTTCCCATCTTTATGGTTATAAGTTGTTATATCTAGATTCTAAGTTGGTTTTTGGTCCATTTGATGAAGTCGTGTTGTTGGGTGTGATAAATCTTGCATCTTTATAACTCCACCTTGTCTTTGGAGTGTTTTGGTTTATGGATCTAGTCTTTCATAATCTTTGGACACCATGGTTGGAGTTAGAATCTTATTTTGGTCATTTATGACCTAGAATGGTGTGAGACATGCATTAGACATGTATATCCATAAAGTTATGATTTTTACGAGCCACGGGAGTGCATTAAGGTCTTCTGGAAAGCATGAGACTTTGACTTGTCAGTTTAAGCACTTAATTTATTAAGTGGTTCATCAGCGGGACCACGTCGTGGCACAGGTCTGGCTACGACGCGATGGCAAGGAAGCCATCGTGATATGATGTAGGGATTATGGTGTGGTCAATGGGCTTGGACATGACGCGATGATCAGTGTTGGTTAACTGTTGACCGTTGACTTTTTGACCAGTTTGACTTTTGGTCAAACCTTGGTATAATTGAGTGCTTAGCTAAAGGATAATTCTAGTTTGGCTATAGGTACCTTGTGTTAGCTGTTTCTATTGTTGAGCTTCTGTTGTTTAGTCCATGTGAGTTTTCTTACCGTGTTACTTATATCATATGTTGTATGTGAGTTGTTGATAACTCGGGGTTGCTGATAACTTAATTTGTTTTATTTGAGCTGATGAAAGTCCATAGGGTTGCTGATAACCCATAACCGCATTATATGTTTTGATGTGTGGTGTTGTATGTGATACAAAAGGGAACTCACTAAGCTTTGTGCTTATAGCTGTGGATTAAATGTGTTTCAGGTACTTTATCAGTTCGTAAGGAAGCAAAGGCGTAACTGTACACACACATCAGTAGTTTTTTGATTGGAGATTTCACGATACTTTTGTTATAAATTTGATTTATGGATTTTAATTTATGAAAAAAAATGGTTTTGATTTGAATTTACCTTTATGAAAATGAGTGTTTATGCCAATTTAAAAATGAAAAAACTATTTTGAAACGTAGGACATTACAATTTGGTATCAAAGCCGTGGTTTGAGGGATTTGGATGAACGCTCGTGTGAATCCAAACTCAAACTAGGATCCGAGAATTTTCAAAAACTTTTTCAAAAAGAGTTTTAAGATAATATTTGGGTTAGAGACATGAAATTGGTTCCTTTTCATGTTCTTGTTTGATTGTTGGCTTGGGATTCTGAATGTGGATCTCTGAATCGGGTTTAGTTTTAACAGGGAAGATGCGATGTGTATAGTCAACCAGAGCTCAAGTAAGTGATTCCCAAAATTTCCACACATGTTTGATATGTTATTGATGATATAGTATGAATTGTATGCTAGAGGTACACTAAGGATCTACTCAGGGTTGCATGATAGTTTTTTTTGCTTAGGAGAGATGCCTTTTGTGCCTGATATGTGAATTTGTTAGAGATGAATGATAGTGTGTAGGCTAAGGATCTTCAGGAATTATGTGTTAGAATTTCCTGATCTTTATGATGCCTTGTTGCCTGTTGGATTTGCTGCTCGAATGTTGCTTGCTTTGTGCTATGTGAAACCTATATTAATGTTAATTAACTATTGAGGGAATACGTTAAGTTTCATGCCACGAAGATTAAATAGTTTTAGAATGCTTGATTTGGCCCTATTGTGCAGCTTTTGTTTGAGTCAAAGCGTTGTACTAGAGGATCTTTTAGTCGAAGGACTGTTTAATCTTTGTTGCATGTAATTGTATTCGTATAATAGTTAATTAACATTGGTAGAAGCTTATTTCGCAGTTGATAGCAGGGTGCGGTGGCTTTCCTAAGCATATGGGTGTGTTGGTACACCTAGTAGTGGTGGAGTTCCTAGTGACTTAAGAAAAGTGTTAAGGTATGCTAATGCATGCATATGTGTGAGAAGAATCCTAGAGGGAGAGTCTAGGAAGATCAGTTGTGTGTGCTTGTGAGAGCATGTGTGTCTGCGACTAGTAGTGATCTGGTGTAGTGACTTGGGAACCTTGAGATAGTTCTTGGGAAGAGTACATATAGGTATGGAAGGTAGTAAGGGACCAATGCTATCGGAAGCATAGGATCTGTATGAGGATCAGGAAGAGTTGAAATGTCACCGAGGAGCTGGTTTTTGGTAGATAGAGTGACATAACACTAGGGTTAGTTGTAGTCTGTTTCCGTTCTTATCGATCTTTCGGTATTGATTGCTTGGGATAAGGATGAATTTGGTGGTTGTTCGAGCCTGAGTGGCCATAGCAGATTGGGTCTGAATGGTGCAGACATGTGTGTGTTAGTTGATTCTAAGGTCTCAAAGGCATTGTTCGAAGGAGTTCCAGTTTGAGTCGCAGGACTCAAGTAGGAAGCGATTGCGGTAATCGACTCAAGGGTTGTAGCCTGAGGCTAGGTGGTCGGCCGATGGCTTGGGATGCCATTTTCTATGACGTGTTTTTGTTTATCCATCTTCCCGTGTTTGAGGGGGAAGAGATCAGATGTGTGTCAGTCGGTAGATATAAAAAAGGGATGGTATTCTCCATATTAGTTTTTTTTCAGCAAGGGGGTAAAGTTCGATTCATTGTAAATCGTTCCATCATCGGTATAAGGATGTTTGAGGTTGATTGTTCTTCAATTCGGTGGCCGGATTGGAGATCATGTCGTGGGTCGAGCATTCGACCCAATTTTTAGAGGATCATGTGTCTCTGTTGTAGATTGAGAATTTAATTCCAAGATCAGACTGGAAGTCTGGAGAATAAGGATGGAACTGGTGTGTGGCCAAGCGGCGACGACAGATTAAAGAATTTAGAGATTTTTTATTTCGCTCAACGGGTTTAAGGAGACGTAATTGGAACGAAAAGCGGAGAAAGGACACAAAGGGATTCTTGGTGTTTAGAGGAGGTGAATCTGTGGGTTACTTCTTTATGTATAAGTTTCGTTTGCGCAAGGTTCAGTTCTCGGGCTCCTCATCAATCAAATGGTATGTTGGTCATTTCCATTGGGTTCGAGGCTGTAATGTGGTGGGAAGTTTTGAGGTCTCTATCCGAGTTTCAGAATTTCCTTGGGTTTGGTTGATTGTTGTCCGTAGGATCATCTTATGTTGTATTATGCACTCCGAGAGTCAAGGTTGGCATGAATATGGATAAACTAGCTTACGACCTTGTAGTTTTCATACATCTGTCGGTGGTGGATCGAATCCTAAGTGGGGGAGAACTGGATGTTTGTTTGGTGGATCATTGGTCGCTTCGATTGTTATGGTTTTAGTATCACAAGTCAGAGGAATATGAGATCCAAGTATGCGGTATTTTTTGTTTGGTTTAATGTTGAATAAGAGAAGTAAAGTAGACTACAATCGAAGTGTTCGTGGTTAGAAAGTTCTCTCGTTACATTTCTCAAGAATCTGTCGGATTCCTTCATGGTCAGGGAGAACTCAAGGATTGGTCAGATTTCGAGTGCAGAGCAAGCTGCTGTTAGATTTATATCTTCAGGGATGTATGTGTTTTCTTCATAGCAGAAAACTGATGGGCAAGGAACTCGTAGTGGTCAACAGTTCCTTTCGGAAGCATCAATGATCTTGTTATAGAAGCGGTTGAGCCACTCAGGTTGGGTATCGGGTATTGAGAGCATGGTTAGCTCGTAGTATGTGTTGACTATCTTCGACAATCTAGGCAGTGGTTGATCTGTTGATTAGATTCAGGGTTCAGTGTGCATATATTCCATATGGGATTTGTTTGACAGTATATTAGATCCTTGGGTTTATTTTGTCGGTTTATGTTCGATTGGTTGGATATTTCTGTTGGATTAATGTCTAAGTCCATAACTATATTTGGTATGTACTTGACCCGACCCGTCATGGTCCATTTGGGTTGCACTTCACCGGCACAATTTATATGGATAGTCTTTTGAGAATAGTATATTTATGATTTATATTAATATATTATAAGTTCTAATATATTAATATGGAATCATATTATTTAATTAGTATTGATCAAGAATTAATTTAGAATTAATTAAGTGATCAAAAAGAACTAATTAAATATGGACTCTTATATATATGGAATGGGCCAAGAATTTAGGTTGGGCTAAGCTTTCATGGATGGTCCATGGAGCTTTTAACCCATGGATCCTATGTAAATGAAAGGTCATGGGTATTAGGGTTTACATGGATGTAACCCTAATCCTCCATAATATATAAAGGGGTCCTTGGCTCACAAAATTGGCACAAGTGTGTGAAAATAAGAGTGGGCCGATTTTAGTGTGCATACATATTCTCTCAAGTTCTTCCAAGGTGTTTTGGTGATTTGTGATTCCATTTGAGGCTTCCAAACTATTGGGGCTAAGCTCTTAAAGCCTGAAGACATCAAGCTACATCAAAAGGTATGTCATCTAACTAGAACTTTGTAGTATAGGTGCTTCATAATATGCTAGTTAGGATGAAACCTTGGAATAGTTAATATTTGCATGTATAATAGAGAAAACATAGATCCAAGGTTTATAGGGTTGCATGTACACCATAGGAGTGTTAGAATGCTCAAAACCCAACAGTGGTATCAGAGCCATGGGTTGTTTTCTGTTATATTGATGCAAATGTTTTATTTTCAAGTTGAAAAAAAAGGAAAAAAAAACATGACGTTTGTCAAATTTTAAGATAATTACTTGTTTTTGTGAAAAACTAATTATTTGTAAAATTTGAATCATTTGCTATATGAGTTGAATTTGGTCAAATTTAGTAAAAGATAAAATGATATGATTATTTTATTAGTTTTAAAAGTTTGATCTAAAGAGTTTTTTGAAACCTCCATAAGTTATGGATATGAAAAGGTTTTTAAAAAAATTGATTCAAAGTTTTTTATGAAGTTACAAAACCTGGTGTTAATGTTTTAAAGAATTCCATAACTTGTTCTTAAGTTATGGAACATGAAAAGTTTCATCATAAAACAAGTATTTAACTCCATAAGTTATGGAATCCAAAAGTTTTCAAGAGTTACAAAACTTGCCCTCAAGTTTTGGAATTTGGAAAAAGTTTTTTATGATAAAAAAAAAGAATTGAATTCTAAAACTTTTGGGTTCATAACTTAAACAATTAATTAAATGGTTTTAATTTTGAATTTAATAATTGGAATTATGATGTTTTTATTGAATAATTCAATTAACTCTTATGGACTTTATTAATAGATAATTAAAGTGTTTAATTAAAAGAGAATTAATAATTCCATAATGACATGGTTTAAATTTAATTAAATTAAGAGTATAGTTTAATTAATAGATTAAACCACCAAGTATTTTAAAGGTCTAAAATACACCCTTATACTATTATAATATTAAAAGTTTAATATATTATATGTATAAGAGCAAGTCGTCTTACCATTAGTAGGCCTCATTCACGAAGCCGGTCTATAAGGGGGGTATAAGGTTACTGCCTATAAAATGGCAGTTTAATGGGTGTCCACTCTCACCCACCGCTTCCTTGACTGGTGGAGGGTCGTTAGCCGAACAGGTAGGACAAGGACTATAATTCTCCTTTCATTATAAGTATAATGATAAATACTAAGTAACTAAACACTTATAAATTCCCAATCTTAGTTACTTAGGAAAATGTGAATAAGGTGCTAATCCATGAAATTACACTTTGCACTTTGTTTAAGCTGTTAGTGGAGCGTGTGTGGTTAACCGGCACACTAACCTGGACTTAACAAGGTAGGCAAAGGGTAACTTAATGTTTATCATAGTATCGTTGGAGCGTGTGTGGTTAACCGGCACATCGATTGAGGGGTAAATATTAAGGGTACCAAGTATATTTGCATGGTTACTTCACACCTTGTTTTGTGATCCTCGGCATCCCAGTCACAAAACCTGAAGGGCACACTCGAGATTGAAACATGCCATTGAAAAGTTCAATGAATCTCAAAAGAATCTAGGAGTTTCAAAACCAATTAAAACCTAATAATACATTTCGTTTATCTTGGTGGAAATTGGTGAATCGTCATTCACCTACCTTCAAATATTTTATAGCTTGGATTACAGCATCCCTCTTCCAAGTTATAAAATAGTTTGTTGGGTCCTAGCCTTAATATATCATATTGGGTGTTATATTAAGGACTTAAATCAACTTTACGTGAATTTCTCCCATTATTGATGTCTGGTTTAGACAACAATGATCTTCCCAAACCAAGCTTTCCTAATGAATATGACTTCCCGAGTTTGGCTCATGGAAGTCATACTTCTCTTCCTCCACCTCTTCCAATTATTCTCCCTAACCCACAAGTTCAAGGTTACTCAAGCCCTAATGGCAAGCAAGGTCTATGTGTGATCACATCTTAGAGATGAAGTCACATATTGACAAGCCGGGAGAGTTGGGTGTCAAAGTCTTGAGAAAGTTGGATGTTCAATCACTTTCTAAGTCACATAGTGAGTTCCTTTGGGACTACTATGAAACAGACTATGACATGAACCTTAATGATCATATCTATTTGCTTGGTGCTGCTGAATCAGCAATGATTTGGAACGATAGTAAAGCAAATTTGATTAGAAGATCAACTTCCCAAAAACTTTATGGACAGTGACAATGGTGACACTGGAAATCCAGAAAAAGCATTCTCTTCCCAATGGAAAGGGATTGGCCATAGTCAACCCGGTTGACCAAATGGTAAAGAGAAAGGCTAAGTCTGAGATAGTCCCATTACCAAAGGGTCCATATGTTTATTTTGCCAAAGGAAGGGGCGTTGATTGCAAAGCTGCCAAATTTACCTAAGGATGTTAAAGTCAATAAGTTTGACTCTACATCAGGTAGAGCCCATTATCTAACTCTGTTAAGTTCTATTCTGAGATCCTCATTACATGATGTGACTGGGTCACATGTTGATGTTTTAAGAATCAAAGAATGGAGAGAAATCTTAAAGGAAGTATATGTTGATTCTGATCGCGAAGGTGGATTTCGATCGCATCAGAATTTTGAGCAGTTGCTTAAGAAGTTATGATATATTGCTAAGGAATAGATAACAACAATTTTCCATGTGGATTGTAAGGATAAGTTTTTCCGCAAAGTTTTAAAATAAAAGAAAATTGTTTAATTTTATTTATTTGAAGTATCCTTACAATGGCATTTGTGGAAAATTGTTGCTTATATGATTCCACTGACAGCAATATTGGAAAATGGATTTGATTCTTTCATTTGTGGTAGTGTCTAAATTTACCAAATCAGGAAAGTTCCTCATCGCCCAAGTTTCAATTGGACCGAAACTTGGAATCATGCAAGTTGAATAGTATGATGAATGAGAACTTTCAAGCATTGGAAAATCAAGACTAATTACTTGTTCATATGGATGTGTGAGTCAAGTGAAGGACTAAAGGGATCGAGTACATATTCTTGTGCACTGGTCATGTCCACCACAAAGCTCGTTAAGACTATTTGATTTACTAAAGTTTAGTAAATATGGTTATACTTACAAGTTTAAGTATAATTCTGAAACATTGGAAAAGTCTCAATGTATGGCAGAACGAATGGGAAGAATCAAATTAGGCAGAAAGATAAAAGTTTCTCAAATCTAAAAAGATGGGAGAGTACTTTAGTATCATGTTTGTGATCATCTTAATGATTTAGAAATCATATCACAATTAGTCCTCTAAAGGTCATCTTAGTGCATTCTTATGACTAAGAAGAGGAGTCATGAATTGTTGAAATGGTTAGATCAGGAAGATGAGTCATACTTCGTTCCAAAACAATTCTTAGAGTCATACTCCAAGATTGTAACTTGAGTGACATATCTTAAAGAAAGGTTTAAAACACTTGTAAAATGTAAGAGTAAAAGTGTCCTACTCTTGTACATTTGAAATTGGTAAGTTGTGATGTTTTGGATAAAACAAAGACCAACTAAGGCCAATTGTGTGAAGTGTTTGTCTTGATAAAGAATCCGCACTATCTCTTGAATATTTGGCAAGATAGTCTTATATGTCAAGAGGATAGTGGGAGTCTTAAAGATCCTAAAAAGAATTTCAAGAACTAATCAAGAATAAAACCTAAGGTTCTTCACTAGCACACGACTTGAGGTTTATAACCTATCGTGTTGACATATTCTGTGCCCATTCCAGTTAAAGTTGGCTTTGCTTAGGAGTTCTGAAAGTTCTCAATTGGTTGCATAACAACTTGGAAGCAATTGCAGGCCCTGTACTGCTAGGTGGCAAGAAGCTAAGATTGCATAAGTTCAGTCCATATGAGTTTGGATTTGTCATTATCCTTGTCTTGTGACTATGGTTTTGACGATTCACATGGATAAGAACACATACACCATAAAATCTAAGGGTCATAAGGTTTCTCTCTGATTCATGAAAATGATGGTGAGGAAACACTTCCACCAAGTAGATTTGAAGCAGATGGCAAAAGGTCTAAACAACTGAGACTATGATTACGGCATCCCTTTTCATAGTTCTGAAATTGTTTAGACACACATGCATGCTATCTAAGGAAAGGTGTATGATTTTGATAAAGTTTTATCAAAGCATCTCGTATCAGAAATCTGAACTTTGGTAAGAAAGTCAATAAAGTATTGATTTTTAGAAGTCCAGCTGATTTCTGAGTACATGTCAAAGCTAGTGGGAGCATAAGTGTTATGCTAATAATCATCATGTTAGTGGGAGCATGATAATTATTGTTAGTGTTGCAAGTTAGCAATGTTAATTATAGAAAACAAAAGTTTCAATTCGTGAGGCTGCAGGGATTGAAAAAGTTGTTTTGCTATAATTAAGGAAGATGATATACTTCATTTCAGTTCTAAAGGCTTAGATTGAGACCTTAATCATATTTAGTCAAGAATATATATATGAATTTCATGTTGGATTGGTTCAACTTAAGGAAATTCTATATATTGCGTTCTCAAAATTCGATTATGATTACGGCATCCCTCTTCATAGTCAAATTTTGAAAACATGGCAAATAAAAATATTGTAGCAAAAGACTGGTCTAGAATCATGTCTTTATGTGAGACATCATGAATCGTGTACCATTTGCTTTGGGTACAGGATCGATTGCATGTGCTATAATATTTGTCATTTCTAAATTTTCCCAAATGCCCAGAGGCATTAAGAAGGGAAAAGGTCTAGAATTGGATATGACTAAAATGATTAAGCAATTGTCGAGGACAATATGAGGTTTACCAAAGATTGGTTGCTCAAGGACAGTTGGAAGTATAGTGCTAATTTTTGAAGGACCATATTGACATATTCTGAAAAGAGGCATCTCTTATTCAGAAGTGATAGTCAAAATGAGAATATGGAGTTGTCTCCATAGGTGGAAGTTATTTGTGTAAGATTAGAAAACTTAATGCAAGAAGCATGTCCAAAGCAATGTACTTTGAATATGAGACTTAGTTTCCATGGAGTTGATCTCCATTGGAATACCTTATAATGACTGTTGACAAGTCTTTGTGACTTTGTACATATTCATTGCAGGAGGGTCAGTGCATATAAGTTTAAAATCTAAACAGATTTCGATAAATGATAGGAATTTGAAATTCTCACATTTTTCGATAAGGATTTGGGAGTGTGAAATTAGAATCATTGAAATTATGTTCAATTGGTTTATTTCACAAAGTAAGGATCATAGACAAACATAGAGTGCATACTTGGTGTATGGCAAAGCTATTGTTTAAGAAAAACATAGTGTACATGCTTGGAGCATGGGACAACTAGTGTTTTTAATTCAAGTATAAAGTTGATAAAACCGAAACAATGAATAATGAGTAATGAGTATGGTGATAAATAAAAGTGTTTATTTATATTCATAGGGTTTGATACCATATTTGATTCATTTATTCTTGTGTTTCACTTTGCATGTTTTGACTTCCAGAATAACTAAGTCGCTCTTCCTGAATGATTAAGTTATTCAAACCATCCACAGTCGGTCATATGTTGGAAGTAGATATGAATCAAGACTGTCATGGGTTGGTTTGTAGAGGTCCAAGTTGGTGGAAAAAGTGGTGCTACAACATTCATGAGTGCTCATAAGTTCTGAGTATTGGATTCAACCCGCGCTCATTTGAATCACTTCATGGATTTTATCACGAGTGATCATGAGACGATAATATCTTATATTCTTCAAACCTAGATATATGAGTTGTTACTATGAGTTGGTTATACATTGATTGCACGAAATGCATTTGGTAACTCGATGTTATAAAACGTGCCTTTGTGTATGATTCAACAAGTAGTAGAACAAGCCATATGAGTCGAAGTTTATCCATTCCTTTTACCTTCGGGATAAAAGCGATATATGTGGGCCCCTCGATGATTTAGCGATGACACATGTGAGTGCTTGGCCAAGCCAGGACTGATTTGATTTGTTCAATCAGTTAGTCATCATAAATCGAAAATCGGGAAACAACAAATGGACAGAGAGAATGATTATAATCCATGTCTCAGTCCATATGATATCTAGAATGGAGGAATATATGATCCCTTATCTAATGGACAAGTCATTGACAAGGTCAGAGTTCGACAGCGGCTTTAAGAGTTACGATTGCCAGTTAGGTTTTGAAGTCATACTCAATAATAGTTTTAGACTTATCCAAGTGGGAGACTGTTGGATTAATGTCTAAGTCCATAACTATATTTGGTATGTACTTGACCCGACCCGGCATGGTCCATTTGGGTTGCACTTCACCGGCACAATTTATATGGATAGTCTTTTGAGAATAGTATATTTATGATTTATATTAATATATTATAAGTTCTAATATATTAATATGGAATCATATTATTTAATTAGTATTGATCAAGAATTAATTTAGAATTAATTAAGTGATCAAAAAGAACTAATTAAATATGGACTCTTATATATATGGAATGGGCCAAGTTCATTTAGGTTGGGCTAAGCTTTCATGGATGGTCCATGGAGCTTTTAACCCATGGATCCTATGTAAATGAAAGGTCATGGGTATCAGGGTTTACATGGATGTAACCCTAATCCTCCATAATATATAAAGGGGTCATTGGCTCACAAAATTGGCACAAGTGTGTGAAAATAAGAGTGGGCCGATTTTAGTGTGCAAACATATTCTCTCAAGTTCTTCCAAGGTGTTTTGGTGATTTGTGATTCCATTTGAGGCTTCCACACTATTGGGGCCAAGCTCTTAAAGCTTGAAGACATCAAGCTACATCAAAAGGTATGTCATCTAACTAGAAATTTGTAGTATAGGTGCTTCATAATATGCTAGTTAGGATGAAACCTTGGTATAGTTAATATTTGCATGTATAATAGAGAAAACATAGATCCAAGGTTTATAGGGTTGCATGTACACCATAGGAGTGTTAGAATGCTCAAAACCCAACAATTTCGTCCCTCGTTAACAACTGGTGTTGTTCAAAGGATTCAAGTTATTATAGTCGAATAAGTAGTTGGTGTGTCGACCCTTCATCAATGTTTTGTAAATTGTATATATATGTTTTTGGGTGTGTGTACCCTTAGTTGTTTGGTTGTAGGATTTTATTTATAGCAAGCTCGGGTTTGGTGGTTGTAATTGGATATATAAGATCCGATTGTATTTCCATCTTCAGCTTGTCACGCCGACAAGGTTGGTATTTGGGTCGATCTGATTTGGGTTCTGAAAGCACTTTGGGTGATTTCGGAATCATCCTCCGAGTTGGGAATTTTTTTTGGGTTAGTTGTGCTTTGGTGGGATCTGTTCAGTGTTATTTAAGGTTGGCATTTTGTTTCGTTTGATAAGAGAATGTGTCCATTAGTTTTTGAGGTTCATCAACTAGTTGGATCTGATTATATTTTACCCTTTAGGTAAGTTTGTGATAAATAAGGAACACAGTCGATCTGAGGAGCATTGTGTGCTCACATGGGAAGTGTGAAATCTTGGCGGCTTGGCCGTTCAACGAATGTTGTCGTAAGGGGTGTATATGGACTGAGTAGGATAGCCTGAGAACACTTGGTCTGGCTTTATAAAATGGTTCTTGTTTGATTTGATGCTCTTGAGTTTGAACAACCATTCAACTTTCTATCTTATTTCTGGTTGTGTACGATCATGTTTTCATCTGATGTTGCATCGGTGGCAGCCTGGTCTATAGAAGGATTGTGTGCTCTAGAATGGTATAGCTCGTTTTGTGGGTGGTAAGTGTTGAATGGGATGTTGACTGGGTTCCTGTAGGTCGGTGGGGTGATGGACGTGTGCCTATAGGCCCACTGAGGTGCTGGTTGTGAGTCTTCAATGCCCATGGTAGGGTGATGGCAAGAACGGTGTAGAACCGTGAGATCTCATTCCAATGGTTGGATGGTGTCATGGTGTATTGTAAACCATCATGGATTTTACTTATGTGAGTAGGACACGACAGTTGTGTAGCGGAGACTCATATGTTGGTTCGTTAGTCGTTTGGCGTAGTTGGGTGTTTGAATGGTATGGTATTGTTGCTGATGGCGCAGTGTCCGGCAGGTTTGGGCAGGCATTTGTAGGATGTGACGTGTTAGAAAGGTCACGATTGTTTATTAGTAGTTCCTTGTTGAGTTCCTTATTAAAGGATCCTTGTTTGTTTTGTAAAAAGGATTCGCGTGAGTTAAGTTACACATGATGGAGTTTGTGGTCGGTCTCTTGGATGATTTGTCAGATGGTTGTGCACCTAAGTTGTTATGGGATTTTGAATTCCACATGAGATTTTTGGATTTACCATGGTTAAGCTTGTGGGAGTGGTGGGTAGTGTTGACTGGTAGGAAGGCAAGTGTGTATTTGAGGACTTTTGGGCATAATTTCCGGATTTGGGATTGGTTGAAATTCACGATATAGTTAGATTGAGTGTTCATTCGGCATGTTTTGGTGGTGTTTCTAGCCATGGACTAGGGGTAGGTGCGAAGAATGGATGATAATCAGTCTTTAGGTATGGTTTCTGGAGTTTAGACTGATGAGTTCCAGGTTTTGTGAAGTGTATTGATGGGGTTGGTTTGTAGTTTCAGTTTGAAAGTTTTACGGTTTGAGTGGTTTTGCTATGAGTTGGACCTTATAGTTTAGGAGAGAGAGGTGGTTGTTGAAGTTAAATGTTTTCAAGTGATTGGATTGTTTGATGTCATCAGTTAAGACTAAATAGTCTCTCGAATTTCCTTTATGGATGCTTTGAATTTATGAAGTGGCTGGAGGAAGCATGTAGTTTGTGTTGGTGTTGTTTTATAAACTATAACCGGATCAGATTTCAAGGAAAAAATCTAGTTTAAGTGGGGGAGAATTGGATCACCCAGTTTCGTGATATTATATTTCAGGCTTAAAATTGATTAAGTGAGAGTCTTGTGCTTTAAGGGGGTGGAATATGGACCTTAATGGAAGGAGGACTTGGGCCTAAGAGTATAAGAAAATGGTTATGAGGGCGGGTTTTGGTCTTCATGGCATTCGGGCTTTGTAGGCTATGGGCCTTGTTGGGCGAGCGAGCCTGCGGTGCGGTGTGTAAAGGGTTACGACGTGCTGTCGGTTGCTGCCCAAGCCCAATATTTTAGGGTTTGCTTCATATTTAAAGGAACATATCTAGGATTTAAATGAAATGATCACCCTTCCTCTTCTCCAAGCACCATTTACCTTAAACCCTAGCCTCCATGTTATTCTTCCTTCATTTCTTGTAACTTTTATTGATCTTTGGAGCTTTAATGGAAGATTGAGGAAGATGAAGATTCTTGTCATGTTGTGAGATGCTTTTTCTGGAGCCCATCACATCTCCTGCAACTTCTGGACCTTGGGTATGATGCAAGTTTCCATCTTTATGCTTAAAAGTTGCTAGATCTAGATTGTAAGTTAGTTTTTGGTCCATTTGATAAAGTTGTGTTTTTGGGTGTGAAAAAGTTTGCAACTTTATCATACCACATTGTCCCATGAGATTTTTGGTTTATGGATCTATTCTTTCATGATCTTTGGACACCATGGTTGGAGTTAGAATCTTATTTTCGTCATTTTTGAGCTAGAATGGTCTGATACATGCATTCAACATGCATGTCCATAAAGTTATGATTTTTATGAGCCATGGGAGTGCATTAAGGCCTTATGGAAAGCATGAAACTTGGATCTGTCAGATTAAGCACTTAATTGATTAAGTGGTTCATCAGTGGGACCACGGCACGACAGAGGTCTTGTCGCGGCGCGGTGGCGATGAAGTCATCGCGATATGATGTTGGGACCACGTCATAGTCAAGGGGCTTGGTCGCGGTATGGTGATCAATGTTGGTTGACCGTTGACTTTTTGACCAGTTTCACTTTTGGTCAAACCTTGGTAGAATTGATTGCTTAGATAAATGCTAGTTCCGATTTGGTTATAGGTAGCTTGTGTTAGTTGTTTCTGTTGCCAAGGTTGCTATAGAGTTTCTATTGTTTAGTCTATGTGAGTTTTCTCACTGTGTTACTTATATCATATGTTGTATATGAGCTGCTGTTAGATCGGGGTTGCTGATAGCCCAATTTGTTGTATGTTAGCTGCTGATAGCTCGGGGTTTCCGATAACCCAGATTGTTGTATGAATTTGAGTTGCTAATAACTCAGGGCTGCTGATAGTCCATATGGTTGCTGATAGCCCATTGTTGCTTTATATGTTTTGATATGTGGTACTTTATGTGATACTGTGGCAAACTCACTAAACTTTGCGTTTACAATTGTAGATTAAATGTGTTTCAGGTACTTTATCTGTTTGTGAGGAAGCAAAGGTGTGATTGTACACACACATCAACAGTTTTATGATTAAAAATTTCACGATACTTTCATTATACTTTGATTTATGGATTTCAATTTATGAACAAATGGTTTTTCTTTAAATATACCTTTATGAAAATGAGTGTTTATGCTAGTTTAAAAAATAAAAAATTTATTCTGAAAATTGGGACGTTACAGAAACATATAAGTTTTGGTGTTTTTTGAATAGTAAATAAACATGCAATTTGTTCGTCTCCCCCAAAAAAATATTTTTTTTGAATTCATGTAATTTTACAACTATCAAACAACTCAAATCCGGAAAAAAAAACATGGACTTTTCTTGAACCAAAGTTCATATAAGGTTGTTTTGTGTTTTTGTGTGGAACTCTATTAAATACGTAATCTGCCTGTAACATAGCTTCTACAAAAACCCTTACTCGGTCACGAGTAACAAAGAATTTAGTTGATCGTTAACTCAATTTTTCTATTCCACAAAAACATTTAATTGTTGTGTATAGGGAAACATCGTCTCATGTATAATTGTAATTTATTGAAAATGATAGGCATTTATATATTCTCACTCGTATTTTGTTCTTAAACATTTAATCGATAAACTTTAGAGTAAATTATTGATATCATCCCCGTGGTTTAGTTAAAATTACATGTTTCGTCCATGTCTAGTCGGAATCGTATAGAACTATAGATAAAAACCTCAAATCCTAACCTGAAACTCAAAACTAAATTATGAGATCTAAATCTGAAATCAAAAAATTAACTTGAAACTCAAAATCAAAACGTGCATTAAACTCAAAAGCTAACCTAAAATCTGAAACTCAAATATTGATGAGTGGGCATAAATCTGTAACTCAAAACCACATCTAATTTCACAAACTAAAAACAGAAAACCGACAAGTAATTAAATCTGTAACTCAAAACCACATCTGATTTGACCAAAAACCGAACCCAAAACTAGCTTATCGGTTTTCAGAAAGTTATAACCCAACCCAACCCAAAACTGATGGGTTCGGTTTCTCGGGTTTTCGGCTTTACCGGATCGGTTTTGGGTTTAAACCCAAACTCATTCCAAGCCTAACTTTGAGAATTGAGAAATTGGGGTTTCTTTATTTAAGAGATTAAGGTGTTGTTTGGTTTTTTTTAAAAAAAGAAAAGAAAAAACCTTTTCGGACCACTTTTTGATGTGCGGCCCAGCACACGCGCAACACTTGCTCTCTCGCAGTAGTTTGTTTTTTTGGAAGACTTCAAAATACAAAACAGCTGTGTATATTCTGTAGGACGCAACACTTGATTTGCCTCTTCAAACCTCTTTAGCTTTCATTTTTTCCAAATGGTTTTTTTAGAAATTTGGTATAACTTATTTTTTTTTTAAACTATGATTTTTTTAAAATTTTGATTTACGGATTTGATATAATTTATTTTTATAGTTTCCATAATTTTTTATAACTTGATTTTTTTTTTAAAAAAAAACTTTGATTTTTTAATTTTTTTACCATTTCTGTTAATAATATTTTCAATTTCGATTGCATCTTTTTTTGCATGTGTAATTCTTTTACGAACTTTGTAGACATTGTTTACAATATTTTCTTTTTTTTTTATTATTTTCTTCTTTTTTATGTTTTTTAAAATTAGTTTTTTTCTCGAATAAAACTAATAGTTTCTTTTATATTTTTCTAGATTTTTTTTAAAAAAAATTTATACTTTTGTTTTTTACATGTTTTTTTAGTATTCTTTCATTGTTTTAAGACTAGAGTTATTAAAATTTCGTTTTTAAGAACTATTTTCAGTTTATAAAATTAGTTTATTTAAATTTCAGTTTACTGGAGATGTTAAAAAACAAGAATGCTTCTTATTACAAGCTACAATCGTTTGGTTCACCTCTTCTGCTTCAGAGGGTTGCAGAGGTGGTCCGTCGAATTCATGAATTTTCGTTACAAGCTGCAATCGTTTGGTCAGTCAAATTAATGAATTTTCGTTTCGAAAAAACAAACAATACTTACTCAATTTTCATATGAATACCAATGTGGGACAACTTCCAACTTTAAAGAAAGAATTCCTACTGATATGGGTTAAGCTGCCAAAAGAAAATTAAACATAAATATCAAAGGCAAGACCAATGTTTTAAAACCCGGGTCGACCCAGCCGGTTCAACCGGTTTGACCGTGACCCGGGATAGAAGGCGGGTCAATTGAGAGCGGTTTTTTGTAAAAATACGGACCGGATCGAACCGGCCGGGTTTCCCCTAAACCGCGGTTCGACCGCTTATGTCGAACCGGTTAAAACCGGATTGACCCGTTTTAATAGAGCTTGGATAGTTGGATACAAGTAGCGAAAGCCAAAACAACGAGTCGTTTGGGATTTCTTCAATGTTTTTCAATGTTTAAACTTTGTAGACATCAAATTATTGGTTTTATATGTTTATCAATTATGTCGAAAAGTAAAAATATATAAAAATAGAAAAAGACCATAAACCGGGTTGACCCGTGAACCGATCATCACACCGGTTCAACTAAAAACTCGGGTTTTAAAACATTGGGCAAGACCCGAACTTCGGTGGTAGCGAGGCCGAGTAATAAGAGTGAAGCGCCTTAACCAACTAGATGAGATACTAGTTCTGTCTAAATTGCACAACATTAAAATATAATACATATCGTAGGCAAAGCACAATTAAAATATAATACACATCGTAGGCAAAGCACAACGAATATAAAACATACGTAATGAGGCCAGTGGGTTTCGATAATAGGACCTCAAGAAGGCAACAACAGCGCCTTAAACACTACACCAGGGTTCCTCTTGCGTATTAAATCCATCGAGAACACATATATATATATCACAAAATTCGGTTTGGGTCGATTTTTTTCTCGGTTTTTACATTTTATAAAACCGAAATCGACCCAATATTTCAGTTTTTAAAAAAATCAAACCCAACCCATCGGTTTCTATTATGGTTTCGGTTTTTCGGTTTCGATTTTGTCAGTTTTTCGGATTCCAGGTTCGGTTTTGCTCACCCTTACATTTCATCTTAAAAATCGATGTCATGAACAAACCCACCGAAAATCTGAAATCTTGAAATCCTTGTTTCAGGAAACAAAATTTGAAATCTAGTTTTATATCTATTCATGACACCTGAACCTACTCATTTTTGTTTGAGGCTGTCGATGACTTTTTGTGTGAAAGTATGAAATGGAGATGGTTAAGAGCCAAGAAGATGACGGTTATGAGGTTGTAACCGAAATAGAGCTCGGTAAATAGGGGTGAAGTCGCACAATCGTTGATTCATAACTGAAATGGAGATATGTGATTCCAGTGGTGAGCGACTCAAACCAGGGTTGAGGTGCCAAAGCAAAAGAAGTTCCCTTACGGAAGCCAGTGAAGGCTATTATCGTTGAAGATGAGAAGGAGAATTTGCTGGAGACTGTCCCGTTGCCTTGCTTCGAAATCTGAACCGTGGTTTACCGGAGACAATGGCCTTGGACCTGCACCACACTCCGAAGATTCTTCAACCACTTGCTTTGTGTGTTTTCTTCTCGGTGATATGGTTCCAACAATATATGGGTGGGAGGGGCGGCAGAGGGGGTGCCATAGAAAAAGGACCAAATTTAGTGGTTAAGGAATGAGTGTGTAGAAGACGGAGAGGCAGCAATTAGGTTTAGGATTCCTTTTTTTTTTACTTATTTTAGATTTGATTAATTTACTCTAATTAATATAATAACAAATAAATTAAACAATTAACAAATCCTATAAGGGAAAAAGGTCATTCTAAGTCGGCTAAGGACTAAAAAAGAAACAAAAACAAACTACAAGATGGTCCGAGTGCGAAAAATAAGTTAATGATGAAACATGTAATTTTGACAGGGACAGTTTAAGTAATTTACTCTAAACTTTATTGTAACTAACCTTTAGTTTTCAAAATTTAAAATCTATCTAAAGCTTCCTCTTTAGAAAATAATAAATAAACATACAAAAACGTGATTAATACCCTAAAAGTCACACCAGGCCCGTCCCAAGTCGATTTGAGGCCAAGGGCAAAAATAAAAAATAAGGCCCTTCAAAATTTAGTAATCACAAACAATAATACAATGATGGTATGAAGACAAGTACATGAGTACTTGTTATTAAATTAAATATATAGTATGAAAAAAAATTGAAGCGGATTTAGAGGATGCAAGTTAAATATTAAAACCAATAAACCATTAGGTTAGTGCAAAAAAAAAAAGACAAACCAAAATAAAATAAAAACGAACAATCAAACCATTTTGAAAACCGTCACTTTGGTGTCCGGTAAAAAAAACAAAAAGACGAGTGTTTGGAAAAAAAATCATATTTTAGTGAAAACCCTAAAAGTAAAAAAAAAAACTTGAAAATGGCCTGCATAACTTGTAGGTTAGCTTGAGTTTTTGTTAACAAATAATCAAATAATAGTTATTATTGTTATGAATTAAGCGTAATTAATGTAACTATAAATCAAACCAAACTAGTAAACTTTGATAAGAACTTTAATTGAGAAGAAAGAATATTTAGAGAGAATATGAAAGTTATATCTCTTATAACTTTTGGTGTTTTTCATTTTTTACAATGGAGGGATATTTATACTATAAATTTTACTAACATATAATTATAACTAGTTAGAAATGTTGACAAATTTGTCATGCACCAATTATTATGTCATCCACCAATTATTTACAACACTCCCCCCTTGGATGACATCATTTTAGCATTCAACTTTGACGTACTGCCTCATTAAAAACCTTGCTAAAGAAAACCCAGTGGGAAAAAAACTTTAGCGAAGGGAAAAAGAGTGCAGTGTATAGTTGACTCCCCCTTATTTAGACATCCGTCACATTATGTTCTATGCACATGTCGCATTCCGATGCCATGGACATGTTTCCTAAAGATTGCAGTAGGAAGTGCCTTCGTAAAAAGGTCTGCTGCATTGTTACTGGATTGAACATATTTGATTTCAACTTGATGGTTCTTTATAAGCTCTTGAGTGTACTAAAAAAACTTTGGAGGTATATGTTTTGTCCTGTCGCTCTTGATATATCCCTCTTTCATTTGAGTGACACATGCTGAGTTATCTTTATAAATTAAAGTTGGACATATATCCTTTTCAAATCCACATGAAGTTAAAACTAGTTGTGTCATCGATCTTAACCATGTACATTCTCTACTAGCTTCATTTAGTGCAATTACTTCAGCATGATTTGAGGATGTGGCAACAAGTGTTTGCTTTTGAGAACGCCAGAAAATTGCGGTACCTCCATTCATGAATACGTATCCAGTTTGAGATCTAGCTTTATGAGGATCAGACAAATAACCTGCATCTGCATAACCAATTAAGCTTTCTTTTGAATTGTTAGGATAAAATAACCCTAAAGCACTAGTTCCTCGAAGGTATCGAAAAATATGTTTGATTCCATTCCAATGTCTTTTTGTTGGGGCTGAACTAAATCTTGCTAGTAAGTTTACGGCAAAAGAAATGTCAGGTCTAGTACAATTGGTAAGATACATAAGAGCTCCAATTGCATTTAGATATGGTACTTCTGAACCAAGGACTTCTTCATTTTCTTCGCATGGACGAAATGGATCCTTGTCAATATTTAATGATCTAACAACCATTGGAGTGCTTAAAGGATTTTCATTTTCCATATTGAAACGTTTCAAGACTCTTTCTGTGTAATTTGATTGATGCACAAGTATTCCGTTAGGCATATGCTCAATCTGTAAACCAAGACAATATTTGGTTTTTCCAAGATCTTTCATTTCAAATTCTTTCTTTAAAAGTTCAATCACTTCAAGGATTTCTTTATTCGTTCCAATGATGTTTAGATCATCAACATAGACTGCTATGATCACATATCCAGATGTTGTTTTCTTAATAAATACACATGGACAAATAGTGTTATTTTTATAACCTTTACTTGTCAAATAATCGCTTAAACGATTGTACCACACGCACCCAGATTGCTTTAACCCATACAAAGATCTTTGTAATTTTATAGAATACATTTCTTTGGGTTTTGCACTTAACGCTTCAGGCATTTTAAATCCTGCAGGGATTTTCATATAGATATCACTATCAAGTGATCCATACAAGTAAGCTGTAACAACATCCATAAGACGCATCTCTAAATTTTTAGATACTGTCAAGCTGATTAAATATCTGAAAGTGGTTGCATCCATTACCGGTGAATAAGTTTCTTCATAATCAATTCCAGGTCTTTGAGAGAAACCTTGAGCAACAAGCCTGGCCTTGTATCTTACAATTTCGTCTTTCTCATTTCTTTTTCGTACGAAGATCCATCTACATCCTAATGGTTTCACAACTTCAGGTGTGAGGATAATGTTCCCAAAAACCTTTCTCTTGTTAAGAGAATTTAATTCAACTTGCATAGCTTCCTTCCATTTAGCCTAATCATTTCTTATTTGACATTCAATGACAGATTGTGGTTCGGGATCATCATTCATAATATCACATGCAACTGAATAAGAAAATATTGCACCTATATTGTCAGTTTCATTTTGGTCACATATTCTATTTGTCTGACCATAATTTAATGCATCATCCTCCTTTCATGGGGGAATTTGAATAATTCGTGTTTCTCCAGGAACACTTTCATCGTGATCTAGTGCATTTTCTGCTCCTCTTCTTTTTCGTGGGTTCTTATCCTTAGAACCAAATGACCTTCCACGCTTCAGGCGTGTTTGAGACTCTTAAGTGACTTTATCATCAGATTGTCCATGTGGAATGTCAATTCGAGCTGGAACATTGACAGCTGGTATATATGATTTAGTCACCCTTTTTGTGTCAGTAAATACATCAGGTAATTGATTTGCCATTTCTTGGAAATGCATTATCTTTTGAACTTCCATGTCACATTGCTTTGTACGAGGGTCAAGATATGATAAAGTAGGCTCATGCCATGACACATCCTTTTCCAGAATCTTCTTTTCTCCACCTAATGATGGGAAATTTGCCTCATCAAATTGACAATCTGCTAGGCGTGCTGTGAAAACATCACCTGTTAATGGTTCAAGATATCTTATAATAGAGACTGACTCATAACCAACATATATTCCCAACCTTCTTTGAAGACCCATTTTTGTCTGTTGAGGTGGTGCAATAGGGACGTATACTGCACACCCAAAAATTCTCAAATGGGATATATTTGGCTCTTGACCGAAAGCAAGTTGTAGTGGAGAATATACATGATATAAACTTGGTCTCATGCGTATCAATGATCCAGCATGTAAGATTGCATGGCCCCAAACAGAAACAGGAAGTTTGGTCCTCATTATCAATGGTCTAGCTATTAGCTGGAGACGTTTAATCAATGATTCAGCTAAACCATTTTGTGTGTGTACATGAGCAACTGGATGCTCAACAACAATTCCTACAGACATACAATAGTCATTAAATGCTTGTGAAGTAAATTCACCAGCATTATCAAGTCTCACTCTTTTGATAGTATAATCAGGGAAATGTGCCCTTAATTTAATAATTTGGGTAAGAAACTTTGCAAATGCCATATTACGAGTTGATAATAGGCAACCATGAGACCATTTGCTGGATGCATCTATTAAGACCATAAAGTATCTAAATGGTCCAGATGGTGGGTGAATCGGTCCACATATATCACCTTGAATTCTTTCTAGAAATCTAGGTGACTCCCTTTCAACTTTCATTGGAGAATGTTTTATAATTAACTTTCCAAGGGAACAAGATGCACATGGTTTTATGCTATTGGATTGAGGAAACTTTTGGTCCTTCAATGCATGCCCGTGTGTATTCTCAATTATCCTTCACATCATTGTTAATCCTGGGTGGCCCAACCTATCATACCATAAACTGAATGTCCGAGGATCACAATGTTTTCCTTCTACTACCATATTTGATTCAATCATATGTATATATGTATAATGCAGTCCAGAATCAAGTGTTCGTAGTTTTGCAAGCACATGGTTTTTGTCTATAATATACATATATTTCTTATTTTCAATGGTCACAGTTTTTGTGTCATAACCTTTGAAATATATGTCATTGAAACTTAATAAGTTTCTATTAGACTTTGGAGAAAATAAGGCATTTTCTATACAAAAGCTTGTACCATTTGGTAATATAAAATGGGCTTTCCCGGTTCCCTCTATCAAGTCTGCAGGACCTGATATTGTATGTATGACTGTTTTTGTTGGTACTAATTCTGAAAAATATTTGCTTGATTTCAGAATAGTATGTGTACTACCACATTTAGCGGAGTGAATTCAACATTATCAATGAGGTTTGCTTCTTTTCCTTTTCCTTTAATGGACTCTTGATAAAGTTGACAAAGATGTGCAGGTGTGCGACAGGTCCTTGACCAATGGCCTGTGCTACCACATCTATAACATGAACCATCAGATTTTTGTGATGTCCCAGTGTCATGCCTTGCCACTTTGGCCTTATCTTGTGTGTGGACATTGTTTCTTTGTGAATATTAGTAATTATTTCTTTTCTGGCCACGACCACGATTATTACCTTGTCCACGACCATAATTATGGTTCTGATTATGACTTTGGTTTCGATTAAAATAGCCACGGCCTCGCCCTCGACCACGTGTATTGTTTCGATGACCATCAATATTTGTAGCATTTGCTTCAGGAAGTGCTACTGATCCCGTTGGACGAGATTCATGGTTTTTCATTAATAGTTCATTGTTTTGCTCTGCAACGAGCAGACATGCATTCAGTTCAGAATATCTTGTGAACTTTTGCATCCGATATTGTTGCATCAAAGTAATGTTTGTTGCATGAAATGTTGAGTAAGTTTTCTCCATTCATCTCTAGCATTTGGAAGTATAATTTCCTTTTGATGATTAAATCTTTCTTTCAAAAGATTCCAGAGAATACTTGGATCAGTAACATCAAGATATTCAAATCTCAACATTTCATCAATATGCTTACGAAGGAAAACTTGTGCTTTTGCTTTGTCTTGTGCCAAGCAATTATTAAATTCATATATAGTATTTGAGATACTCATGGATTCAAGATGCATTTTTTACATCTATCATCCATGACACATAGTTTTTCCCACTAACTTCAGGTGCTGCAAACTCGAGCTTTGCAATGTTGGACATAATGTAACTATAAATTTTAAACAAAATTAAAATTAAAATTAAAATCCATTTATTTCAATAAATATTACACAAAAAAGAAGCGGTAAAGCTAACATTGCATACAAGCCTAAAAGTAGATGAAATTCCATATTATCTTCGATGTTAAGGATTGGGATGAAAAGTAACATGACTATTATAGTCATGATTATCACAAAAGGATGAATCATCTTGAAGTTTGATTTCTTGAAATTGATTTATTTGATACAAGAGAGAAAAATTTGTTGTGGGTAAAATAAGCAGGGTAAAGATGTTTATTTATGGCAAAAATATAGCCGTTGTTTTTGCCGTTTATAACCGTTGCATATATATTCCCGTTGTGTATATATGTATATGTATTTTATAAATCACATAATAAGACTTATAACTAATACATAACTTTATTAATTAGAAACATAAATAAATATTAGTAAATGTTTAAATAAAATTATTAAGAGTATCTAAAATATAAATAAACATTGACATGTATAAATAAATATAATTTAAATGTTAGTATGCACAAATAAAAGTTAGTAGCATAATATAAATGTTAGTATGCATAAATAAAAGTTATTAGCATAATATAATGTTAGTATGCATAAATAAAAGTTAGTAGCATAATATAAATGTTAGTATGCATAAATAAAAGTTAGTAGCATAATATAAATATTAGTATGCATAAATAAAAGTTAGTAGCATAATATAAATGTTAGTATGCATAAATAAAAGTTAGTTGCATAATGTAAATGTTAGTTTGCATAAATAAAAATTAGTTGCATAATGTAAATGTTAGTATAAAAATTAGAATACATAAAGAAATGTTAGTATAAGAAATAAAATTTGTTAGTAGTCCATAATGTCCATAATGTATAAGTTTCATTAATTCATTAGTATTATTATTTTAATATGATTGAGGTTTTTATAATTAATAGTGTTTTTACTAAGTAATACATACCTTGATTAAGATAGATGTGATTTTCCACTTGTTTACTAACCTTGATTAGAGCTTTCGTGCTGATAACGTGTTATGAATTAAGCGTAATTAATGTAACTATAAATCAAACCAAACAAGTAAACTTTGATAAGAACTTTCATTGAGAAGAAAGAATATTTAGAGAGAATATGAAAGTTATATCTCTTATAACTTTTGGTGTTTTTCATTCTTTACAATGGAGGTGTATTTATACTACAAATTTTACTAACATATAATTGTAACTAGTTAGAAATGTTGACAAATTTGCCATGCACCAATTATTATGTCATCCACCAATTATTTACAACACCACCAATTATTTACAACAATTATATATTAATTGATTTTTTGTTAACAAACATAAAAATAATAGTTATTAGAAAATCTCATATAGGAAAAATATGCATGATAAGGACTAGATAAACATCAAAATTTTAAATAAAATAAGTGTTTGACAAACCATCACTTTATTATGCATGATAGGACTAGCAAAACACCAAAATTTTAAATAAAATAAGTGTTTTGATGGTTTGTCAAAACCGTCACTTTGGTGTCAGGTAAAAAAACAAAAAAAATGAGTGTTTGGAAAAAAAAATTATGAAAACTCTAAAAATAAAAAATGGCATGCATAACCTATAGGTTAGCTTGATATTTTGTTAACAAACATACAAATAATAGTTATTATATATTAAAAGACGATGCATGGTAGAAAATCTCATATAGAAAAATTATGCATGATAAGGATTAGAAAAACACCAAAGTTTTAATAAAATAACTATTTTGGTGGTTTGTCAAAAAAACAAAAAGAATGAGGGACCATTTAAATAGCTTGAATGAACACAAAGAAGAATGCAGGGGCTATTTTTGTAATTTGAATTCCAATTTTCAATAAAATGAAGCGTAAGTTATTAAAAAATACATAAAAAATTGAGGCATGGTACTGTAATAAAAGAGAGCAAAAGTAGGGGTGTAAGTGAGCCGAGCTACTCGCGAGCTACTCGGGATCGACTCGTTAAAAGCTCGACTCGAGCTCGAATTAAACGAGCCCGAGCCGAGCTCGAGCCTAAATATGAGGCTCGTTTATTAAACGAACTCGAGCCGAGCTTCAGTTAGTGGGCTCGCGAGCCTAAATGAGCCTAAACGAGCCTATATATATATATATATATATATATATATATATATATATATATATATATATATATATATATATCACACACACACACACATATATATATATATATATATATATATATATATAGGCTCGTTTAAGCTCGTTTAGGCTCGCGAGCTCACTAAATTGTTCACGAGCCGAGCTCGAGCTTCATTTTAAGGCTCGAATCGAGCTCGAGCTTCTTCAAAATTAAACGAGCCGAGCTCGAGCTTGGTTAGGCTCGGGCTCGGCTCGGCTCGTTTACACCCCTAAGCAAAAGTAATTATTTCTTGTTAATTCAAAAAGCGCATGCTTATAATAAGAATCGAACCTACGCGCGCCTATAAAACTTACCGATGCTTACAACAATACTAACCAACTCATCTAATGGAATCTTGGTTAACTTTTTAACACGGCCCATATAAATAAAGTATCAAAGAATTTTAATTTTGGGGCCAACGCCGTAGCGAGGCCCGGGGCGGTCGCCCACCTTGCCCGCCCTATTGGGCCGGCCCTGAGTCACACATATTTCTTATTTTCTAACAAGTCGATTGAAAAATACATAAATGATCATGAACAAGATACAAAATAGCCAAGTTTCAATTAAATATAGGAAAATGTTATCCATAAATTTAGTAAGCATACACATCTTGTAATTTAGTAAGCCTACACATATTGTATTTTTCAGTATTAATGTTAGACCATGAAATTAATCTAACTATTAATCTATGATATATTTTCCTAAAATTAAAATGACATAATCTGGAATGCCACATCACAGTTGATATATCATAATCATGTAAAACAGAAGCATGTTCGCTAGTACTAAATTGTTTTTATTCAATATAGAATATCGAACTGAAAGATCTTTATGCTCAATAAACATTATATGATGATATCTCTAGATAATATGTGATCCTAAAATGTCGTACTAACTTCATCTTGATGTTAATATATTATTTATAAGACTTTGATCATTGATAAACATTTATATTTCTTGTATTTAATTGGAAAATTATAATTTGTTGAAAATAATATTTTACCAACATAAATGGAATTATTGTTTCTAGAAAATAATAATAAGAGAGAAAATTAACTAGTTATATTCATAAGGTATATATATATATATATATATATATATATATATATATATATATATATATATATATGTCATGTAAATTTATTTGGACACTTTGAGTAACCATGTAGTTAGCACATGTAACTAGTTAATTAGTTAGAAACTTGAGTGAAAGACACTCTTGATCCTTGACTTCTTGCACAAAGACATAGACCTCTTAAAGAGGTTAAGGCTTGCTTGAGGTCTTGCTTGTTACATCATATACTTTTCATAAAAGGCCATGCTTTGACTATTTGAAGGTATGGTGCTTTAGGACATATGTCGAAGTGTATAAATAAGAAAAAGAACCAAAACTAGCTAGTTTTTCCAATTCTTTCTCTCTTCTTTTTCTCTCAAAATCCGAGAGCTCTAGGATTTATTTCCCTCTCCTCCTTCTTGCAATGATTTGTCTAGATTGAGTGCTTATTAGTTGCTTCTCCTTAAGACTTATTTGGTATATATCTTTAAGGCTTAAGAGAAACTAATATATATATAGTCCTTAGTTAGAAACACCAATAATACTTCAACTTCACATGGATGCTAGTCCTTATATATATATATATATATATATATATATATATATATATATATATATATATATATATATACATATATATATATATATATATATATATATATATATATATATATATATATATAAGGACTAGCATCCATGTGAAGTTGAAGTATTATTGGTGTTTCTAACTAAGGTAAAGTTTTACATCTACATTCTTCATCAACTTCCAACCACCGAAGAGGATCAAAGTCTTTAAAGGTCATATCTCTTTTCTTCCTATGGTTTTATTAATCCTTCTATGCTTTGCAAAATGATCCTTGGTGGGTTAAAATAGTTTTAAGTTTATTCACAGTTTTAAAGCTTTTGTTTCCATTTTTAGTGTATTTAGAAACCGATTTTTCAATAAAAAAAACAACACAAACTTGCATTAGATCTTAGTATTGATCCCTTTTAATAATATAGTTATGAAAAATGTTGAAAACCCAACACAAACTTGCATTAGATCATAGTATAGAGCCATCTACTATCGAATTGACCATGACAGCAACACCAACTAGATTAAGTTGTTAAGGAGTCCCATCCGGAGTGAACCTAGGTGGGAACATAGGTGCATTGTTACTTGTGCCCTCCTGATTCATAGGAACATGCATCTCCATATTTTGCAAGACTATGATCTTCCATCTCCTCATATTAATTTTCGTTTAATCTATAATGACTCAGGAAAAATAGCATATAATAATATTCTTCTTTATATTATGAAAAATATGTGGTTTAAAGGACAAAAATTAGTGTCCATCAAATGTATAAAACAAATAGCATAGCCATTGATTTATGTTCATATGATGAAGTAACTTAGAGAAAAAGACAAATTTAGCGACTATGTTTTATATTGTGCCATAAAATAGTATTTGTTTTTTTATTTTTCCACAAATAATCGATAATTCCGCAACTGCCCATTGCAAATTTTACTAAATCTGTGAAGTGAGCTTTTTATTTAGTCTCCTAAAAAATTAAAAACTTAAAAAGTTTAATACTACAAATTTTCCTGATATGCTATAGGGAAAATGTGACTGTAGCGCAATGAACTTATGTGTTTTATCCGAATTGATCAATTATGTTTTTTTTGCGGAATAGGTTATCTGACTGTTACCGTACATGTCAATTAATCCATTATCGTTAGTTTTTAACCATTCATCCGTTAACCATCTTTCTAAATTATACGAATGGCCCTTATGTTTTAAATTTCTTTCATGGTTGGTCCTTACCAACTATGGTTTAAATTACACGACCAAAACTGCCATATTTTAGAAAGTATGGGGACTAAAGTGTAACATTGTCATTATCCTCCCCATTAAATCTGGTTGAAATACGAAGCATACCATTGCATTCCATAAACAACAAACCAAATAATAAGCAAACTTTTCTTTGATGTTAGCACATACTTTTAGTATTGTTACAAAGATGGGTTGTGTGAGTTTTACCCCTGAAAGTCTCATGTTATGGAAGATATCAAGGGAGAAAAAATCTTGTCCATTTGTTACAAGACCTGCTATCATTCCATTCCATGAAACTGCATCTCTAACTTCCAGATAATCAAACACAGATCTTGCACGTCTGATCATTTCTGATTTTGAATACATATTAATCAAAGAATTACACACGTATTTAGTTAGCTCAAAGCCAAATTTGACAACCATGGTATGAACCTGCATTCCTTTTTACAACTACACCATTGTCAACCAAAGCTCCAAGAACAGTAGCATGTGTGAATGGGTTATGTTTGATTCCTTCTGTTTGCATTTGCAGAAAAAGGTCTATAACCTAATCGTGTAGCCCCTTTAAGGAATACCTTGTAAGCATTGAAGTCTAATACACCACATTTTGGTCAGGAATTTCATCGAATACCTTCTCAACCATTGAAATCGGTTCATTTTTCGTGTACATGTCAATGAGGGAAGTGTCAAGGCTAACATCCTCAGCAAAAACGTATTTATTGCAATCGCAATGTATTTAGTTGCCTATTATTTGATCGCATTAGCTTCCACATATTTTAAGAACACAAGAAAAGCTTACCCCATTAATTGGTAAACCCAAACGACGAGACCTGAAACCGAACTCAACCTCCTTTCGACTGTATGATCGAAGTCAAAATCAAGTAGCAGGATTTCAACGGTTTGATCCTTCAAGTTCCTATATTTCCTCAAGTTGTGGCACCTAGTGCAAATGACTGGTATGTCTGTCGATTTGGGGGTAGGGTTTTTGAGGATTTCATCGGGTTCAAGTAAGAAATTAGTGTGACTGACATTTGATTACGCTTTCAAGTATCAAAAATAAATTAATACCTACAAATTATGAGCAACAAAGAATTTATTAGATTCAACATATTCGATCGATTGTGAAGGAGCGTCGGGTAAGTTTGGATACGAAAGAATTTATGGAAGACGATGACAATGTTATACTTTGGTCCCCAAAGTTTCAGAATTGTGGTAGTTTTAGTCGTGTGATTTAAACCATGGCTGGTAACGACCAACTACGAAAGAAATTTAAAACATAGGGGTCATTCGTGTAATTTAGAAAACTGGTTAACGGAGGAATGGTTAAAAACTAACGATAATTGTTTAATTGACATATACAGTAACAGTTAGATGACCTATTGTGCAAGAAAAAAAAACATAATTGCTCAAGTTTGATAATCACATAAGTTTATTGTGTTACAATGACATTTTCCCTATACTATATGAAATTGTTTTTAATATGACACAAAATTGTTCTAGGACTGGACATTACCTTGACATTACCTTAACAAAAGCAAGAAAATACAATACCGAAGGGAGGTAAAAAACAAATACATCCAAGGGGGTAAGAAGGTAAAGATGAATAAGGTAAGTATAAATGCATCTATGCTACTCCACTATGTTGATATTAAACATCCAAATCTAATGCAAAATAGAACTAAGAACAGTGCAATTGTTCAAGAAACCCCAAAATTGATGTATTGATAAATTTCAAAATGCTCATAAAGACTTATATAAAATATTATATACGGGAAACTACATTTGGTGAGTATTGCCAAATTTCTAACATTTATTTTAATCATTAATTATATATATTAAATCTCATGCCACTTAGGAATAACTCCTTTTATGTGATTTAGATATTGATCACAATAGTTTTAAAAGGTTGCCAATTTTAGTCCCTGCTTTTCCCTCGCATCTTTCCGCTTCCAATCAGGTGTTTACACACTTGTGATGAACAATAACATTTCTGCCACGAAGATTAATTCCATCTCCTTCACCACCTTACATCTTCCAATCAGATGAACACCCTATTTTTTTATTCGATCTGTGATTTCCCGTTTTCTTATCCCTTCCACGTTTCCTCCACTGCTTTTCGTAATCGATTTAAGGTCCCTTTTATGATTCTTCATTTGTTTCTTTTGTAGCTTTTAAAAAATTAGAAGTCCTTTCAAGAAGTTAGTATGAGTGTTATCTGTATATCCGTGTTCGTGTGTGTGTGTGTGTTTGTGATAGTGAGTCACAGAAGAAATCGATAATCGTTCAGGGCTAGATAAATCAGAGAGTCGGTATTGCAACAAGTGAAGCGGCTCAGCAATGGTGGTGCTAGTCGCTTGAGCGTGTAATTACGGCGTTCCACCTAGAGGCTGTCGGAATATAGTGCTCGACGACGATTGTATAGATGTGATTTCTACTTATTTATTCCCCAAATAGTTGTTCTCCATCTTGGAAAGTTGAAATGGGTTTAATATACATGTCCTGTTGTTTCAAGTTCTAAACTATTAAATTGAATTTACTTAATGTTTCAATTTATTATTGTTATCGACAATTGATTTTTTGAATGCATATCTTAGTTAATCAAGCTGTTTTTAAAGAAAAGAAAATATATTCGGAGGCATAAGAACCAGGTTTTTGAATATTGTATTGCTCTATTTTTAGGCATGAGAACCCTATTAATCTATTCACTTTTTTATTGTTTTACTTTGTGAAAACCCTTTCCATTTGGCGTTTAAGAGCTTGAATTTAAGGTATGGAAAGCTGATTTAGTTACAATTTTTGAAATGATTTGGTTCCCTTTCTAATTTCAGTATCAGAATCTAACAATATGGTCACAGTTGTCATCTGTTACTGCGAGGCTAAATGGGTCCTATTAGATTTAGGTTTCGGTGGTAACAGATGGGGGATACATATCTCCACAGTTCATCACAAAGACAAATAATTAGAAATGTGTAAGTGTCTATCATATCTATTCAATTTCAAGAAAAGTTGAACATTTATGAAAGAAAACTCAACAAATGTTCTTGAATTAAGTTGGAAATTGGTTAAGTGTTGATGATTTGTTAGTTTAAAGACTTGAAATTGTGTTTTACTTTCGTGTAGGTGCTAAAAGAATCCTATTCCCTTTGTAGTGGTTTTCTTTTCGCACATGGCTGCCCTTTATTTTAGGTAGTCTTTATACATTTTACATTTCTTCGATTTTTCTTTTTCGGGGGTTTGCCACTGACTGTTAATATATATATGTGTATAATTATTGGTTCCTCTAATTCTAGATTTCTAGAACATGATGATTTATTGATAATCACAACATAACCTCTGTTGTTGATTCTTAGTAATCAGTCGGTCTGTTAAATTGATTTTTAAATATCTAGTAAACATGAGGTTTTTCTAGATCATATTAATAATTTCTATTTGTGATAAAGTGCTGAAGAAGGAAGAGGAAGAAAGAAAGCCAGGGGAAGGCACTGGTGATCATGTGATTGGCGGGAATTTTAAGCCAAGGAGGAAAATTAGTAGTAGATCTTTTCGACAGCTTTATCTGACTAAATTTTTTATTTTCTCATATCGTAGCCTCTTTGTTGTTCTTATGTAATAGTTTTGGTCACATTCGTCAATGGTTTCCTTTTCCAGGAGTAATTGTTCAAATAGGACAATAAGTTGTTGTGAAGATAGTATGTATATGGGGTCTTACATTTATATACAATAGAATACACAATAGTTGGTGTTCCCTAGCTTAAATGGATTGGAGTTAAAGGAGAATACAATGATATTGTTGTTATTAGTTAGTTTTATATAATTCCATTTTACATTCTTATTATCATTCCTACATTTTTATGTCAACAAACTCACTATACAATCTTGTTCATGTTCCATAGTTGGTCTTCCCCGCCTTAAATAGATTGGAGTTGAAGGAGAATACAATGTTATTGTTTTAATTAGGTAGAGTATGAGAATCGTGAATCAATGTGTTTTTAATGTGAAGTTTCTTTAGAATTGGTGTTGTTTAGATCTAGTTAAGTTGTTAGTGTTCTTTTTCCAATATGGACAATGTGATTTGTTTTTAACCATAATGACAATATACTAAACTTTTTTGTTTTTACCCATAATCATGTTACTTTTGGATTTTTTTTTAACTTTTACTAATATGGACAACGTGCTTTGTTTTTACCCATAACGATAATATATTAAACATTTTTTTACCAGTAATAACAACATGCTTAAATTTTTAGTGAAAACATCAATATGTAACCCATAATAGCAATGTAGTTATACTTCTTTCTCGCATGATAGAGGGTGATGTATTCATGGGTTAGAGATCATCCCAGCCTGGTCTGGAGTCACTTGCTCCGCACAAGGTGATTATAGAGTAATTACTGAACCGTAAGTATAACCTCAATGTGGCTTGAATTCATATATTACTAAAAATACTTACAAATTTATGCAAATCATCTGAAATTGTCTAACATTGGCTTCAACCGTGTAATTCTAGGGAAGTATATGCAATGTCAGCCATACGACCTTTCCCTACTTATATGACTAATATTTTGAATATTAACATACTTTAAGACTCTTTTCTGTTACCATGTAGTCACCCATGTAGTCATGGGTGTTGGTGTTGACTTTTGTGATGAATTATTTTGACATTTCTACAGGGATCTCCACAACAATAAGTTGATTGGACCAATTCCACCTCAAATTGGGTGTTTAAAGCATTTTAGGTTATGGTATGATCGTATACTTGATTCATTATTATCAATCACTTTCTCCTTACTTCTATTTAAAATGAAGGAAGCTTTATAATATCATTCTCAACCTTTATCATATAATTTTCAACATTTTTACCGATGTATGACATCTTTTTCAAGTAATTTAAGGTGGAACAGGTTGCAGGATGTGCTTACCCTGAAATTGGTGAACTAAAATAGCTAACACATACGTGAATATCCATTCACACTAACCATTTGAAGTCCATTATAAATATATAAAAAAAAGACACTAATCAATTTAGTAATTAATTATACTCCATTCACCGGTTGACAAATATTGGTTGTCTTATTCATGGAAGATATATTTAAACCTAGGTTAAGGTTTTTTGGGCAACATGTTTGTATTGCACCATATGACTTTTATTTTTGTTTATTATTATTTTTTACGTATCATTTTTTAACTTTTGAACCGACAATATAGTTGTGTTGATTTTTCAAGTCAGTTTTTTGGAAAAATATTTTCATAAGTTAGTGAATTCTTAAAAGTTATAGATATATACTTTGACCTTGCATTGATGGTTGTTTTTGCTCGCCTTCCATTAACGTATTCCTTATAATTTATTCTAAATATCAGTTACATTTACTTATTAATATTTAGTATATCCAAATATCTCATTAATGATATTTTTATAAACGATATGCATCAACACTCAATAATCAGTTTGATCGCTAATCCAAAAACTCATTATTGATTGTATGTGTCATTATAGTTTGATCAACTATACAATGAATTTCAGCTCCGATTTTAGATTCAATGATATCACATGGCGGGTCATCTTAAATAACATGGAGGATCTCATGTAATGGAACCTCCGCTAGTATGGACCCTTATTGATAGTCAGTTTGAGTAGTTGTGCTTGACTCAATATTAGTTAGGGTTTTGTATGATCGTTTGTATGTATATAATGTGGTTGATAGTTCGGATTTCAATAATACTTTAATTGTTTATAAATATTCAACTTTTATATTAACATTAATCTGTTTTATCATACGGCTTCGTGGATATTTTAAAGGCATATATTTGTTATTATTTTAACTATATAATTATATTCTCGCGTAACACGTGGAGACTCATCTAGTTTTGACATAAAAAATAGAATAAAACAAAAGCAAATGAGTTGAAACTTCAAGAAAGTTAAACTTGAGGTCATAAACGGAGGAATTCGGTGATGACGAGAGGGCAATCCGGCTTCGGTTTCTTGTTAGGCTGGTGGGAGTGGTGCCATACATGTCACGGTCCACGTAGGTGTCATGTCAGATTTGTCATACTCCTTCAAATTTTTGTAATTTTCATGGCATGAGTTGTCACACTTGCCATGATATATTTTAAAAAAAAAATTAATTAATTTCAAAAAATAAACATTTCAAACATATTTTTTTTTTTTTAAAACTAAAATTTCATTTAATAGAAAATAAAATTACAGCACAAAAATACATAGAATTTCAAATTACAAACCTAGAAACCATTAAAAAAAACATAGAAATTTAAATAACGAAACCACAAACTTAAAATACCGAAACTTAGATGTATTTTTTTCGCGACCTCCTCTTTCGCTTTTATCGCCATTTCTTTTTCACGCACAATGAGAGCGCTAGTGTCTCTCGTTAAGATCACCATGGCACAGTTTTCTTATTTCTCTTGTGCGACCGCCAAATACTGTTCCAAAGACGACTTCAAGTTGTCCATTTTGGTTGTTAGTTGGTCGATGTCGCCCGAAGCACATCCTGAACCACTTGTCGCCGATTTTCCCTTTCGCTTGGATGCATCTCTTCCCATGAGACGAGTGACTCTTGCAACCCCACTAGGCTCCTCGTCACTGAGGTTGATCCCGACATGCGCATCGGACGATTGACTATGTGTTGTTTCAGATGTTTTGGTTCTTTTAGAAGAACCACCCGTAAAGTTTTCAAAATCGTCAACCCGTTGCCATTTTTTTGACAATTTCAAAATATTCCAAACGTGTAGAAATTTGAAATTGGTCCCTTTCTGATTCCGGTACACTTCAAGAGTTTTTTTTGCAAAATAGTTTCGTCGTTTGCACCACTTTGCCATTGTCGTTTGACACTCGAAAACACCCCATTACATCACCACTGTGTTGACATTTATCCACTAGGAATGAATTTGGTCTTTTTCCAGTAGTCTCTAAGATTCATCTCGTTGAGAAAATGCCGTGTAATTTTTCGGAAAAAAGTTGGACAATTTTGGTTGTTTCCGATCACCGGATCTTCAGAAACATCCACCCACGCACGAGCTAACGTCTTTTCTTCGGCCGGCGTCCATTGCTTTGGATCCGCCCTTCCACTTTTTTTGGGTTGTGGTGGATTCTCTTCCGGCTCCGATTCCGTTTCGGGGACGACTTCGGGTTCCCCTTGACTTTGGAATTCGGTTTGGAAATTCATTGGGGGAGTCGGGAAGATCATCAAATGGATTAAATTCATTTTCAATTTGGGATGAGAAGTTCATTTGTGTTTGGTTTTGAAATGGAATTGTCTTTGAAATTGTGGATGGTTTTGGAATTGATGTTGGTTTTGGTATTGTACTTGATTTTGGTAGTTAGGTTGGTTTTGGTCTTGAAATAGGTAGTAAACACCACCAAAGTGTAAATTTGTTGGAGAATAAATTGGACAATCGCTTTGATTTTGAACGAAATTTGTTGAAGAAGGTAGATGTTTAGGTTTTGGGTGTTTCTTTTGGTATTTTTTTAAGCTTTTGGGTTGAAAGGGGAAGCCATTTTTTCACAAGAATTGTATTATGTTGAGTGAAAATATGAAGATGGTAAAGTGGGATAAAATATAAGAGGTAGTGGTATTTATATCGGGTAAAAAGGAGGATTTTTGATTTTTTTTTTTTTTTTTTAAAAAAATGGTCACAAGGACCCTCCGACGTTTACAAGCATTTAACCCAATACACTCTCTCTCATCCGTAACTATTACCTGAGTTGCAGAGCCGAACTCGGCATGCCGAGGGTTCGGCCCGGTGTTCGCCGAGATAGCAAAGTGCTTGCCGAAGCCACTCCGAGTGGCCTTAGGAGCTCTTTTCCGACAATATATCATAGGCCTCCAAACCTGACAGATCAAAAGTTACGTATGTTAAGTTACGTATGTTTTTAGTTGTGTATTTTTTAGGCTCAGTTTTTCTATTGTTTATGAATGTATTGGCTAAATCTTCAATCTACTCTACATCAACGTCTTCTTATACGATATCTTTCCAAAAAATTACCACAAATTTATAATTTTCTTATGTCTCAGTCAAAGGATCTCACTCAAATTCTCTCAAGCCAACTTTAATCTTTTACCAACATCGATTGAAGTCTTATAGTGAGACTCAAATCTCTCTAAGAATTAAATAATGTTATCAGATAATAATAAATTCATCCCCAATATTATAGTTTGCAAAACATTGTGAACTTCGAGTACAATATCCGGATTTGATGTGAGGGTTTTCAATCTTTTTCAAACCAAGTCGGAACTTACACTAAAATGATTCGTTGTATTATCAGCTAACCCTATGTTGAATCTAGGTCAAGCATGGGTCAACCCAACATGTTTACTCTCATAGCCAAATATGCTTCGCATTAGATTAATGAGTTTTTATTGATCCACGCGAGCAATGTGATATGCGTGGCAGATTTAACAAACAAAAGCATACGTTGCGATATAACCAATAATAATAATATATAAAAATCGATTATTATAAAGAACTAACACAATGACCCATACACTTTCTACCTAGGTCTAGTTTTGCACCTAAACTTCTATAGTATAGTGTATTAGGGGTGTTAACATTGTGGTGTGATTTAAAGTAAAAACCATAAACTACATCATATAATTAAATTTAAGCATTAAAAATGAGATCCGTTGTTATATTCAAAGTAGAAGGACGTAAAAAGGAGAATCATAAAACCCGAGATGAAAGTTTGCCAAATTTCATAACTGGTCTTCATAAATTCTTCCGTCATCGTCTCTGCAATTCACAAATCACAATTCTTCTCGTATTTTCACAGTTTGCATTTGCAGATACAAAAACACAACGAAATGGGGGTGATAATCATCGACGGACCAACGGTGCAAGCTTTTGTGAACGACGACGTTCAGTTCAGAACCGCCGTGGACAAGCAATTCGTGCTTCTCGATACCAACAAAGACGGGGTTTTATCGAGATCCGAGATGCGAAAAGCCTTCGAGACAACGCGGTTTCTAGAGACAGATTTTGGTGTGGATAAGGCTACGCCACCGGAGGAAGTAACGCTGCTGTATGAGTCGATTTTCCGAAGCTTCGATGAAGACAACAATGGCACGGTTGACATTGATGAGTTCAGATCGGAAGTGAAGAATATCATGCTCGCTGTTGCCGATGGACTCGGATCGTCGCCGATTCAGATGGCGGTGGAAGATGAAAACAGTTTTTTCAAAGTGGCCGCCGATCACGAAGCTGCTAGAATCGCCAACAGTTCTTGATCTGGATTTCATAAAATTGGATCGACATTTATTTTGTCGAAGTTTGTGAGGAAGAATGATAAGTCGTTACTTGGTCTTTATGTTGGATGTTATCGTATTGTGATATTTGGTATGATCTATCAATTGAAGTATTGTGATTTGTACCTGTATTTTTTGGTGAAAACCATATTATTTATGTTTTTTTGACCAATAAATTCATTGGGCTTTATAGATTACTTATTTTATAAATGAGAAATCTATTGTGGACCAAAATTAACATAATGATCATATTATTTTGATACAAATCAATAATCAATGCAATGAGCTAATTTCACAGTATCGATGGGTATGTATATTTGATGTCATATTTATGCAAGGATAGTCGTGACGTGTTTTTAACTGATAAGATACAACACGATAAATGAGAAAAGCATACTATTTATGACATACTATTTTTCACTGTTTGTTTTTTGTCAAATAAATTTATTGGGCTTTATAGATTACTTACTTTATAAATGAGAAATCTATTGTGGACCAAAATTAACATAATTGGACTAACAAATGACATATTTCGTGTAGCTCTATCATGATCCTATTATGATACAAATCAATATCGATGCAATGGGCCAATTTCACGGTATCGATGGGTATGTATATTTGATGTCATATGTACGCACGGGCAATCCTGATGTGTTTTTAACTGATAAATGAGAAAACCATATTATTTATGACATACTATTTTTTACTGTTTGTTTTTTGACGAATAAATTCATTGGCCTTTATAGATTACTTACTTTATAAATGAGAAATCTGTTATGGACCAAAATTAACATAATTGGACTGACAAATGGCATATTCTGTGTAGCTCTATCATGATCCTATTATGATATTTTGATACAAATCAATAATCGATGCAATGAGCCAATTTCACAGCATCAATGGATATGTATATTTGATGTCATATTTACGCACGGCAGTCCTGACGTGTTTTAACTGACACGATACAACACGATAATGTTTTATATAATACGAACAAGACACGAAGTCGAGTTTTGCTTTAGTAACACGAATACGATCCAATTAAAATATGATAAAAACGATCTAAAGCTATGTTTTTTAGTCGAGCATGGCTAAAAACGATCTAAAGCTAAAAAGAAAGACTAAATAATTAAATCTTACTAAACTAACTAAGAAAATCGATCCATAGTCTTTAGATCTTCAGAAATGGATGAAAAAGTGCAGAAAAACCAGAAAATCATATGGAAAGGGTTTTTGATCGTCTCCAATAGTCTGTAATAAATAGCGGTATTTATATGCATGACAATAGCTTCAGACAAGATAACTTGGAAAATACGTCATGGGCGCGCCACGCTGTTGTGAAGGCGTGTTAGGCGTGTCAAACCTAACAAATGATAGGGGTACAATATATTCCAAATACACTGATTTAATGCACTATGAAGGTAATACAAGGCAAGCAGAGTCGAACCACAGAGACATGGGACAATCAGTCTATACCTCTATGCGCAAGGTAATTTGGTCACCAAAAGTAAAAAAGGGGGTGGGGTTTGTAAACAATAATTCAATTCAAAGATTGAAGAAACAAGCAAGAGGTTAACTAATTGAAAAAAAAATCAGAATTTATGAAAGACTCCAACTCTATGTAAGCCAATCTAGCAATGTGATTCAAAGATGACATGACATGCACTCAATTCTACCTAAGTTGATACTTAAAAGTGTTAACAAGCTTTAACACTTCTCATTCACCAAGTTGTCGAATTCAAAATAAACTCTTTGAAAATAACCTAACCTTCAATTTTAAGTCTAAACAAGCTCTTAGATAGAAATCAAAAGGTTGCAGTAAGCTTTATGTGAATGTTCCCAACAACACTCAATACTCCTCACATGCTCGGGAGCGTAAGAGTGTGTGGATAAGATTTACACTAAATTCATTCAATGGAAATCAGTTTAGCGCTTGTTACTTGGTCCAATTTACAAAACAATTACGGATTCTGCAATTAGATAACTAGAATGACCTAACCCTAATTCAAATGGCCAATATGAATTACAATTAGAATCAAACATTCGATTAAGACAAAATCAAATTCACTAGATAGAAACTGAAAGCAAACATCAAGTCATATGATTGAAATCACAACTAAAAAGTCAAAACATGAAGTTGGAGAAACTAGGGTTCTAGCCACACATGGCTAGAACAATCAACAAGTCTTGAAAAGATGAAATAATCCGCATACGAGACTTACAAATCCAAAGACAAATGTTTCCAAATGATTACAATCGAAACCTTGCAAAAACCTTCAAAATTTCTCTTCTCATGTGATCTGGAAATGAAGTCTAAGTGTGTCTTGTGTCAAATCCCATTATAGAGTAAAAAGGAGAAACTACCAAAGGCAGTTTTTTTGGGCCAAACACGACACGTGTCAAAATAGAGTAAATCAACGTGGGTCGTGTCGAGTGGAAATTGGCATGCCATCCTTGGGTCTTCTTCCAAAATAAGTTTCTCAAAAAATGCAAAACTGGACCAACACGGCCCGTGTCAAAATAGGCTAAATCAACATGGGTCGTGTTCAGCATGGTAAACGACTCCTTTTTTGGTCAAAAACGCCCCGCGCTCATTTTTTTAGTGCAAATCCAACACGACCCGTGCCCACATCTGCTTCTAAATGCAAACTTGATTTTTTTCAATTTCTTCGTTTCGCGTCCAATCATCCCGCCATCTTCACCCGTGCTTCCCGGCACCTCCCAAAGGGCGTTTCCACCTCCGGATCACTTGAAAAGATCATAAAAATGTGCAAATAAGGTTGTTCTAGAAAGTAACATGACTTATAATGAAATGCGTATAAAAGGAAGTAAACTACACTAAAAGGATGCATAAAATGGACGAAAAGATGTGGAGCAAGGTGCACCTAACAAATCTCCCCAAGCTTATACCTTTCTTGCCCTCAAGAAAGAACAAGAATCGGACAAAACATGACGATTTCTAGATGGCAAAAAGAAACAGAGAACAAAAAGGAGACGAAAAGATCCTAAAAGAGCTAAGACGAATGCATGCGATATATACAAAGAAAATAGCATATGTACAAAAGAAACTAAGAAAACAAGCTAAAAAATTCAAAATAAAAACAATTTTTTTTTTTGTTTTGTTTTGTTTCAAGTTTCACAATTCTTTCTACTTCGATCACCAGGGGTATGATAGTCAATTGCCAATTATCCAAACAGAAAATATTGTCCATTTATTGTTCTCACTTCAAGAAAGTCTCAATAGAGTCTAACCTTGGACATTGTCCTTTAAAGGACAATCATGGGCCCGAAGTTCAAAGTGAGAGGGTTGTGAGATTCCATGTGAAAGTCATCAATTCAGTGTTTTTGAAAATGTAAACAACCCTGATGTTAAGTTACTTCATTTGGAAGGGTGTCATATTTTTTAATAGGGACCGCTTCTAAAACTCCCTCAGGATACTCATGGTTGCACCAACCTTGCATTCCATCCCAATACTCATTGTCCATCTCAGGTTTACTCCCAAAGGTGCCAACCATTGCATCCACCTGAGGTCTTGTGTCGCTCGCGTCTTTGATCTTCAACTTGAGTTCTTTGACTTTATTTTCTTGAACTTTGTCTTTCTCTTCTTCAAGTTGCTTTTTTCTAGATTGCCTTCTTTGATTTGGCTTGCTTTGCTTCTAAATCTCTTTGATGTAAGAGTTGGCTTGTGAATTCTTTCTTCAGTTGTAGCTTTATTGGCTCTTGAATCATTTGCTCGTATTGATTTTTGGTCCGGTTAGTGCAATGGCCAAACAAGTCTTCAATGCTTCAGACGACATGTGAACGGGTGGGTGCAATGAAATCCACCTTTAAGAGGTCTACCCCAAAGTGATTCTAAAGATGGTTGCCCGGTTGTTTCAAACAGGAGTTAGCGTTAAACATCGGGTTTTAAAGAGCGCGGTATTTTCAAAAGTTGTTTTACCCTCCTGCACTCCATAACTCGACACGGAAAGTCATCTACCCTCGATTTTTGAGTTGCCAAACCCATAACAAGGAGGACGCCTTCGGGTCTATCAATACGGGATATCTGAAGTGAGGAGTTATTTTATTTTTATTTATTACTATTTATTTATTTATTATTATTTATTATGTGTTTGGACCTTAAAGCGGTCAACTACTCGCACCCCTTATGATTGATGGATTGATTTGATTTTTTTTTGCAATGCAAAAACTTTAAAACTAATATAGAAAGAAAATCTTTTTGGTTTTGTAAATTTAATTTGCAAAATGCACGATAAAAAAATGAAAATAAGAAAGTTAAAATCTTTTTTTTTATGCAAATGAAATGCATGAAGATGAATCCTAATGTACAAAACTACCTCTCCCCAAGCTTGAATATAAGCATCGCCCTCGATGCTCGGAGAGGGCTATCCTAGCAAATCACCAGAAGGTCATGGGGGGATGGTAGTCGGGTTGGGAAAGAGTCTAAAACAGTCACAAGTGCATGCCAATTTCTTTTTTAAGCAAAATATAAACGATTAAAGATATGGAAAGAATTTACCGAATCGTTCTTGGAGCCTTGCAGTTGGTGGTGAGAACCTTCTATTCAACCTCCCCAAGCTTGTTTACGTGAAGTATCAAGCACAAAAGCACCCATAAAAAAAGTTGTGACGGTTTCAGGCCTAGGGGTTCTTGGAAGAGAGAAATTGTTTTGGGGCCAGTTATGGGTGAATGGGGTAATAAAAAAACGTATTGGACACTTAACGCAAAAAAAGAAAAATTGTTGGTGCGTGAACACGGCCCGTGCTGATTTGCACTAATCTGACACGTCCCATGTTCAGCAAAAAAGGCTGAAAATGGCATTGAACTTCGAACACGACCCGTGTTGATTTGTAGTAAACTGACACGACCCGTGTTCGCGAAGAAATTTTAGATGTAAGTTTTTGAAAAAATAAACACAACTCGTGTTCATATACAAGCTAAATGGACACGAACTGTGTTCCTCTCTGCTTGCCAACGCCAAATTTTAGAACCTCGAAATCCCAAATCGTTCGGAAAAATGTTTTGTGCACCCCGAGATTCGTTTTGAAGGTTGAAAAAGATGTTTTAACACATTTGGAACATTAAAAATCAATAACTTCAAGAAACTGAAATGGTTTAAAGGAAAAGACATAAGTACCCCCGGGTTCCCTCCCGGTTAGTCGCCCTTGTTTTAAGTCTTTGGCTCGACTTGGCTCCTGGAATATGTTATTCCTTGAATGTTGGGGCTCTCCAACTTAATAAACTTCTTACTACTTCATCAAATAGGACACTTATCTTGTACCTGACTTTCTTTTTTCTTGGGAACCATATTGTACTTAGACCCTTAATGACAACAATTGTCCAACGGACCCCTTTCTTGTACTTGTCCAGTAAGGTGATCAACTCTTCCTTCTTTGACAGGGTGGTCGATTTGATGACCGATTGGGTGTTTTCCTTCTCGAGATATGTATCCTTTGAAAGGTCCGACAAATTTATCATTTTCGGCTCTTGTGGTTAGTCTACCAGTGAAAGGGATATCTCAGTGGTAGTGGGTGGCTCAGCCTCTCTCGTCAACATCCAACACCTCCTATACAACTTCCTTGACAACCTTCTCCACTTCTACTTCTTCCTCATCTTCACCGTCTTTAAATTGAAATCTTGGGTCATCAAAATTTTTCTCATCGTTTAAGGTGAAGGCAGAAATGGTATGTCTTGGGTCCTCTTCAGTTTGTGATGGTAATTCGCCTTGAGTTTCCATTATACTCACAGATTCAGTAAGTTGTGCAATTTGTTGCTCTAAGATTTTGAGGCTAGCTTTGGTTGTTTCCTGGAAGATTTAGGTAGTAGTGGCAATAATTTTCGCAACGTATTCCAAGGACATGCTTGGCATTTCAATTTGTTGAGCAGATGGACAATATGGTTGTTGGAACTGTGGAGTTGGTTGGTATTGATCATTTCCCCAAGCTTGGTATTGGTTGTTTCCCCAAACTTGGTTGTTGTCCCACCATTGATCACGTTGAGGTTGATCATGTTGGTTATTTTGATAACCAAAACATAAAAGCGGAAGCATAAACTTTGGATCTTTCATCTCGAATCTGATTAAAAGAAAACTTAGACATTAAAGAACTATTACATACCTGATTTCATTATGATCTTTGGATCTGAATAACTAGGGTTGGGTTTTCCAGTTGATCTCAAGAGCTCTCTCTAAAATCCCTCAGCAAACCCTAAACGAATTTTCATGTGTATTTCACGTGTCTTGATTGCTCCTCATCACATGTATATATAGATGGAGATATACCCTGATGTGAGAGATGGAAGGGATCTTGAGGATGTTGAGTCAAACCGGGAACTCAACCCACAAGGTAAGTCAATATTCTATAAATCGGTCCATCAACAATTTATATTCTTACCATAATAATTGGATTTAATAATATATCGTACATATTTATGAAGTGGTCCCATAATTATCCAACAATCTTCCACTGGACCACGAATATATAAATGTACGTATAATTGTATAAGCGCTTTAATGATTGTTATTATAACATTGATAAACAATCTCGTCCACTAATCATAATAGTATAGGATCAAAGCGGCCTTTGTTACAATTTACGTAACTAAACCTATCAATGGTCACATATACATATATAACTAACGACATAGATTAAACATGATGTGTGGTTTTAAAATCTAAATAGATTTCCAACGAGTTCCTCTTTAGATTGAAGTGAGATCAAACTTCAAATAAGTGCAACTAATAATGGAGTTAACCGAATTCTTAATTCTATACAGAAAAACATAATTGTTCTTAAACAAAACATAAAGCACCATAAAACTCCCACTAAAACCAAATATTACACCAACGTGTGTAGTATGCTCATAAAAGACCTAGGGAGGTAATCCCTTTATGAGCGGATCCGCTTTCATAGAGTTTGTTCATATTGCTATATATATTTCCATTTTGCACTATTGTGTTAACAGAAGGAAACTGGATGTCAATATGCTTTGACTTAATAGATCTTCTGTTGTTGGAATATAATATTGCTGACTTATTATCACAACTTTAGTGGTCTTTCAATACCAATAATGTGTAGCCTCGTGACAAATTTCCGCAACCATATTTCATGCTACAAATTATGATGCCATTATGGAAGAAGCTACCGAAGTCTATTCCATGAAATGGCTCATCATGCTAAAATATAAAAGTATCTCGATATGGATCGGTAACCATTTTGACATCTAATAAAATCAGATTCTTAATAAAAATGATCTCAAAAACATCTAATTTCCTATAGTTGAGCAGATATCATTTTGTTATATATAGATATCTCAAAATCCATGTGGCTGCGTTGTTATGATCCAAACTTGGGTTGTGTAGATATCTGCCTAAAACCAAAAAAAAAAAAATTACTCCCACATAATCTGTGATACACAAAATCATCTATTGTATTTACCTCAAAACCAAAAGAGATAATAAATTGATGAAAAAAATGGTACCACACATAGGATATCCAAAGTTGAGGTTGTTGAGTTTGTGTATTCAGAATAGGAGATTGAATAATATTGTCGATCACTAATTCATAATCTGCATACTATCGAAAACAATAATAGGAATCAAGATTGATTCCTCCTTAAAGACAATTTTAACCTTGTTTCTCCCCCAAACTCAACATCCTCAAAAAATGTTGCTCTATCCAAAATGCAAGGTCAATGTCCATGCAATCGAGAACTAACATAATGCCCTCATTCCATTCCTTAAATTTAATCTCATTGATTACATGAATCATAAATGTGATCAATGTTAGCAGATATAATACCATAATTTAAACATGAGCAAATCTATTTTTATGCTCATTAATCCATAAACCGTAATCAATAAATTCAATTTATGACATCTTTAAAAGATATCAACACAACATTAATATCAAATCTTTGGACTGTAATACTAACTTGCAAGAGATATCCTTGTTTTAGAGATACACATTGACAATAAATCATATCAATTAACAAGCCACTATCAGGATTGACTTATTAATCACATGTAACCAAAAACATCGTCACATGTTTATCGTCACATATATGTTTATTCGGCCAAATATCAGTCTACCTTTGGATCGACTAATACCCGCATTAATAAACAGATAAACTATAAAATTTGATAATAAGAATTGACAATAAATCATGTCAATTAATAAGCCCCTCTTTGGATTGATTTATTAATGACATGTAACCTAAAAATTGTCATCAAACATGTGTTTATCCGACCAAATATTAACCTACCTTTGGGTCAATTAATATCCGCATTAATAAACACAAACCATAAAATTTAAGTTCTTTGTAAATTAATTTTCACAAATAAGATCACTTTGGTGATATATTGTGTCAATTAATTACCCTTAAAATAAATAACATGTCATTTATTGATAACCAAAAATAAAAGACAACCATACATGAAATGATGTCAAATTAATATAACAAAAGATGTTACCAAATAATTTTCTTAAATGCCTGAAAATCTATAATAATGTAATCCCCATGTAAATTGTATGTGCTAAAAAATTTGTCCTTATGAAATCCCGAAAATATATACAATAAAAAAAATGAATTCCATAACTCCTTCAATTGTCAACCAAATAAATAAATAAATAAATAAAATAATCCCCACATTTTTAAATGCACTTTATGAATTCACGAATAAATTAAAATAAAAATCACGAAGTCTATTTGATCAATTCCTTAGATAAACCAATAATAAAATCTATTTTTTTTAATGCGCGTAGTAACTTAAACGGTGTATTACCACACCTAGCCACTTAAACAAGCCCACATGAATCTAAAATATTGTCTTTTCAAAATTTACGGAGCAGAAAATCCACAATAGTATCCCTTAATCTATTGTATGGCAAGATCAAAAGAAAGACAATATTGTCCATATAAACACATTAAGTGAAATACATAAACACAAACAATATATTATTAACATTGCATATCAAAATCCAATTTATGTAGCTATGTAATTACGTCTTGTCAATTAATCGACAAACAAACTATATATACATATTGTCATAAATTAGTACACCAAAATTTGATATGAATATTTCTGAAAAATAAATATTAAAGTGGACAACATTAATCATGATGGTCAAGTGGCTAACTTCATGAAGTAATTTATTTATTTTAATTGATAATACATACTATCAAAAGATACTTACGCCTTTCTTTCTTTTCACAACACCGATTGACCCAAACAATAAACAACTATATATTTTCTATGGGTTGGGATTCTTTATTAATAGAGCTAATACTTTCATGAAGATTGGTTGTACTTTGACAAATAATCTCAATGCATACACACGGACATACCATTATGGTTGAATCTCTTTAAGTTTCAACGTAATCAAAAGAAAAGCAGCCGAGATTTATCAAAGGAAATTTCAAACTTGTTTATTCTGCTTTAGTAAACAGTTATGAGATAGCTTATAGAGATCTTGAAACTTTTAAAACAATTATCTTATAACAAACGAAAAGATTTCTAATATCAGATTCGAGAAGGCTCTGATACCAATTGTTGGTTATTTTGATAACCAAAACATAAAAGCGGAAGCATAAACTTTGGATCTTTCATCTCGAATCTGATTAAAAGAAAACTTAGACATTAAAGAACGATTACATACCTGATTTCATTATGATCTTTGGATCTGAATAACCAGGGTTGGGTTTTCCAGTTGATCTCAAGAGCTCTCTCTAAAATCCCTCAGCAAACCCTAAATGAATTTTCATGTGTATTTCACGTGTCTTGATTGCTCCTCATCACATGTATATATAGATGGAGATATACCTTAATGTGAGAGATGGAAGGGATCTTGAGGATCTTGAGTCAAACCGGGAACTCAAACCACAAGGTAAGTCAATATTCTTAAATCGGTCCATCAACAATTTATATTCGTACCATAATAATTGGATTTAATAATATATCGTACATATTTATGAAGTGGTCCCATAATTATCCAACGAATCATAACTCCATTTGTTTGGCCAGTAGTAGCTTCTCGTTTCTTAAACTTCTTCCCATTCTCCTTGTAAATATGGACACATGTCGGTATGATGTCCATTTTGAGTGCAAAAATCGCAAGGAACAGGTGTGGGCTGCACACTTTGCTCCTTTCCAATCATCATAACTAACTGGGCTAGCTCAGAAAATTGGTCTTTAATGTAAGGAATATTCATTTCTAAGCGACACTTTTGTTTATTTTATAGAGATGTACCTGCTCACAAAAATCTTGACATAAACAATTAGTAACACCGTGTCCTCGGCAACGGTGCCAATTTGTTAGGCGTGTCAAACCTAAAAACTGATAGGGTACAATATACTCCAAATACACTAATTGTGATTCAAAGTAAAAGATTGAAGAAACAAGAAAGAGGTTAACTAATTGAAATACATTCAGAATTTATGAAAGACTCCAACTCTATGAATGAAAATCTAGCAATGTGATTCAAAGATGACATGACATGCACTCAATTCTACCTAAGTTGGTACTTGAAGGTGTTAACAAGCTCTAAGACTTCCCATTCACCAAGTTTTCAAATTCAAAATAAGATCTTTGAAAATAACCTAACCTTCTAATTTAAGTCTAAACAAGCTCTTAGATAGAAATCAAAATGTTGTAATAAGCTTTATGTGAATGTTCCCAACAACATTCAATACTCCTCACAAGCTCGTGAGCGTAAGAGTGTGTGAATAAGATTTACACTAAATTCATTCAATGTAAATCAGCTTAGCTCTTGTTACTTGGTTCAATTTACAAAACAATTACGGATTTTGCAATTAGATAACTAGAATGACCTAACCCTAATTCAAATGGACAATAAGAATTACAATTAGAATCAAACATTCGATTACGACAAAATCAAATTCACTAGATAGATTTTAAAAGCAAACATCAATTCATATGATTGAAATCACAACTAAAAAGTCAAAATATGAAGTTGGAGAAACTAGGGTTCTAGCCACACATGACTAGAACAATCAACAACTCTAGAAAAGATGAAGTAATCCGCATAGGAGAATTACAAATCCAAAGACAAATGTTTCCAAATGATTACAATTAAAACCTTGCAAAAACCTTTGAAATTGCTCTTCTCCCGTGCTTTGGAAATGAAGTCTAAGTGTGTCTTGTGTCAAAATTCCGTCATAGAGTAAAAAGGAAAAACTGCCAAAAGGCAGTTTTTTTGGGCCGAAAACGGCCCGTGTCAAAATAGAGTAAATCAACATGGGTTGTGTCGAGTGGAAATTGGCATGCCATCCTCGGGTCTTCTTCAAAAGTAAGTTACTCAAAAATATGAAACTGGACCAACACAACCCGTGTCAAAATAAGCTAAATCAACACGGATCGTGTTTAGCATGGTCAATGACTCCTTTTTTGGTCAAACACTCCCAGTGCCCACTTTTTTAATGCAAATCCAACACGACCTGTGCCCGCATCTGATTCTAAATGTAAACTTGATTTTTTTTGCAATTTCTTTGTTTCACATCCAATCATCCCGCATCTTCACCCGTGCTTCCTGGAGCCTTCTAAATTACGTTTCCACCTTTGGATCACCTGAAAAGATCATAAAAATGTGCAAATAAGGTTGTTCTAGAAACTAACATGACTAATAATGAAATGCATATAAAATGAAGTAAACTACACTAAATGGATGCATAAAATGGAAGAAAAGACATGGAAAAAGGTGCACAAAATGCACCTAACAAGGCGTGTCATGCTTTTCCAAAAATCAGCACAGTTTTCAGTTAATGAAGTGTGTTGCTATTTTTGGCCTCAGGAAGAAAGCACGGGTCGTACTTTGGTGTCCAGGTTATGTTTGGTCTATGCACTTAAATATTACTCGCAATCTTCAAAAATAAGAAAAAATGGACTTCCATGGGGAAGCACAACCCATGCTTGGGCTTCGCAGATCTCAAATTTTAGAAATACTTTAGAAATTCTCTAGAGGAGGAGCACGACCCGTGTTTAGTCAGGCATGACATGTGCTTGATCTTTTCAGCATTTCAGCTCCAGATAAACTCCAGATATTCTCTAGTTATGTTCCAGTTATATTCAAAGGCTTTCAAACTACTGCTCCACTTTAAATTACCTAAAATAGACACCGAAACATGATCAGTACGGGAATTCTAACGAAATACATGAGTTGTCCATTATTTAAACGAATGCGTACATTTAAGCATAGACTATGATGAAAGATACTATTAGAAACTAATATAAAAGATGCATAAAAAGGCATCTAACAAATCTCTGCAGGCTTAAACCTTACTTTCCTTCAAGTAATAAAAAGATTAAACATTATAAACAAAATGGAAAGACGTAGATGACCTAAAAATGAACTCAGAATAACAAACTAAAATAAAATTAAGGAAACTAAAAACTTAAACTTTCATAACCAAAAACACGTCACTCTTTTTTTTCACATGATCAAACTTTACATTGAGGAAACTCCAATGGAATCGCTACCTAAACGACCACTTCAATACCTTCCATATACCTCAGATTTCGAAGGTGAGAAAGACGCTCAAAGGTGTAAAACGATAAAACAATCATAACTTTTATTTAAACTTTATACCTTAATTAAGACTGTTCACAAAAATAACATATTTTTGAATTTCATTTCCTTTTAACTTCACCATGAAAACCAAACCTGACCCATCCTTAAAGCATCCGTTACGAAAAATCAGCTTTCACCGAAGCAGCCGGCCCACCCGAAGGGGCCGAATTCTCCCATGCTTTCACTTTTTCGAGAGCATCATATACCATATCCCACGGTTCTTCTTATGCGCCAAATTTGACTTGGAGGCGGCGTTTGGCTTAATTGAATCTCAATGTGTTTTTCTTTTTTGGTTCTTTTATCTTCAATCGTCTTCGAGTATTTCTTGAGATTTATTCAATTAAGTACTTAAGGCTTGCTTGGGTACTGGGTTTGACATTTGGCACCTGCGATGAGCTCGGGTATAAAAGCATTGCTCATTTCTACGTTTTTGTTGGATGTGTGAATACAATATACGACTCTATGTTACCCTAGGTATAATGTGTGTCAACAAAGAGGTCCGAGTTATGTAGCACAAGACTTATCTAGCGGAGTTCTCACTTAAAAGTTTCTAGAAATTAGTTCAAAAACTATTTTATTTTTTCTTACACAATGTTTCGATATACTATTTATTTGATTTTTACAATTGGCCTAGTAGCTTGCGGTGTCTTGCAATCCCATAGTTAGAGAAAGTGTGCTACACTTACCAATATAGAACTTTTCATTTTCAGACTTTTATCTTCCATCTTCACAAACCTATCGAATGTAAAGAATTTCATCATATCATGTAACTTTTTATATATTTTTTTATTTTAATTTTTTTTTGCATAAAAAACTAAAACCTAAAAATATAATCTCTTTGTTTTTTTATAATGCAGAAAAAATTGAAACGTAAACAGAAAATATTTTTGGACTTTTCTCATATATATATATATATATATATATATATATATATATATATATATATATATATATATATATATATATATATATTCTAAATGCAATGCAAAAATTAACTAAAATGTAGAATAAATACAAAAACAGAAAAATTTTGAACTTTTTAACAAAAATGCAAAATTTTGACTAACTCCCTTCCGAAGCTTAAAATTAAGCATTGTCGTCAATGCTCAGAGAGGGAAATTGACAACTCAATATAAAACTAAACGTTTGCAGCAAGGAAAAAATGCGTCTGATATGTTTGTAAAAATTTTGATGTTGACAAAGGTTCCGACAAAAATTTTGAATAACAACAATTCAGAAGATCCTATGACTTCCCCAAGCTTGCTTGGAGCTGCGAACGACTTTTATTGAAAATGGAATTTCTGTCTAAAACTTGCCTTTTTTCCACCAGCTCCTTTGATGCTCCAAAACTGAAAATTAAAAGAAAAGTTATCAGTTGGAATAACAACATCATGAATATTAAAGGTCACAATTTCTCCATCAAACTCTATAGACAATGTGCCATGAAAAACATCAATTTTTGTTTTTGCAGTTTTCATAGATTAGCTTCCTAAAATAATAGACTTTTTTTATCATAAACGTCTACATTTCCCATGTCCAAAATATAAAAATCATTGGGAAAAAATTAGTTCACTCACTTGGACAAGAACATCCTCAAATACACCTTTTGGGTTACTATCGAGTGGTTAGCGAGCTGAATGATAGTCTCGGTTTTATTTAGTGGTTCCAAATTTAATTTTTCAAAAACAGAAAATAGGAGGACATTAACTGAAGCACCTAAATCTAGAATGACTTTCGGAAAATTGAGGTTTCCCAATTTACAAGGCGTGACATCCCCATTTTTATGGACATTTTAAAACTTTTTATTTATGCTTATTTTAAAACAGAGTATAAATTATTTTTCGGAATCGGTCCCATAAAAGTACTTTAGAATAAATGTATTTTATTAATTTTTAAAACTTAGGATGTCATAACTGATACAAAACATAAGAATAAATTGTCCTTATAGTATCTTAGACTACCAATCTACATCTCCTTGGATCTCTCATCATTCATGTACCTTTGTACTGCTACCTGTGATACAAAGAAGCTGAGTGGGTCAGGTTAGGAAACCTGGTGAGTACATAGGGTTTTCAACCCACAATAATGTAGTTAATATGTTTAATTATCAAACAATTAACCCGATTACCCATCCCTATTTTCTTCTTTATTCTTCTCTAAGGATCTATCCTAAGGGTCATCATAGTCATCGTTGCTGACAATATTGTTTCAGGTATTTCTTCACAATACACGTTAGTAGATTTCTTTCAATTTTCATTCCTAAGGATCTGTCTTAAGCATCATCTTAATAATCGTTATTGAAAGTATTGTTACAAGGATTTCTCCGTAATACTTGTCAGTAGGAAGTAGAGTACATCAAATGGGCACAAAGTCCATCACCTACATGTTATAAACATGCCTGTGTTCCACGGGATTGTCATCAAATTGTCTGGTGGTCGTTATACTTTGTTAGATAAGTACATCATTGGTTCACTAGCACCATTCCTACATCATTAGTATACTAGTACCATTTATAAAGTCGTGGCCTCCTATCATTTGCTACATCTTTCATCATACTATGACATCTTATCTTTCATCCTAATATGACATCTTATCTTTCATCATACTATGACATCTTTTGTTACCCTTCGTTACCCAGTGTATTATATTTATAAAATACATATACGCTATATATCATATAAAACTTATCTTTATAATATTTCATCTAACGCAGAACATCTTTTCACATAAGCACATACAATATTCAAATTATCTAAATACATCATATCTATGTGTAAGATGAAAATAATTATGCACTCACTTGATAAAAGTGGATTCCTCGGCATTTGGACAGAACTTCGCCTTGGTACTTTAACTTTTATTCTGATGTGACCAAGGTTCATATTACTAAATCTTAGTCTTATATTCCTGGAGACTAATAATAGTCTAGATTCCTCACTAATCGTAATGTCTACATCATGATCTATCAAGTAAGGAACTACCAGGTAGGATCATATTAGAGGTAGGGTCCTCTTGGTATACCAAGTATACTGTTTGGAAATCTCACTTTAAACACTTCACTAAATCCAGCACTTCACTAAATCCAGCCTAGACATCATTCCCGTAAGTAAATCAATCGGTATTTTGACTTGGAATTACAGATAAATCTTATTTATAGGTTCATAATAACGACTATGAATATAAATATAAATTAAACTAAAATAATGTTTAGTGTAATTTAACTTACAAAGATTTCCTACACAAAAGTCCAAAAATTACACTGGCAGAACTTCGGTCTGGTAGCTACTAGATGTCGGGCTCTCAGGGACCTCAGGGCTTCTCCAGTTACTAATATACTAAATATTTTCGAGACTATTAATCAGAGGATCAGAGGGAGGGTTTGGAAATGTGTGGGAAGGAGAATAAGCTGAGTTCAATATATATAGGTTGAAAATCACCAAAGCGCGCCACACCTAGACCAAGTGCGCGCAACACCCTGTATCTGGTCGGCTGCTGAGGTGCTGACATGTGTTCAACTTTGCATGGTGCGGCGTGGTTACTTCTAGAAGGTGCACGTCGCGCCTTATTTGCACGAGGTGCACTATGGAAACTTCAAAAATTTGTAACTTCTTCATACGAACTCCGTTTTGAAGTTCTTTTTATCCACGCGTAGCTATCAACGATATCTACAACTTCCATTTATTCTCTGTCGGCTAATTTTCACTTTATTTATTATTTATTATTTTTAGAAGGCTTAGACTACTAAACTTCGTTTAAAATTCATATCTTTTTCATATGACATCCGTTCTCTATTGTCTTTATAATGACAGACTCCTATTAACGAGATCTTCTCTTCGACTCTCATTTAGATTGTTTTGGCTAACAATCAACCGATCTTAAATTCGATTTTTGCACTAACACTGTTACGCTGAAATATTAGAAAAATCATAACTTCTATATGCACTCTCTTAGTTTGATGATTACTATGATTGTTGTTTATATTGCTTAGGCTAATAAGAAGCCTATCTAAAATTCACTTTTTACGACACACATAGTCGTGTCGGTTTAATCGCGAAACTTCGAAGAAGCATAACTTCTTTACACGAAGTCGGATTTCAAAGTTCTTTATATGTACGAAATATTTGTCACTTATACTATAACTTTAGTTTAGATTATTTATCCTAAATAATATTTTTTGAAAATTCATTTTATCGCTTATTTGTCTAGCCTGAATCTGTGGTCGTTACAATTATCTCCCCCTTTGGGTGATTACGTCCCAAAATCATCATCAAAACAAGGCTTGTATAATGACTCCACATGTTACCTTTTCATCCTAGGTAATAACCATAACTCTTATGTATTCTCAAATGAGTTTCTAAGTCTTAAACTTCTTGACTACTAATTCTGCTCAACCCTACACCTTTTCTTCCTTCTAAATCTGTTCTTCATTGGAGACTCCTGCTCCTTCTAGAACATACTTAACCTAAGATAATGTCTCTACTTCGACTACTATAACAGACCGAATGATCATGCTGTAATGACTTTCCATCGCATGATGCAATGACTATACTCAGGTCTCTTTGGGTCAGATTCCAACACGGAATATACCTTCCTTCATGTTCTAATGTGATATAAGAACATTCTAGAATGTAGCACTTCTAGGTACAGGCTGCTTAATTTTAACGACGGGCGCGATTATTCTATTGATCGGTTCGATTATCTTTTCCTTTAGTCTAAAGTTGGACGCTACGTCGAACTTACTTCATAGATTAGTCAGAATCAATTTAATATTACCACTAAGGTTGGAATAGCATTCATTTTCTTTGTCATTACCAAAAAAAGGTAATGATGGAAATGAACAAAATGAATTCAACTATTAGTGTCATGGGTAACCTTGTAACTCTTCTTGATCCGAGTGCGAGTCATGTGCTTCCGGTAGTATAGGTCTCTACTACCTTTCACACCTACTCATACTCGTCCCAAGAATTGGCTCATAGTCCTCCAAGTCGTCATACAAGAAGGTTATATAGCAACTTAACACATCGGATAATGTAACATAACTAAGGGTTATATTACTATAGTCCTCCAAGTCGTCATACAAGAAGGTTATATAGCAACATAACACATCGGATAATGTAACATAACTAAGGGTTATATTACTTCTTGAAAATGATTACATTGTTATTCAAGTTCATCATACATCATGCATTTTACATCAGGATACATCATGCAATACTATTTATATGGGATAACTACTTTATATCTTAGACATTCTGGATAAGAAGCTTCCTTCTATTGGCTTCCTGAAACTACATCTGCTTCTTCCTTTACCGCCCAAAGATTTATCTGAGATGTTAGTGCAACTTCCTTCTTTCTTGGGTAGTTATTCTTGAAATTCCTTGCTTCTCCACACTTGAAGCGGAATTCTTTCTTTCCTTTGCATTTATTACCATAATGACCAATCTTCCCACACTTGAAGCAGGTCACCCCTTCAATGTATTGTCCATAATGTTTCCCTTTTCATTTTTCACACCATTTTGACTTTTTGTTAGGGCTAGGTTTTGAAAATTTACTCTTTTTATTGAATTGAGAGGATCCTTCATTATTCATTTTCTCTCCGACTTCAACTTAGGTGGTGGTTCTTCCTTTGATCATGTATTCAAGAGATTTGGCAACTCGAATGGCTGCTTCCAAAGTAATGGCTAATTTCACCATCAGACCGAAATCCATTGGTAGTCTATTAGAAAACGTTTCTACCTTGGAGGGTTCAATAGGAACCAAGTGAGAAACTAACTTCATTTTCTCAGTAAAGGTTGCAGCGTACTTACTGACACTCATGTCTCCTTTCTTCAGATTATGGAATTCGTTGCTCATTTCCAACATGTCTCTTTCTGAGAAGTATTCCATTTTTAATTGAAAAAGGAAGTCTTCCCATGACACCTTCCATGCTTCTCCCTTCGGCATAGCGATGACCAATCATTTCCACCAGATTACCACACCATTCTGCAGTTGTCTGACTGTGAATATTGTCTTCTGTCTGTCGCTACAGTCGCAACTCTCAAATGCCATCTCCATTTCATAAATCCAATCCATCACTGCCACTGGCGTTGGATTTCTAGAAATGATTGGTGGTTGGGATGCCATGAATTCTTCATACTTTCATCCATCTCTATCAACCTCTTCTTTGGTATCGTCCTTCCTACTCCTTCGTGGTTCAACCTGTCTAACGACTCTACTACAGTTTCCTTCTTCTAGCTATTCCTTATTCAACTTAGATTGCACAACTGGTGCAGTAATTTCATCCTTATTCTTCTGAAGTAGTTGTCCGGTCTCCTCCATTTTTTGGCCTACCATGGTTCGCATCATTGCCTGAACTCCTATCATTGTGATAGGTCCGGGTGTAGGTGTATTGACCGGTGCATGACCTATCACTTGCTCAAACTTGTTGGATTAGGTGTCTAAGCCCATAACTATAATTGGTATGTACTTGACCCGAGAGTAGCATGGTCCATTTTGGGTTGCATTCACCAGAACAATATGATAGGATGGATGTTTGAGAAAGAGGTTTATTATTTAATTAGTGTTGATCAAGAATTAATTTGAAATTAATTTAGTGATCAAAAGAGACTAATTAAATATATAGGGACTGATTGTGTAAATCGATGATACATATAGGTTGGGCTAATAATCCATGGTGGATTAGTGATGGGCTAAGCATATGTAAGGTTTCATATAGTGTTAGTCCATTACAAGCCCAAGTGTTAGAATTAGGGTTTACACATAACCCTTGGAATTCTACACTATATATATGTAACCCCTTGGCCTAAAATTGGCGACACAAGTAATCTTAGAGATACTATAGCCGATTTTGAGTGCCTCATATCCTCTCTCTCAAGCTCTCCAAATGATGGTGATGTTTTGTGAACCATTTGAGGCATCACACTTGAGGTGCTAAGTTCTTAAAGGCCAAATCAACAAGCTACAACAAGAGGTATTCTTCCTACAAGTTTTATGATTCATATACCAAATTTTGTATGCTAGTTTAGGCTTTATGCTTTGGAAACAATATTGCATGTATAATTAGAGAAAACTTAGATCCAAAGCATTAGGGTTGTATGTGCACCATAAGGTTGTTATAGTGCTCAAAACCCATCAATGGTATCAGAGCCTAGGATTGTTTTCTGTTATATTGATGCTTGGTTATTTTTCAAAGCTAAAAAAATCGAATTTCTGGCCTCTCACTGATGAACTCGAAGAGTCCAATGATCAGACTCGACGAGTTCACTCACAATAAGGCAACTCGACGAGTCCAGTTCATGCACTCGTCGAGTAGGACATTCTGTTTGAAGATTTCCGAGCCTTTCGGCCAGAATTGGATTAGGATCATTTAGCATAAACTGTTTTGTATCATAAAATTAGTTTTTCTTTATATGGTAATGATTATCCTCATCCAATTAAAGGACAATTGTCAAATTTTAAGATAATAAGATGATTATTTGTATTATTTGATATGAATTGCCTTGCTACATGAGTTAGATTAGATCAATGGTAAATTATATGATAATGTTATTATTTAAAATTGATCTAAATGTTTTTAATGAACTCCATAGCTTGTCCTCAAGTTATGGAACATCAAGAGTCTCATTCATTAAAATACATTAACTCATAAGGTATGGAACCCAAAAGTTTTGAAGAGTTTCAAAACTTTCCCTCAAGTTTTGGAATTTGTAAAGTCTCACTTATGAAACATTTAATTCCAAACCTTATAATTTTAAAAGTTTAAAATTTAACCCTTATACTATTATGATACTATAAGTTTAATAATTATATATATGTATAAGACAAGTCAGTCTTACCGTTAGTAGGCCTCATTCACGAAGTCGGTCTATAAGGGGGGATAAGGTTACTGCCTATAAAATGGTGGTTTAATGGGTGTACACTCTCACCCACCGCTTCCTTGACTGGTGGAGGGTCGTTAGCCGAACGGGTAGGATAGGACATTAATTCTCGTTAAAAGTATAATGATAATTATAAAGTAATTAAATGTTTTATTAAATTCCCAATCTTAGTTACTTTAGGAAAAATGTGAATATGATGCTATTCCATGAAATTGCATTTTGCACCTTGCCAAGTCATTAGTGGAGCGTGTGTGGTTAACCGGCACACAAAATTGGACTAGTAAGGGTGGAAAAGGGTAGCTCGATGTTTGTCATAGATCAATGGAGCGTGTGTGGTTTACTGGCACATTGATTAGGTGATAAATGACATCGAGTGTACCAAGCACATTTGCATGGTTATTCACACCTTGTTTGTGATCCTCGGTATCCTAGTCACAAACTTGAAGGGTATAATCGAGATTTCAACATGCCATTGAAAAGTTCAATGAATCTCAAAAGAATCTAGGAATTTCAATCCAATTAAAACTTAATAATCAATTTCGTTTTTCATGGTGGAAATTGGTAAATCGCCATATGCCTACCATCAACTATTCTGCAATTGGATTACGGCATCCCTCTTCCGAATTGTAGAATATTGTGTTGGGTCCTAGCCTTAATATTTCATTTGGGTGTTATATTAAGGATTCTTATCTAATCTAAACTTTGTCTTTCTTTGTCAAATGTCTTCCAACACCGCTTCTGGTTCACACCCTTTTGGCTCTTTCTCTCTCATGAACTTGTGTGGGAGGGTCATCTTTGATGGTTCGAATTTCAATGATTGGATTCGAAACATTAGGATGGTTACTCGTTACGAGGACAAGGAATATGTCCTCGACAAAGAGCTTAAGGTGGTTGACGAAGCCACTACTACTCCTGAAGAGGTTGCTGAATTTAGGACACATGAGAAGGACACCACAAAAGTGTAATGTATCATGCTTGCCACTATGTCAGCTGAACTTCAAAAATCCTATAAGGACAACTACCCTTTCGAGATGCACCAAGACTTGATGGAAAGATACCATCAAAGTGCACGCCATGAAAGGTATGAAATCATTTCCTCCATGATAACAACAGAAATGAAGGATGGAGAGTCCATCACGGACCACTTGCAGAAAATGCAAAGGTTTGTGGACCACTTGCTGAAGTTGAATGTTAACTTCGATGAAGAGTTGGCCATTTATATTATCCTACACTCTTTGCCTCCTTGTTATGATCAGTTTCGTATGACTTATCATATGAACAAGGAAAAGGTCACTCTTAGCAAGCTTCAAGGCCTTTTGAGAACTGCTGAAAGTAGTCTAAAAGGAAAATCTGTTGTATCTACTCCTACTCCTACAGCTGCTGCCCCAGACCTGGAAATTGGACATGGGAAAGGGAAGAAGAGGAAGGCTCATTCTAAGAGCCGCAAGGGAAAGTCTCATGATGGATCCTCTTCTAGTGGGACCAAAGTCAGTTCTGCTAATCCCTCTACCAATCATAAAGAAGCAGAGTGCTTCTACCATCATAACAAAGGACACTAGAAGCGAAGCTGCCCCAAATACTTGCAGGATGTCAAGGATGGGAAGATAAAGCCCATCCATGCAGGTATTTACACTATTCAGCCTAATAACTCATCACATGCTAATTCTTGGGTCCTTGACACAGGTTGTGCTTTTCACATTTGTTCTGATATGCATGGACTAAAAAGAAGTAGGGATGTGGAGCATGGGAAGATGAACTTAATCATGGGGAATAGGAAAATGTCGTCTGTCACCAAGATTGGAGTTTATTCTTTATTGCTTAGTAATGGGTTAGAATTAGATTAGAATAATTGTTGCTACTCGTCCGATATGGCGAGAAACATTATTTCCTTTCATGGTTTGTACAAACAAGGTTTTAGATTTTCATTTGATAATGAAATTGGTTCTATTAATGCTTTTTATAATGGTGTATTTTATTTTAAAGCATTGCCTTGTAATGGTGTATATGAAACTGTGATGGTTGTACACAACTTAGGAAATAATGTATTGCATATTGATTCATCCAATAATTTGGACAAGGCATGATTGTGGAATTGTCGTCTTGGACATGTCAACAAGAAGCGCATAGGCCAACTCCAAAAGGTTGGTGTATGGAGTCATTCGACTTGAAGTCAGATGACACTTGCGAATCTTTTTTGCTTGGAAAGATGACCAAGTCACCCTTCACTGGTACTTGTGAAAGGGGTGAGGGTTTGTTGGAACTCATACACACCGATGTATGTGGACCCTTCAGAACCGCCATAAAGGATGCTAACCGCTTCTATGTGACTTTTACTGATGATTACTGCAGATATGGCTATATCTACTTAATCAAGCATAAGTCAGAAACCTTTGAAAAGTTCAAAGAGTTTAAACAAGAAGTGGAAAATCAGCTGGGCAGGAAGATAAAGATGCTCCGATCTGACCGGGGTGGTGAGTATCTTAGTATCGAGTTCCTAGACTATCTTAAGGAATGTGGAATTATTTCACAATTGACACCACCCAGGACACCACAGCTTAATGGTGTGGCTGAGAGGCGCAATCAAACTTTGTTGGACATGGTTCGTTCCATGATGAGTCGAGCTTCGTTACCTATCTCATTCTGGGGGTATGCCTTAGAGACTGTCTTCCATATCCTTAATCTAGTCCCAACTAAAAAGGTTTCCATAACACCTCACGAGATGTGGACAGGGAAGGTTCCCTCGTTAGCACACATCAAGGTTTGGGGTTGCGAGGCTTTCGTGAGGCGTAAGACTCACGACAAGCTCGTACCTCGTAGTGAGCGTTGTATTTTCATCGACTGCCCACATAAGTCTTTTGGATATCTCTTCTATAGACTGAATGACAATGTTGTCTTCGTTGCGAGGAGAGGGGTTTTCTGAGAGAGAAAACTCATATGTCAAGAGGACAGTGGGAGGCAAATTGACCTTGAAGAGATTCAAGAGTTAACTGATGAAGGAACCTCAAACACTAGCGCTCAACCTGTGGAGGAAACTCCTGTTGAACCAATTGACGAGTCCTTACCTCTGAGGCGTTCCAGTACAGTTAGGGTTCCACCTGAGTTTTATGGTTTCCATATTACTACAGATGGTGATACATTTATCAGTGATAGCAGATTGGTAAATTTGGATGAACTTAACAATTACAAGGAAGCCATGGCAGGCCCCGAGTCTGCTAAATGGAAAGAGGCTATGGACAACGAGATTCACTCCATGTATGACAATCAAGTTTGGAACTTGGTTGACAATTTACTAGGTCGTAAGACAGTTGGGTGAAAATGGATCTTCAAGAAGAAGACCGACATGGATGGGAAAGTACACACATATAAGGCACGATTGGTTGCGAAGGGCTTTACTGAAACTCATGGAGTTGACTATGATGAGACCTTCTCACCAGTAGCGAAGATAAAATCTATAAGGGTAATGCTTGCCATAGCTGCATTTCATGATTATGAAATATAGCAAATGGATGTCAAAACCGCTTTCCTTAATGGGAAGTTGGCTGAAGATGTTTACATGAGTCAGCCATAGGGTTTTGTCCGTGCAAAGTACCCTAATAGAGTGTGTAAGCTTGAGAAATCCATTTATGGATTGAAACAAGCATCTCGCATATGGAATCTTTGTTTTGATGAGAAAGTCAAAGAGTTTGGATTTTCGAGAAGCGAGGATGAGTCCTGTGTATATGTCAAAGCTAGTGGGAGTATAGTTAGCTTTCTGGTATTGTATATGGATGACATACTTCTCATAGGAAATGACATTCCAACCTTGCAGGAGGTTAAGTCCTGGCTTGGGAAGTGTTTCGCTATGAAGGACCTTGGGGAAGCTACCTATATTCTAGGGATAAGGATATTGAGAAACAAGAGTAAAAGACTTATTGGACTTAGTCAAAGTACCTACTTTGATAAGGTGTTGAAACGGTTCAACTTGGAGAACTCCAAGAAAGGTGAATTACCTATCCAAAGCAATACCAAACTGAGTAAGACTCAAAGTACGAGTACAGAGGCTGAGATAGTAGAGATGAGTCGAGTACCATATGCTTCCATAGTTGGCTCGATCATGTATGCTATGACTTGTACTCGCCCTGATGTGACCTTTGCTTTGAGCGTGGTCAACAGATATCAAGGGAATCCTGGTAAAGCTCACTGGACTGCGGTAAGAACATTCTTAAGTACCTGCGGAGGACTAAGGACTGGGTCCTTACCCTCGGTGGGAGTGATGACTTGAGAGTGACAGGGTATAGTGACGCCAGCTTTCAGACCAACAGAGATAATTTCCGCTCTCAGTCGGGCTGGGTATTTACCCTGAATGGAGGAGCAATATCTTGGAAAAGTTCCAAACAGGAGACTGTAGTTGATTCAACGGGCGAATCAGAGTACATAGCAGCAAGCGAAGCGTCGAAGGAGGCGATATGGCTGAATAACTTCATCGGAGACCGTGGAGTTGTACTAGGTATAAAGGAGCCTATGGAGATTTTCTGTGACAACGAGAGTGAGGTCGCCTTAGCCAAGGAACCGAGGGATCATGGCAGATCCAGACACATCGACAGAAAATATCACTTCATAAGACATCGGATAGAAGAATGACTCCTCGTAACAAAGAGGGTATCGTCAGAGGAGAACCCAACAGATCCCCTTACAAAGGGACTGAGTAGGGTTAAGCACTTGCAGCATACGCGGAGCATTGGGCTGAAGGATGATATTAGTTTTAATGATTAGATAGTTGTTCAGAAACTTGTAATAGATAAAATGTAATTGAAATTTGATGATTAAATAAAAGGAGTTTTATTGATGAGTAAAGTTACTATCTTGTGTCAATTGTTTACTAGGACTAATATTATAAAAGCCCTAAATTTTTAACGCGTAATTGGGAAAAACCCTAATATTTTTTTTATTGCTATGGCCACAACTTTTTTCCAGAATTATCACTCTAGCCCAGTTAACGAGTTTCATGGTTAACTTGGTTAACTATTATGCAAAATTAGTCCTAAAAAGTTCAAATTTGGTCCCTGAGGTTTGAAAAAAATTACACCACATGGTTCAAATTTGATTATTGAGAACTAGTGTTTCAATGTGTTATGTAACTTGCAAATTAAATCATATTTCTATATGTGATATCAATAGTTTAAATTGAAGATAATATTTTTCAATTTGATAATAGACTAAAAGAAAGAACAGAATAATAATAATAATAGTCGGTCTCTATAAAAAAAACAACTTGTTATAGTAATAAATATTGAATTCGAGTTTGTTTACTTGAGTCAAAATAAATAAAAACATTAGAAAAACAATAAATAACTAAAATAGAAAAAAAAAACAAAAGGTAAAAAGGTAAAAAAAAAAATCAAATTGTTGAAAAATAAAATTGAAAAATTGAAAATAAATAAAGTATATAAAAAAAGAAAATAAAAAATGTATATATATTTATAAAAAAACCGAAAATAAATAAAGTATACAAAAAACGAAAAATAAAGTTAAAAAACCATGTGGTGTAATTTTTTGCAAACCTTAGGGACCAAATTTGAACTTTTTAGGACTGATTTGGCAAAAAAATTAACCAAGTTAACCATGAAACTCGTTAAGTGGGCTAGAGTGATAATTCTGCAAGAAAGTTGTGGCCATAGCAATAATAAAAAAAATATTAGGGCTTTTTCCAATTACGGGTTAAAAATTTAGGGCTTTTATAATATTAGTCCTTGTTTACTATTGTTTCATTTTGCATGTTTTGACTTCCAGAATAATAAGATTATTCAAACTATCCACAATCGATCATACTTTGGAAGTAGGTATTGAGGCAAGACTATCATGAATTTGGCTTGTAGATTGTCTAGAGTGTTTAGACATGGCAAAAGTTTGCTACAACATTCATGAGTGCTCATAAGGTCTGAGTATTGGATTAAACCCACACTCACATGAATCACTTCATGGAATCTATCACGAGTGATTGTAAGACGATAATATCATCTAGTCTTCAAACCAAGATATATGAGTTGTTGACTATGAGTTGGTTGTACATTCATAGTTTATAAGTCGAAGTTTATCTGTTCCTTTTAATTCTTGGAGGAGTAAATGCGATATCTTGGGCCCCTCGATGATTTTGTTTTGACTTATATGTCGGGCCCGGTCAGAACTCAATTGATGTGTTCAAGTAAGTTCTATGTCAAACAAATCGGAAATTGGGAAACAAACTGCTGGACAATAAGTATGACTATGTTCCATGTATTTGTCTGCACGATATATTGAAGAACATAGGATAATATGATCCCTAATCTAAAATGGCGCGTCATAGTTCGACAACGGCTTTTAAGAGCTACGATTTCTAGTCGGTTTTAAGTTGTAGTTGCAGTTATAGTTATTAGACTTATCCAAGTGGGAGACTGTTGGATTAGGTGTCTAAGCCCATAACTATAATTGGTACGTACTTGACCCGAGAGTAACATGGTCCATTTTGGGTTGCATTCACCTGAACAATCTAATAGGATGGATGTTTGAGAAAGAGGTTTATTATTTAATTAGTATTGATCAAGAATTAATTTGGAATTAATTTAGTGATCAAAAGAGACTAATTAAATATATAGGGGTTGATTGTGTAAATCAATGATACATATAGGTTGGGCTAATAATCCATGGTGGATTAGTGATGGGCTAAGCTTATGTAAGGTTTCATATAGTGTTAGTCCATTACAAGCCCAAGTGTTAGAATTAGGGTTTACACATAACCCTTGGAATTCTACACTATATATATGTAACCCCTTGGCCTTAAATTGGTGACACAAGAAATCTTAGAGATACTATAGCCGATTTTGAGTGCCTCATATCCTCTCTCTCAAGCTCTCCAATTGTTGGTGGTGTTTTGTGAACCATTTGAGGCATCACACTTGAGGTGCTAAGTTCTTAAAGGCCAAATACAACAAGCTACAACAAGAGGTATTCTTGTTACAAGTTTTATGATTCATATACCAAATTTTGTATGCTAGTTTAGGCTTCATGCTTTGGAAACAATATTGCATGTATAATTAGAGAAAACTTATATCCAAAGCATTAGGGTTGTATGTGCACCATAAGGTGGTTATAGCGCTCAAAACCCATCAAAACTCAGGCTGTCAGTTTCCATTATTGTTTCCTAATCCGCTTCATGTTCTTGCCATGATGTTCTGTACACCAAAGCAGACGTTCAGTGTAACGAGACGAGAATATTAAGATATGGAAGGTTTTATTTATGATAGACTCATAAGTCCTCCTTATCACTCTGAAAAAAGTTACATGTCAGTTCTAATACCGTAATCAAACATTTAGAAGCCTGAATACATAAAATTTGTTTATTCTAAGTGATGGTCGGCAATAGACCTTTCATCTATTCAAGTATTAGTAATATAGGTAGGCAACCTAAGGAATACTATAGTACAAATCATTTAGCATGTAACAACCCAAATTTCCAATAAAAATTTTCATTTTAAATAACCAAAACATTTCCATAAGATATAAAATTCCAAACACATTTTTTTTCAAAATCCATAACATAAGATAATTATTCATAAAATCAGAGTGTCCCAAGTGAAACGCCGGAGAGTGCATGTCGCGCCATCACGTCGGGCTCTTGCCCTTAGATCCTGAAGTACCTGAAACAACCAACAAACTGTAAGCTAATTCTTAGTGAGTTCCCCAGAGCATACCCCACATAATCCATATAACCATATAACCATACCAATCACATAAGCCACATAAGCCATGCATACAAACATATAAGGATGCCGTCGGCTCCCCCAGGGTCTTATGCCTACATGCCATGGGCTCCCCCCATGGTCTTTACTTGGAATGCCATGGGCTCCCCCATGGTCTAATATCCAATTGTCACGGGCTCCCCATGGGGTCTTCCATGCCTAACCAATAAAGTACCAACACATTCACATACATAATTGGCATATCAATAATGATTCCATAATAATCATCTCAAGTAACTGAATGGGCCAGCCTTGGTGCCTTCGACCCATTGGTATGGTGAGGAGACTCATCTCAAATGCAAACTGTAGTTGAATAGGTCCAAGCTCAGTGTATCAGCTCTGTCAATTCCCTAATCATAAATAACTCCTTAGATACAACTCAACCCTTCAAACCCTTAAAAGTCAACCCTGGTCAAAGTCAAGGTCAAAGTCAAAGTCAACGCTCCGAGTTGACCTAACTCGTCGAGTCCACCCCAAAGTCAAAATTGTGATATTGCGATCCAACTCGTCGAGTTTTCCTACAACTCGTCGAGTTCCTCTGTTTTCCAACAGAATCGGGGTAACTCCAACCCAACTCGCCGAGTTCATCTATGAACTCGTCGAGTTCTTCAATCTGCCAACCCACTTAATGCATTAAGCCCTTTTTCTTGAGTCCAAAGGTTCCAAACTTCAGATCCCCCTTCATATAGATGTCTAGAAGGGTAAAGTTTCCAACTTTACCCCCAAGGATCATCTAATAAGCTCTAAACCCAAACCCTAGTTCCTTTAAGGAAGGTCTTGACTCATTAAGCCCTTAAACTTTCATCCCATCGTCCCAAAACACAGATCTTATGTCCAAAGGTAGGCAAATCACGTAAAGTTTATAACTATACGTCCATGCATGCTTGAAACACTCTCCAAGGTCCATTTTAGACTTCATAGTGGACATATTGCATGAATGGGACATGGAGGCTATTAAAGTTTGCAACTTTAATCCTCTAGAGGTCTTATAGAGGCCATATCTACACCCTTAACCTCTGGAAACCTCTTTTCTTTGGACATCCAAGCCAAAGTCCCAAAACCAAGCCATAAACTACCAAAAGATGAGATATAATAAGCTACATGTCAAGGTTATGACTTTATACCTCCAAGATGTAGCCCTTGATGTAGAGTTTCTGGATGCAATATCACTCCTCCAAGCTTGCTACTTCCATCTTCAAGACTTCCTTCAAGAATCACTCCAAAACTATCAAAACTCAATGAACAACTGGGGAAAATGATCTAGGGTTTCTTATCGGTAAGGGAGGCTGGTAAGGAGGCCAACCCTAGAAGTTAAGCCCTTTAAATAGGGTACAATGCCCGAAAAATTATGGTTTTCATCCCCAGCGTCAACTTGTCAGGTTGGGGCCTTCCAACTCGTCGAGTAGAACCTTAATCCTGCGTCCAAATAGATCCCTACACGACGAGTTGGAGCTCCCCAACTCGTTGAGTTCCATCCTAAAGCCTAAAATGTTGAGAAATAAATAATACATGGATCAAGCGTTACAAATCTCCCCCACTTGAACTAGACTTCATCCTCGAAGTCTGCTGATGCAAACAAATCCGGGTAGTTCTCTCACATCTCATCCTCCCGTTCCCATGTCCATTCTGAGCCCTTCCGGTGGGCCTCTCTATGTAGTTTAGGCTCATTGTTACGGAGAACCTAGCTTCAACTCATTGTTACGGAGAACCTTAGTTTTCTTATCCAAGACCGCAATGGGCCTCTCTATGTAGTTTAGGCTCTCATCCACCTGAATGTTGTCCAAAGAAATAACTGCGGCCTCGTCTGTGACACACTTTCGAAGCTGAGACACATGGAAGGTGTTGTGAATCTAGCTAAACTCGTCCGACAGTTCCAAACGGTAAGCCACCTTGCCCACCCGCACAGAGATACTGAACGGACCAATATATCGGGGCCCTAACTTGGCCCTCTTCCAAAACCTAATGACACCCTTCCATGGTGACACTTTCAGCAAAACAAAGTCTCCCACGTGGAACTCGAGATCCGAGTGACGCCGATCAGCATAACTTTTCTGACGGCTCTGCGCGACCCGCAGTCCGTCGCACACTTGCTGGATCAACTCGGTAGTCTTAAGCACCACCTCGGTGCTTCCCATGACTCGGTGCCTAACCTCACCCCAACAAACTGGGGTCCTACACCTCCAACCATACAACATCTCAAACGGGGGTCGGTCGATACTAGCATGATAACTATTGTTATATGAAAACTCTGCTAGTGGGAGGTATGTATCCCAACTCCCTCCGAAATCCAATACGCATGCCTGCAGCATATCCTCGAGCGTCTGGATCGTCCGCTCACTCTGGCCGTCTATTTGGGGGTGGTACGCAGTGCTGAAGTGTAACTCTATGCCCAGTTCCTCATGGAAATTCCTCCAGAATCTGGAGGTGAATCGAACATCGCGGTCCGAGACCACCGATACTGGCACTCCGTGCCTGACCACCACCTTTCACACATAGATATCTGCCAATTTCTCAGCAGAAATACTCTCGGGGATCGGAATAAAATGGGCACTCTTCGTCAATCTATCCACAAGGACCCAAATGGAGTCCACACCCCTCGCCGTCCTCGGTAACTTCGTGATGAAGTCCATGGTGATCTCTTCCCACTTCCACATGGGAATGGGTAGTGGCTGAACCTTGTCGTGGGGTCTCTGATGTTCGGCCTTGACCTTCCTGCAGGTCAAGCACCGCTCCACAAACCATGCGATCTCCCACTTCATGCAGGGCCACCAATAACTCAACCTCAGATCCCTATACATCTTTGTGGACCCTGTATGAATAGAGAACTTGGATTTGTGTGCCTCCTCCAAGATCTTTTGCCTCGCACCCCCGGATATCGGTACCCACACCCGGCCATACTGTGTTAGAAGACTTCTACTATCCCGAACAAACAAGGGAATCTGACCCCGAATCCGCTCTATCTTCCAGTTCTCCTTCTTTAAACCCTCCATCGAGCCTCCTTTATCATATCCAACAATGGAGAGATCACCGTCATCCTCAAACAAACGTTCCCGATCGAAAGCATCGGCCACCACGTTGGCCTTCCCTAGATGCTACAAAATCTCACAATCATAATCTTTTAGTACATCCAACCATCTCCTCTCCCGCATGTTAAGGTTCTGCTGATCATCAAATACTTCAAACTTTTGTGATCAGTAAAGATGGTGCATCGAACTCCGTACACGTAATGCCTCCAGATTTTGAGGGCAAACACCACTGCCCCCAATTCCAGGTCGTGAGTGGGGTAGTTCGCCTCATGAGGCTTCAGCTGCCTCGAGGAGTACACAATCACACGCCCACTCTGCATCAAAACAACACCTAACCCTGTGATAGACGCATCACAATACACCATCAAATCATCCAACTCATCGGGTAGTGCTAAAATCGGGGTCGTACATAGTCTCTGTCTCAAGGTATCGAAAGCCGACTGCTAATCCGGGCCCCACCGAAATGTCACATTCTTCTTGGTCAGGCGAGTCAAGGGTACGGCGATCTTGGAGAAATCCTGGATGAATCTCCGATAGTACCCCGCTAGACCCAAGAAGCTACATATCTCAGATGCATTCTTTGGTACTTCCCACCGCATCACTGCCTCAATCTTGGCTGGATCCACCAAAATACACTCTTGGTTGATGATGTGCCTCAAAAACTGCACCTCTCGCAACCAGAAATCACACTTTGAGAACTTGGCATAAAGCCTTTCCGTCCTCAGTTTCTCCAATACCTCCCTCAGATGCTGCTCATGCTGCTCCTTGGTCTTAGAATAGACCAAGATATCATCGATAAAAACGATCACAGACCGATCCTACATCGGCCTATACACCCTGTTCATGAGGTCCATGAACGTTGTTGGGGCATTGGTGAGCCCGAATGGCATCACCACAAACTCATAGTGACCGTACCGTGTCCTGAAAGCTGCCTTCGGTATATCCTCGGAACCTCCCACCTCATTACGTCCTTCACCTTGGCCGGATCGACCAGAATACCATTCTGGTTGACAAGTGCCCCAGAAACTGCACCTCGTGCAACCAGAACTCGCACTTGGAGAACTTCACATATAGTCTCTCCCTCCTCAAGGTCTCCAACACCTCTCGCAAGTGCTCTCCATGCTGCTCCTGGGTCATGGAATAGACCAGGATGTCATCGATGAATACAATCACATACTGATCCAACATCGGTCGGCAAACGTGGTTCATAAGGTCCATGAACATGAATAGATAATTGGTGAGTCCGAAGGGCATCACCACGAAATCGTAATGACCATAACGAGTTCGAAGGCTGTCTTCTACACTTCGTCCTATATGAGCCTCATCTAATGATAATCGGAACATAGATCAATCTTGGAAAACCAAGACGCACCCTAAAGCTAGTCAAACAAGTCATCAATCCTCGGGAGTAGATAACGTTTCTTCACTGTTAGCTTATTCAGCTCCTGGTAGTCAATACACATCCGATGCGATCCATCCTTCTTCTTCACAAACAGTATCGGTGCACCCCAAGGTGAGCTACTCAGTCGGATGAATCCCTTGTCTAACAGCTCCTGTAGCTGTGTAGACAACTCTTGCATCTCTGGTGGAGCTAACCGATGTGGTGCTTTGGCTATCGGGGCCGTACCAGGAACCAAAACAATCTGGAACTCCACATGCCTCTCCGGAGGCACCCCGGGCAAATCCTATGGAAACACATATGGGTACTCCTGCACAATCGGCACATCCTTAACCGACGCCTTACCCTTATCAAGGGTATCCATAACATAGGCGACAAAACCAGAACAACCCTGATAAAGATAGCGTCTGGCCCTAGTGGCTGGGCATAGGACCGGCCCGCGCTGAGCGTCCTCCCCATGGACCACCAACTCTCCCCTACTTGGGGTCTGAACACGTACCAGCTGGCGCTCACAATCAATCACTGCCCCATTGGAGCTCAACCAATCCATCCCCACTATGACCTTGTTCCCGCTCAAAGGAATGGGAACCAAGTCGATCGGATACCGCTCGCTCGGCATCTCTCGACGTAATCCCGGTGAACCCTCAATACTCGGACAGATCGATCATCCGCAATCTCAACCTCTAAGGGATGATCTAGATCACTCGAATCTCCAACAAACCTCTTGCTGAGCGTAAGAGACACGAAAGATCGGGTAGCCCCCGAACCGAACAATATCAAAGTAGATATGTCGTTCACAAGGAACGATCCTACCCGTCACCAAATATAACTAGAGAAATCAACATAAATATAGAGTTAAGTAGAAAAGACATACCCGTCACCACATCTGGTGCAGCACGCGTTTTGTCAGCAGTCAGCTAAAAGGCCCTGCTTCTCACAATGGGAACATCCTCCTTGCCCTGACGTCCATCTGTAATCTGTAGGGCCGATGGAGCAGGTGCTACTAGTGGTCCCCCTGATGCTAGACTTGGGCAGTTGGCCTTCTTGTGGCCTCTCTGATTGCAATGAAAGCAAATCACGTCTGATTTATGTGTGGTGGTGATAGTAGAAGTACAATCCTTGCTAAAGTGCCTTGACTTGCCGCACTTGTAGCAGCCCGAACCACCCGCTCTTCAAACCCCACATGCGACCTGCCACATTTGCCACACCAGATCTGACCCTACTGGCCCTTCGACCTAGAGTTGAAACCCTTGGGTTTCTTCGCTGAAACTCTAACTTTCTGCCCAGGCTCCGCCTTCCTCTTCCTTATGTACTCCAGATCAATATCTCGCTCCCACACCCTGGATATCATATCATCCAGATTCTGGCAGGAAGAAAAACTAACGAACTACCTGATGTCAGATCTTAGCATATCATGGTATCGGGTCTTCCTCTTCTGCTAATCAGTTGCATACTAGGGTACCAACAATTCCATCTCTCTGAACTTGGTGGTGATCTCCGCCACAGTCTCAGTCGTCTGCCTCATGTCAAGTACTCCCTGGCTAACTGTTGCACCTCAACAGCCAGTGCAAACTCTTCTCAAAACCGGGTCACAAAATATGGCCACGTTATGACCTCAATGGTCGAGGTTATTAAGGCATAGTCGACCTCCTCCCACCAATCTCGGGCTCGCTCCCTCAAACATCATGCAGCGAAACTAACCTTCGACCCCTCGAGGCAGAAGCTCGTCATTTGAGCACACTCAATGTCAGCTATCCAACGCCTGGTTGTGATGGGGTCCTTCACCCCAAAGAAATTGGGTGCCCCACATCCCCTGAAATCCTTGAAGGAGAGTGTGCATCCCCCCGACTGGCTAGCGGACAAATCGGCCCTGAACATCCGAAGGCGATCCTCCATCAGCTCCATGATACCTTCCTTGATCGACCCGAACATCACCGGGGTAACATCAATGACGCCTCTAGTAATATCTGGCATGATGAATTCGCGTAATCCCTCATCAATCGGTTCGGTGCCCGTTCCCAAAGTAGATCCAGATCCTGAACCTCCTGCTCCGTGACGTGTCACCACCATACTGAAACATAACCATATAAACGATTAGCGAACACACGAGAAGGTTCACACTACCGAGTTCCCTAGATTCATCATGGTCTTCTTGGTCTTGGGTATAAGTCTTGTGCTTTCAGTAGTACGGGACCAATACTACCTTCCACACCTATTTATACCCTCCTCAAGGACTACCCCGATTCCTCCAAGTCACTCTTCCCAAGTGATACATTTCACAAAATATATGGCATCCTACGCACCGAAGCATCTCATAGAGACTCCCTAAGACTCACTTCCTCACCCATCTCTGCTATCAGATGCAGAAGGAACTTCTACAAATACTACCTAACTATTGCATGAACACAATTACATACGACTAGTACTAGATAATTTTTCGAATGATAGGTCCCACACTACAACGTTGGACTCAAACAAGAGCTACACAACCTATCCTTCTAAAATTATCCAATCACAATAATATGTAACCCAACACATTCATCCACTAGTTAGCTAGTACCAACAGAATTTCCTAAAGCACGAAGCATGCAACATTCGAGCATCAGAAAATTCATCTCAAAACATACCCTATACATGCCATCCTAACAAGTAACTGATCTGATACTAGCATGAAAATCTAAAAGCTCATACAGATAGGCATATAAAGGCATCTCTCCTAGCATTCTATCATGTAATTATGAGTAGATCCTTAACCCCTAATCTGGCATGCAATTCTCATATCGTAGCATAAAACATATAACTTGTATTGGTATTTTAGGAAGACTTACTTGAGGTCGGCTGATTTCATGCACCACACCCCTTGTTTTTTATTAAAAAAACTTAGATTGAAATGCTTCTTTTTATGAAAAACCTACCAAACCCTCGATTTGAGTCCAGGCACACCCGAGAGTATGCCCGAATCCCTCAAACCAAGGCTCTGATACCAAATTATAACATCCCAAAAATACAGATACAATTTTGTTTTTAATTTCATTCAAATCACATGACACTAATAGAAAAATAGTCAAAAGAGTATCATAGTAACATGTTATCAGCGTACAAATTCCTAAAATCTCTAAATGCGGAAATCATAGGGTGATGCGATGCGATCAGGCCGGGCCCTACCCCTTCGAACTGGAAGTACCTGAAACATAAACTGAAAACTGTAAGCACAAATCTTAGTGAGTTCCCCCAAAATACCACATACTACACAAACATACTGCCAAGCATATATGGGTGCTTGCCTACCCCTTCGATCTATTTCAACCGGATACTATCAAGCATATTTGGGTGCTTGCAATCCCCTTCGGTCTATTTTAACCGGATACCGGGTCTATTTCACCCCTATTACTACCATATAATATCATAACAGAAATCACAGAGTCATCAGGCCAATAAAGGCATAACTGACAACTGTCACAAGGACAATCATCACACTACATCATAAACTAGTGGGCCGGCATTGGTGCTTTTGACCCACAGGTATTGCGAAGGAAGACTCACCTCAAACTGAAGATATCAAATTGCACTCGGCGGATGACTCGCGAAAACCTCTTCCTAACACATAAGCATAAAACCTGGTTAGAAATTAGGCCACACTCTAACTCAAAGGTCCAAACCCTAGTTCTTGACTTAAGGTAAAAAGGGATCCTTTATTCTTGCCTCAATGGGCCTCCCTCTCCCTTAAGGCCCAAATCCACAAAAAGTACAAAAAGGCATCTAAGCCCAACTACAAGGCCTCTAAGGCCCAATATGGTCAAGGAACCCCCAACATGGACTTACGCCCAAAAATGACCTGCTACCATTAGGTGGGACCGAGGCCCAACTTAAACAAGTTCAAAAGGCCTAACAAAAATCGAGCCCAAAATTGTCTAAGCCCACCGACTGCGTACGCACGGCGTACATGGATCGTACGCCCAACATACGCTAGTGACCATTCGGAATTAGGGCACTGAACCAGTACGCCTAGCATACTGGCCAATTAGCCCAAACTCATTTCCAAGTCTTAATCCCTTCAGCCATTACGTCCAAAACTTAGATCCATGCTCAAAATAACGTCTTAAGCCATAAAGTTGCAAACTTTATGCTTTTGCATGCATGGATGGGGCTCAAACCATGAATTAAGTGTTGGATTAGTGTCTAAGCCCATAACTATAACTGGTATGTACTTGACCCGAGAGTAGCATGGTCCATTTGGGTTGCATATCATCAGGATAATTGGTTAGGATGGACTTTTGAGAAGAAGGTTATTTATGGTTTATTAATATATTATAAGATCTAATATATTAATATGAAATCATATGATTTAATTAGTATTAATCAAGAATTAGTTTGGAATTAATTTAGTGATCAAAAGAGACTAATTAAATAAATGGGGACTAATTGTGTAAACTAGTTATATATATATGTTGGGCTTATGATCCATGTTGGACTAAGTTTATGTATGGACACATAAAGATTTGGGCCACATGAACCATGGATTATAAACCCATAGGTATGGATTAGGGTTAACCCATGACCCTTGGAATTCTACATATAAATATGTTGCTCCATGACCAAAATCGGGTGCATCTATTCTTAAAGAACTATGAGCCGATTTTGTGTGAAAGGAATACTCTCTCAAAATGTCATCCTTTGTCCTAGATGTGTTGTGAACCATTTGAGGCATTCATACTATTGGTTCTAAGTTCTTAAAGGCCAAAGACAACAAGTTCTACAAGCTACATAAAGAGGTAAACTCCTAACTAGTATTTTATGTTGTTTATATCATTTGTATGCTAGTTGTAGGCTTAAATCTTTGGAAACAATATTGCATGTATAGTTAGAGAAAACATAGATCCAAAGCTTTTAGGGTTGTATGTGCACCATAGGATGTTGTAGTATACTAAAACCCATCAGTGGTATCAGAGCCTAAGCTTGTTTTCAATTATACTTGATGCTATTTGTGTTAAAAGCTTGGAAAATCGAATTTCTGCTGTCTGGATAGTGGACTCGTCGAGTCCACTGACAGACTTGGCGAGTCACCTTTAAAAACCAACCAACTCGCTGAGTCAGTTCATGCTCTCGACGAGTTGGTGCCCCTGACAGCAGATTTTTGAGTTTTTTTGGCCTGTTTTGGATTAGGATCATTACCACAAAATGTGTTTGTTCATAAAATTTGATTTTGATGCTATGGTAATGATTATCCTCATCCAAAAACAAGATAATTGTCAAAGTTTCAAGATTTGTATTAGTTTATATGATTATCTAATTTCTTGAAAATTATTGATGTGAATTATCTTTACTTATGAGTTTAATCTAGATCATAGAAAATTATTTGATTATTGTGTTAATTAGAATATTTGATCTTAATGGTTTTTATGAACTCCATAACTTGTCCCCAAGTTATGGAAAATGAAGTGTTTTTCATTTTAAAAGAGTCATTAAAACTCATAGGTTATGAAAAATGGAAGAGTCTCATTTTTAATGGTGTAAATGTCTTCCATAACTTGTCCTCAAGTTATGGAACTTGAAAAGTTTTCACTAAAAACTTATATTAAACTCATAAGTTATGGATTTGAAAAGTTTTGACAAGTTTCAAAACTTTCCCTCAAGTTTTGAAATTTGTAAAGTTTCACCTTTTTGAAGACTTTAGTTCCAAACCCTAGAGTTTTAAAAGTTTAAAATTCAACCCTTATACTATTATAATATTATAGGTTTAATATATATATATATATATATATATATATATATATATATATATATATATATATATATATATATATTATAAGAGTAAAGTCAGTCGTACCGTTAGTAGGCCTCATTCACGAAGCCGGTCTATAAGGGGGGGTATATACTGCCTATAAAATGGCAGTTTAATGGGTGTCCACTCTCACCCACCGCATCCTTGACTGGTGGAGGGTCGTTAGCCGAACGGGTTTGATAGGACATTTAAATTCTCATTAAAAGTATAATGAAACACTAAGTAACTAAAAACTTATAAATTCCCAATCTTAGTTACTTAGGAAAATGTGAATTTAGTGCTAACCCATGAAATTGCACTTTGCACCTTGTTAAGTCGTTAGTGGAGCGTGTGTGGTTAACCGACACACTAACCTGGGACTGACAGTGCATGGAAAAGGGATAGCTTGATGTTAATCATAAATCAATGGAGCGTGTGTGGTTTACTGGCACATTGATTAGGTGGTTGTAACATTGGGTGTACCTAGCTGATTTGCATGGTTATTCACACCTTGTTTGTGATCCTCGACATCCCAGTCACAAACTTGAAGGGCACAATCGAGATTTAAACATGAAATTGAAAAGTTCAATGAATTTCAAAGGATCTACGAACTTCAATTCACTTAAAACCTAAAGTTCCTTTTTCGTTTTTCGTGGTGGAAATTGGTAAAACGTCATGTACCTACCTTCAAATATTTTGCAATTTGGATTACGGCATCCCTCTTCCGAATTGTAAAGTATTGTGTTGGGTCCTAGCCTTAATATTTCATTTGGGTGTTATATTAAGGACTATGGTCAACTAAACTTGAATTTCTCCAGTCATAAATGTCTAAGTTCAGACAACTATGGTCTTCCCGAATCTTTTTAATAAACTTTCTTTATAAAGATGATTTTCCACAAGGCGATCAAGGTGAATCCCTTCTTCGTGCTGTACTGGAACTTTACTTCCTCCACCTCCTCCAATAATTATCCCTAACCCACAAGTTCTAGGTCACTCAAAGTCCTATTGGCAGGAAGGAAAGTTTGTATGTGCTCACGTTTTAGAAATGAAGCTACATATTGACAAGCTGGGAGAGTTGGGTGTCGAAGTCTCAAGGAAGTTGGCTGTTGACTGGGTTCTTCAATCACTTTCTAAGTCATATAGCGGGTTCTTTAAGGACTACTATGTGACAGACCACGACATGACCCTTATCGATCTTACTTATTTGCTTGTTGTTGCTGAATCAACAATGATTTGGTGCACTGGTAAAGCAAATTTGATTGGAAGGTCTACTCCCCAAACTTCCATGGACATTGACAATGGTAACATTTGAAGTCCAAAAAATCTTTCTCTTCCCAATGGAAAGGGATCGGCCATGGTCAAGTCATTTGACCAAATGGTAAAGAGAAATGTTAAGTCTGAGATAGTCCCGTGTACCATTCCAAAGAGTCCATATGTTTCTATTGCCAAGAGAAGGGGCATTGCTTGCGAAGCTGCCATATTTACCTGAAGGATCCAAGGATGGTAAAGTCGAAAGTTTGACTCTACTTCAGGTAAAATCCACTGTCTAACTCTATTAAGTTCCTATTTGAAGATTCTTAATACATGATGTAATGTAATTACGTTTTGATGTTTTGAAGAATCGAAGAAATAAAGGAAGCTTAAAGGAAGAGTATGTTGAGTATGATCGAGAAGAGATGGATTTCGATCGCATGGTTCGATGATCAAATTTGTGAGCTGCTGCTTAAGAGTTATGATAGATTGCTTAGAAATAGATAACAACATTTTTTTTTCACTTGTATTTGCATTGTAAGGATAAGTTTTCCACAATTTTTATAAATAAAGAAATTTTTTGAAATTTATCTTATTTTTAAAATTTCCTTACAATGGCATTTGTGAAAAATTGTTGCTTATATGTTTCAATTGATAGCAATATTGGAATATGAATTTGATTCTTTCGTTTGTGGTAGTGTCATAATTTACCAAATAAGGAAAGATTCTCATCACCCAATTTTCAATTGGATAGGAACTTGGAATCATACAACTTGTATTGTGTGATGAATGAGAATTTTCATCTTTGGAAAAATTAAGACTAATTCCTTGTTCACATGAATATGTGAGTCAAGTGAAGGACTAGGGGATCGGGTACACTGGGTGTGCGCTGGTTAGGTCCACCACAAAGAAAGATAAGACTATTCGTCATGATTTACTAAGGTTTAGTAAATATGGCTATGCTTACAAGTTTAAGTATAATTCTGAACATTGGAAAAGTTTCAATGTACGGCAAAACGAATGAGAAGAATCAAATTAGGCAGAAAGATAAAAGTTTCTCCAAACTTAAAAGATGGGAGAGTACTTGAGTATCGTGTTTTATGATCATCTTAATGATTATAAAAACCATGTCACAATTGATCCTCTAAGGATATCTTAGTGCATTTGTATGGCTAAGAAGAGGAATCGTGAATTGTTGAAATGGTTAAATCAAGAAGATGAGTCATACTTCGTTCCAAAACAAGTCTTAGAGTCATACTCCAAGATTGTGCCTTGAGTGACATAATCTTAGGAAAGGTTTATAGCACTCATCAAATGTAGAGTTAAATGTTTTTACTCTTGTACATTTGAAATTGGTAAGTTGTGATGTCTTGGTAAGGACAAAGACCAATTAAGACCAATTGTGTGAAGTGTTTATCTTGATAAGAATCCGCACTAACTCTTGAATATTTGTTTTGTCAAGTAATGTTCCTTGATAAAGTGAATCTTATATGTCAAGAGGTCAGTGGGAGACTTAAAGATCTTGAAAGTTTCAAGAACTAATCAAGGGTAAACCTATTGTTAGATACTAGCACACGACTTGAGGTTTGTAACCTATCATGTTGACATGTTCTTATTTTTGTGCCCATTCCAGTTAAAGTTGACCATGCATGTGGGTTCTATGAGTTCTCAATTGTTTGCATAACAACCTGGAAGCAATGGTAGACCCTTGTGCTGCCAAGTGGCAAGAAATTAAGATTGAAATAGTTCAATCTATATAAGTTTGGATTTGTCCCTAACCTTGTCTTTTGATTATGGTTTGACAAATTCACATGGATAGGAACACATACACCATAAAATCTAAGTGTCATAAGGTTTCTCTCCGATTCATGAAAATGATGGTGAGGAAACGCTTTCACTAAGTAGATTTTAAGTAGATAGCAGTTATGACATTTGCATTCTCAAATTTGATTATGATTACGGCATACCTTTTTATAATTCGAATTGTGAGGAGTGGCAAAAAGTGTAAACATTTGAGACTTATTGATGTAAGTTCTTAAATTGTTTAGACACACATGTGAGTTATCTAAGGAAAGGTATACGAGTTTGAGAAGCCTAGATAAAGTCTTATCAAAGTATCTCGTATCAAAAATCTGAACTTTGGTAATGAAAGTTAATAAGTATTGATTTCTAGAAGTCCAGCTGATTTCTGGGTACATGTCAATGCTAGTTGGAGCATAAATGTTATGCTAGTAAAAGTAATGATTATTATGCTAGTGGGAGCATAATCAATTATGATGAATGTTGCAAGTTAGCAATGTTAATTATGGAAAACAAAAGTTTCAATTCGCAAGTTGCAGGGTTTGAAAAGTTGTTTTGCTATAATTAAGGGAGAGGAATTCATACTTCATTTCAAATCTAAAAGCTTAGATTGAGATTTTAATCAGATTTAGTCAAATATATATATGAATGTTATGCTGGAATGGCTCAATATAAGGAAATTCTATATATGGATGTGTTAATTGCATTCTTAAAATTCGAATATGATTACGACATCTCTTTTTATAATTCGAATGATGAGAACATGGCAAATAGAAATATTATAGCAAAAGACTGGTCAAGTATCATGTCTTTATATGAATCGTGTCCTATATGCTTCGGATATAGGATCGATTACATGTGCTATAATATTCATCCGTTCTAAATTTTCCAAATGCCTAGGGCATTAAAAGGGAAAAAGGTCTAGAACCGGATATGACTAAAATGGTTAAGCAATTGTCGAGGACAATCTGAGGTTTACCAAAGATTGTTTGCTCATGTACAGCTGGAAGTATATTTTAAATTTTGGAAAGGACCATATTGACATACTCTGAGAAGAGGTAACTCTTGTTCAGAAGTGATGGTCAAAATGGGAATATGGAAATGTTTCCATAAGTGGAAGTTATTCTTTAAATCTGTGTAAGATTAGAAAACTTAATGCAAGAAGGATGTTCAAAGGAATGTACTTTGAATTTGAGACTTCGCTTCCATAGAGTTGTCTTGTAACAATCTCCAAAGGAATACTTTGTAATATCATTGGTCAAGTCTCCGTGACTTTTGGTACCTAGACATTACAAAGGAATCATTGCATGATAGTTTAGAATCTAACACATTCTGGCAGTGACAAGAATTTGGAATTCTTACACTGGTGATAAAGATTTGGAATTGTGAAATGAGTTTCATTGAAGATGTGTTCAATTGATCTGTTTCACAAAGAAAGGACCATAGACAAACATATTGTGCATGCTTAGAGCATGGCATATCTCTTGTTTAGACAAACATAGTGTGCATGCTTGGAGCATGGCATAGCCATTGTTTGAATTCAAATATTAATTTGATTATTTGAAACATTATACAATGAATAATAAGTAATCAATATGACTCAAAAGTTTTTGGGCCATATAGGAATAGTATTATTATTGTGTTTCACTTTGCATGTTTTGACTTCCCGAATAACTAGGTTATTCAAACCATCCACAGTCGATCATACTTTGGAAGTAGGTATTGAGGCAAGACTGTCATGAATAGGTCTGTAGATTGTCTTGGACAAGGTGGCTGCAGTGTTCATGAGTACTCCTGGAATAAGATTCGAGTATTGGATTCAACCTACACTCATTAAAATCACTTCATGGATTTTATCACGAGTGATTAGTGAGACGATAATATCTTATATTCTTGAAACGGAGACATGTGAGTTGTATTTACAATTCGGTTGCACATTGACATATGTAAACGCACCAGTAATTTGGTGTTATAAAACATATCGTTGTGTGTGATTTGATGAGTAGATAGAGCAAGCATATGAGTCGAAGTTTATCCATTCCTTTTACCCTTAGAGGGATAAAAGCAATATCTGTGGGCCCCTCGATGATTTAGTGATGACACCCTAAGCGCTCGGCCAAGCCTGGACTGATTTGATTTGTTCAATTAGTCAGTCGTCATAAATCGGAAATCGGGAAAAAACAGATGGACAGAGAGAATGATTATAATGCATGTCTTAGTCCATATGATATCTTGTAGAATGGAGGAATATATGATCCCTTATCTAATGGACGTATCATTGACTAGGTCAGAGTTCGACAGCGGCTTTTAAGAGCTATGATTGCTAGTCGGGTTGTGGAGTCAAATTTGCAATAATAGTTATTAGACTTATCCAAGTGGGAGACTGTTGGATTAGTGTCTAAGCCCATAACTATAATTGGTATGTACTTGACCCGAGAGTAGCATGGTCCATTTGGGTTGCATATCATCAGGACAATTGGTTAGGATGGACTTTTGAGAAGAGGTTATTTATGGTTTATTAATATATTATAAGTTCTAATATATTAATATGAAATCATATGACTTAATTAGTATTGATCAATAATTAGTTTGGAATTAATTTAGTGATCAAAAGAGACTAATTAAATAAATGGGGACTAATTGTGCAAATTAGTTATATTTGTATGTTGGGCTTATGATCCATGTTGGACTAAGTTTATATATGGACACATAAAGAGTTGGGCCACATGAACCATGGATCATAAACCCATGGGTATGTATTAGGGTTAACCCATGACCCTTGGAATTCTATATATAAATATGTTGCTCCATGACCAAAATCGGGTGCATCTATTCTTAGAGAACTATGAGCCGATTTTATGTGAAAGGAATACTCTCTCAAAATGTCATCCTTTGTCCTAGATGTGTTGTGAACCATTTGAGGCATTCATATTATTGGTGCTAAGTTCTTAAAGGCCAAATACAACAAGTTCTACAAGCTACATAAAGAGGTAAACTCCTAACTAGTATTTTATGTTGTTTATATCATTTGTATGCTAGTTGTAGGCTTAAAGATTTGGAAACAATATTGCATGTATAATTAGAGAAAACATAGATCCAAAGCTTTTAGGGTTGTATGTGCACCATAGGAGAACAACATGCTAGAATAGGACTAAGGATCTAGGAGGATGCCTTATGTGCCTGTTATATGTGTTTCAGCTTTATGAGAATTGCATGCTAGTATTGAGTAACCAGCAGTAGGATATCTTGTTTAGGTTATGCCTGATAGTATGAGCTTAGCATTGTATGCTAGTACAGTTTCTTGTGATGATGATAGAATTGCTTGAGTAGTTTCCTGTGTCTGAATGCTGCTTGCTTTGTGCTTTGTGGGACTCTGAGTGATGGGAGTTAGCCATTAGGTGATTATGTCACGTCACATGTGATCAGGGTTGAATAATCTCAGAGTGCTGGATTTGGCCCTATTGTGCAGCTCTTGTTTGATTCTAACCGTTGTAGGGACGAGTCTTTTACTCGAAGGATTATCTGAGCCTCGCCACATGTGATGGTATTCAGGTGATAGCTAATTGGCATTACAAGGAGGCCTTCAGCAGATGAGGACTGGATGGAGTGGGGTCAGAGATTTCCCTAGGGCAAGCCTAGGATGAGAGTAGCAGAGATCTGTAGCAGTAGAAGTGACTTGGTGGAGTCAAGGCAGTTCTTGAGGAAAGTACGGATAGATGTGGAAGGTAGTATGGGCCCGTACTACTAAAAGCAGAGGATCCGTACTTGAACCAAGGAAAGCTGAGATGAGACCAAGAAACTTGTAGTAGTAGTGATCCCTCGAGCTATATCAGTGTTCCTGACGTTTATTATGATGTGTTTTCAGAATGGTGGTTTTACTCCCTAGACCAGCAGTCGGCAGTTCAGGTGCCGGGGAGGGATCAGGATCAGGCTCGGGGGCCGAGCATTTGGACGAGCAGACTAGGGAGTTTCTCTCTTCAGAGATTACTCGCATCACACTTGAGCAGACTCCTGTGATCTTTGGTTCGATCAAGGAGGGTATTTTGGAGCTGATGGATGAGAGGTTGAGCACCTTCCGTGCCGAGGTGGCGACCATGATGGGGTCGCGCACACTCACCTTCAGGGAGTTCCGGGCTTGTGGAGCTCCAGACTACCATGGGGTACGGGATCCCATTGCGAGTACCAGGAGGTTGGTGGATGTCGCCAATGCGTTCCACACCAGCAGATGTCCCGAGGGGGACAAGGTCAGACTAGCATCATGTCTCCTGAAGGACAGGGCACGAGATTGGTGGGAGGAGATCGGGCATGTTATCGGAGATGACACAACTCTTGATGCGATGACCTGGGCTGATTTTACTACCAGGTTCAAAGTCGAGTTTGCACCGGTTATTGAGGTGCAGCAGTTAGCTAGGGAGTTTCAGGATCTCACCCAGACTACAGAGACAGTGGCAGAGATTACCGCCAAGTTCAGGGAGAGGGCTCTTCTCGTTCCTCAGTACGCAGCTGATGAGGAAATGAAGAAGGCCCGTTATTATGAGATGTTGCGGAGTGATATCCGCCAGTTTGTGAGCCGGTCCAGCTGTAAAACGCTGGATGATATGATTGTGAGTGCTCGTGAGAAGGAGATAGATCTGGAGATGGAGAGGAAGAGGAAGCCAGAGATGGCTTCTGGTACAGGGAGTTCGGGCAAAAAGCCCAAGGTATCAGATCACAGATCTAGAGGACAGCAGAGCCACAGTCGGTGTGGCAAGTGTGGGAGATTGCACGATGGGGGGTGCAAGGCAGGGAGTCCCGGTTGCTACAAGTGCGGCCGGACCGGGCATATGAGCAGAGATTGTACAGCTACTACCACCACCACCACAACATCTGATCTGATTTGCTTCCATTGCAATCATAGGGGACATAAAAAGTCCCAGTGTCCGAGTTTGGCAGCAGCAGGGAAGGTGGCGGCACCTGCGCCAGCTACATTGAGGATTACAGATGGTCGTCAGGGCCGGGGTGAGGCGCCAGTGGCGAAGAGTAGAGCTTTCCAGATGACAGCAGAGGAGGCGCGAACGACTCCTGATGTGGTGACGGGTATGTATTTTTCCTCTTGTCTCTTATTTGATATTGATTGTTTCTCATAGTTATATGTTTTCGTATAGGGTCGTTCTTAGTGAACGGCATTTCAGCTACATTATTGTTTGATTCGGGGGCCACCCGATCTTTTGTTTCACTTGCGCTTAGCAAGAGGTTTAGTAGAGCTCCGGGGGAGCTGGATTGTCCACTCGAGGTTGAGATAGCTGATGACAGGACCGTCAGGGTCGCGAGAGTGCATAGGGGGTGTTCGCTGCAGTTATTCGATGAGCAGTTTTCAGTGGACTTGGTACCTATTCCCCTGAGAGGGAATAAGGTTATAGTGGGTATGGATTGGTTGAGCTCCAATGGGGCAGTGATTGATTGTGAGCTGCAGTTAGTGAGGGTTCGCACTCCCAGTGGGGGAGAGTTAGTGATTCAGGGCGAGAGGCCACAACGCGGACCAGTCCTTTGTTCAGCAGCGAGAGCGAGACGCTACGTTCAGCAGGGTTGCGCAGGGTACGTCGCCTATGTTATAGATGCCCGGGAGAAGGGTAGGGCGACAGTTGATGATATACCAGTAGTGCGAGAGTATCCGGACGTATTCCCGGAGGACTTACCTGGGATACCTCCGGAAAGACAGGTCGAGTTTCGGATTGACCTGGTTCCGGGTGCGGCTCCGATAGTCAAGGCACCATATCGGCTGGCTCCTCCAGAGATGCAGGAGTTGTCTACGCAACTGCAGGAGCTGCTAGACAAGGGTTTCATCAGGCCAAGTAGTTCACCATGGGGAGCCCGGATCATGTTCGTGAGGAAGAAGGATGGGTCGCACCGTATGTGCATAGATTACCGGGAGTTGAACAAGGTAACGGTGAAGAACCGTTACCCACTCCCAAGGATAGACGACTTGTTTGACCAGCTTCAGGGAGCATCTTGGTTCTCCAAGATTGATCTACGGTCAGGATATCACCAGATGCGGGTCAGGGGTGAGGATGTGCAGAAGACCGCTTTTAGGACCCGCTATGGTCATTATGAGTTTGTTGTGATGCCGTTTGGGCTCACCAACACTCCAGCCGCGTTCATGGATCTCATGAACCGCGTATGCAGACCGATGTTGGATCGGTCTGTGATAGTGTTCATTGATGACATCTTGGTTTATTGCAAGACTCAGGAGCAGCACGAGGAGCACCTGAGAGAGGTGCTAGAGACGCTGAGGAGGGAGAGACTTTACGCGAAGTTCTCCACGTGCGAGTTCTGGTTGCGCGAGGTGCAGTTCCTTGGTCACCTCGTCAACCAGAAGGGTATACTAGTAGATCCGGCCAAGATAGAGGCTGTGATGCAGTGGGAGATCCCGAGGTCTCCAACGGAGATTTAGAGCTTCCTAGGACTGGCAGGGTACTACAGGAGATTCATCCAGGATTTCTCCAAGATAGCAGTTCCGCTCACCCGACTGACCAAGAAGTCGGTGGTATTTTGCTGGGGGCCTGAGCAGCAGGCAGCATTTGAGACCCTCAGACAGAGATTGTGCGAGGCGCCGATTCTTACCCTGCCAGAGGGAGTAGAGGATTTTCTAGTCTACTGTGACGCTTCGATCACAGGTATGGGAGCGGTTTGATGCAGCGAGGCCATATGATAGCTTACGTCTCTAGACAGTTGAAGCCTTACAAGGCTAACTATCCGACACATGACTTAGAGTTGGGGGCAGTAGTGTTTGCCCTCAAGATTTGGCGACATTACCTCTATGGGGTCCGCTGTACCATTTACACGGATCACAAGAGTTTGAGGCACCTCATGGATCAGCCGAATCTGAACATGAGGCAGCGCCGATGGTTAGACGTGGTAAAGGACTACGACTGTGAGATCTTTATCATCCGGGCAAGGCCAACGTAGTGGCTGACGCCCTGAGCCGCAAGGCGGTAGCAGCCCCGATCAAGAATATATGTCAGAGGATGACGGTGATTACTCCATTGTTGGAGCAGATTAGAGAGGCACAGGTCGAGGGCCTGAAGGAGGAGAGGCAGAAGTGTGAGAGGATTGTGGGCCGAGTAGCTTCTTTCGATTATGACAGTCGAGGATTGTTAACCCTTCATGGGAGGGTTTGGGTGCCGTACTGGGGAGGAGTACGGCAGGTGTTGATGGATGAGGCCCACAAGTCTCAGTTCTCCATCCATCCAGGGGCGACGAAGATGTATAGAGATCTTCGACCCGATTATTGGTGGCCCTGCATGAAGCGGGACGTAGCTTGGTACGTGGAGAGATGCCTGACCTGCAGGAAGTTCAAGGCGGAGCATCAGAGACCCCACGGCAAGATGCAGCCGTTAGACATTCCCGTGTGGAAATGGGAGGATATCACCATGGATTTCATCACTAAGCTTCCCAGGACCGCACGTGGAGTTGATTCGATTTGGTTCATAGTGGATCGGCTGACCAAGAGCGTGCATTTCATACCGATTCAGGAGAGTATATCGGCCGAGAAGCTAGCTGATATTTATGTGCGTGAGGTAGTGGCACGGCATGGAGTGCCTGTCTCGGTGGTGTCAGACCGAGATGTCCGTTTTACTTCCAGATTTTGGAAGCAGTTTCATGACGAGATGGGTACTCGTCTCCATTTCAGCACCGTTTTCCACCCTCAGACGGATAGACAGAGCGAGAGGACGATTCAGACTCTCGAGGACATGCTTCGGGCATGTGTACTAGATTTCGGTGGCAGTTGGGATACGTATCTTCCGTTAGCGGAATTTTCGTATAACAACAGCTATCACTCCAGTATATACCGACCTCCCTTCGAGATGCTCTACGGGAGGAAGTGCATGACCCCAATCTGTTGGGGTGAGGTCGGTCAGCGAGTCATGGGGAGCACAGAGGTGGTACTCAAGACCACAAAGTTGATCCAGCAGGTCCGTAGCAGACTGCAGACTGCGCAGAGTCGGCAGAAGAGTTACGCCGACAGGAGGCGTTCGAATTTGGAGTTTCAGGTGATCGATATGGTCCTCCTGAAGGTATCACCCTGGAAGGGTGTTATCAGGTTCCGGAAGAGGGGAAAGTTGGGCCCCAGGTTCATTGGTCTGTTTAGGGTTTTGGCCCGGGTGGGTTGGGTTGCTTATCAGTTGGATCTTCCAGCAGAGCTTAGCCAGATCCACAACACTTTCCGTGTTTCTCAGTTGAGGAAGTGTTTGGCGGACGAGTCAGCAGTTGTACCCTTGGAGGATATTCAGGTTGATAGCAGCCTAAATTATATTGAGAGGCCCGTTGCGATCTTGGATCGGAAAACTAAGACCTTGAGGAACAAGGTAGTCCAGCTAGTGAAGGTGCAGTGGCAACACCGGAAGGGTTCAGAATGGACGTGGGAGGCCGATGAGGAAATGAGGGAGCATTACCCAGAGATATTTATAGATTCAGCAGCAGCAGACTTTGAGGACGAAGTCTAAGAGAAGTGGGGGAGAGTTGTAACGCCCCATTTCTGGTATGTGATTTAAATAAAGTAATTTTCATTTCTTAAGGGGTACTCGACAAGTCAGTAGCCCAACTCGTCGAGTGGAGGCGAGATTTGCACGCGATTTAAGTTGGCGACTCGACGAGTCCATATTCCCGGACTCGGCGAGTCTGTCAGTCTGGATGAAACCCTAATTCCAAGGGTTTGCACCCTATTTAAACATCTTATGTGCCCCAAGACCAGCCTCCCTCACCCACAAAGAGTCTCATACGAAACCCTAGCCGTCCTTAAGCATTTTTGGAGAATTTTCTCACTTGTGAAGGTTTTAGTGCATCTTGGGGATTTAGGGAAGAAGAGAGAAGAGAAGTATTCAAGGGGAGCAAGTAGATCCGGACTTCTGGTTACATTTCAGTCCCCTTTGAGGTATCAAGCTCGAATCTTTGCTTATTATCAATTAGATCTCTTGAGAAGTTTGCTCTTGTTGATTTTGAGCCCTTTCTAGACTTTAAGGTCGAATTAAGAGTTAATATGATGAATGGACTTCAGATCTAAGCTTTCCAGAGCCTCTTAAGCTCAAGGTTGCCACCTTTATTGAGCCAAGTTTCCATTCCAAGCTTAGATCTCTTCCTTTAGCTTATTTTGGGCATTTGAGCTTCATTTTACAATTAGCATGCATGCACATAAAGTTAGAAACTTTACGTGAAAAACCAGCCCTAGGAGCCCAGATATATGAATGGAATGCACTGGATTCGAGCATAATCGACTGTTTAGTAATGACATGCATGGGACTCGGCGAGTCGTTCTTCAGACTCGACGAGTCGAGTCGTGAGTCCCCGATTTTCCCCATTTGAGAGTTTAAGGTGGAATCAGTGAGTAGGTAATGGACTCGGTGAGTTAAGGCTCAGATCTAGAAGTGGAGGGACTCGACGAGTTGTTCATACAACTCGGCGAGTCAAGGACTGATCTCATTCATAGGATGAAGGAGGACTCGACGAGTTGTTCATACAACTCGGCGAGTCAGATGAAGATGACCTAGATGTTAGTATCAAAGAAGAACTCGTCGAGCCTTTGCCAAAGTCGACGAGTAGAAGCGGGTAGAGGATTAGAAAGGATGATAGGGACTCGGCGAGTTGGCGGTCCAACTCGGCGAGTCCGGTCAACTAAAAGTTGACTTTGACCAGGAAGTTGACTTTGACCAGGAAGTTGACTTTGACCAGGATGTTGACTTTGAACAGGGGTAAAATAGTCATTTTACCCTGAGAGTAGTTATCAGTATCTGATTTAGTGTTTATGGGATTTGTAGCCGGGGAGTTCCGGAGCAGCAGTCAGACAGTTTCAGATTTAGCATCTCAGCAGCCAGCATTACGAGATGAGTTTCCTTCCAGTAGGAACGGGTCTACGGCCACAAAGCCGACCCGTTTAGTTAGCAGTAGTTCCGGACTTCGGTCTGATGCAGTAGTTCAGTGTGCTTGCTGTCTTTGTGATTCAAGCATGTCTTTGTGTTATGTCTTCCGGACTTCGGTCTGATGCAGTATGCAGTATATGTGTTTATGCTAGTAGTTATGATTATGCTATGCTATGTTCAGTCAGTTCCGGACTTCGGTCCGATGCAGAGGGCAAGGCCCTGGTTAGTTCCGGACTTCGGTCCGATGCAGTTCCGGACTTCGGTCCGATGCAGAGGGCAAGGCCCTGGTTAGTTCCGGACTTCGGTCTGATGCAGAGGGCAAGACCCTGGTTAGTTTCGGACTTCGATCCAATGCAGTTTCCGGACTTCGGTCCGATGCAGTGGGCAAGGCCCAGTAGTTGCTTTATATGTTATTGTATGGTATGTGGTAGTTTGGGGGAGCTCACTAAGCTTTGTGCTTACAGTTTCAGTTTTGGTTTCAGGTATTTCCGCTAGCAAGGGGAAGAGCTCGGGATGATGGCATGGCACACACCACAGTTACAGTTTAGCCTGGGAGATTGACTCTGATATTTTGGATATGATTTTGATACTAGTTTTGATTTGATAATTTATTATGACATTTGAGATACACGATTCATGGTTTTATCGTATGACATATGATATTGTGGGTTTTTAGTAATATTGAAACAAAAAAATTTTGGGTCGTATTTTCGGGATATTACACATTCTCCAAAAAACCAAACTATGTGACCAAAAGATGCCATATTCTACCCTAAACCTAGATCTAAGCTTGCAATGATCAAGGTTCAAACTTTATACCTTCACTAGGATGGAAATGGTGCACAGGCTCTGGATCTACAAGGTCCTTCTTCTCCTTTACTTCCTCCCAAACTTACTTCTCCTTCAAAACCACCAAAGAACACTACAAACACTCAAGGCAAGCTCAAAATGCACACAAAGAGGCTAGGGTTCGAGATTTGTAGTAAAAGGACAGTGGAGGCAAAGAGGGTAGAGGAATTGAGGGACTTAAGGTCTTTAAATAGGTTCCGAACCCTAAAAATTAGGGTTTGCCCCTAACTCGATTATGCCCAGCGTACTTCGGGGATCCCCCGATGATGCGCATGCAAGGAGTATGCCGTGTGTACCTAGTGTACGCCCAGCGTACTCGCAATCCTCCAACAACTTTTATTCTAATCAGCAAATATGTACTAAATACGACTAGAAACTCGATTACAGGCAAAGAAATATCATAAAAATCATACCTTTTTCTTGCAAAATCAAAGAAATCGACAGTTGGAGGGAAGTTTCTTCGTGGGTCTTGACGGCACGATGAGAGCGAAGTGTAGTGAAAAGTAAAAAATGATTTTGACTTAGATTAAAACCCTAATTTGACTGAGTTAAAAATGACAACACGACGTGTTGAAATCACCACGTCATGGTGTTTTATTGGAAATCGTGATTCAGGATTCTGTAAAGTCACCACGTCGTGGTGAACATTACCACGTCGTGGTGTTAAAAGTATTTTCTTTTGAGTCAAATTTTGATAAAAATATCCACCCGACACTCATTCCATGCCATTCCCCACTTCGAAATCCAAATAAACATTCAGAGGAATGAGAGAACAAAAATAAAGAAAAAAAATAAAGAAAAATAAAAGAAAAGAAAAGAAAATGCAAACTCAAAAACCACATGTTGCCTCCTGCAAGCGCTTCTTTTTGGGGAGTCATGAGTCGGACTCCTTCCCGCTTCACGTTGATTCGGCTCGTGCAAATTTGACGATTTCCCCCTCTTTTTCTTCAATTGGCATTCCTTCTTCGTAATGCTTCATTCTATGCCTGTTAACCTTGAAAGGGGTTCCATATCTTGATATCAACTCAATGGCTCCATGTGGGAAAACTTGTTTAACAATGAATGGACCATCCCACCTAGTTTGTAATTTTCCCGGAAAAAGCTTTAATCTTGAATTGAAATGTAGAACCTTTTGGCCTTCTCGAAACTCCTTATGTCCTTTTAACCTTGCATCATGCCATTTCTTAGTATTATCTTTGTAGATCAATGAGCTAGTATAGGCTTCATTTCTAAGCTCTTCCAGGGCATTCATTTGCATCAAACAATTGGCACGAAGTTCGGCAAGTTCAAAGTTACAAATCTTCAAAGCCCAAAATGCTTTATGTTCAATTTCAACCGGCAAGTGGCAATATTTTCCATATACCAACCTATATGGTGTAGTACCAATATGTGATTTGAAAGCCGTGTGAAATGCCCATAACGCATCATCAAGCTTTTCCAACCATTCCTTTTTATTTCCTCCAACCGATCACTCCAATATTCGTTTTAATGCTCGTTTTGTGACTTCAGTTTTTCCACTCGTTTGAGGATGATATGGTGTTGAAAATCTATGGTTTACACCATATTTTTGTAACACCTTAGCCAATTGATCGTTTGTAAAGTGGTGCCCCGATCACTATTAGCCCCACGAATCGATCATCATTCGTAGGTAATGCTTGTACTTCCGCCCATTTAGATACATAGTCGACCGCCACCAATATATATTTATTTCCTCTTGACATTGAAAAAGGTCACATGAAGTCAATCCCCTAAACATCAAATATGTCACAAACTTGGATGCTATTTTGGGGCATCTCATTTCGGGAAGAAATGTTTCCCGACCTTTGGAACGAATCGCACTCTTAAACAAGTTGAGTAGCATCTTTAAAAATCGTAGGCTAATAGAAATCGGTATCAAAAACCTTTTTGGCTGTATATTATGCTCCGTGATGTCCTCTGGTGGGCCCGCTATGGCAAAGTTTCAAGATCTCTAGACTCTCCTTCCCGAACACACAACTTCTTATCATCCTGTCTGCGCAACTTCTGAAGAGGTAAGGCTCATCCCAAAAGTAGTACTTGACTTCGGAAAATAATTTCTTCTTTTGTTGTCGGGTCAACTCTTTTGGAAGATAATCACTTGCTAAGTAGTTAGCTATGTCCGCATACCACGGTACCTCTCCTGCTATAACCATAATATATTCTTCGGGAAAATCATCTCCAATCCTGTTTTCTTCCAATTCTTCCAAATGCGGGTTTTCTAGTCTCGATAAGTGATCGGCCGCCACGTTCTCCATTCCCTTTTTATCTCTAATTTTAATGTCAAACTCTTGTAAAAGCAATACCCAATGTATCAATCTTGGTTTAGCATCTTGTTTAGCAAAAAGATACTTGAGGGCAGAATGGTCGGTATAAACAAAAGTTTTGGATAAAACTAAATATGGGCGGAACTTGTCAAAATCATAGACCACCGCAAGCAGCTCCTTTTCGGTAGTAGTGTAATTCTCTTGAGCCGGCTTTAGAGTCTTGCTTGCATAGTAGATAGGTTGAAAATGCTTGTCAACCCTTTGTCCCAAAACAGCTCCAACTGCATAATCACTAGCATCGCACATTAGCTCAAAAGGAAGACTCCAATCGGGGGCGATCATAATAGGGGCACTAGTCAACTTCTCTTTCAATAATTGAAAGGCTTCAAGGCACTCTTTAGAAAAGTCAAATGGAGCATCCTTCAAAAGAAGTTGAGTCAATGACCTTGTGATTTTTGAGAAGTCCTTGATGAATCGGCGGTAAAATCCCGCATGGTCTAGAAAACTTCTCACCCCTTTTACATTTGTTGGAGGTGGTAATTTAGCTATAGTGTCGACTTTTGCTCGATCCACCTCTATCCCCAATTTTGAGACTTTGTGTCCCAATACAATTCCTTCATTGACCAAGAAGTGGCATTTCTCCCAATTTAATACTAGGTTGGTCTTTTCACATCGAGCAAGCATTAGATCTAAGTTGGACAAACAATCTTCAAAAGAGGACTTAAAAACCGAGAAGTCATTCATGAAAACCTCCATAAATTTCTCGATCATGTCGTGGAAGATGGTCATCATGCACCTTTGGAATGTGGTTGGTGCATTGCATAACCCAAATGACATGCGTCTATATGCAAAAGTCCCACTTGGGCAAGTGAAAGTTATCTTTTCTTGGTCTTGTGGGTCAATCAGAATTTCAAAATACCCCGAAAAATCATCAAGGAAACAATAGTAGAGATGACTGGATAGTCTTTCGAGTATTTGATCGATAAATGGCAAAGGGAAATGATCATTGCATGTGACATCATTATAACACCCGTATTTTCGACTAATAAAACTAAGTATAGTTTACGACGTCAATTATCGATTATTAAAGTTAGATCGGTCGTAAAATAATATCTATTATATTATAGAAATAAGTCGTATTTAGATCTTATAAAATATAAAGTTTTATTAACGTATACGATCGAAAAGATGGATAAGTAATTATAAAATATATATATGTTTAATTAGTTAATTTATTTAAATTTACTTTTACCAAGTAAAATATGCATGTATTACGCAAGTCAAAGAATCATAATTTTATAGCAAAAAGAAGAAAAATGTATATATTATTCATATGTTACTTTTGAAGTATTTTTATAAGATATTGAAAATAAAAAGAAAAGAAAATAACCACACAAGTAATTTTAGATAATAATACGATTATTGTTTTTGAGAAATTGATAAATGTGATATTTATGGATAAGAAGATGACGTAATTAAAATAATATAAATACCTATAAAATTTTGATACTTGCATGAGTAGTCATAATGCTACGTGTGATCACATGAATTATATCCATAGAAGTTTCAAATCCGTGTCATATCTTAAAGGTTAAGAATTAATCGTTGAGTTAACGTGTCAATATTATACAACGGATGAGCATTCAGTTTTTGTAGTATAAATAGATGGTTTTTATTAGTTTTCAGTTCACATATATTTTTCTCACTTTCTTTTAAGATATTAGACGTTTTGGGATTCAACTTCTCATTATAGCGAAACTCTGAAACTATCGAGATTGTTCAGGTGAGTTATCTCACTATATTATGTATTACAATATATATTCATATATGTTAGGATAGAAAGCTAGTAGAGTAAAAATATAGTCTCTGTATGCTTATATGTTATTGTACTTGAATTATTCATTATGCTTAAGTGAGGGGTTGACGGCGGAACGGCGGCAGGTCGGGAGCCTATAGACCCGTGTTGACGACGAAATGGCAGGCAAGCCGTAAGTCTAGATACATATTTTATTGGTGGATCGGCGAAAGGTCGTGAGTCATTGATTGTATGCATTTATATGTATTGTGATATATGGTATCTTGGGAAAACTCACTAAGCCTCGACTTACAGTTGTTGAATAACTACTTTTCAGGTTGTTCTTCTGACCATGGAAAGGCTCCAGCGTGACTGTACTCGCATCGAAGAAATTTATAATGTTTTTAGACTTCCGCTAAAACTCTCTTTTATGTTTAATAAATGTATGACAATGATATTTCAATAAAATGGGCTTTTGGATATATATATGTTGGATTAGATGTCTAAGCCCATAACTATTATTGGTATGTACTCGACGCGAGAGTAGCATGGTCCATTTGGGTTGCATAACACCAGGACAATTTGTTAGGATGGACTCTTGAGAGAATGTTATATATGATTTATTAATATATTATAAGTTCTAATATATTAATATGAAATCATATGTTTTAATTAGTATTGATCAAGAATTAATTTGGAATTAATTTAATGATCAAAAGAGACTAATTAAATCTATGGGGACTAATTATGGTAATTAGTTATATTTATATGTGTTGGGCTTATGATCCATGTTGGACCAAGTTTATGTATGGATACATAAAGAGTTGGGCCACATGAAACATGGATCATAATACCCATGGGTATGGATTTGGGTTATACCCATGACCCTTGAAATACCACATATAAATACATACTCTATTGCCCAAAATCGCCACTTGTAAGACTTAGTAGTTCTTGGAGCTTATGGAGTTGATTTTGGTGTGGAAGGAATTCTCTCTCAAGAGCCACCTTTGTCCTAGGTGAGTTGTGAGCCATTTGAGGCATTCATACTTTTGGTGCTAAGCTCTTAAGGCCAAATACATCAAGACTTCAAGCTACACAAAAGGTATGTTACTCTAACTTGTATTTTGTATGGTATATAACAATTGCATGCTAGTTATAGGCTTAATACCTTGGAAACATCATTGCATGTATAATTAGTGAAAACATAGATCCAAGGTATTTAGGGTTGTATGTGCACAATAGGATGTTGTAGTATACAAAACCCATCAATATCTTCTATATGTTTAAAAAAATTGTGTTGAAAATCGGGACGTAACAATCATTTAGCTTACGATAGGCGATACACACACGCCACCCGGTCACCGTTATTGTTGGAATTAGCTCGTTATCTTCGTTGGTAACCACAGTCATTCCTCCATTTTTAGGCACCACATGCACCAGACTCACCCATTAGTTATCAGAAATATAATAAATGATACCGGCATCCAAAAGTTTAACCACCTCATTTTTCACTACTTCTTGCATGTTCGGGTTTAGTCTTCTTTGGCGTTGCACTGCTGGTTTAGCTCCTTTTTCTAAGTTGATTTTGTGCGAACAATAGGAGGGACTAATTTCTTTTATGTCGGTTATCTTCCACGCTATGGCACCTTGTCTTTTCTTTAGTATTTCCACTAGGCTTTCTTTTTCATGTTTTGCTAGATCAGATGCTATGATTACTGGTTTTTGTTGTCCTTCCTCCACGAATGCATACTCCAAGTTTTCGGGCAAGGCTTTAAGCTTGACTTTTGGTTTTTCGTCATTCACCATGACGTGGGCCTCCTGCCATATCGTAATGTCGCAATTTTTATTGTCTGATCGGGAAAAATTGGATGACCACGACGTGTTGCCAGTGCCACGTCGTGTTTCTTCTTCTGATTCTTTTTTCACTTCATTGTACTCACTTTCTTCCAATAGCTTCTCTAATTCTTGTATATCAATTTCGACATCAAAATCTCCTTCTTCGAGCAGCATATATCCCTCGGTCTCTTTTTCTTTCCATCCTCCAAGCTCTTTCTCAAGTAATTCATCAAACACATCGACCGAAAAAGTCGTATCGTCACTTATCCTTGAATGTTGGATTGCTCAATTAACTCCACAAGTGACCGCTTCTTCTCCAACTCGGAGAGTGAGTTTGGACTCTCTAATATCGACCAAGGCTCGGGCGGTGCTCAAGAAGGGACTTCCAAGGATTATTGGAACTTGTTCATCTTCCTCCATGTCTAAAACAATAAATCTGCGGGAAAAACAAACTTGTCAACTTTTGCTAGTAAGTCTTCACATATACTTATTGGAAAGGTCATAGTCTTGTTGGCTAAATGGATGACCATGTGGACCGGTCTTGGTTCGGAGATATCAAGCTTCTTGAAGAATGAGTAAGGCATCAAATTAACACTTGCTCCCGAGACGGCTAAATCATGACTAGTGGCTCGATTTCTGAGTTGACATGGTAGAGTTATGCTTCCTGGATCATCCATCTTCTTTGGTAGCATGTTTAGCATTGCAGTGGATCAATTTTCATTTAGTACTACCTTAGATAATCCCTCCATTTTCTTGCGGTTTGTGAGGAGGTCCTTGAGAAACTTAGCATATTTTGTCATTTGGGCCAATGCTTCAAGGAACGGAATGTTGATTTCAAGGGACTTTATGTGATCTAAGAACTTTCTGTAGTCTTTTGCGTTCTTCTCTTGGATTGCTCTACTCGGGAAGGGCAGCGGTGGGCGGTATGGCTTAACGGGTTCAAAAAATTTCTTTTCAGAATTCTGGGACGTCGGGGTATCGTGTCACACCCCCAAACCGGAACGGCGGAAACGTTCGGGGGTAGATGACGTCATATGTAGTATCACCACAATTGCATCATAGTAATCACAGTAAACACAACCATTACATTGAATATATTAGAAAAGGTATTTACATATGTTGATTCATGTTTTTATACATCAAAACTATAACCAAATGAAAAAGACGAGACTCAATACGCTCCGTCTTCACAAAAATCTATGCGAGGTACCTGTCTACTGATTTCCTGAGAATACAAGCAGTTTTGAAAGAGTATCAGCATAAAGCTGGTGAGTTCATAAGCATGTTTTGTAATGAAAATCCTGTCATTGAATCTGTAAAATGTTTGTATGCTTCCCAAGAAAATCCAATATTTTCTAACATATATGTTTATTGATGTGTTCTGTAGTAGTGTATAATGTATCAGTTTGTACGTCTGGTTACTACCAGTTGTATTGTATAACGTTGTTTTGAATGAAAAGGCCCTTTGTATGAAAACCCTGGCTATCACCAGTAATATATAAAATGTTTAGTTTGAAAACCCTGGTTACCGCCAGTATGTATAGTAGTTTCATTAGTTAAAATAAAACTATGAGTTGAAAATCTTGGAATCCTCCAATTGTATTATGAACTAGTTTTATTATTAAAATAAAACTAAAGAAGAGTGTAATCCCGTAAACAATAAGGTTAGTTTATACTATTGTGAGTCGTATAACCATGCTTGATATGACCTAGTGACCTTTACGACGTTCTTCAAGTGTCGGATAAATGACATTTGTCACCCCAGGCATGTCTGCCTAACTGTAGCTAGCAGTTCGGGTGTGGGATTGTCAGTCCCGAATAGATCTATTCACAAAACTCACGCTCTCCCTCCAGGAGACTCTGGTTATACTATGATAGGATTTAACATGTACCCCGAAAGGTACAATTGAAGTGTTGTCTCACAATCCTGTATTAACTAGTTTACGTGTAGTTATGTATTGATCTATTGTTTTTAAACCCATGTGTATACTGTATAAGATAATAATTATATTTAAATAATTATTATATGTTGTACTCTTGTAGTAATGTATTCTTGGAATCCTCCAATTGTATTATGAAGTAGTTTTATTATTAAAATAAAACTAAAGAAGAGTGTAATCCCGTAAACAATAAGGTTAGTTTATACTATTGTGAGTCGTATAACCATGATTGATATGACCTAGTGACCTTTACGACGTTCTTCAAGTGTCAGATAAATGACATTTGTCACCCCAGGCATGCCTGCCTAACTGTAGCTAGCAGTTCGGGTGTGGGATTGTTAGTCCCGAATAGATGTATTCACAAATCTCACGCTCTCCCTCCAGGAGACTCTGATTATACTATGATAGGATTTAACATGTACCCTGAAAGGTACAATTGAAGTGCTGTCTCACAATCCTGTATTAACTAGTTTACGTGTAGTTCTGTATTGATCTATTGTTTTTAAACCCATGTGTATACTGTATAAGGTAATAATTATATTTAAATAATTATTATATGTTGTACTCTTGTAGTAATGTATTTCATAAACTAAATCTGTCATAGTTTATATGTTTTGCTATGTAAAAACTCTGAATTCGTAAAACTGTGTATTGAAAACCCAAACTATACCTATTATAGTTTGCATGTATGTTGTGTACTTGTTTTATGTACTGTTCTGAAAACTATGCAATTTTGATGGTAGATTGAAAAAGTCCCTTATGCTCAGCATGTTACAAAGAGAATAAAATAACTAAATATTTTATAATCATGTGGAAACTGTAAGGTTGTATCAATTGCATCAGTTTTAATTGTGTTGAAATCCTTTTGTATAAATGCACAAAATCATTTGTGTTTGGCTTGTACTCTCCCCCTCAAAACATTTAAAAACCATAAAAGCATAGGGGTATGAACTCACTGTTAGTTGGGTGAATAGTCGGACAGCGAAAACTGGGAATGAAGACCCTCGAGTTGATGTACGCGGCACTCAACGGGATCCTAATACAATTAATACATATATGTATTTTATTAGCGAAACCATTATTTATAGTGTTGGAAAAACACTTGCTTTCAGTTTAGGAATGTTACCGGGACTCGATTGAATCGGAAAAGTGGGTTTACAGCCAAGATTCACCGTGCGAAGGAGTTTGCGGCCGTAAAGGGTTTACGGCCGTGAACTGTCCCTTGAAGGGTTTACGGTCTTTGAAGATTCGATGGGTGTACGGCCGTAAATGGGTTTACGGCCTTTGAAGATATGAAGGGTGTACGACCATAAACTCAAGAACAATGGTGTTGGATTCGACGAAAAACGTGTTTCAACTGCTCCAAAACAACTTCCAAAGGTGCTTCTTGATGATTTACGGAAGAAAAGGGGGTGTTTTGGTGTTTACGGTCGAGAGGTAGAGAGAGAGGATGAGAGAATTTTCGGCCAAGAAAGTTCAAATGAAGGTGGGGGTCCCGTATATATAGGCTGAGGGTATGGTCGGTGGTGGGGGCGACCTGGTACTGACCGTAAACAGGTGTACGGCCGTAAACGAGTTTACGGCCGTGAACATCACTCATGCCGAAAACTAAAGAAAACTCGGGTTTTTCGCGTGATTTTGGTTCCGACTCTTATATAGAATTTAATTATATAACTAAATGATTTTCCAAACTAAAGGAATTTGACGGAACTCTATAAAATTCAAATTTTATTAATGGAAATCGGGTTAACATTAACGGAAAAATATTCGGGTTGTCACATCATCCCCCCGATAAAGGGAATTTTGTCCCGAAATTCAAAGATAGAATACAAATCATGGACTCGGGAAGAGATGTGGATACTTCTGTTGCATTGAATCTTCGCGCTCCTATGTGAATTCAGGTCCTCGCTTGGCATTCCAGCGGACCTTCACTATCGGTATGCGACTTTGTTTCGTTCTTTTGACTTCCCGATCCATGATTTCGACTGGTTCTTCCACAAAATTAAGGTTCTCGTTGATCTCGATCTCATCAAGAGGGATCATAAGGGTTTCGTCGGATAAACACTTTTTAAGATTTGAGACGTGGAAGACGGGATGAATGTTGCTAAGTTCCTGGGGTAGACGAAGTTTGTATGCTACGGGACCGATCCTAGCGAGGATCTCGAATGGTCTAATGTATCTCAGATTCAGCTTTCCACGCTTTCCGAAGCATATCATGCCTTTCCAAGGTGAGACCTTCAATAGAACGCGGTCGCCAACCTGGAACTCCAAGGGTTTTCATCGCTTATCGGCGTAGCTCTTTTGTCTATCTCTTGAAGCTTTTAGTCGTTCCCGGATTTGTATGATCTTTTCAGTAGTTTCTCGGATGATTTATGGGCCAGTGAGAGTGCTATCGGGAAATTGACCTTTAGCTAGCTGCATATTGCCCACCTCAGCCCAGCACAGAGGGGATCTGCACTTACGACCATAGAGGGCTTCGAACGGCGTAGCCTTGATGCTGGTATGGTAGTTGTTGTTGTAGGAGAATTCGACCAATGGCAAATGAGCGTCCCATGACGTGCCAAAGTCGATGACACATGCTCTCAACATGTCTTCCAGTGTTTGAATGGTCCTCTCACTCTGCCCATCAGTCTGTGGATGGTAAGCTGTGCTCATATCCAACTTAGTTCCAAGAGCCTTCTATAGTGATTGCCAAAATCTCGAGGTAAACCTGCTATCCCGATCGGAGATAATGGACACAGGAACACCATGCAGACGGACTATATCTCGAATGTAGATTCGTGTCAGCCTCTTCATCTTGAAGTTTTCTTTGATTGGCAGGAAATGGGCGGATTTAGTCAATCGATTGAATCCTACCCAGATGGCATCGTGCCCACTCGGAGACTTGGGTAACTTAGTGATGAAATCCATCGTAATCCTTTCCCACTTCCACTCAGGTATTTCTGGCTGCTGAAGTTGACCTGAGGGCTTTTGATATTCCACCTTCACCTTGGCGCAAGTCAGGCACTTGCCCACGAAGGTAGCGATCTCTGCTCTCATGTTCGGCCACCAATAGAGTTGTTTGAGATCCATATACATCTTATCTGAACCTGGGTGAACGGAGTATCTAGTCTCGTGAGCTTCGTTCATGACAACCTCCCTGTAACCGTCGTACTTCGGGGTCCAGATCCGGTTCATGAAATAATAAACTCCGTCTCCCTTGACCTCTAAGTTCTTTTCCATTCCTCTCAAGGCTTCATTTGATATGTTCTCTGGTTTTAAGGCTTCCAGCTGAGCATCTATGATTTGAGCGGATAAATGGGAATGGATGGTCATTGTCAGTGCCTTCACTCTACGACCTAAATACTCTTTTCGGCTGAGGGCATCCGCTACCACATTGGCCTTGCCAGGATGATAGCGTATTTCGCACTCGCAATCACTGAGTAGCTCTACCCATCGCCGCTGCCTCATGTTCAACTCTTTCTGATCGAAGATATGTTGTAGGCTCTTATGGTCGGTGAAGACAGTACACTTTGTTCCGTAGAGATAATGTCTCCAAATTTTTAACGCAAAGACCACTGCTCCCAAATCTAGATCGTGAGTTGTGTAATTGACTTTGTGTGCTTTCAGCTGTCTCGAGGCATAGGCAATAACCTTTCCTCGCTGCATGAGCATACAGCCTAGGCCCTGATTGGATGCATCACAGTAGACAACGAAGTCCTCCGTCCCTTCAGGAAGAGACAAGATAGGTGCGCTGCATAGGGCCTGCTTCAATGTTTGAAACGCAGAGTCTTGCTTTTCTCCCCAACAAAAGGGTACACCTTTCTGAGTCAGGGTGGTTAAGGGCTTAGCAATTCTGGAGAAGTTCTGGATAAACCTGCGATAGTATCCAGCGAGACCCAAGAATTGCCGGATTTCTGTGGGCGTCTTTGGTGCTGACCAATTCTCAATCGCTTTGATCTTGGAAGGGTCCACGTATATGTCTTCCTCGCTAACCACGTAACCAAGGAAAGTTACTTTTCTGATCCAGAATTCGCACTTTGAGAACTTTGCATAAAGTTTCTCCGCCCTTAGTGTTTCTAACACTAGTCTCAAGTGTTGTCTATGATCTTCTTCACTCCGAGAGTAGACAAGTATATCATCAATGATCACTATTACAAACTTGTCTAGGAAAGGGCGGCACACCCGATTCATCAGGTCCATGAATACAGCGGGTGCGTTGGTTAGACCAAAGGGTATTACTACAAACTCGTAGTGACCATAACGAGTTCGGAATGCTGTATTGGGAACATCACTCCCATGAACTCGCAATTGGTGGTACCCTGATCTCAGGTCTATTTTTGAGAAATAGTCGGCTCCTTGGAGTTGATCGAAGAGGTCGTCGATTCTGGGTAAGGGATAACGGTTCTTGATGGTAAGCTTGTTTAATTTACGATAATCTATGCACATCCGAAAGGATCCGCATTTCTTCTTCACAAACAAAACCGGGGCTCCCCAAGGTGAGGACCTTGGTCTGATGAATCCCTTGCTGAGCAGCTCATTGAGCTGGCTGGATAACTCTTGCATTTCTACCGGCGCTAAACGGTATGGGGATTTAGCTACAGGAGTAGCTCCAGGAATTAAGTCGATACGGAACTCGACTTGGCGCTCGGGAGGGATTCCAGGAAGATCTTCGGGGAAAACATCAGGGAAGTTGTGGACTTCGGGGATGCTCCCGAGGTCTTTAACTTCCTGCTTTTCGTTAATAACATGGGCTAGGAATGCATGGCACTCCTTTCGCAGATATTTCTGGGCTTGAATGCATGAAATGATACGAAGGTTTGAGCTGAGTTTATCACCGTAGACTATAAGAGCTTCGCCCGAGGGCAGATTGAGACGAACGGCTTTTTCATAACAAAGGATATCAGCACGATTGGAGCTCAACCAATCCATGCCGACGATGATATCGAAGCTTTTTATGGAAACTGGCATAAGGTCGATTGGGAAGGAATGGTCGTTTAGGGTAAGGGTACAGCCTATGAATATGTCGTTAGTGCTCTCCTTCTTTCCGTTAGCCATCTCGACGGTAAATGTTTTGGTTAAAGGTTGGGATTTATGTTTGAGAAGATGCTTAAATGAATGACTAACAAAACTTCTCTCCGCACCAGAATCGAAAAGAATGCATGCATAAGAGTTGTCGAGGAGGAACGTACCCGTAACAACGGTGGGATCAGCAACTGCCTCCTCCTGGCCCATCGCTAGCACTCTCCCTGTGTTGCCAGCTGTTGTTGCCTTGGGGCAATTTCTCTTGAAGTGCCCAACCTCCCCACAGCCATAACAGGCTTGACCAGTGCCCGCTCCAGGAGCATGATTGGTTGGTTGGACTAGTGTCTTGCCAAATCGAGTTGTGTGCCCCTTCTTGCCACAACTGTTGCACAACATCTCCCGGCACTGCCCATGATGGTGGAAGTTGCACTTGTCACACCTTGGAAGAGTACCAGCATATCTGCTGGCAGGTGCTTGAGCTGCGGGAACAGCGACAGGAGTGGTAGCAGCATGAATTGGTATTACTTGATGCTTCTTGTAGGGCTCCTACGAAGACTGGCCATTTCGCTTGTTCCAAAACTTCTTCTTCCCACCACTCGTCTTTGGTGGTTCGGGAGCGGCTGTCACTTCGTCAAGATCAACCCCGTGATCTATCAGGGTCTGCGCCAGGCACTTGGCGCTGTCAAAAGTGGAAGGTTTAGCAGCCAAGACATTTCCTTGAGTTGGCGGCGTCAATCCCCAAATGTACCTTTCTATCTTCTTGCTTTCCGGGGTGACCATTCCCAGACATAAAAGAGCCAGATCGCAGAATCTAGCTGTGTAAGTGGAAATGTCGGAACCGTTCATCTTTAGGTTCCAAAGCTCGAGCTCCAATTTCTGCATCTCGCCCCTTGGGCAGTACTCGGCAAGACTGAATTCTTTCAAACTCTCCCAACCCATGGCATTCGCTACCGGCAGGGTTAGGGATTTAACCCGGCTATTCCACCAAGTCAATGCTCTGTCGGTGAAAGTACAGGCGGCAAACTTCACCTTGTTAGCCTCAATACAAGCACAAATCTCGAAAATGGATTCGATCTTTTCGAACCATCAGGTTAAGGCAATGACTCCTCCATTACCATCGAAAGATTTGGGCTTGGCATTCATGAAATCTTTATAGGAACACTCCTTCTGGTGTCCCTGACCTCCGCTAAGGTTTTGGGGATTGGGTCCATTGCAGCAGCCACAGCGGTCGTAACTGCTGCCTGGAACAACACATGATCAAACTAAGGAGGTGGTGGCGACAGAGGGTCGTTCTTCTTCCTATTGGGTCTCTTTCTGGGAGGCATCTTTTCTCTAAAAGATACAAGTGAAAAATGACGATAAGCCTCCCATATGATCATGAATTGAATATTTGTGAGCAGGGTATATCTTAATTCTACAACGATAATAAAGACCTATAATGTTAGCTACCAACATTAACAAGGAATTGCAGGTCTTTCATTATAAGGATTTGTACTAATAGTGATGACTCTGTGCAGTGTTATAGTACCATAAAATACTCCTATAGTATTTTAACTATGTGTTTTAATTAGCATAGGATTTGGTGAGTTTTAGGCTTGTCGCAACACCAAGTCACTCCCAAACACATGTTAGTCATATCTCGGACAAATATAGTTGATCAGGTTATATTGGCCCCACATATGACTACATAACTGCCTAGGTTTAACCGTAGTGTCCAACTCGCCCTAAATACTTTTATGTAGTTCCTACTATGTTATAGCTTCTTGTACATAAGTATACTTGTATACTTCTTGTAAAAATACTTGTATTTTTAAAGTATACTTTTAGCTTCAGAGAACTTCGGCCCCTTTAGTGTTTATAGTTGTATACCATGAAAGGTTTGGTATACTTAGTTCACTATAAAAAATAGCTCTGATACCAATCTGTCACACCCCCAAACCGGAACGGCGGAATCGTTCGGGGGTGGATGACGTCATATGTAGTATCACCACAATTGCATCATAGTAATCACAGTAAACACAACCATTACATTGAATATATATGAAAAGGTATTTACGTCTGTTGATTCATGTTTTTATACATCAAAAGTATAACCAAAAGAAAAAGACGAGACTCTATACGCCCCGTCTTCACAAAAATCTGTGCGAGGTACCTGTCTACTGATTTCCTGAGAATACAAGCAGTTTTGAAAGAGTATCAGCATAAAGCTGGTAAGTTCATAAGCATGTTTTTGTAATGAAAATCCTGTCATTGAATCTGTAAAATGTTTGTATGCTTCCCAAGAAAATCCAATATTTTCTAACATATATGTTTATTGATGTGTTCTGTAGTAGTGTATAATGTATCAGTTTGTACGTCTGGTTACTATCAGTTGTATTGTATAACGTTGTTTTGAATGAAAAGCCCTTTGTATGAAAACCCTGGCTATCACCAGTAATATATAAAATGTTTAGTTTGAAAACCCTGGTTACCGCCAGTATGTATAGTAGTTTCATTAGTTAAAATAAAACTATGAGTTGAAAATCTTGGAATCCTCCAATTGTATTATGAACTAGTTTTATTATTAAAATAAAACTAAAGAAGAGTGTAATCCCGTAAACAATAAGGTTAGTTTATACTATTGTGAGTCGTATAACCATGCTTGATATGACCTAGTGACCTTTACGACGTTCTTCAAGTGTCGGATAAATGACATTTGTCACCCCAGGCATGCCTGCCTAACTATAGCTAGCAGTTCGGGTGTGGGATTGCCAGTCCCGAATAGATCTATTCACAAAACTCATGCTCTCCCTCCAGGAGACTCTGGTTATACTATGATAGGATTTAACATGTACCCCGAAAGGTACAATTGAAGTGTTGTCTCACAATCCTGTATTAACTAGTTTACGTGTAGTTTTGTATTGATCTACTGTGTTTAAACCCATGTGTATATTGTATAAGGTAATAATTATATTTAAATAATTATTATATGTTGTACTCTTGTAGTAATATATTTCATAAACTAAATCTGTCATAGTTTATATGTTTTTCTATGTAAAAACTCTGAATTCGTAAAACTGTGTATTGAAAACCCAAACTATACCTATTATAGTTTGCATGTATGTTGTGTACTTGTTTTATGTACTGTTCTGAAAACTATGCAATTTTGATGGTAGATTGAAAAAGTCCCTTATGCTCAGCATGTTACAAAGGGAATAAAATAACTAAATATTTTATAATCATGTGGAAACTGTAAGGTTGTATCAATTGCATCAGTTTTAATTGTGTTGAAATCCTTTTGTATAAATGCACAAAATCATTTGTGTTTGGCTTGTACTCTCCCCCTGAAAACATTTAAAAACCATAAAAGCATAGAGGTATGAACTCATTGTTAGTTGTGTGAATAGTCGGACAGCGAAAACTGGGAATGAAGACCCTCGAGTTGATGTACGCGACACTCAACGAGATCCTAATACAATTAATACATATATGTATTTTATTAGCGAAACCATTATTTATAGTGTTGGAAAAACACATGCTTTCAATTTAGGAATGTTACCGGGACTCGATTGAATCAGAAAAGTGGGTTTGCAGCCACGATTCATGGTGCGAAGGAGTTTGCGGCCGTAAAGGGTTTACGGCCGTGAACTGTCCCTTGAAGGGTTTACGGCCTTTGAAGATTCAATGGGTGTACGGCCGTAAACGGGTTTACGACCTTTGAAGATTTGAAGATATGAAGGGTGTACGGCCGTAAACTCAAGAACAATGGTGTTGGATTCGACAAAAAACGTGTTTCAACTGATCCAAAACAACTTCCAAAGGTGCTTCTTGATGATTTCCGGAAGAAAAAGGGGTGTTTTGGTGTTTACGGTCGAGAGGTAGAGAGAGAGGATGAGAGAGTTTTCGGCCAAGAAAGTTAAAATGAAGGTGGGGGGTCCCGTATATATAGGCTGGGGGTATGGTCGGTGGTGGGGGCCACCTGGTACTGGCCGTAAACAGGTGTACGGCCGTAAACAAGGTTACGGCCGTGAACATCACTCAGGCCGAAAACTAAAGAAAACTCGGGGTTTTCGCGTGATTTTGGTTCCGACTCTTATATAGAGTTTAATTATATAACTAAATGATTTTCCAAACTAAAGGAATTTGACGGAACTCAATAAAATTCACATTTTATTAACGGAAATCGGGTTAACATTAACGGAAAAAGATTCGGGTTGTCACATATCGTCACCACGTCGTGGTGACTGTTCAGTCTCTTTTCTTGGACTTTCTTCTTGACTTTCCTTCTCAACTTTTGGGTTGTTTCTGTCAATGGGAGTCAGATGAGTAATTATTTTTCCACTTCTGGTCGTTACAGCTTCGATGTGAGCTCCCTTCAGGTTTTCTTCGATATTTCCTGGAAGTCCTCCTGGTGATCTTTCATTAATTTGCTTAGCTAGTTCCCCAAGTTGTTTTTCAATGTTCAAGATTGAAGCTTGCTGATTTCTGAGTAGAGTTTGTTGATACCTTATTAAATTTTGTTGTTTTCTAATTGTTGTTTCTGTTTCCTCGTGCCTTTTCTCGGATGCAGCTGCAAAACGGGTAAGCATTGACTCGAAATCGGGTTTCTTTTCAGGAACTGGTTCCTCTCGTTGGTAAAAGCCTCTTCATATTTGTTCATATTTCTCTTCTTTGGCTTTCTTGTACTCATCATAAGGTAACCACTTCTTCTTGGGCTTTCTCCAATCTTCATCAAATCGATTACCGCTTGAGTAGAAATCTTGAACCTTTCGGTTTCCATTTTCATCAAGATCACAGTCCTTAGTCAAATGTGGCTCGTTACAATTCTCACACCCAACTCTTATTGCATGGATTGTTTGATCCATCTTAGTCATCCTCCTATCCATGTTTTGCAACATTGCCAAAACTGTCGACATGTCTTCTGAAGCAGCATTAGCCGATCCCCTTGTTACATCATTTCTCGGGTTATGGTACTCTCTAGCATGTTTAGAGAATTCTTCAATGAGCTCGTTGATTTCTGTGGGATTTTTCTTGGTTAAGGAGCCTTGATAATCAAGGAGTTGCCTAGTTGTGACATTCACCCCATCGTAAAATATAGAAACTTGTTGTATACTTAGATCGTTTTGGGGGTAATTTCGAAGTAGACCCTTATAGCGCTCCCATGCTTCAAACATCGACTCCCCCATTTGTTGTTCAAAATTAGCAATGGCCTTTTTGAGCTTAGCCACCTTGGATGGTGGGAAAAATTGTTCCAAAAATTGTTCACACATTTTTTCCCATGTAGTGATCGCGCCTAGTGGAAGTGCCTTCGCCAATCCGTTGCAGCTCCCTTGAAAATTACCGAAAGCATTCTGAACAACATCGTTTCTCGTGGAACATTTGGAATGTTGAAGTAGTCGGCGATGTCGTTGAATTCATCAAGATGCTTGTAGGCATCTTCATGATCTTTTCTGGTGAATGGAATCTCTTTTAGTGCAGCAAGGATGTGCCCCTTGAGTTCAAATGTGGCAGTGGCAAGTATGGTGGGATGTACAAGGCCCGGTCCGGTGTCATCACGAATTCTCTTCTTGTATGCCTCCATGGAAATGTCAGCAATGCCTGCCATGATGTTGTCGGGTTCGCTTTCTTGATTGCTACCTTTTTCCGATTCGTTATCGCTTTCTTCCTCTTCTGTTTCGTATGTGCTTTCGTCTTTTGGTGCCTTGCTGGATTCTCCCACTTGCTTTCCCTTCTTTTTACTAAAAATCTATTTGAGATTCTTAAAAGGTGATTTCTTTGGTGTTGCAGATTCTCCTATGATTTTATCCGTGTTTTTACGAAAGGCGGACTCCGGGTCTTCAAGTGGTGGAATCAAATGTGTATTTGATCCACGAGTCATAAACGATCTGCAAATAAAACAAATAAAATGCGTAAAAAGAACAAAAACGAAAAATAAAAGTTTACTGTTACGCCACCACGATGTGGTGAGTCAAAAAGAAAAAAAAACCTAACACGAAAATTAAAAACAAATAAACAGAAAAATTCCTAAATAAATAGCAGATTTAAAATAACTAAAGCTGGACCTTTCCCTTGCAACGGCGCCAAAAACTTGATGCGTAAAATAATAAGCACTAGTTAATCCTACTAATGTGACTAATTATTTCCTAATGCAGTGTACCTTGTTGAAGATAGTATATATAGCACACTAGACATGTATCGAACACAGGGAACAGTGTTTTAGCTAATTTTTATCTACTACTAACTAATTACTAATTAAATTAGAAAATAGTTTTTCTCTAGTTTTGCAAGACTAGAAACTTAATTTACCAAACTAACTAGCTATCAACTAATGAAGTAAATACTAAAACAAAGAAAAGAACACAAAGATGATTTAACCAAGGTAATTGAGAGACTTTCGTTTAGCTTCGGATTTATTTGCTATTATGGTTGATTTATGGAAGTGCAATGGATTTTAGTTTCATTGGTTATTGATTCCTAAGATGACCAAGTTAGTGTTCACTAACTTAATCCTTTAGCAAACAAGCTCATTCATACGGTGATCAGTCGAACAAACTAACAAGTTTACTAGTGTTCAGTTCGAGTTAATTAGACTTATAATAATTGATTAAATTGGTTTATTGATTCAATTCAATATATGATTTGTCGTCATATATTAACTCCTACACTTTTTTACCCACTTTTCTACTTAACCCTAAGTTTTGTTCAAAACTCTAGCCCTACAATTTTGCATTTCACAAGATCATAAGATTCAAATTCAACTAAGGAAGATGGTCATACTAACTTAATCAAATTTAGCAATAAGTAGAGAAAATAGTTATCAAAAGTACTTGAGGTTCTTTAATAAGCTAAATCAACAAATAACCAAATAACTAAATCAAATTCATCAATCAAACCATAAGTAAACAAACAATCTGAGGCTAAATGAAAGTCATGAGGTTTAGCCCATGATTTCAACAACTAAAGTCATAAAAACGAAATTCATAAGCATAGACATGATTAAACTAGAATAGAAAGTCGTAATTAAGAGTTTTATTGCCTTAATGCTCTCAATTCCCAAGCTTCTATCGATTCCTTTGCTTCCAAGCTTCAATTCAGAACTTTTAGTCTTCAAAAATCGTTAAAAGCTCCAGGCAAAAGTTCTTCATTCGAAATAGAATGGGATATATTTATAGTTTTCCCAAAATCAGGGCACCACGATGTGTTTAGGCCACCATGTCGTGGTCTTCGTAATCATCCTGTATGCATCAAGTCTTCGAAGTCAATCGAGAAAAGTCAAAATACCACGTCGTGGTGATGTCACCACGACGTGTTGGGTATAATTTTCTTCATTTAATAATCTTTAACAATTTCCTTAGCTTCCAGCTTCCAGCTTCCTTTCTGCTCCAAGCACATCTTTTACCCCTACAACACAATATATACAAATTAAGTACCTTTTGTTCTATAAAGGGTATAAAAGTTATTAAAATATTAAGATATGATGTACAATTATATGTATAGATATGCACATATCAAGCATAAACCGCCACCACCATTAAATTGGTGTTGTTAGGAAGCCGCACCCCCTCAGTAGTAATAAAATGATCATTTGTAAGAACTTTGGATTTTTATGAATTTGAATTTGTCCTACACACTCAAAATACCCCTGACAAGCCTCTCAATATGCTACTGGCATATTCAAAGTAAAGATTCCCCCAAATAGATCTAACATAAAACAAATATGAATGTCTCTTCCTTTTAGTCTCTTGCAAGGATAAAATAGAAACTTGATGAATACCACACAACTCTCTAATCCATTTATTTTTCGGACCCTTCCCTAAACCTTGAACATTCAAAGAAATGAAATTCATGATATATCATCCATACCTCCAATATCGCTAATGATCTCCTAAATATTTATAGAACAACCATCAATAGATAACCCATTGCTTGACCGATGTCAATAAAAGCATTCAATTCTTCTAACAAAAAAAGCCCTTTAGGTTTTTTAAGAATTCTTACAAAATCTCCAAAAGACAGGTACGAGTAACCAAAACCCTCATTACTTTGATCAACAACCAATATTTATGAATTGTATATTCCACTACATCTAGAAACATTTTAAGTTGAGATATGTGGGGAATTAGAAAGATTATCACCTTTCCCAGCCACCTCAAACCTGTTTTTCAAAACAGGAGATGAACAGGACCCTGTCCAAGGATCAACGGGTTCCCAACCACCTCAAACCTGTTGTTCAAAACAGGATATGAATAGGACCCTGTCCAAGGATCAACGGGCCATTGGTGGACTTGTTGCTACTGTTGTTGTTGTTGTTGTGTGTGTGTGTGTGTTTTTTTTTTTGCTATTGTCGCTATTCATCATTCAGCTGAACAATAGCAGTTGTTGGCACCTCAAGAGAACTACCATTTGTTTGCTGCTGACACAAGTGATTATCTACAGGATTTTTACTCATTTCAAGAGTAAAACCCAGTGGATGTGATAAGTCGACATCTTCTGAATTCTTTAATTGTTTGTCCTTTTGAAGAAGCTCATAAATATTAAATGGATCAACAGCAGCCTAAGAGTTGTGATTATTCCCTTGAAACAAGGTATCCTCCACTACTTGATAATCTTCATCTTCTTTCCATGTCTCTACCATAACCGAATTCCCCAATTCCCCTTCTAAATCCACAAAATCATTTTCCTTCTCACAATCTTCATCATTTTTAACTTCCATCTTCGATTCATCTTCAATAAAATTTGGAGTCCAACCTGTTATTTCCTTAGCTCTCACCTTATAAACTTGCCCACGTATAACAATCTTAAAGATCTCCATAACTAAAGAATGAATCGAAGTAGTAAGGCACAACCTATTACTATAGAAATTATTATCATTTGGATTGTCCAAATATAACATATCCCCTATTTTCTTGCTATCTTGTAGAAAGTTTTATTGCTATAAGAAAAAGATGGTACCCCTTCCACATCTACCCACACACCCCTTTCTTTCAAAATAAAACTGTCATGCCATGGTTCTAAGTTAGAAAACCAAGAACGCACCCCTATATGTTGTAAAAACTTTTCCTTAGCATGCATGGAACGAAATTCCAGTGAGACCCACTTACACCCAAATAGCCAAACGAAATCTCATGAAATCTCTCATTATTACATATGACATGCAAACTAGTGAGAGAACGAAAGTCTTTAACCTCACCAATACAAGAAAAATCGTGGTTCTTGAAAGTAAGGCAATCTTCATCATGAACAATTGTGAGACTGTCTTGGATCAAATCATTAGTCGTGTTGTCATCATTATTCTCACGTAAAACCGAAGCATAGGAAGTTATTTTTGGCTGTCTAGTAGGGTTTGCATGATGATATACCACATACATATCATTACTCTTCGTGTGATTCCCCTTATCTCCCCTATTAGGATGGTGGGTGTGGAGTGCGGTTTGGAACCGCATGGGTGCCACCTGGACCGCAAACACCGCCCCCAAGGTGCGGTTTCCTGCGGCCAAAACCGCAGTGTGGCTAGAAATGACCGCGGCTTGTGATTGGTTGCTCCAACTTTTGACCGTTGAACGGTCCTTGTGTCCAAATTTAATTTTTTTTTACTCTATATATATACTTACAATTTTTTACTCCACATTCAACCAAAATCCTTACACTTTTACTCTCTTTTCCTCCATTTTTTTTTGAAAATGTCATCTTCCAAACGACCCAACAAAGAAAAAACACCCGTTAGAAACACCACAACCCCAATACCTTCATTTGATCAACCAATTTTTTTACCTCTATATTACCACTACGACGGTATGCTTCCGTATTTTCCACAACGACCAGCGTAACCACTACCACAAACATCACCGATGTTTTTTTAAGTTTTTAATCGTTTGGTGTGTTTTTTTTTTAATTTTATTTTTTATTTATTATTATTATTATTAAGTTGTAGGTTTTATGTTTTTAATATGCTTTTCTAAATTTTTAGGTTTTTTTAAGTTATGCGATGTATGGTATTTGTATTTTTAATTAATGAAATATTATCTTTTTAAAATTATGTTTTTTATTAAAAAAGAAGTTTTATTAAATTAAAATAGTTAAAAAAAAACAAAAAAAAAAAGAAAATAAAAGTGTGGCACCACTCCCTTGGTGTGGCAAGAAACCACACTAGTGTGGTAAAAAATGACGTAACGCTTATATGGCGGTGAAGGAAGTACGGTTTCGGTGGCACAACTCCCTCAAAGCCTTATTCCTAGGAACATTTGCCACTAATTGAGTTTCCCAAACACAATTGGTTCACAAATTTCACACCAAAGTATCAAATATTAATTGATTTTTTAAACCTAACAAAAGCAAACGGTTTTTCCATGTTTAATAATCGCCTTGCAATAAGCACATCAATAATCGATCCATATTTTTCACATGTCCTCCATAATTCATGTTGAGTAAAATAAGCGGGAAAAATAGTAGGTAAACCTTGACCGGCCCTAGAACCAAAAGCACACATTAGGGAAGACAGAGCTTACCCGAAGAATTTAAGAATAATCCCTATTCCCTGCCGGCATTTGATCCGCCAGATAAAGAAAGATGCCGGCAACTAAGCCGATGGGAAGATGATCGTCATCGCCAAATGATTATTGATCTAACTTTTATCAGTTAATAAAGTCTTTATTGTTCGGCAATTCAGTGGCGCACTATATGGGCCTAGTAATAATAATATATTGGTCAATGTATTCATAGCACTTTGTAAAGATACTTCTTTAATTTCTTATACTTTGGATATTAATTTATCCATAAACTTTTCCAAACCCCCAAAAAAGTCTTGAGAATCACTCGTATTCAACTTTGATCCCAATACTCAAATAGTGTAATTATTATTTCTAACATACTCAATTACAACTACCTTTAACTTTAGTTAATTCTTCAATTGACCCTGATTTAATTTTGAATCGTTGATTCTAATTTACTAATTCCTAATTAGAAGATCAACAAAGAAATCTACACACGGTGAAATTATATTTTCAGAAAAGTTGTTTAAAAAGTTGGACTAAATTTGTATATGATTCTGGGAAAATGCGACGTATGTAGAAGTTCGTATAACTTTCTTTGAACCCGTATAAAGAAAAGCAGAGTTATTTTTTATTTTTATTTTTTTTCTCGTTAAAGCTGTTATATATATATATATATATATATATATATATATATATATATATATATATATATATATATATATATATATATATATATGGGAAAATTAAATATACCCTTAAGGGTATATAAGCTTAGGTACCAGACTCACCATACTACATCGTTTTGTATCATATATAGACATTGTAATCATCCAATGTTCTTATAATTCAACTTCTAACTTGAATTACTTCAAAGATTTTTATAAATTTCATATTTATCTTCCTCTTATATAATTGTCATTTTCAACAATAATATATATAGCCTAGTAAGGATTGAATATAAATCAAGTTAAGGATTGAAGTTTAACAATATTATAATGAATATATCAAACAAAACGACGTATTATTATGAGTTTGGGTACGTAAGCTTATATACCCTTAAGGGTATATTCACTTTTCCCTATATATATATATATATATATATATATATATATATATATATATATATATATATATATAGAGGAAAGTTCAATAAAGAACCATAATTATTGGTTCTTCGAGGAAACAAATCTTTTTTTTTCAATTTCTAGAGCTTATTCTTTATCGAAAAAAAATCTAAAAATATCTAAATTCATATATTAACATTGTGAATGTGAAAAATATTTTTCAGATTCACCGTGTGAATCCGGATTTACATTGTAAATTTTCAAAGATTCACATTGTGAATTTGACGTAAAAAAAAGAAAAAAAATTTGAATTTGATATCATTGGAAAAATGATAAAAAGTTATGAATTTCTGTATTTTTAGTTTTTTTTTGATAAAAAATAAGTTCTAAAAGTTGAAAAAAAGATTGGTTCATTGGTTCCTTCGTTAATTATGGTTCTCTATTGAACTTCACCCTATATATATATATATATATATATATATATATATATATATATAGGGTGATGTTTAATAGAGAACCATAATTAACCAAGGAACCAATCGTGAGCGTCGGAAATCATAACGATCAACGGCCAAGGAAATAGATTTACACTTACATTTGACGCACACACACCGGATTATACCAAAAAATCCACCATTTACAAAAAAACCCACCACTTTTTGTCGTTTAAAATTTTTTTTATGCTATGTTTTTTATCAAAAAAAAAACTGAATATACCGTTGTTCACGATTTTTTGTCCTCTTTCCATAGAGATCCGTGATGATATATAAAAAACGAACTTTTTTTTTTCGAAAAAAACTCACTTCATTTTCTTTGATAAAAAAATTAAGGTCTTTGTAACACCCCGAAATTCAGGTATATCTCTTTAATCCTTCTTCTTTTTCCAAGTTGTCGAAATTAGCCCAAAATAGGACATGGTGGCAAGTGAGTACGCTGGGCGTACTGAAGAGTACGTTGCGCGTACCCATGGGCGTGATTTTGACGCAGACTCTACCCAGGTACGATGGGCGTACCTTAGCTTACGCTGGGCGTAATAGGCCCAGACTCAAAACCCTAAATGAGACATGAGCACTATAAAAGGAATGCTATGGCCTCCATCCCAGCCACCATTTCCAGAGAGTGAAACCCTAAAAGAGCTAAACCTTCGTTCTAAACTTGTGTGTGTGTGTATTTGAGCTTGAAAGTGTCATTGTGTGCTTGTGAAGAAGAAGAGAAGACCTTGAAGAGGAAAGATTGGAGCCAAGCTTCTAGATCTGAGCTAATCTGAGTGGGGAGCTTCTCACAAAGGTAAAAAGCTTCAAACTTTACAACTCTTTTGTTATGAACATCATATAGGAGCATTTTTAGGGTTTAAGTCCCAAAGGTGGAGACTTTTTGAGCAAAGGAACTCCATGGACCTAGATCTACCCCATTTCAGTGTATCTTGTGTTATAAACCCATAAAAACCCAATCTTGGACGTTAAGATTAAGTCATGCATGAGATTAGGGCTTAATGGGGAAAGTGGATATGTGGTTGAAGTGATTGGTGACCTTTACAGCCACGCAAAGGCTTAAAGGCTTCGACTTTATGGGTTAAGAGGCATTAGAAGGAATAGATCTGGAATATGAGCTTGTATCTTAATCGATTCAGACCAAAAACATTAAGAGCATGAAACTGAGACTTACGCTGAGCGTAAATCTCAGAACGCGCCGCGTAGGGGTTGAGACCCCCGATTCTGGATAGCCGGGGTACGCCACGCGTACAGAGTTGGTACGCCCCGCGTACTGCCCTCTGTTGACTTTCGTTGACTTTTAGGGTTTGGTCAACAATTGGACATTTGGACCATTGGAGGGGTAAAATGGTCTTTTCCCCTTCTGAGAGATTATAGGAAGGGATTAGTCTAGCCTTTGAGAATCGTTGTTAACTAGAGGTAAATTACTTTATGTGATTAGGTGGAGGCTAGATCAGTATTTCGAGTTCGAGACTTTCCGAGATTACCCGAGGTGAGTCTTCTCACTATACAATACCTAGAGTGGTATCTATGTGCAGACCGGAGGGTCTTATGTGAATGTGTATGTTTGAGATTTATGTGCATTGTGTTATATGTATGCTATGTGTTATATAGACCGGACGAGAGGGTCCAACGACTCATGAGGCCAGAGGGTCCTCGATCAGACCGGACCAGAGGGTCCAACGATTTAGACCGGACCGGAGGGTCCAACGAGCTAGATCGGACCGGAGGGTCCAACGAGCTACGGGACTGGAGGGTCCCGCTGAGACACATTGACCGGAGGGTCATACCGGGTTATAGCCTCGAGTGGCTTGTGTGTTGTATGTGGTATTTTGTGGAACTCACTAAGCATTTATGCTTACCGTGTTATGTGATATGTGTTTCAGGTACTAGCGAGGATCGCGGGAAGGCGCCGGCATGATTTGTACACACTGACAGAGGATTTTGTATTTGAGATTCTGGGATATGTTTTACCGTGAAAACATTTGATACACTTGAGTTTGAAATGATTTATATGAGATATGTTATGTTTAAAAAATGAAAAATTGATTGAAAATTTACGTCGTTACAAGTTGGTATCAGAGCCTTGGTTTGAGGGATTCGGATGCACCTTCGGGCATATCTGAACTCAAACTGAGGATTTGAGAAAATTTTCATAAAGGAAACAATTTTTCTAAAAGAGTAAAAGATTCTTGAGAAAAACAGAACGGAGCAGTGTGTACGATCAGCCAGGGCCCGAACGGTGATTTCCCAAAATACCCTTACATTATGTGTTATGAGATATTATGTGATATGCTATGCATGCTAGAGTAGGCCATGTATTCATATCTAGGACTAGAGTGGCCTGATTTGTGATGCCTTAGCCTAGGAGATTACTGCTACTATGAGATACTTCGAGAGTGAGTAGGTAGCATCGAGGAGCTTATGAGTGGTCTACTGGAGGGTAGCTTGTGTTTAGCGAGATATAGAATACTTGTGATCTGGGATCCTAGGAGGAGGACTTGGGGTGAATACTGATGCGTTGTGGAAGGTAGTATAGGGCCCGTACTACTGGAAACACCGGATCAGTGAGCAGTCCAAGTAAGAATCCTTAGGGTACTAAGGAACAAGTAGATTTGAGTATCGAGTGCGAGTATAATCGAGCGAGTCTCTGATTTCTTTTGTGTTGTGTTTCAGAGACATCATGGTTGGGACACGCCACACACCAGAGGGTAGCGACGTTAGCGACGATGAGATTCGTCGGATGATTCATGACGAGGTGGCCGCGGCGATCCGGGAGGCCATTCCGAAGATGTTTGGGTCTATTAAGACCACGCTGATTGAGACGTTTGATGAGAGATATGCTGCTGTTACTGAGGCGGCTGCTGTTGCAGCCACTGCAGCTGTCATTGCTGCGAGGCCACAGGGGAGGTGACTTGTTGCTGTACCGAGAGTTCAGCAACACGAAGCCACCAGAGTTTGATGGGACTCAGGATCCGATAGCCGCGATAAGATGGATCTCTGACATTGAGGGATGCTTCTACACTTGTTCTTGTCCGGAGCATCTGAGAGTACGGTTCGCGCTGAACCCGCTTCGTCTGGGGGCATAATAATAAGTCAGATTCACAGTGTGAATCTGAACTGATCGGAGTTTTTTCACATTGTGAATGTTAAAATTTGAAATATTTACAGTTTAGATTCACAGTATGAATCTACACTGATCGAGTTTTTTTTTTTTTTTTTTTTTTTTTTTTTTTTTGTGAACCTTCTCAGATTCACAGTGTGCATAATAGTAATTCAGATTCACAATGTGAATATGAACTGTTCGAGATTTTTCATATTGTGAATGTTAAAAATTGAAATATTTACAGTTTAGATTCACAGTGTGAATCTATACTGTTTGAGATTTTTTTTTTAATCGGTGTTGATGTTTATTAATAGAGTATAAAAAATTCATATTTTTGGTATAATTAGTTTTTTTTTTATAAAAATAAACTTAAATATTGAAAAAAACTAAGAAAATTAAGTGGGTTTTTTTCGAAAAAAAAAAAGTTCATTTTTTATATATCATCATGGATTTCTATGGAAAGAGGACGAAAAATCGTGAACAACGGTATATTTGGTTTTTTTTTTTTCGATAAAAAACTTGGCCTAAAAAAAATTTAAATGAAAAAAATGAAGTGAGTTTTATTATAATCCGGTACATGTGCGTTCATTATAAAAGTTTACAACCCTTTCTTTTGCCGTTGATCACTTTAAATTCCGACGTTTTGGATTGGTTACTTGGTTCCTTGATTAATAATGGTTCTCTATTGAACTTTTCTATATATATATATATATATATATATATATATATATATATATATATATATATATATATATATATATTCTAAATTAACTAATATCAGATAGTTATATCTCTTTCATGGGTCAATTACTGTAACATCCGCAAACACGATAAGTTAATTTTCAACTTACGGTAATATCCATTGTTGTAATTATATGATTGGTGAGGAGCAAAACGGGTACTTCTTGTAGGTGAATAATTGAATACAAAGGGGTGATTTCGAATAGTAAGAAAAGGAAGACCTTAAAATACGTTATTGATGTTTTGTCCTTACCTGGTGAACATATATGACATTGATGTATGATTAGCATATATAGTCAAATAAAAAGGGGTAATTGCGTAAGATGTGGGGAATTTAATTTAATTAGCGATTAAACCGGTAAATATAGGCAATTACTAAAAAATAATACTATGAGAATTAGGGATGAAAGTGGGTCCAAACCCGGACCGGATGGACCCGGACCCGGAAAACCCGGAACCGGTTTACGGGATTTTGTAGAACCGGAAACCGGACCGGTATAGAGGAACCGGTTCCGGTTCGGTTCCGGGTACGGTACCGGGTAAAGTGGGTCTAGAACCGGAAAACCCGGAAACATCAAAGTGGGTAGGTTGGAACCGGATAAAGTGTGTTTAGAACCGGAAAACCCGGAAAAACCGTAATTTTTTGGTAATTACTTACTACTTAGTGGGTTGAACTTTGAAATTTTTCATATTGATATCCCGACTTTGGGGGACTGTAACTCATTGAATATGAAACCAAAATTAACAAAATTATAGTCTAAAATCATGTAAAAACTCTAAACTACACTCTGTAAAAAACCGCATGTCAATCCGACTTTAAATGAATGAGATATGCATGTGTTAACATTTTCACAGAATACAAAGTACAAAAACAAATAGCTGAAAAGTTGAAAATTTTCAGTTTTGATATATCCCGACTTCGGTGGACTGTAAATCATTGAATATTAAACCAAAAATGACAAAATTATAATCTAAAGTCATGTACAAACTGTAAACTACAAGGTAGAAAAAATCACATGTCAATCCGACTTCAAACGAATTAGATATGAATGTTTTAAAACTTTCACAGAATACAAAAAGACTGAAAAACTAAAAACTTTCAGTTTTGATATCCCGACTTTGGGGACTGTAAGTCAATGGATGTTGTAACCCCTTGCGTTTCTTTTGGAGAGAGAGAGAGAGAGAGAGAGAGAGAGAGAGAGAGAATTGTAATTTTGATGGTCGAAAGAAATTGAAACATCCATTCTATGAATTAAAATTAATTAAATATATTTTGAAAATGTATAATCATATAACAAAAGTTTTGGACAAACCCTATATGATTTTTGGCCTTCTAAATATTCAAGCTAATCTTTACTAATCTTTCGATCTAAATACATATCAAAATAATAATGTTATTACTTAAGATCCTAGTGAAGTAAATCCATAGTTAAGAGTTTAAAATATAATTAATAATGACGATAATCCAATTCCAAAGTCAAAACTCCCATAACATTTCAAAATTATTTGTATATAATAGTAAACTATGTGTGAGACCCGTATTGAGGTGTTATTTAGTTTGTTTTTCTTTGATTTTCGGTTAAATTGGTTCGGTTTATTGGTTTTTTTTTTATATTTTAAATCTAGCCATAACCAAACCAAATAAGGTTAGGTTTAATCAGTTACAGCTTATTCGGTTCGGTTAAACGGTTAAACCAAATAAAATTTCGCACTTTAAATAAATATTAAACCAAAAGAAAAAACACTTAGTAAACTATTAGCAAATAATGAAAATACACTAAAATATAATATATTATATGCAATCTTTCATGATTTGTCGTCTTGAATATCCGATGCAGACACACAAGTTGTAGAGATATAAGTTGTAGAGATATGTTAATATAACTTTAGTCGTATATAAAGATGAGAGAAATAATTATAGGTTAATTGACATTTAGTTAATTTGTTTTTGCTTTTTAATACAAAATATAAAACAATTATAAATTTATAATGGTTAATAACTAAATAGTAAGTTATAAAAATCTTAATAACTAATCTATAGATTTATATATAAAATGTTAATTCATAGAGATAAATTATATATATATATATATATATATATATATATATATATATATATATATATATATATATATATATATATATATATATATATATATATATAATCCAGTTAGAAATTGTTTTTGTTAGGAAGGTAAGAAACTTTTTTCGATATAATATTTTGGCGAACAAACCAAATGATACACTAGACGAATTAAAGATAACATGATTTACAAAAATAATTCCCAAAAAAACATCTCGATGATTCATTTTTACGATAATTTTGTTGATATTCACTAAAATTATTATAAAAGTGATTTTTTTTCTTGATTTACTTAAAAATGAATCATGATGGTGTTTCTTTGAGATTTTTTTTTGAATTATCTTACTTTTGAATAATATAATAATTCATTTTGTGTGTTATGTATATAAAAAATTTCTTACCTTCCTATCAAAATTCCCCTTCTTATTAGATCTTGGTTATATATATATATATATATATATATATATATATATATATATATGTCTATGTTATTGTATTCTAACTAATTATTGTGTGAATGTAGGAATGATTGTGGACCAATCATTTTAGTTATTTTAAAAAAGACATTTATCCCTATTATTAAATTAAAAAAATATAGAATAATACCATTTAATTAAAAAAAAGTGTAAAAATGTACATTTCCATTACTTTCAAATTAGTAAACACAAATTTAAAAAAGAACTTTTTAGATTTTAAGGGTTTTTTTTATTATCTTAATTTTGAATTCTGATTTTTTTAATTAATTCGATTTTAATTCTGTCAGATTGTTATTCCATCAGAATGATGTTCTATGATATTGTTTTGTCAGACTGTTTTTCTATTAGAATATTAATAAAGAATAATAAAATTCTTGAACCTGAAATTGAATAATAACAACATTCTAATATATTCATACACATTCGAACTTAAATACAAATTCATAAATCTTCTTACATACCGAAACATTTTAATATAATTATACATATTTTAACAGAATGTCATCAAAATAAAATAAATTATACATATTCTAACAGAATGTCATAAAAATGAAATAAATTCTTAAAAAACATAACATGCTTAAATTTACAATTCTTGAACAAATGCATATGATCTTCGTCAATGGTCCAGTGTTGACTTGATTCCAACCATTTATTATGAAAATGACATTCTGTGAAACTAATATCAGACGAGAATTACATTCTGTAAATACCATTTTGTGAATAAGGTAGAAAAACATCACCTTCCATCGGCTCGAAAATAGGCAATATATATATATATATATATATATATATATATATATATATATATATATATATATATATATATATATATATATATATATATATATATATATATATAAGAAAAGCATTAAGTGATCACATGTTATTTGTGAAACTAGAAATTACCTTGTCCTTTGCTTAGGCCCCGTTTGATACGCATCTTTCCAGGTCCAAACAGATCTTTCTTGCTGAATGGACCCGAAAAGACTGTTTGATTTGCACAAAAAAAGGGGTCTTTCCCGGTAAGATATGTCTTTCCCAGAAAGCTCCAAAATCATATATATCTGGCTGAATTGGTTGGAAAGACAATTATGCACCAAACCCGACCTCTTTCTTTCTTTCTTGGATTATTAATTTTGTTTAAATAACTTTTTTTAAATTTATTTTTTATTGAATTATTACTTTTTTTTCATCATTCAGCATAGTCAATCACATGTACAATCAAACAACATGGTTTCTTTCCCAGTCAGAAAACTTTCGCAGACAGCACTTTACCAGACAGCACTTTCCCAGACAGAAACTATCAAACGGGACCTTAATCATCAACATTCTTGAATTCATCACCCGCTTCTACCAGAATTTAGAATGCGGTTGATTTTCTTTTTGAATCCAAAACAAACTTGAGAGAATTATAACCCAAATCTTATGCCAATCCTTAAACCATATAATTCAATTTTGGATTCATGAATTTATATTTAAACTCTTCTTTTTTTGTTGACGTAAACCACATGGATCCAATTTTTGATCCATGTTTTTATAAGTAAACCCCATTTATATTAAAAAACGTTTAGGTTATGAATTGAGAAAGTATCCCTTAATTACTAAACAACCGATTAAAACTTATAACATTATAGACATATTGATATTCAATTAAGAAAACAGTTAGCATAAACCATTTAAAACACTCAAACAGAAAACCAACCCTAGATTACTCTATTTAATATTTCAATACTCTAATGCTAAGGAGAACAACTAGCAAAATCCATTTGAATACTCAAATAATTTGTCGTTAACTTACTCCAATGTGGAGGAGATAATTCTATCAAATTGAAGTTTCAATTTTTCTTTTCCCAAAAACCCCACTCGTGCAAATATTCTCACTACGAGGTATTGAAGAACAAAAATCAAATACAAAGTTTCTAAAGCAAATCAAAACACATTATTTCCACACATGCACACAATATATCTACCTTTTAACATACAATCATGGATTAAACAAAGACCTTTGTCGACGCCCATGAAATCAGAAATCAAGAAAGAAATTTTTCTCTTCGCATTGCTAGCTCCTGAAAAAAAAAACACGAATTAGAAAACAAACCCTTAATTGCAACTTCCATCTCCACACTCAATGATCGGATGGTATATGGAACAATGACCAAGAATTTGGAATGATATCTCGATTTCCATAGTAGAAAGATCATTAACAGATTCGAGAGGGACGAGAAGAGTGATGAGTTTTGAGCATTCTAATACTCCTATGGTGTACATGCAATCCTAGAAACATTGGATCTATGTTTTCTCTAATATTCATGCAAATTTGATTTTTCCAAGGTTCTCATCCTAACTAGCATGGCATGGGGTACTTGTAATATAAAAACTAGTAGAATGACATACCTTTCTTGTAGCTTGGATTCCTTAAGACCTTGTGAGCCTAGCACCCCAAATATGATGCCTCAAATGTTTCACACAACACCACAACTCTTGGAATAACTTGAGAGAAGAACACTTTCACTCAAAATCGGCTAGCCCTCCTTGTTCTTGTCTTAGATGCCGATTTTGCTCCATATGAGGTTCCTTTTCTAGTGTGTCACATGTAGGGTTACACCATGTAAACCCTAATGTGCATGGCTTTTCATTTCCCCCATGATCCATGGGTTTTAACCTCCATGGAGTATCCATGGAGCACCCATTGGGTCCTAGCCCGATCTAGTGAATCATGGATCATAAGCCCACTATATAAGAATGAAAGATTTACATAATCAATCCTCATATATTTAATTAGTCTCTTTTGATCACAAAATTAATTCCAAATTAATTCTTGATCAATACTAATTAAATAATATGATTTCATATTAATATATTATAATATATTAAGAAATCATAAGTGTCCTTATTCTCATTTTGTCTATCCAAATGTTGAGATGCCATGCAACCCAAATGGACAATGCCAAGCCGGGTCAAGTACATACCAAATATAGTTATGGACTTAGACACCTTATCCAACAGTCTCCCACTTGGATAAGTCTAATAACTATAGTTGCAAGTATGACTTCAGGAACCGACCAGCAATCGTAGCTCTTTCAAAGTCTCGCGGAACTAAGATGATGATGCGCCATTTAAGATAAGTGATCATATAATCTTCTGTTCTAGATATCAGCCGGACAAATACATGGAACAATGTCGTACTTATTGTCCAACAGTTTGTTTCCCGATTTCTGATTTGTTTGACATAGAACTAAATTGAACACATCAATTTGGTTCTGACCGGGCCCGATACATAGGTCAAAACACAATCATCGAGGGGCCCTGATATCGCTTTTAATCTTCCAAGGATTAAAAGGAATAGATAAACTTCGACTCATATGCTTGTACTAAGTACTTGTTGAATCATACACAAAAGCACGTTTTATAACATCGAGTTACCGATGCGTTTTCGTACAATCAATGCACAACCAACTCATAATCAACAACTCATATCTCTAGGTTTGAAGAGTTATATGATATTACCGTCTCACGATCACTCGAGATAAATTCCATGAAGTGATACAAGTGAGCGTGGGTTGAATCCAATACTCAGAACTTATGAGTACTCATGAATGTTATAGCAACTTTTTCTATGTCTAACATCTTAGAAATCTACAAACCCAATTCATGACAGTCTTGATTCATATCTACTTCAAACATATGACTGACCGTGGAGAGTTTGAATAAAGTAATTATTCTGGAAGTCAAAACATGCAAAATTGAAACAATAGTAAATAATTGACACAAGATAACAACACTTTACTTATAAATAAACAACAATTTTATTTAATCATCAAATGTCGATTACATTTTACAAGTTTCGGAAATAGCTATCTAAACTGTAAAACTAATATCATCCTTCAGCCCGATGCGCATCGCATGCTGCAAATGCTTAACCCTACACAGTCCCTTCGTGAGGGGATCTGCTGGGTTCTCATCCGATGATACCCTCTTTACCACGAGGAGTCATTCTTCTATCTGATGTCTAATGAAATGGTATTTTCTGTCGATGTACCTGGATCTGCCGTGATCCATTGGTTCCTTAGCTAAGGCAACTGCACCCTCATTGTCACAAAAAATCTCCATAGGCTCCTTAATAGCTGGTACAACTCCAAGGTCTCCAATGAAGTTCTTTAGCCATATAGCCTCCTTTGCCACCTCGCTTGCTGCTATGTACTCTAATTCGCAAGTTGAATCAGCTACTGTTTCCTGCTTGGAACTTTTACTAGTAATTGCTCCTCCATTTAGGGTAAAGACCCAGCCCGACTGAGAGCGGAAATTATCCCGATCAGTGTGGAAACTTGCATCACTATACCCCACTACTCTCAAGTCATCACTCCCACCGAGGGTAAGGACCCAGTCCCTAGTCCTCCGTAGGTACTTGAGAATATTCTTCACCGCAGTCCAGTAAGCCTTGCCCGGATTCCCTTGATATCTGTTGACCATGCTCAAAGCAAAAGCCACATCAGGACGAGTACAAGTCATAGCATACATGATCGAGCCTACAGCGGAAGCATACGTCACTCGACTCATCTCAGCTATCTCAACCTCTATACTCGGGCTTTGAGTCTTACTCAGTTTGGCGTTGCTCTGGATTGGTAAGTCACCTTTCTTGGAATCCTGCATGCTGAACCTTTTCAGCACCTTATCCAAGTAATTACTTTAACTAAGTCCAATTAGTCTCTTACTCCTGTCTCTCAATATCCTTATCCCTAAGATATAGGCAGCTTCTCCAAGGTCCTTCATAGCGAAACACTTCCCAAGCCAGGACTTAACCTCCTGCAGGGTTGGGATGTCATTTCTTATGAGTAGTTTGTCATCCACATACAATACCAAAAAGCTAACTATACTCCCACCAGCCTTAACATATACACAGGACTCATCTTCGCTCCTCGAAAAACCAAACTCTTTGACTTTCTCATCGAAGCAAAGATTCCATCTGTGAGATGATTGTTTCAATCCATAGATGGATTTCTCAAGCGTACACACTCTATTAGGGTGCTTTGCATCAACAAAACCTTCTGGCTGACTCATGTAAACATCCTCAGCCAACTTTCCATTAAGGAAAGCGGTTTTGACATCCATTTGCCATATTTCATAATCATGAAATGCAGATATGGCCAGCAAAACCCTAATAGACTTAATCTTCGCTACTGGTGAGAAGGTCTCATCATAGTCAACTCTCGGAGTTTGGGTAAACCCTTCGCAACCAGTTGCGCTTTATAAGTGTGTACATTACCATCCATGTCGGTCTTCTTCTTAAAGATCCATTTGCACCTGACCGTCTTACGACCCGGTACATTGTCAACCAAGTTCCAAACTTGATTTTCATACATGGACTGAATCTCGCTATCCATGGCCTCTTTCCATTTGGCAGATTCAGGGCCTGCCATGGCTTCCTTAAAGCTGTTAGGTTCATCCAGATTTAACAGTGTACTATCACTGATAAATGCATCACCTTCCGCAGTAATATGAAAACCATAATAATGCTCAGGTGGATTCCTAACTCTTGTGGAACGCCTCAGAGGTACGGATTCATCAACAGGAGTTTCCTACTCAGGTTGATTTCTAGGATTTTAGGTTCCTTCACCGCTTGACTCTTGAAGTTCTTCAAGGTCAATTTGCCTCCCACAGTTTCCTTGGCTTATAAACTCTCTCTCTCGAAAGACCCCTCTCCTTGCCACAAAAACCATATTCTCATTGGGTCTGTAGAAGAGGTAACCAAAAGAATTATGTGGGTAGCCGATGAAGATACACCGCTCACTACGAGGTTCGAGCTTGTCCTTGAGTCTCACGTCTCACGAAAGCCTCACAACCCCAAATATTGATGTGGTCTACATTGGGAACTTTCCCAGTCCACATCTCGTGAGGTGTTTTGGAAACCTTCTTGGTAGGGACTAGATTAAGGATATGGGCGGCAGTCTCTAAGGCATACCCCTAGAATGAGATTGGTAACGAAGCTCGACTCATCATGGAACGAACCATGTCTAACAAGGTTCGATTGCGCCTCTCAGCCACACCATTAAGCTGTGCTGTTCTGGGAGGTGTCAATTGTGAAACAATTTCACATTCCTTAAGATAGTCAAGGAACTCTGTACTAAGATACTCTCCTCCTCGATCGGATCGGAGCATCTTAATGTTCCTGCCCAACTGATTCTCCACTTCCTGTTTAAACTCTTTGAACTTTTCAAAGGTTTCTGACTTATGCTTGATTAAGTAGACATAACCATATCTACTGTAATCATCAGTAAAAGTCACATAGAAGCGGTTAGCATCCCTTGTGGCAGTTATGAAGGGTCCATACACATCTGTGTGTATGAGGTCCAAAAAACCTTCACCCCTAGCACAAGTACCATTGAAGGGTGACTTTGTTGTTTTTCCAAGCAAACAAGACTCGCAACTATCATCTGACCTTAAGTCAAATGACTCCAAGACTCCAGCCTTCTGGAGTTGGCCTATGCGCTTCTTGTTAACATGTCCAAGATGACAATGCCACAAGGATGCTTTATCCAAACTAGTGGAAGAATCGATATGCAATACATTATTTCCTAAGTTATCTACAACCGAAACAACTTCATATACACTATCACAAGGTAATGCTTTAAAATAAAGAACATTATTATAAAAAGCATTAATACCACCACATTCATTATCAAATGAAAAAGTAAATCCTTGTTTGTACAAACCGTGAATAGAAATAATATTTCTCGCCATTTCGGACGAATAACAACACTTATTCAAATCTAACACTAAACCCACTTCTTAGCAACAAAGAATAAACTCTAATCTTGGTGACAGGTGAAGTTTTCCTATTCCCCATGATCAAGTTTATCTTTCCGTGCTTCACATCCTCACTTCTTCTTAGGCCCTGCAAATCAGAACATATATGAATACCGCAACCTGTATCAAGAACCCAAGAAGTAGTATGTGGTGAGTTGTTAGACAATATAGTGTAAATACCTACATGGGTAGACTTGACCTTCCCATCCTTAACATCTTACAGGTACTTGGGGCAGTTTCGTTTCCAGTGCCCTTGTTCCTGACAATAGAAGCATTGAGCTTCCTTTGGGTTAGAAGAAGGAGTGACATAACCACCTTTGGTTCCACTCGAAGAGGAGCCATCAAGAGACTTTCCCTTGGTACCCTTTTGTAACGACGTAATTTTTCAAAACAATTTTTCATTTTTTTAATCATACTTTCAATCACACGATAATCATAAAACATAATGTATTCACTGTGTCATAACAAAACATGTCCCATAATCTCAATAACATAAACTCCGTAAGTGTGTACGAATCATGCCGGCGCCTTCCCGCGATCCTCGCTAGTACCTGAAACACATATCATAACAACTGTAAGCATAAATGCTTAGTGAGTTCCCCAAAATACCACATACCACACATACGCCTTTCCAGGCCATAACTCTGTAGGATCTTCCGATCCATGTGTCTCAGGGACTTCCGTCCCAAATCCCGGTAGACCTTCCGGTCCTACCCGTATCGACCTTCCGGTCCGTAACCTCTTGACTTTCCGGTCCATATCATCTTGACCTTCCGGTCCATATCATCTTGACCTTCCGGTCCATGTCATCTTGACCTTCCGGTCCATACCATACATAACATACATAGCACATACATATCACATAACCGCATATAGCACATACATCTCATAGCATACAAGACCTTCCGGTCACCCATATCACATAACCGCGTATAGCATATACATCATAGCATACAAGACCTTCCGGTCACCCATATCACATAACCGCGTATAGCACAGACATCATAGCATACAAGACCTTCCGGTCACACATAGGTACCCTTCCAGGTACAGTATAGTGAGAAGACTCACCTCGGGTAACTCGGTAATCTCGAACTCGGTAAAATCTGCTCTAGCCTCCGCCTAATCACATGGAATAAGCACTCTAATCAATACAACTCTCAAGGCTAGACTGTTCCCTCTCTTAGCACTCTCAGAAGGCAAAAAGACCATTTTACCCCTCAACGGTCCCAAAAGTCCAATTGTTTGACCAAACCCTAAAAGTCAACAAAAGTCAACTCTCTAGGTTACGCTGCGCGTACCGAACCTGTATGCTGTGCGTACCCGGCGACCTCACAGAAACGGGGAACACGACCCCCTACGCCGCGCGTACTGGGATTACGCCCAACGTTACTCCCAGTTTCAGAGTCCTTAGCTTTTGGGGTCTTAAACGGTTAAGACACACGTCCAACTTTCATATCTGACTACCCCTTAGCCTCTTAATCCATAAAGTTGGTGACTTTAAGCCTTTGCATGGCTGTAAGAGTCACCAACACCCAAATCATTCCACTTCCAACACTTTAAAGCCCATAACTCAAACATGACTCCCTAATGACGACCAAGTTGGGATTTTTATGGATCTACAACACATATATCACTGAAACGGGACAGATCTAGGTCCATGGAGTCCCTTGTGCTCATAAAGTCTCCACCTTTGGGACTTTAACCCTAGAAATGGACCATGAATCACCAAACCAAAATAAAGAGGAAAGTTCTGAGCTTTTTACCTCTAAGTGAAGCTCCTTCCTATGAAGAACTCAGATCCAAGCTTGTACTCCAACTTTTAGCCTTCACAAGAACCTCCTCTTCTTCTTCACTAACACATAAAGGCACTTTTAGCTCAAAACCCTCACACACAAGCTTTAGGACGAAGGAAATGCTCTCTTAGGGTTTCTCTCTTCGAAATGGTGGCTGAGGATAAGGCCATATCATTCCTTATATAGTGCACAAGTCTCATTTAGGGTTTGCATCTGGACCAGTTACGCCCAGCGTACCTTAAAGGGTCCGCGTCCATTTCAAGCGCATGAGTACGCGCAACGTACTCTCCAGTACGCCCGGCGTACTCATTTGCAACTTTTCCCACTCAGGGACTAATCTTGACAACTTGACAAAAGAGGAGGGTTAAATAGCTGTACCTGAATTTCGGGATGTTACAATTCTCCCCCACTAGAACCAGACTTCGACCTCGAAGTCTTATGCTGTAAACAACTCCGGATGCTGCTCCCGCATCTCTGACTCTGTCTCCCAAGTCAGCTCAGACCCCCTACGATGTTGCCACTAAACCTGAACCAGGGGCACCTCCTTGTTCCTCAGAACCTTGATCTTTCGATCCACAATCGCGATTGGCCTCTCAGCATAATCCAGGCTCGCATTCACCTGAATATCCTCCAGTGGTACCACCGCCGACTCGTCGGCTATACACTTCCTCAACTGAGACACGTGGAAGGTATCGTGAATCTGGCTCAACTCCGCAGGTAGCTCCAACCGATATGCTACCTTGCCCACCCTCGCGGTCACCCTGAACGGACCGATGTACCGGGGCCCCAGCTTGCCCCTCTTCCTGAATCGGATCACTCCTTTCCAAGGGGACACTTTCAGGAGTACGAAGTCCCCCACCTGGAACTTCAGCTCGGATCGTCGTCGATCCGCATAACTCTTTTGACGACTCTGAGCCGTCAGTAACCTCTGTCTAACCTGCTGTATCTGCTCTGTCGTCTGAAGCACTATCCCAGTGCTACCCGTCACGTGCTGCCCTACCTCTCCCCAACAAACGGGAGTCCGACACCTCCTCCCATACAACAACTACCTCGGCCCAGTGACACTCAAGTCACGAAGTTTGCTTAACCCTAAGCGAATGCTACCTTCCCAACCGGAGATCGACTCAACCCCGACCTCTATCATATGATACCCATCGTTCCATGCAACTTGCGGTACCACCCGTACCTGAGTACTGACCGATACAGGTCTAAGACATCATATGACAACAATATTCCTCAACATGGAACCCACCTCAGAATCCAGAATCTCATCTTGCCTATCCAACGCACCACCAGAGCCAAACTCAACTCGAGAGTTTGGTCCGTCCAAGAGTTGGAACCACTCGTCCCAACGAAGCACTCAACTCAGAACTCATTTCTCGTAACCCATGCGTACCTCACTTATCCCATTCTTTCGGATTGTGATGACCACACCTCACTTCGACCATAATGACTCCCTATCATTGAGGAGACCCCGGTCTCGCCCCTGGTCCAACCACCAGGTGCCCAAAAACTCATAAATTAGGGCCATCCCATGCCTAAAACTCTTCTGCACCATGCTCTGATCAAAGAGTACTTTATAATGACAACTTCTCGCTGACTAGCATGAACTATGTTTCCCCCGCAGCATCACATCAACTTCTCATTGACTGGTGAGTACTACGGCTTCCCGCGGTATCACCACAACCTCTGACTAGCTAGTACTACGGCTTCCCATAGCATCATAACAACCTCTGACTAGTGGGTACTACGGCTTCCCGTAGCATCATAACAACCTCTAGCATCACAACAACCTCTGACCAGTGAGTACTACAGCTTCCCGTAGCATCACAACAACCTCTGACTAGTGAGTACTACGGCTTCCCGTAGCATCACAACAACCTCTGACTAGTGAGTACTATGGTTTCCCGTAGCATCACAACAACCTCTGACTAGTGAGTACTACGGCTTCCCGTAGCATCACAACAACCTCTAACTAGTGAGTACTACGGCTTCCCGTAGCATCACAATAACCTCTGACTAGTGAGTACTACGGCTTCCCGTAGCATCACAACAACCTCTGACTAGTGAGTACTACGGCTTCCCGTAGCATCACAACAACCTCTGACTAGTGAGTACTACGGCTTCCCGTAGCATCACAACAACCTCTGACTAGTGAGTACTACGGCTTCCCGTAGCATCACAACAACCTCTAACTGGAATCGCCATTACAAAATACCCTTCCCCAGCAGTTCCTGTAGCTGCGAGGATAACTCCTGTGTCTCTGGCGGCGCAAGGCGATAAGGCGCCTTGGCGATAGGCACTGCCCCCGGAACCAAATCAATGCAGAACTCTACCTGCCTCTTGGGAGGCACACCCGACAACTCCTCGGGAAAAACATCCGGGAAGTCACGCACTATCGGAACGTCATCCATCGAACTTGGCCTCCCAGCGGCCTCTCGTGTGTCCATCACATAGGCTACAAACCCGCTGCAGCCCTGCTGCAAACTCTGTCTCGCTCTGGCGGAAGAACAAAATGCCGACCCACATCGGGTACCCTCGCCGTACACCGTAAGTACTCCCCCACTGGGGTCTCGTATCGTCATCAACTGTCGCTCGCAGTCTATGACAGCCCCAAATCAGCTCAACCAATCCATGCCCACTATGACACATACGTCCCCCATCGCTATCGGGACCAGATCTATCGGGAACTCAACGCCGAAGATCTCGAGTACACATCCTCGAATCACATCCGTAGCATACACCGCTCGCTCGTCAGCTAAGGAAACTCGTAAAGGTCATCTCAACGCCTCTCGTCGGCTACTGATGTGTCGACTAAACGCTATCGATACAAATGATCGACTCGTACCCGAGTCAAATAACACTAAGGCAGGTACAGAACTCACAAGAAAAGTACCTATGCATAGCACCATATCTCATCCCATCATAAATCAATAAAGAATACATACCAGCCACAACATCGGGCGCTGCGCGGACCTCCTCCGCTGTCAACTGGAAAGCTCTCCCACGAGCCTTCGGTGCCTCGGCCTTTGCTGGCCGAACCTCGGTAACCCTAGCAGCAGGTGCAGATCCCTGTGCTGATTCCTGATGTAGCTGCGGGCACTCGGCCTTTCGATGGCCAGTCTGGTTGCAATGAAAGCAAATCATAAATCCCTTGGGGCAATCCTTGGCGATATGCCCTTCCTTGCCACACTTGTAGCAAGCACCCGATCGACAGACCCCATCATGTCCCTTGCCTCACTTCACACAAGTGCGGCCCTTCTGGCCTTCAGATCTCGTATTCGCGGACTTTGCCCGCTTGGCTGCCGGCTGAGACTGTGTCGGCCGCCGATCCATCCTCTGAGACTCGGCCTCCTCCCTGGCCTGAGTCTTCAATTAAATCTCCCTCTTCCGGGCATTTGCCTGAAGCTCAGCAAATGTTCGGTAAGTCGAGTTCGACACGAACTCCCGTATATCCCTCCTCAAATCGCCCAAATACCGGCTCATGCGTGCCTGCTCAGTAGACACCTGCTCATGGCAGAACATCGCCCTCTCATGAAACTTCCTGGTAACCACAGTAACCGAATCAGTACCCTGCTTGAGGGTCAAGAACTCCTAAACCAACCGTTCCCTCTCCACAGGGGGAACATACTCATCTCTAAACATGATGGTGAACCTCTCCCAGGTCACCACTGAAATCTCTGCAAGAGTGAAGCTCGCCGTCACGTACTTCCACTAATCTTTCGCTCCCAAGCGAAGCTGGTTCAACGCGAACCGTACCCTCAGATGCTCCGGACATGAACACGTGTAGAAGCATCCCTCGATATCAGCAACCCATCTCATCGCAGCGATCGGATCCTGCGTCCCATCAAACTCTGGTGGCTCCGTGTTGTTGACTCTCGAAGCAACAATGAGTCACCTCCCTGAGGTCTGGCAGCAGCCACTGCTGCAGTAGCTGCAGCAGCCGCAGCCTCAGTCACCGCTGCATACCGCTCATCAAAAGTCTCAATCAATGTGGTCTTGAGTGACCCAACATATCCGGAATCTCGGCTCGAATCGCCGCTGCCACCTCATCGTGGATCATCTGACGAAGCTCCTCGTAACTCATGCCACTTGGCTCAGGTCTGTGACGTGTCCCAACCATGATGTCTCTCAAATACAACATAATAATATCAGAGACTCGCTCGAGCATACTTGCACTCGATCACTCAACCCTACTTGTTCTCTAGTACCCAAAGGATTCTTACTTAGAGTGCGCACTGCTCCGGTGTCTTCAGTAGTACAGGCCCTATACTACCGTCCACACCGCATCAGTATTCACCCTAAGTCCTCCTCCTTGGATCCTAGATCACAAGTACTCTATATCCTACTGGCATAAGCTACCCTTCGGTAGACCTCTCTTCATCTCCTCACTGCTACCTACTCGCTCTCAAGCATCACATAGCAACAAAATCCTTCCTAGGCTAAGGCATCACAAATCAGGCCACTCTAGTCCTAATATGAATACCTAGCCTACTCTAGCATGCATATCATATCATAACATATCTCATAACACATAATGTAAGGGTATTTTGGGAAATCACCGTTCAGGCGCTGGCTGATCGTACACACTGCTTCCTTCTGCCTTTCTCAAAATCTTTTACTCTTTTAGAAAAATTGTTTATTTTATGAAAAACTTTCTCAATTCCTCAGTTTGAGTTTAGATTCATCCGAAGATGCACCCGAATCCCTCAAACCAAGGCTCTGATACCAACTTGTAACGACGTAATTTTTCAAAACAATTTTTCATTTTTTTAATCATACTTTCAATCACACGATAATCATAAAACATAATGTATTCACTGTGTCATAACAAAACATGTCCCAGAATATCAATAACATAAACTCCGTAAGTGTGTACGAATCATGCTGGCGCCTTCCCGCGATCCTCGCTAGTACCTGAAACACATATCATAACAACTGTAAGCATAAACGCTTAGTGAGTTCCCCAAAATACCACATACCACACATACGCCTTTCCAGGCCATAACTCTGTAGGATCTTCCGATCCATGTGTCTCAGGGACTTCCGTCCCAAATCCCGGTAGACCTTCCGGTCCTACCCGTATCGACCTTCCGGTCCGTAACCTCTTGAACTTCCGGTCCATATCATCTTGACCTTCCGGTCCATATCATCTTGACCTTCCGGTCCATGTCATCTTGACCTTCCGGTCCATACCATACATAACATACATATCATATAACCACATATGGCACATACATCTCATAGCATACAAGACCTTTCGGTCACCCATATCACACAACCGCGTATAGCACATACATCATAGCATACAAGACCTTCCGGTCACCCATATCACATAACCGCGTATAGCACATACATCATAGCATATAAGACCTTCCGGTCATACATAGGTACCCTTCCAGGTACAGTATAGTGAGAAGACTCACCTCGGGTAACTCGGTAATCTCGAACTCGGTAAAATCTGCTCTAGCCTCCGCCTAATCACATGGAATAAGCACTCTAATCAATACAACTCTCAAGGCTAGACTGTTCCCTCTCTTAGCACTCTCAGAAGGCTAAAAGACCATTTTACCCCTCAACGGTCCCAAAAGTCCAATTGTTTGACCAAACCCTAAAAGTCAACAAAAGTCAACTCTCTAGGTTACGCTGCAAGTACCGAACCTGTATGCTGTGCGTACCCGGCGACCTCACAGAAACGGGGAACGCGACCCCCTACGCCGTGCGTACTGGGATTACGCCCAACGTTACTCCCAGTTTCAGAGTCCTTAGCTTTTGGGGTCTTAAACGGTTAAGACACACGTCTAACTTTCATATCTGACTACCCCTTAGCCTCTTAATCCATAAAGTTGGTGACTTTAAGCCTTTGCATGGCTGTAAGAGTCACCAACACCCAAATCATTCCACTTCCAACACTTTAAAGCCCATAACTCAAACATGACTCCCTAATAACGACCAAGTTGGGATTTTTATGGATCTACAACACATATATCACTGAAACGGGACAGATCTAGGTCCATGGAGTCCCTTGTGCTCATAAAGTCTCCACCTTTGGGACTTTAACCCTAGAAATGGACCATGAATCACCAAACCAAAATAAAGAGGAAAGTTCTGAGCTTTTTACCTCTAAGTGAAGCTCCTTCCTCTCAAGAACTCAGATCCAAGCTTGTACTCCAACTTCTAGCCTTCACAAGAACCTCCTCTTCTTCTTCACTAACACATAAAGGCACTTTTAGCTCAAAACCCTCACACACAAGCTTTAGGACGAAGGAAATGCTCTCTTAGGGTTTCTCTCTTCGAAATGGTGGCTGAGGATAAGGCCATATCATTCCTTATATAGTGCACAAGTCTCATTTAGGGTTTGCATCTGGACCAGTTACGCCCAGCGTAACTTTGGTACGCCCAGCGTACCTTAAAGGGTCCGCGTCCATTTCAAGCGCATGAGTACGCGCAGCGTACTCTCCAGTACGCCCGGCGTACTCATTTGCAACTTTTCCCACTTAGGGACTAATCTTGACAACTTGACAAAAGAGGAGGGTTAAATAGTTGTACCTGAATTTCGGGATGTTACACCTTTAAAGGGGTCTTCCTTTTTTTCCCTCTACTTTGCCCGATTGCCAGAACAGGGGCGGAGTTAGGAGTAGGAGTAGTAACAACCAATTTACCTTTGAGACCGGTTTCGGCAGTCTTCAAAAGTCCTTGAAGCTTGCTGAGTGTGACCTCCTCCTTGTTCATATGATAGGACATTCGGAACTGATCATAACAAGTAGGTAAGGAGTGCAGTATGATGTGAATAGCCAACTCCTCGGGGAAGTTCACGTTCAACTTTAGCAAACGGTCCACAAACCTTTGCATTTTCTGCATGTGGCCCGTGATAGATTCACCATCCTTCATTCGGGTTGTTATCATGGAAGAGATGATTTCTTACCTTTCTTGATGAGCACTCTGATGGTAGCGGTCAATCAGGTGCATGTGCATCTCAAAAGGGTAAAAGTCCTCATAGGACTTTTGGAGTTCAGCAGTCATTGTGGCCAACATGATACATGCCACTTTGGTAGCATCTCTCTCATGTGCCCTAAACTCAGCGATCTCCTCTGGACTAGCAGTAGACTCATCAATTTCTTTAAGCTCCTTGTCGAGGACATATTCCTTGTCCTCGTAACGCATGACCATCCTGATGTTTCTGATCCAATCATTAAAGTTTGAACCATCAAATATGACTCTACCACAAAGGTTCATGAGAGAGAAGGAGCCGGTAGGGTTTGAGCCAAAAGCAACATTGTTGGAAGACATTTGAAAAGAAGAAAGACAAGTTTAGATTAGATATAGAATCCTTAATAAGACACCCAAATGTAATATTAAGGCTAGGACCCAACACAATATTTTATAACTTGGAAGAGGGATGCCGTAATCCAAGCTATAAAATATTTGAAGGTTGGCGAATGACGATTCACCAATTTCCACCATGAAAAACGAAATAAATTATTAGGTTTTAATTGGATTGAAACTCCTAGATCTTTTGAGATTCATTGAACTTTTCAATGACATGTTTAAATCTCGATTGTGCCCTCTCAAGTTTGTGACTAGGATGCCGAGGATCACAAACAAGGTGTGAATAACCATGCAAATTTAATTGGTACCCTTAATCTTTATCACCTAATCAATGTGCTGGTTACCCACACACACTCCATCGATCTATGATAAACATTAAGTCACCCTTTGCCACTCTTACTAGTCCATGTTAGTGTGCCGGTTACCCAAACACGCTCCACCAACGACTTGGTAAGGTACAAAGTGTAATTTCATGGGATAGCACCAATTTCACATTTTCCTAAAGTAACTAAGATTGGGAATTTATAAAAAGGTTTAGTTACTTTATATTTATCATTATACTTTTAATGAGAATTATAGTCCTTGTCCTACCCGTTCGGCTAACGACCCTCCACTAGTCAAGGAAGCAGTGGGTGAGAGTGGACACCCATTAAACTGCCATTTTATAGGCAACAACCTTATACCCCCCTTATAGATCGGCTTCGTGAATGAGGCCTACTAACGGTAAGACTGACTTGCTCTTATACATATATACATATTATTAACTTATAATACTATAAAGTATAAGGGTTGAATTTTAACTTTTAAAACTATAGGGATTGGAAATAAAGTTTTCTAAAGTGACTTTTACAAATTCCAAAACTTGAGGGCAAGTTTTGAAACTATTCAAAACCTTTCATATTCAATAACTTATGAGCTTTAATGGTTTATTAAAATGAAGACTCTTCAGTTTATGTAACCTATGGTTCTTTAATAACTCTTTAAAGAAATGACATTTGGAAATCCATAACTTGAGGACAAATTATGGACTCCATCAATAACATTTAGATCAAGAATTACATCATCAAACAATTTGCAAATAATTCCTATGATCTACTAAAACTCATAAGCATGAACATTCATATCAACAATTTCAAGAATCATATAAACACATATAAAACTTGAAATTTTGATAATAACCATTGTAAATGGATTAGCATAATCATTACCACATCAAAAACAGGTTTTATAAGTCCAAAACAGTTTAGGGTAATGATTCTAGTCCATTTCCAGTAGTAAAACTCGAAAATCTACAAACATGGCCTCCTACTCGCCGAGTGCAAGAACCTACTCGACGAGTAGGATGCATTTTCACTTGGACTCGTCGAGTCCCCCCATGGACTCGGCGAGTTCACTGAACAGTGAGCAGAATTTTTGACTTTTTCAAGCAGTTTGCATTAAATACAAAGAAAACAAGCCTAGTCTCTGATACCACTGATGAGTTTTGAGCATTCTAACACTCCTATGGTGTACATGCAACCCTAGAAACCTTGGATCTATGTTTTCTCTAATATTCATGCAAATTTGCTTTTTCCAAGGTTCTCATCCTAACTAGCACGGCATGGGGTAATTGTAATATAAAAACTAGTAGAATGACATACCTTTCTTGTAGCTTGGATTCCTTAAGACCTTGTGAGCCTAGCACCCCAAATGTGATGCCTCAAATGTTTCACACAACACCACAACTCTTGGAATAACTTGAGAGAAGAACACTTTCACTCAAAATCGGCAAGCCCTCCTTGTTCTTGTCTTAGATGCCGATTTTGCTCCATATGAGGTTCCTTTTATAGTGTGTCACATGTAGGGTTACACCATGTAAACCCTAATGTGCATGGCTTTTCATTACCCCCATGATCCATGGGTTTTAACCTCCATGGAGTATCCATGGAGCACCCATTGGGTCCTAGCTCGATCTAGTGAATCATGGATCATAAGCCCACTATATAAGAATGAAAGATTTACATAATCAATCCTCATATATTTAATTAGTCTCTTTTGATCACAAAATTAATTCCAAATTAATTATTGATCAACACTAATTAAATAATATGATTTCATATTAATATATTAGAATATATTAACAAATCATAAGTGTCCTTATTCTCATTTTGTCTATCCAAATGTTGAGATGCCATGCAACCCAAATGGACCATGCCAAGCCGGGTCAAGTACATACCAAATATAGTTATGGACTTAGACACCTTATCCAACAAAGAGATGCAAGAAAACGAGAGACGATATGAGAAAAGAGAGAATGCTACATGAGTCGGCATCGACCATGAGAGATGCGGCATGAAGGCTGATGGAACTCATATGGAGTTAATGACGAAAACAAAGTGGGAGGCTACGGAGAAGGACCATGTGCAGGAACTCCTATGGCCATCCCACCCCTCTGCGTCGGTGGGATTGAAGTTGATGGGGGAAGAAGGGGTGGTGGAATGGTTGTTTGGATGGCTCGCCGACAATGTACTGAGGGTTGACGGTGGTGGCTATGGCACCGAGAGCGATGAAAGAGAATAGAGAGACAGAGTATTGGATTGAGTTGGGGGTGAAGAATCGATATTGGGGAAAATAGGGTTTTTGAGATTAATGGTAAGCACGCACGCATGATTTAAGGAAAGTAATCCAACATTTTAGGGTAATTAAATACTTATTAATTATCAAAATTAATTAATGGTTAAAATTACCATATAACCCTTATTTAGGTTTTTTAAATGATTGGCTCACAATCACTCCTACATCCATACAATAATTAGTTATAATACTTGAACCTAACTCTCTCTCTCTCTCTCTCTCTCTATATATATATATATATATATATATATATATATATATATATATATTGTAACACCCAGTTTCTGGTCATTTCTTAATTTAGGGTTGTGGACCGAAGACCGATCATGTAAAGTCTTTGGGCCTTAAGGAAGTAAAGATTAGACCTTTTGGGAGGTGATAATGTTGGTTGTGAGATCTAACCCTTGAATTGTTTGTTAGACCGAAGGGTAGAAAGAGGAAAAGTTGTAGATCGGGTTTCTTGCATGAATTGAGGATTTTAGTTCGATATGGTTTTAGTCCAAAGTAACTAGATAAGATTTTGAGGCTCTTCAATACCTTTTTATGCATATAAAGAATGCCGAAAACAGAGATGAAATGAAAAGGTTATGGTCGTTTGAAGTTGAAGTGTAAATTGGGGATTTTTGGATTACACAGGGCGTAACAAAAAGTTACACAGGGCGTAACGGACATTTAATGAATTATGCGGGGCGTAACTAAGAGGTACGTAGGGCTTACTCGGCCAGAGTGAAAACCCTAAATTCGAGGTTTTGAGCCCTATTTAAACACCTTAACCTCCATAAACCTCTCCCATTCTTACTCTCCGTCTCTCCAAACGACTTCCTTGAAACCCTAACCCCATATTTGAGTCTTGTGAGCTAAAAAGTGTGTGTTTTGGGTGCCTTTGAAGGAATAAGAAGTTGGTGGTTTTGCTTGGAAAGCTTCAAGCTTTATGGGTCGGTGATCTTTACCGCTCAAACATTCTCTAAGAGGTATAAAGTTCAAAACTTGGTGAATGATTTGTTAGATCTATTTAGTTCATAGCTTTATGTCATTTTTGTCCCATATTCTTGGTCAAGTTGAGTATGAGCTACTCCAAACCTTATAAGTAGCATTTTCAGACGTTTTTGTGGGCATGGAATCATAAATATGCAATCTTCATTCTTTCTTTCCATCCATGCATGAGTTAAGGAACTTAAGATCTTGTGATAAGTTAGGGTTTTGGTTTTGGGCACTTTCTAGCCATGCAAAATCATAAATATGGAAACTTTATGATTTAGGATGTTATTTGGGATTAGATCTGAGTTTTGGATGAAAGGTATTTACGGAATAAATGCTTAATAAAGAGTGTAAATCTGGATTGAGTACGTCGGACGTACCAAAGGGGTACGCAGCGCGTACAAGGTTTGAGTCCCGTACATCATGCGTAGAGATGGAGTACGCAGGGCCTACTCAGCCTGATGTGGACCTTGACTTTCTTTGACCGTATCGTTGACTTTTTGACCAGTTTGCCTTTAGGTCAAACTTGAAGGATTTGGGCTGTTGATTAAGATTCTTCCATGTTTTGGTGCTAGAGGGCTCACGGGAGCTAGCAGTGCAGAAAGGGAAGCATGTCGCAATGTTTTTGGGTTCTTCGATTCAGGTGAGTTTTCCTCACTATACTCGTGGATCAAAGGTACCAATGCCGACCCACTAGTTTTGGTTATTATTTAGTAGAGGGATGCCCTAGGGATTGTATGTATTCATGTAGGATAGACTGAGGACTCTTGATCTAGGCTTTCTTGCATGTTCCTTGTTAGGATCATATGTAACATCTTGTTCTTCCAGGTATTTAACTTTTTCACCTTAGTATATGATTATCTGTAAAGTGGCCCTTTATGGAATTTTTGTACTGTGGGGGCAACATGGGTACGCTGGGCATACATGTTGGTACATTGGGCATACATGGTCTCGCGCGAGTACGCTGAGCATACACTAGTACGCAGGGTGTACGTGGCTTCGACTAGACCCTAATATTTAGGGTTCTGCACTGTTTAAACACCCTTATAGCCCCCAAACATTTCCTCTTATCACCGTCCATCTCTCATATCGACCCTCCTTCAAACCCTAACCCATTTTGACCATTTTTGAGCTTTTGAGTGAGTTGTGGGTATCGTTTTTTGTGAAGGAAGATCATCAAAGAAGTGGTTTTGCTCTCAAGTCCTTGGATCCATCATTTTCTCTTCATTGTGCACCATTTGGAGGTATAAAGCTCCACCTTGATACATGTTTCTCATGTCTTGGTTAAGCTTAGATTTTTATCCCTTTTTGTTCCAAAACCTAGGTCTTTGTGAGTATGAGGTACTCCAAAGTCTTTAAGCTATCCTTTCAGACATATTAAGGTATTTTAAGTCATAAAAAAGCAAGCTTGGATCTTGGTTTGTCCCTGTACAGGAGTTATGGTGTGGAAAATGATTGAATAAGTTAGGTTTTTAGTGTTGGGCTCCTTTTTGCCATGCAAATGCATAAAGATTGCAACTTTATGGACTTAGAGGTTTTAAACAGCTCAGATATGAAGTTTAGACATAAGTTTTTAAGGCATTAAGACCTTAATGAGAGTTTTGATCTAGGGTGCGTACACTGGGCGTAAACTTATGTACGCTGCGCGTACTACACCTCAACCCCGATTTCCCTCTTGCATCAGTCGTTGTACGCGGGGCGTACAAGGTGGTATGCTGGGCGTACGACCCAGTTCCAGCTTTTGGGTCATTCTTTTGGGTTTTGGACTATTAGGTGTTGGGCTTCTTAGGTTGGGCCGAATGGGAATGGCAAAATGACCTTTTTGCCCATAATTAGGTTAATGGGATTATTGGACCATCTATTATGGGTTAAAAACCCATATTATTGATTAGGGTTATTTTTGGGATATAATTAGTGTGAGGATCCATGTTAGCAGCAACTCGAGTGTGTGGCTCAGTTATCTTCTTTTGGAGGTGAGTTTTCTCAATATATCCATGGGTCGAAGGCACCAATGTCGACCCATTACCTTGTTATTTAGAGTGCTAGTTATCTTCGTGATACTTGTATGAAAGACCAGGATCTGGCCCCTGACAATTGTATGAAAGATCAGGATCTGGCCCCTGGCAATTGTATGAATGACCAAGATCTGAACCCTGGCACTAGCATTTAAGAGCGGGGATTTGGCCCTCGACATTGCAAGGAAAGACCATGATTTGGCCCATGGCAGAAAGTGACTGTAAGACTATGATTTGACCCATAACATTCATTATCTTGTGTATGGTATGTGATATTTTGGGGAACTCACTAAGCTTTGTGCTTACAGTTTTGTTTATGGTTTCAGGTACTTTTGGTTCAAAAGGGAAGGGCCTCGCGTGATGGCACCGCATTACCCCCTCATGATTTCCACATTTTGAATAATTGTACTCTGATGTTTTGAATATTATAACTAGGTGTTTGTTTTTGAACAATTTATGAATGAGTTGATAAAGTTCTAAATGAAAAATTTTATCACTATTTTTGGGATGTTACGTCATTTGTCCGATTGTCTATCTCACATCTGGGTACATATGGTTATGCATTCCTTAGAGAATTGATTATGTATCCTTGTGTATAGGATGTTGTTGTGTTGTAGTGATCTGCTATATATATATATATATATATATATATATATATATATATATATATATATATATATATATATATATCCTTGTGTGATACCATACAACAGTAGTGGTATGTTGGTTAGAGTACCAGTAGGTTGGTTATCATCTAGTGGAGTGCCCTAGGGTTTGTTTGTAGTCATGTAGGATAGCCTGAGAACTCTTGATCTAGGCTTTCTTGCATGTTCCTTGTTTGGTTGTGGGTCTAGAGCAGGATCATCTATTCGGGTGGCTGTCTCACCTCTCGTTAATTGTGGCTATGTATTTCGTGGAGATTAGCTGGTAGCGGAGCAGTATGCTATGAGAGGTCTAGTAGACGGTAATCAACTGTATGATTGGTATTTGACTGTATTATGTGCCTATATGATCCTTGATTGTTTATATGTCGACATAGTATGGTTGGGTTAAGGTGGTACTGTTGGATTAGGTGCCTAAGCCCATATCTATAATTGGTATAAACTTAAATTCATAGCAGCACAGTCCTTTTGGGTTGCCCTCAAACATAGCAATTGGACAAGATGATTTTTTAGAGAGAGAGGTTGATTTATTAGTTGAATAATAAATTGAAATAAATAATTTATTAATACATTATGTGAATAATATATTAATTAGAAATAGTAATATTTAATTAATAATTAATCATAAATTAATTGGAATTAATTTTGAGATTAGTGGAATTAATTAAAAGTGCATGGTCTAAAGTGAAATTATTCAATAGTTGAACAAAAGGCTCCAGAACCTTCCACACATAGAATGGACGGTTTTAGGAGGGATATTCTAGAGTTTCTAGAATATCCTATGTGGATAAATATGGAGCTGGATAATTACCAGTTTGAAATATTATTATTATATTCAAATTAGGGTTATCTAGGGTTTTCTTGTACCACTATATAAAGGACCTTAGCCCTTGTGTTTTCGGCCACCATTCCATTCAAAAGGATAGTTGAAATTCTAAGCCTTCCCTATCCTCTCTCCTAAGTCATTCTCTTGCTAGTTGGGTGTGATTCCATTAGAGGCACGACACTTGTTGTGTTTGCTTCCAAGAGATAAAAAAAGAGGTTTTCTGGTTGTTTACTATAACAACTAAAATGTATGTAACCCTAAACCTTCTTTTTAGTAATTTCGAAAATTACCTAGGGTTTCCAGGGTTCTTATTTTTATGTTCTTAGTTATAGGTTCAATAGAGAAAACATAGATCTTGTTGTAGGTTGAATGCACACTTAACAGTTTTAAGTTTGTTTTGTTATGCTTAGAACCCATGAATGGTATCAAAGCATTTGGTTTGTTTTTCAGTTGAATTTGCTATAATTGTTGAATTGGATCAAATTAGGGTTTATGGAAGTTAATCCCTAAAAGGCTTAAAATTTCGAAATTAGGGTTAGGGTTTTGAAACCCTAACCTTCCTCCCCAAATTTCGAAATTATGGTTAGGGTTTTGAAACCCTAACCTTCCTCCCCAAGCAATCTCGAAAATTGATAGGCTATTAGGGTTTTTCAAATTTTGGTAATTATCATTTTACTTTCCTAAAAAGAGATAATTAAAATTGGAACAAATCCTATACCCTACATATTCGAAAATTTAGAGGGTTAGGATTAGGATTAAATTATTTGATTAATTTAATTAGTTAATCATTATTTGATTTAATATAATTAATTAATTTTTAATTAATAGATAAATATTAAATCATTTGGTTTATTTTTAAATTTAAATTAGTTATTAATTTTTGAAATTTTATTATAAACCTAGTATTTTGAAAAGTTTTAATTATACTATATGTAAAATTCAAAGTTTAATAATTACTATATGTATAAGACTAAATCAGTCGAACCGGTAGTACGCCTCATTCACGAAGCTAGTCTATAAGGGGGTATAAGGAAAATGCCTATAAAATGGTAGTTAAATGGGTGTCCACTCTCACCCACCGATTCCTTGATTAGTGGAGGGTCGTTAGCCGAACGGGTTTGATAGGACAATTAATTCTCATTAAAAGTATAATGATATTAAAAAGTACTAGAATCATTTTTTTAATGTGAAGATTTATGCTAACTGTAATGACTGGTTTCTGGTACGCATTTAATTATAATTTATTCATTTTTGTAGAGCAACTCGACGAGTTGTGAGCCCCAAACTCGTCGAGTAGAAACCAGATTTGACGCGGGTTTTAAGTAACCTACTCGACGAGTTTAGAGTCCTCAACTTGACGATTAGAGCTGCCAGAATGAAACCCTAATTTCAGGGTTTTGCACCCTATTTGATGTGACAACTGGAAAATGTTGGACCAAAATCACAAGCTAGGAAGGATCTAGGACCGAAATAACATGGACCTTGGTGGTATACAAGGTGATTTCGGTCATGCTTGGCCGAAATCACCAATTTGATTTCCCTCCCAAATTCATTTCGGCTGGAAAACTAGAAAAGGACAGTTGACTTGGTGATTTGAAGTTTCCATCTTTTCCCATGCAAACTAATATCCAGCATGTATCCATGCTATTGCCCAACAAATATCCAAGTAAGCATCACCCCATCTTCTCCTTTATCTACACGATAGGAAACCACCCAAATCCCCACCATTCCCATTTCAACTTCCAGCTAACTCCATTTTCTCTCAAGAGCCAATTCCAAGTTTCCAAGAATTTGATCTTCAAGCTTGTCCTTAGTAATTTTGGTAAGCTTTTCTTATTGATCTAGGGTTGTATTACACTGTCATGTTAGCTTCATATTATTTACACATATTATTATGTGTTAAAACCTTTAGTATAAGCTCATTTCCAAGAAAGTTCATCAACCACACTCAAGTGTTAGGCTTGAAGATCTTCACACCATCTCTTCAAACAACCCACAAATCCACTCAAGGTGAGTTCATACCCCCACATTTTCTATTTTCATGTTTTAGGGGGGGGGGGGGAATACAAGTCAAATTTGTTCATCACACAAATACTTGCATGTTTCATCTTTATATTAAGGTATAATCCATTATTTGCATAAGATGTGATTATTACTAGCTTTTGTTCAAACATTTGTGGTATATTAGTTTTCAAATGCAGAACTCACAAAACAAAACATGATCTATGTTATAAAAATCATAAGGAAAATTATGATTTGTAAAACTACAAGGTTTTTGAAATCTTTTTACCAAAATATAGATTTTCTAGCAAAAAGGAGTACATTCTAGTTATTTCACCATTTTGTGGGTTACAACCCAAAAATATGAAGTTTGATCTTACATTTGAAACTAAACAAGATGATTACTATGTATTTATATAAATGCTTATATAAAGATTCTAGACAAACAAACATGATAATCTATAATTGGTATAGTTTGGGAGTCACAAAACTACACTATCATTTTAGAAGAAACAAATAAATGTTTAAAGGTATAATTATTTTCATACTATGTATCCATTATGGAAGAATAATACTTTTGTTTACAAGAAAACGAATTTTCTAGTACAATAGACGTAAACTAGTTGGTACAGACTTGTGAGACTTTTGGCTTCACCGTACCTACCAGAGTACACAACTAAGACCTGCATTATAACCAGGGTCTCTTGGAGGGAGAGTGTGACACTTGTGTATAGATCTATACGGGATTGACAACCCCGCACCTAAACAGTTAGCTACAGTTAGACCGGAAGGTCTGTGGTGACAAATATCGTAACCAGTTCCGACGCCTGAAGAACGTCGTTCAGGCAACTAGTCGCATTAGTATGGTTATAATAACTCACATTAGAGTATTGAAAAAACATTGGGTTTATGGGATAGCATACACTCAAATAGTTTCACAAAATGATAAATTTTACTAAAACTATTTTTCCAGTACATTATTACTTACATTTTCGTCTTGGGTTGAGACTACAACAAGGTTAACATACATTCAAGTAGTTTTATATACAGATAAAAATACTACTTTCCACCATAGTATTACTTACATTTTAGTCTTGGGTTGAGACTTACAACAAGGTTAACATACATTCAAGTAGTTTTATAAACAGATAAAAACACCACTTTCCAGTAAAGTATTACCTACATTTTTGTCGTGGGTTAAGACTTACCACAAGGGTAACATACATTCAAGTAGTTTTATAATACTTCATATCACGACTTTTTAGTATAGCATTACTTACAATTTTAGCCTTTGGATTAAGACTTACAGTTCATTTTAAAGAAAATATTGGATTTTCTGGAAGCATACACTACTATTTTTCATGAAACAGTTACAAAATCTTTCTCACACAAAACGCTTATGAACTCACCAACTTAATTGTTGACACTTTTCAAAATCACTTGTATTCTCAGGAAACCAGGAAACAGGTAACCACAAAAGTTTTTGGTGGATGGGACATCGTCGCATCTCGTTATTCACTTTAGTCACATGCATTTTGATATCATGTAAACAATGTTTTTGAGTACAATGTAAACTTATTAATATTCAATGCAATGGTTGTGATGCTTTGATTGCTAGTATTTAATTGTTATCATACTGTACATGAAGTCATCCGCCCCCACACGTTTCCGCCGTTCTGGTTTGGGGGTGTGACATTTAAGCATCTTAATCCCCACTTGCTGGCCTCATTTCCAGCCTCCAAGTCCCAAAACCTAGATTCAGAAACCCTAATGCATTTGTGAGCTTGTGAGCCATTTTTGAGTGAAACTTGGTGTGTTTTGAAGCTTGTGAAGGAAGGAGAAGCTTGGGGATTCAAGAAGAAGCTAGTAGATCCAGAGACTCCATTTCATTCTCATCATTTTCTTGTAAGCAAGTCTCAAACTTGCTTAGTAACTTCTTAGATCTCTTTATTATCATTTTATGGGGTTTTTGGTCCAAGAAGCTTGATCTTTGGGTTATGGACGTACCAAGTGGGCAAACCATCAGATCTGGAATCATGGAGGGCTTTCATGGCATAAAGGTGCAAACTTTATGGTTATTGAAGCCCCATGCAAGCTATAGGATATCATTTTGGCCTTTTAAGCTCTAAAAGGCCATGCATGGAGTGAAAGGAGGAAGCTTTACATGTTCATGTAGTGTTTAGGGTCTAGATCTCTATTTGTATGCTTTAGTTTGGAGTATGGATGGCTTGTGGACAAAGATCTAGGTCCTAAAGAGTTAGGGTTTGAGCAAGACCCATTAAGTAAGGGTATTAATGGGTAAAGTTGGAAACTTTACCCTTAAAAGGACATTTTAAGTGTGTAGGTGAAGTATGAAGCTCAGATCTGAAGATTAGGGGCTTAATCTATTAAGATGGCTTAACAGACTGAAGAACTCGTCGAGCCCATAGAGGAACTCGACGAGTTGGGACGAAGTATCCCGATTCAGCTAAAGGCAAAACTCGACGAGTTCAAGGATGACTCGACGAGTTGACTGGAGAAGTCCTGATTCTATAGATAGGAGGAAATCGACGTGTTGCGAAAGAACTCGACGAGTTGGATTGCGATTTCAGGGTTTATGATTCATGGAACTCGACGAGTTTATGGACCAACTCGGCGAGTTGAGTCAACCCATGATGTTGACGTTGACCTTGACTTTGACTTTGACCAAGGTTGACCTGTGAAGGGGGTTTTGAGTATGGAATGTTATCTAAGAGGTTGTTTTGTATAGGGTGTGAGTAGAGACGGTTGCGGAGCAGGGACTTTCATCTATTCACGACATTGAGGTGAGTTTCCTCCTAGGAACGGGTCTAAGGCACCAATGTCGACCCGTTTATGTTTGTTAGTATGTGCTAGACTTCGGTCCGATGCCAGGCAGTGCCCGATGTAGGTTTATGTATTTATATGTTCCAGACTTCGTTCCGATGCCTGGGAAACCGCGGGGAATGTATGTATGCTTTATGTCTTCGTGATTCTTGCATGTGCTTGTTTATATGTTCCGGACTTCGGTCCGATGCCGGGGAAAGTCCGAGGAATGTTTATATGTTATGTTATATGTTTCCGGAATTCGGTCTGATGTCGGGCGGGGCCCGAGGAATGTTTATATGTTTATGTTATGTGATTATCCATGTGTATAGTTGATATGTTTATATGTATACCGTGCTTTGCTCGATGCCGGACGGGTACCAATACCAGATTTCGGTCCGATGTCGGGCGGGGCCCGATGCCGGACTTCGGTCTGATGCCGCGCGGGGTCCGATGTAGCGGGCAAGGCCAATGTTATGTTATGTGATTATATGTATGGTATGTGGTAGTTTGGGGAGACTGACTAAGCTTCGTGCTTACAATTTTCAGTTTTGGTTTCACGTACTTCCGCTAGTAAGGGGAAGAGCTCGGGATGAATGCATTGCACACACCATAACGTTTAGCCTGGGATGATTTACTCTGATATATGGACATGTGATTTTGATACAGTGTTTTGATATGATGTTTTGAGATATTATCACTTATGTTTTCTGAGATGATTTGAGTTACTATGGTTTTATATATAAAATAAAATTGAAAGTTTTGAACCGTATTTTTGGGATGTTCCAAGTTGGTATCAGAGCCTTGGTTTGAGGGATTCGGGGACACTCTCAGGTATGTTTGAACTCAAACTGAGTACTTGGTATGCAAATTTTCAAAAGAAAATCTTTTTTATAAAAAGAAGTTTGAAAAGTAAAAAGAATTTTGAAAAGAAAAAGGGTGTGGTGCATGCAATCAGCCGAGCTCAAGTAAGTACTCCCAAATTACCCATATAAGTTTATGATATGATATGATTATGAGAACCGCATGCTAGATTAGGGCTAAGGATCTAGGAATGATGCCTTGTATGCCTGTTACGTGTGTATGAGAACTGCATGCTAGTTTAGGGCTAAGGATCTAGGACGGATGCCTTATATGTCTGTTGTATGAGCTTGTTGAATTGTATGCTAGTACTGACTATTCAGTAATATGATGGTCTGAGTAGGATATGCTTTATTATGGCTACTCAATGCTTGAATGCTGCTTGCTTTGTGCTTTTAGGAGTCCTAGTTATCTTTAACTAACTAGTAAACAAATACGTTAGGTTACATATTACGAGTACTAAATAATTTCAGAAGGTTAGGTTTAGCTCTATTTTGCAGCTCTTGTTTGAGTCTAACTGTTGTAGGGTAGGACCTCTCATTCGAAGAATTATATGGTCTTACTGATATGTAATGGTATTCGCGAGCTAGTTAGGGAGAGATAGTAGGGACCTCCTATGCAACTGATGGCGGAGAGTGGGTTGGTGATTACCATAGGGAAAGCCTAGGATGAGTTTAGCGCAGAGAGCAGTAGTAGTGAAAGGGACTTGGTGGAGTCAAGCCAGTTCTTAAGGAAAGTACGGATAGACGTGGAAGGTAGTATGGGCTCGTACTACTGAAAGTAGAGGATCCGTACTCGAATCAAGGAAGGTTCAGATGAATCCATGGAACTTGTAGTGTGTGTTATCCCTCGAGTTATGATTAGTATTCTGATGTTTGTTATGGTGTATTTTCAGAATGGTGACACTACGCACTAGACCAGTCACACTTCGGGAGACGAGGAGGGATCAGACTCGGGCTCTGGAGCCGAGCAACTAGAAGACCAGATGAGGGAGTTCATCTCATCTGAGATCACGCACAGTATTTTGGACCAGATTCCTGTGATCTTCGGCACGATCAAGGAGGGTATCCTGGAGATTCTTGACGAGAGGTTGAGTGCTTTCCGCACTGAGATGGCGGCAATGCTAGGGGCACGCACGATGACCTTCACGGAGTTCCGAGCATGCGGAGCTCCAGACTACCATGGGGCTCGGGACCCCATTGCTAGCAGCAGGTGGTTGGCTGATGTCGCCAACGTCTTTCGTACGAGCCGATGTCCCGAGGGGGACAAGGTCCAACTTGCTTCCTGTCTTCTGAAGGACAGAGCACGTGATTGTGTAGTGACATAGAACATGGTTTGACATGCGGAATTAAAGATTGCACAATGAACATGGTGATTTGGGTGTTCAAGAGATGTATTGAATATGTATGGTGTTACAAAAAGGGACATAGATCTACATCTAAATAAATAACACACACTTACACACTCACTTTTTACATCTCTCAAGCATACCTCTACAAGTGGTATGAACCCACTATTTATAGAGGTGTTTACATGTCTCTCTCTCACTCTCTATCTCTCATGTGTCACAAGGCTAATACTCCACATGCAAGTGGGTTTTACAAAAGTCAAACAATTACAAAGTCAATCATGAATAACTTTGTACCCCCAACATTCTCCCCCTCAAAGTTAGGAATGAATGACCTACTTCAAATCTTCCAAAATCGAGCAACTACGCGACCCAAGCCTCAAGCGTGACACATGTCAAAACGAACTTCAATCTTCAATTCTTCCATGATTCTTCAATTTGGGCTCTAGGATGTGAAACCATACAAACCGAGCATCAACGAATGATCACGAGCTTCTCAAACTCCAAATTGATCACCAAAAGTTGAGCATAAAGCACACCCCAAAAAATCTTCAATAAAACCAAACCCATTTCAAAAATAAATCATTTTCGAACTTCCAATTGCATCATTTCGTAAGCTTCAAAACTTCAAGATCACTTCGGTCTTCAAATCCGCGTAATATGAAAAATTCAAGTTCGAATTTCCATATAAATGTCTCCCCCTTTTTATAATCGAAACTTGATTATAAAACCTTCAAGGAAAGAGAACGTGCTCTATTCGGAATTTTTCGTGTCAAAACTCCCCCTTAACATGTGGCATAAACTTTGTGCTTCAATCCGGAAAATCCAAAAAATATTCAATTTTTAGCTTCGTTCACGGATCGCCTTTGACAAAATTTCTCAAAAATGGGAAGAAATTGTCAATTTCAAAATTCTGCAGTGACCCGGTGCGCCCAAAACAGCAAAATATGCAAAACTCTCCCCCTTTTCCAAAGCTGGGTAGAAAACGTCAATTTGCACAAACTGCAGGGGCTTGAAATGCATTTTCTTCAATTTTCAGCAAAAACAGTCCTTTTTCGAATTTGGGTATGAACCGCCAAACATTCGAAGCCTCAGGGACTATTTTCGAAAATTCTGCCATTATGCACCAAACATACGAAGAGTCCCCAAAATATACGAAGCTCCAAAAAAAAAAAAATTCGAATTTGGGTGAAAAGTGTAAAACATTCGAAACTTGCTTTAATTTTCGAAGTGTCAAAAATTCGAAGGTTCAGGGGCTGAATTTGAAAATTTTGCTTTTTGATCAAAACATACGAATCTTTCCAATTCATACGAACTATCCTCGGGTGAAAAGTGACAAACATACGAAGTGTCAAGGGCCATATACCAAAATTCGTTTTTCCTTCTTTTTCAATTCATACGATGCCTTTCCAGTGAACAGTAACCCTTCGTACAAATCAAAAACCCCTTTCGTCCATTCGTTCACAATCAACCTTCGTTCAAACACACGAAATTTTTCACAACATCTTCTTCACTTCGTTAGTTCAGTTCGCGAATCATCAACAATCAAACGAAAATTTTTCTCCAACCCTTCGTTCGAAAATTTATCTGCCCATATGAACGAAAATCTTTTAAGCTTTCTTCTTCCCTTCGTACGAAATTGAATCAAAATTTCCCAGTTCATCGATTTCGTTCCTTCTCATATTGACATCAAAATCAATACTTCGTTTTTCAGTAACAAACATCCAAAAACTCAGACGACTATTCAAGATTCGTACCCAATGCAAGGTCTGTTCGTCCCCAAATCGAAAATCAATGCATTGACCAAAACCAAATTCGATTCCTAAATTGTCGATTTCCAGGAATCAACTCAAAACAAACTGATTTGAACACTCAATTAAATGAGATGTATCAATCACCAGTCAAAAATCGACATTGACTTTTCGATCTTAGAAGTCAACAAACACAAAAATCGCAATTCTCACATAGATTTTCAAATCAAATCGAGAATATTTAACTGTTCTTCATCATATTCAACTGTTCTTGATCCGATTCTTCAAAACCAAAGTATCGATTGATAATTGTCAATTTCAATTTGATCAAAATGGAATTCGTAATCAAACGCATGATACTCAATCGATTCACAAAACAAAAACGAAAAACAAGAACAAATAGATCAACAAACTAGAACAGATTAGTCAGCTAAGACCAAGAAATTTATCGACGATCTTCAAACACTGAATACTAATGAGAAATCAGAGTGATAAAGGTTCTATGCGAATAACGATTTTGACCAAAGATAAATGATGAACAGTAAGGAATCAATGAAATGGGCTGGATCAATTGTTACAATGAACAGTAACAGATACGTGAAATCAGATCTTAACCAAAATAAATTTTGGTTTGGGCTCAAAATGGATTAATGAACAATGAACAGTAGTTGATTGTTTTTGGGCTAGATTTTGAATCAAGTGAACAATTGCAATTTGAAAATTAAATCAAACAAACGAATATGAGATTGGATCGGACTTTGATCAACAAAAAATTTATTAGATCATAACAAATGGGTTTTTTTTTCAAGAAAATTTGATCCAACGAGTCAAACGATCACAAATCAAAAACGTAACGCACGAATTCAATGAAATTAAGAGAGATCATAGAGAGAGACTCACCAAAATTGTTCAAATTGCGACAAATGTTGCCAAACCGAGAATCGTTCTTCAAAAATCACCTTGATCTTGAATACCCGCTCTGATACCAATTGTAGTGACATAGAACATGGTTTGACATGCGAAATTAAAGATTGCACAATGAACATGGTGATTTGGGTGTTCAAGAGATGTATTGAATATGTATGGTGTTACAAAAAGGGACATAGATCTACATCTAAATAAATAACACACACTTACACACTCACTTTTTACATCTCTCAAGCACACCTCTACAAGTGGTATGAACCCACTATTTATAGAGGTGTTTACATGTCTCTCTCTCACTCTCTATCTCTCATGTGTCACAAGGCTAATACTCCACATGCAAGTGGGTTTTACAAAAGTCAAACAATTACAAAGTCAATCATGAATAACTTTGTACCCCAACAGATTGGTGGGAGGAGGTCGGACAAGCTATTGGTGATGATGCAACTCTTGATTCTATGACTTGGAGTGACTTTTCTTCCAGGTTCCGGGTCGAGTTTGCACCTGTGATTGAGGTGTCTTCCGGGGTAACCATCCCAGGGCATAGTGCAACTAAATTTCTGAATCTATCGGTGTAGGCTACTATGTCTGAGCCTGCCATGGTAAGATTCCACAGCTCTTGCTCTAGCTTCTGTATTTCGCCCCTCGGGCAGTATCTTCCAGCATCATCTCTTTTAGATTTTCCCAGACCACTGCATTTGCCACTGGTAGGGTCAGTGATTTGACATGACTATTCCACCATGTAAGGGCTCTGTCAGAGAAGGTGCAGGTATCAAACTTCACTTTTCTCCCTTCTGGGCACTCGCATATCTCAAAAATCGACTATGTTTTCTCGAACCATCACATTAGGGCGATGAATCCCCCACTTCCATCGAAGGATTTGAGTCCACAGTTCATGAAGTCTTTGTACGAATACTCCCTTGTGTGTCCGTGGCTCTCCCCGTGGTTAGAGTTGTTGGTACCACTACCCGATCCACCGGTACCACTTGCGTAGATTTGAGTCATGACAGTTGTCACTGTGGTTGTTACTGCCGCCTGAAAGACAATCGGGTCATACTGTGGAGGTGGTGGCGGTGGTGCGTTGTTTTTGTTTTTATTCGACTTCTTCGGTGGCATCTTTCTGCCATAAGGTTTAAAAGATGAAACGAGGGTAAGTCCTTAGTGGTGGTTACAAGTCGAGTGTTATTTGAATCGAATTTATCTTAGTTCTGAGTGTATCATGTTCTGACTCTTGAAGCAATTCATAACAGAGGTCTATGCAAAATAGACTTATGAATTTTTGATGGTGACTACCCTCTTAGTGAAGTTCTGTGACCTGGTTTACTGTTACTAGTTGTTATGAAAGAAACGGTAAGCCCAACACATAGTGTGAGCAGTGTAATCACTAACTCACTAGATTGAATTAGTTAGTTAATTATTAGTGTGACGTATAGGGTGCTCTACCACCTAGCGCGCCTCGTGAGTGGTTTCTTGTGTTCTTTGTCCTAGTTATGATGGCCCTGGTTTCAGCTGTGGGGATTTGTTGTCTCTGGACTTTCTTATGGTTTTCCTATTCCCAATAGTTCATGCTTGGGGTTCTATCACTGATCTCCACCACTTCATGATGGAAGATTTGACTCCTCGTATGATTCCTTCTAGGAATCCACTTTATGAATCTTCTTTTGTTCCTCCTTGACTCCTTTGTGGGTGGTTGTAGTGGAGTGGCTATCTCTATCTAGGTTGTTCATGCGAGAATAGGGATGTCTAAAGAATCTTATGATATTAAGTAAAACATTTCTTCTGAAGTTTTTGGTGATCTAAACTGGGTCCTCCTATAATCAAGCAGTGCATGCAAGTTGTATATAACCAAGATCAAATAGACCTTCGAATAAGTGATCCTACTCTAAAACCACAACCAAACAAGGAACATGTAGTAGAGCAAAGATGACAAATTCTAAGTCTATAAGATCCAAATTATATATAACCCTGGAACCATGCACTTCGCAACGATAGACCTGCCAGTAAAGGTCTTTTAGTTTTCACATAAGTTTGTTAAAGTACCTAAAATACTCCTATAGTATTTTATCTTTATGTTTTGTTCTAGAGATCCTTTGTATATAGATTTAGGTAAGTTTTAGACTCGTTGCAACACCACTATCACTCCCAAACACATGTTGGTCGTATCTCAAATAAATATAGTTGATCAGGTTATATTTATTCCAGATATGATTACATAACTGCTTAGGTTTGGCTGTAGTGTCCAACATCCAAATACTTTTGTTTTGTTCTTCTTGTGATACTTGTTCTTAGTATGTATGCTTGTTCGTATACTTCTCGTAAAATACTTATATTTTAAAAGTATACTTTTAGTCAGAGCACTTCGGCCCCATTGTATTTATAGTTATATATCTTTTATGGGTTGATATACTAAGTTCACTATAAACAATGCTCTGATACCAATCTGTCACACCCCCAAACTGGAATGGCGGAAACGTTCGGGGGCAGAGGACGTCATGTACAGTATCATAACAATTGTAAAATAGTAATCAAAGCAACAACAACCATGGTATTAATAGTATAATGTTTACATTGTATTCGAATCATACATAACTGACTCCAAAAGTAAATAACAAGTAAAGACTCGAAGCTACTATGTTGCATCTTCCTGAAACCGGTGCGAGTACCTGTCTACTAGTGTCCTGAGAATACAAGTAGTTTTGAAAGAGTATCAGCATTTAAGCTGGTGAGTTCATAAGCATTTTGCTTTAGAAAACAGGTTCTTTGTTCTTTGAAAAGCGCGATGTGTTCCTCCAGAAAACCCTATATTTTCTGATGTAATGAATGTTAAGTAAAATGATTTGTACCAGTTACTCCGATGAGTACTTAGTGTATACAAGTCATATACAATCCAGATCGAACAAACAATCGATTGTGTGGTTCTGCCCCAAGCCCACAACCAAACAAGGAACAGGAAATGAGGCAGAGGCCACACATCCCACTGGTTCTCAGATCCTCATGTATATAACCCTGTCGTATTCACCAGGTACTTACAGAGGTATTTGTTTTAGTCCTTTGAAATCTGTTGAAAATGTTCCTCAAGAAAATCCGATATTTTCTTTGTAAGAGTATGATATTACCAGTTCCTTCTATGACCACTTAGTTCATACTAGCTATGTATAAACCAATATCGAACAAAATAGTTGATTGTGTGGATCTGCCCTAAGCCCACAACCAAACAAGGAATAGGAAATGAGGCGGAAACCACACATTCCACGGTCTATCGGCTATTCTTCATACATAACCTGGATGCATAAACTAAGGAATTATAGAATTAACAATGAATGTTCGTTAGTTGAATGATAAACCGATTGTTCGTAAAATACTGGTGTTTGGCCTGGAAAATCCTATATTTTCCGTAAATGTGAGTTGTTGTCTTAACTGTTCCAAAACTGTAAAGTACAAGTATTTTCCATACTTATGTTGTTAAAGCATTGTTCTGTTTGAAAACCCTGGCTACCACCAGTGATGTATAGTAGTTTTATTACTTAAAATAAAACTAGTCGAAAACGTATGGTTCTGTATACTAGAAGTGTTATTAATACCCTCCTGTGATCACTTAGTACATATGAGTTATAGAAATATGAATCGAACAGACAGTCGATTGGGTGATTCTGCCCTATGCCCACAACCAAACAAGGAACAGGAAATGAGGTGGAAATCACACATCCCACTGCATGTCGGATGTTAATTTCATATCACCCTGATGTATATACTAAGTAATCACATAGTTATTAACCCTGATGACTGTTTGTTAAGTATATTATTACGTGAACGAGTCGTTGTTTTCTGTGTGAGTTTTATAACCATGCTGATGGATGATAAACACTACGACGTACTTTGGACGTCGTAAACTGTAATGACGTTTGTCACCCCAAGATGACTGTAGCTAATAGTCAGGGTGCGGGATTGTCAGTCCCGTATAGATCTATACACAAACTCATGCTCTCCCTCCAGGAGACTCTGGTTCCTAAGGAGTAGACTTCCCAGAAGTCGTGTCTCAGAATTTAGTTCTCTCAACGAATTCACGAATAATACCATGAAAACCTTTTTTGTTAATGACGTGTATCCTTGTAAAAATAGTACCTTTGTTCCATAGTTCATAAGTTTGTTTCCTTGTTAGAAACCGGTGCTTGTAAAGTTTGTATCTTAACGTGTTTGTAAAATTCTCTGTAAGTCTAGTAGTAACAAAGTTTGTCATGTTTAGTAGGTTCTACGTTCCAATGCGTGTTAACGATAAGAAAATATAATAAACCAAATTATTTTTAAACACAAGATTACTTGTGTTTTACTTGTATTCCCCTCCCCCTAAAAACATTTAAAAGTTTGGAAAATATGGGGGTATGAACTCACAGTTGATTTATGTGCACGTGATCGACAACAAAACCGGAAAGATGACCCTCGAGTTGGAGTACGCGGAATTAACGGTACCCTAATGATAATTAAACACATAGTTGTATTTAAATTAGCGAGACCATTAATTAAAGTGTTAGAAAACACTTGCTTTTGGGTTACGAATGTTACCGAGACTTGTATTTTGTGGAAAACGAGGGTTTGTAGTCAAGGTTCACGGCTCAAGGCTGTTTGCGGCCGTGAACTGTTTTCAGCTGTGAACGGTTTTCGGCTGTAAACGGTTTGCAGCCTTTGAAGATTTGAAGGCTGTTCTTGGTGTTCTTGGTGAAAAACTTGAAGATTTGAAGATTCGATTTTGAAGATATGAATGTTCTTGGGAGGTTCTTGGGAGCAATTTGAGAGAGTTTTCGAGTGAAAAAGATGAAAAATGAAGAATCTCTCTGGGAAAAACCTTTATATTGGTTGGGTTTACGGTCGAAAATGGGTTGACGGCCGTAAACGAGTTTACGGCCCAAGGGTTTGCGGTCGTAAACACTGGGCTAGACGATTTTCGCTGATTTTTCAAAGGAAACTTGATCTTTCGAGTGTTTTTGGTTCCAAAACTTATATAAATTTTTTTTATATATTAAATGGTTTTCCCAACCCTTATGAACTTAACGGAATAAATAAAATTCGAAATTTTATTTAACGGAGTTGACTTTTGTTGACTAGAAAGTATCAGGTTCTCACATTCAGACTCTCGAGGACATGCTGCGCGCATGTGTTTTGGATTTCGGTGGAAGTTGGGATACGTATCTTCCATTAGCGGAATTTTTGTATAACAACAGTTACCTCGCCAGCATAGACCGACCTCCCTTCGAGATGCTCTATGGGAGGAAGTGTAGGACCCCAATCTGTTGGGGTGAGGTCGGACAGAGGGTCATGGGGAGTACTGAGGTGGTACCCAAGACTACTGAGAGGATCCAGCAGGTCCGGAGCAGGCTCCAGACTGCTCAGAGCTGACAGAAAAGCTATGCCGACAAGTGCCATTCAGATTTGGAGTTTCAGGTGGGCGGCATGGTTCTCCTGAAGGTGTCACCTTGGAAAGGTGTCATCCGGTTTAGGAAGCGGGGAAAGCTGGGCCCCAGGTACATCGGTCCTTTCAGGGTTATAGCCCGGGTGGGAAAAGTGGCGTATCGATTGGATCTACCAGCAGAGCTCAGCCAGATCCATAACACTTTTCATGTTTCCCAGTTGTGGAAGTGCTTAGTGGATGACTCCGCGATTGTGCCCTGAACTACATCGAGATACTAGTAACTATTCTCGACAAGAAGACGAATGAGCTGAGGAACAAGAGGGTGGAGCTGGTGAAGGTGCAGTGGCAGCACCGCAAGGGCTCAGAGTGGACTTGGAAGCCCGAGGAGAATATGAGGGAGCACTACCCGGAGTTGTTTCCCGACGCAGCAGACTTCGAGGACGAAGTCTAAGACAAGTGGGGGAGAATTGTAATGACTGGTTCCTAGTACACATTTAATTATAATTTATTCATTTTTGTAGAGCAACTCGACGAGTTGGGAGCCCCAAACTCGTCGAGTAGAAACCAGATTTGACGCGGGTTTTAAGTAACCTACTCGACGAGTTGAGAGCGCTCAACTTGACGAGTAGGGTTGCCAAAATGAAAAACTAATTTCGGGGTTTTGTACCCTATTTAAGCATCTTAATCCCCACTTGCTGGCCTCATTTCCAGCCTCCAAGTCCTAAAACCTAGATTTAGAAACCCTAATGCATTTGAGTGTTTAGGGTCTAGATCTCTGTTTGTATGCTTTAGTTTGGAGTATGGTTGGCTTGTGGACCAAGATCTAGGTCCTAAAGAGTTAGGGTTTGAGCTAGACCCAGTAAGTAAGGGTATTAATGGGTAAAGTTAGAAATTTTACCCTTAAAATGACATTTTCACTGTGTAGGTGAAGTATGAAGCTCAGATCTGAAGATTAGGGGCTTAATCTATTAAGATGGCTTAACAGACTGAAGAACTCGTCGAGCCCATAGAGAAACTCGATGAGTTGGGATGACGTATCCCGATTCAGCTAAAGGCAAAACTCGACGAGTTGACTGGAGAAGTCCTGATTCTGTAGATAGGAGGAACTCGACGAGTTGTGAAAGAACTCAACGAGTTGGATCGCGATTTCAGGGTTTACGATTTATGGAACTTGACAAGTTTATGTACCAACTCGACGAGTTGAGTGAACCCAGGATGTTGACTTTGACCAAGGTTGACCTGTGAAGGGGGTTTTGAGTATGGAATGGTATCTAAGAGGTTGTTCTGTATAGGGTGTGAGTAGAGCCGGTTGCGGAGCAGGGACTTTCAGCTATTCACGACATTGAGGTGAGTTTCCTCCTAGGAATGGGTCTAAGGCACCAATGTCGGCCCGTTTATGTATGTTAGTATGTGTCGAACTTCGGTCCGATGACGGGCAGTGCCTGACGTAGGTTTATGTGTTTATATGTTCCGGACTTTGGTCTAATGCCGGGGAAAGCCCGAGGAATGTTTGTATGCTTGATGTCTTCGTGATTCTTACATGTGCTTGTTTATATGTTCCGGACTTCGGTTCGATGCCAGGGAAAGCCCGAGGAATGTTTATATGTTATGTTATATGTTTCCGGATGTCAGTCCAATGCCGGGCGGGGCCCGAGGAATGTTTATATGTTTAGGTTATGTGATTATCCATGTGTATAGTTGATATGTTGATATGTATACCGAGCTTTGCCCGATGCCGGGCGGGGCCCGATGTAGTGGGCAAGGCCAATGTTATGTTATGTGATTATGTGTATGGTATGTGGTAGTTTGGGGAGACTCACTAAGCTTCGTCCTTACAGTTTTCAGTTTTGGTTTTAGGTACTTCCGCTAGTAAGGGGAAGAGCTTGGGATGACTGCATTGCACACACCACAACGTTTAGCCTGGGATGATTTACTCTGATATTTGGACATGTGATTTTGATACAGTGTTTTGATATGATGTTTTGAGATATTATCACTTATGTTTTCTGAAATGATTTAAGTTACTATGGTTTTATATATAAAATAAAAATGAAAATTTTGGACCGTATTTTTGGGATGTTGCACTAACCCATGAAATTGCACATTACACTTTATAAGCCACTAGTGGAGCGTGTGTGGTTAACCAACACACTAATAGGGACTAATAAAAAGTTATAATGGGTATCTCATAAATTATCATTGTTGATGCTGCGTGTGTGGTTTACCAGCACATAAATTGAGATGATAAATGTCAATGAGGTTACCAAGCACATTTCCATGGTTATTCACATCTTGTTTGTGATCCTCGGTATCCTATTCACAAATAGAAGAGCATAATCCGAGATTAAACATGTCATTGAATAGTTTCAATGAATCTCAAAAGATCTAGGAATTTCATTAAAAAATTAATTTCCTTTTAAAATTTTGTTTTCTATTGGTGGAATTGGTAAATCGTCATTTACCTATCTTTATAAAATTTACAGTTAGATTACGACATTCCTTTTCTAAGTTGTGAGTTATATAGTTGGATCCTAGACTTAATATTTCATTTTTGGGTTGCTACATTAAGGATTATTGTTATCTAACTAAAATTGCATTCCTTTTACAGATATCTACTCCAAATGTTGCTTTTGGTTCCTCTTCCTCCAATGAAAACTTCTCGTTGTTGAACATCTGCTCAAATGTGACATCGGATGGCACCAATTACAAAGACTGGATGCGCAACATCAAAATGGCCCTTTGTTTCGAGGACAAGGAATATGTCCTTGAGAAAGAAATAACTGAGATTGACGAAGAGAAGGCCACTCCTGAAGAATTAGCTGCCTACAAGAGGCACTACAATGATGCAACAAAATTTGTTGGCATCATGGTCGCAATGATGACCCCTGAGTTGCAGAGATTCTATGAGGATTATTGGTCGTATGAGATGAACAAGGACCTTATGGAGAAGTACCATAAGTGATCTCGTCAAGAAAAATACGAGGTGGTAAAGTCCCTCATGGCATGCAAAATGAAAGAGGGAGAATCTGTCTGTGGCCACGTGAACGTTACGTGGAGCGCCTTATTAGGCTTAATGTGCACTTTGATGAGGAGTTGGCTATTGACATATTATTGCACTCCTTACCAAGTTGTTATGATTAGTTCATCTTGACCTATCATTTGAACAACAGTGAGACCACCTTGGCTCAATTGCACAACCTTCTGCAGACAGCTGGAGTAGTTATGAAAGGAAAAAGTATTGTCTCCACTCCTGTTAGTGCTCCCGTTCTGGACATTGGTCAAGGTAAGGGTAAAAAGAGGAAAGGTCCTCCCAAGCAAAACTGGAAGGGAAAGTCTCATGCAGGGTCATCCAATAGTGGCCCTAAAGGAAAGTCCAGTTCTGATCACCCACCATCTTCTGATCCCAAAGAGGCTATCTGATTTTACTGCAACGACAAGGGACATTGGAAACGAAGCTGCCCGAAGTATCTGCAAGATATCAAAGATGGCAAGGTGAATCCAACTTCTGCAGCTATATACACTATTTCATCTAATAACTCATCATCTTCTCGTTCTTGGTTCCTTGATACAGGATGTGGATTTCATACTTGTTCTGATTTGTAGGGGCTAAGAAGAAGTGAGGAGGTGGAGCACGGTAGAATGAACTTGATCATGGGGAATAGGCGATCTTCAACTATTATCAAGATTGGAGTTTATAGTCTAGTGCTTAGTAATGATGTTAGTTTAGATTTAATAAATTATTGCTACTCGTCATAAATAACAATAAACATTATCTCTTTTCATGCATTGTTCAGACAAGGATTTAGACATTCATTTAATAATTTGAATGGTTCTATTTCTGCTTATAAAAATGGTGTTTTTTATTTTGAAGCTTTACCTTGTGATGGTGTGTATGAAACTGTGATGTGTATAGACAATTTAGGCAATATTGTATTTCAAATTGATTCGTTTAATGGTATAGACAAAGCATGCTTGTGGCATCATCTTCTTGGCCACGTTAACAAGAAACGCATCGCCTAACTCCAAAAGGATGGAGTATTGGAATCATTTGACCTAAGGTTGGATGCATGCGAATCTTGTCTTTAGGATAAGATGAAAAAATCAACTTTCACTGGATCTTGTGAAAGAGGTGAAGGTTTATTGGACCTCATACATATAGATGTGTGTGGGCCCTTCAGATCCACCACAAGGGATGCAAATCGATTTTACGTAACATTTACAGATGATTATAGTAGATATGACTATATTTACTTAATCAAAAATAAATCAAAAACCTTTAAAAAGTTCAAAGAGTTTAAACATGAAGTCGCGAATCAATAGGGCAGGAAGATAAAGATGCTCCAATCAGATATAGGCGAAGAGTATCTTAGTATCGAGTTCCACGACTACCTCAAGGAATGTGGAATAGTTTTACAATTGACCCCTCCTAGGACACCACAACTTAATGGTGTGGCTGAGAGGCGCAATCGAACCTTGTTGGACATGGTTCGTTCCATGACGAGTCAAACTTCTTTTCCAATTTCATTATGGGGGTATGCCTTAGAGACTACCACCCATATTCTTAATCTTGTCCCAACTAAGAAGGTTGCCAAAACACGTCACTGCATGTGGACAGAGAAGGTTACCTCGTTAGCACATATCAAGGTTTGGGGTTGTGACGTTTTCGTTAGACGAGAGACTCACGACAAGCTTGAACCTCATAGTGAGAAATGTATTTTCATCGGCTATCCACAGAAGTCCTTTGGATATTTGTTCTACAAACCTAGTGAGAACGTGATATTTGAAGCATGAAGAGGAGTCTTTCGTGAGAAAGAGCTCATATGCAAAGAGGATAGTGGGAGTACCATTGACCTTGAAGAGATTCAAGAATAAAATGTTGAAGGAACCTCTGAAGACGCTAGGGTTCAACCAGAGGATGAGATTCCAGTTGAACCAGTTAACAATTCAATACCTCTTAGGCGTTCCAGTAAAGTCAGCATGCCACTTGAGTTCTATGGTTTCCATATTACTATAGATGGTGATACGTTTATCAGTGACAGTACACTGGTAAATTTGGATGAACCGGTTAACTACAAGGAGGTAATGGCAGGCCCTGAGGCTGCCCAATGGAAAGAGGCAATGGACAGAGAGATCAAGTCCATGTATGACAACCATGTTTGGAATTTGGTTGGTCAACAACCTGGTCGGAAGACAGTTGGTTGCAAATGGATCTTCAAGAAGAAGAACGAAATGGATGGTAATGTGCACACATTCAAAGCACAACAGGTTGCGAAGGGCTTTACTCAAACCCCAGGGGTTGACTATGATGAGACCTTTTCACTAGTGGCTAAGATAAAATCTATCAGGATCATGCTAGCCATAGTTGCCTTTCATGACTATGAAATTTGGCAGATTGATGTCAAAACCGCTTTCCTTAATAGGAAGTTGGCTGGGAATGTTTACCTTGAATGGAGGAGTAGTTACTTGGAAAAGTTCCAAGCAAGAGACGGTTGCTGATTCTACCTGTGAATCAGAATACATAGCGGATAGCGAATCATCGAAGGAAGCAATTTGGTTGAACACCGGAGATCTTGGAGTTGTGCCAACCATCAACGATCCAATGGAATTTTTCTGTGATAATGAAGGAGCGGTTGCCTTGACAAAGGAACCAAGAGATCATGGCAAGTCAAGACATATTGACAGAAAATACCATTTCATCAGACATAGAGTAGAAGAAGATCTCCTCGTACTGAAGAGGGTATCATCTGAAGAGAATCCTGCAGATCCACTCACAAAGGGTCTGAGTAGAGCTAAACACATTCAGCATGCCGAATAAAAATGGTATAAATGTCTTTTTATATGTGTGAGGGACCACACACGATAGAATTGAAAACCACGTGGACCTTCTTTGAGGCCGAAAAAAATTAAGGACTGAATTCGATTTTTTTGGAAACCACAAAGACCATTTTTAAAGATTTTCAATAAAACTATTAATAATAAAATTGACCTTAAATTAAATGAAGTTGTTGATAATAAAATATATTTCTTATAGTTATTAAATAACTTATATTTATTATAAAATTGAACTTAAATTAAATGAGGTGTGAGGGTTGTGTGAGAAGACCCCACCTCTTGGTCTAAAGTTCAATGCCTTGTGGGCATAAAATTTGTTTAGAAAGCATGAAAATGCATGTTTAAGAAACAGTGGATACAAATGTATGCATGCATACATGTGTATGTATAGAGAAGTAGGCTCGAGAACTAAACAACCTAAGATGCCAAGATCAAGAAAACTTTATTCAGAGATGTGTAAAAGTTGACATGGTGAAAATTGTATCACTTGTCATCACTAATAATTTAACAAATATCTTAAAAATGAGATTTGATCTTAAAATCTGTAATCTATTTTAAACGTGTTTTAACAATTTCAAGCCCAAGTACATAACACTTTCTAAATCTAATAACCTCAAAGAATAATGAATTCTTTTGATAACTATAATCCATCATGTATCGTTTTATTTCTGTTTTATCCTCATATGTTTACATTACGTATATTAATTATTAAATACACTGAAAAATTCAAACAATCCAATCATATAATTATAAAAACCACTCGTATTATACACAAACAATCTTTTCTATATCCTCAATCTTGATCTTGAATTTCATATACTTGACTGCTCAAAACATGATTTCCTTTTTTGGAGTGGCGATGATGCCTCCCTTCAAACTTCAACCTCCCACTCTCTTTAAACCGTTGTCTAAGAGCGGAATCAATCACACATTCTGGTGGCGGAATTGGGTACCTCAAAGTATCATAACAGTATGAATAATACATGTATTTTTCCCTAAATCTTTTCATGGCAATATGTTGTTTAGGTGTGATATTGTTGTAGCGAAGTGTTTCGAGTTGTTTGTCCATTTGGGCACAGTTGTCTGTTAAAAGTTCTTGAATTGGATCCGAAATACAACCATGTAGAACGAGGTCAGTCATCTCGGTCACGAAAGGGGCATATTTGTAATTAACCTTATATTTTCCACCATTGGTAGCCCAAGTTGAAGCATCCCATATGGTGGCGTATAAAGCCATAGGTTTTGAAGGGAAATCGCTTCCCATTTCATCGCTTTTTAATATCTCCCTTATTGGAACCTCATCGATATAGAATCTGCACATATTCCAAAAAGATGATTATAAAAAAATCATTTTATTGTTTAGCTAAAAACATGATTTAGATAATAGATATATATGTACTTGATTATTTATCAAATACACTTTTAATGATAAGACGTGATTATAACTTTATATTAAATGGAAGCTAGCTAGCTATATAATTGTCCAAATGTTCACTGAATTAGCGTTGATGTAACTATAACTTTAGTGCTGTCCTTTCTTTATGACTCAAATTTCTTCGATTCGAAGTTTCAAAATTTAACACGGAATTGACCTTTTCATGATCATATTTTGACATTTATATATTCAATATATGAATTTTGAAAAAACTTATGATTAAAGTTAATAATAAAGATAAGAAAGAAGGTTAATTACATTATTTTGGAAGAGGTCCAAAAGATGGTATAACGATGGTAGGCTTTGGAAGGGTCAAACCACAAGGTGTATCTTTCTTCTCTACCTCTGCTTGTGCTTCCATTTCCGTATAAATTGGTTTGAAACCTCCATGGCTTCCCTTTTATATTCCCTAAAAACTCAAAGTCAAGTTCATCATGCGTCTTCTCGAATACATCTCCATTAGAAGTCTGCATGTATACCAAATTATATTAAAATTTATTATATAACCCATAAACACATCATACTGTCTGAATTATATGATTAAAGGGTGTATTAGATGATCGAACACTCTACTCGATCGAGTTTAAAAGTAGATGAAACTATGAAAGTAAAGGGTTAACGAAGAGTTACGTACATAAAATGCTACTACGATTCCGGCTGTATACTCAGAAGGTAGTTTGATTCTAGCACTGAATACTCCATGGTTGTACAAGTCGGAAGATCTAAACCCAGCACCTGAAATCGTTTTTCAAAAGATATAGTTCACACGATATACAAATATATATTGAGAGAGAGAGAGAGAGATAGATAGATAGATAGAGAGAGAGAGAGAGAGAGAGAGAGAGAGAGAGGAAGGAGAATGGATACCTGTGTACTGGTTGAGGTGGAGATGGACGGTGTTGTCATCATCGGAGCGGAGGAGATTGGAGTCGCCACCAAAAAGTTGAGTGAATCCTTTCTCGAATGAAACTATGTGCCGCAAAGGTGTGGTTGCGCCTCCGGATAAGGGATGGAGGAAGAGGAGGAGAAACGATATACATACGGTGGTTTTAGAGAGAGAATTGAGGAGTTGGTGTTTCATTTTGATGTAGTGTTTTTTTCAACACTATAATTTGCTTATTTTCTTTGTTTTGTGTTTATATATATGTGAAAGAGAGAGAAAGAGGGGTCTTGTATTCTCGTAGGTTTTATATATATTTTTAAAAATAAGAAACAAACAATTATATATATATATATATATATATATATATATATATATATATATATATATATATATATATATATATATAAAAATGAAACTTGTAACCGAAAGATTAGAAAGATACATTAAATAATGCTACTATAGACTAAAGCTAGACCACTTGATTATCGGCATAGTTTAATTAATTCAAAATTAACTCCGTCCACAATAATTAATAGTGTTTAACAGTGTTCAATTATTTTGGTTAAGATGCAATATTAGTCGATTGTGTGACAATTTTCTTTGTTCCAACTTCCAAATTACGTTTCTAACATAAATATATAAATACAGTTTTTTTTAAAAAAATCAATAATAATAAAAATAATAATATCCAATATGATAAATAGAATGATAAAAAATTTTGTATTTTATATTTGGTTAATATAACAATTACTTTACTCAAAGTTTGTAGCATAGTTAAATGGGAATTCATAGATTAAAATAATATTAATATATTAATACAAAATATTGTGGTTCTAGTGGAAATAAATTTGGTATGATTAGTATTTGGGTTGGGTGGTATCGAAATCATGTGAATCGAAAACCACAGAATTTTTTATATGGTGGCCGGTGAAATATGCGTCATGTATGGTTGGGGAGAGAGACGTTGAGACTTGGGGGTATTATGGTAACTTCACAAGGAAAAAAAAGGTCAAAAATGTGTGACGCGTAGCCAGCAAAACCCCTTTGCGTAGAACGCTCATAAACCTTACAAAAGTGTGCGCAGAAAGCTATGAAAGATTATTGATCAAATGGAATATGTTGGCTCTTTAACCTTAAATTCATAATATACATATATATATTTGACAATTTAAAGATTCTTGAGAATTTAGAATTTTTTTTGTCGATAATACTTTTTTAATTAAAATTTCAAAATAGACTTCAATATGCCAGCAGGAAACAAGCTACGGGGATTCAATGTTTTTCCCTAACATTTGTTTCTTAAGGAGTAATGAGATTTTAAATACTAACAATTGCTTTTGCACAACTGCGAAAATTATAAATTGATTAATTTCGAACGTAGTCCTATCAGCAAGGTCTCGTTGTCTAATTTCAATGTGTATCAGTTCATATTTATTGGTGGAGGTGACGCAGCATCGGATGTTGAAGATTGTAATAAAGAAAACATAATCCTTCAAAACAATGATATGGTGTCAAAAAAATTTACACATTATAAAACGGTAACTACTATATATATATATATATATATATATATATATATATATATATATATATATATATATATATATATATATATATATATATATATATATATATATATATACTTAAGTTATTATATTCAAAGTAATTATTGTGTTATTGTATACAAAAATATGAGCCAATCATTTTATTTATTTTAAGAAATTGATTAATACATATTATTGAATTAAATATAATTGATAAATACCATCAAATTTAACTAGAATGATATTTTAGTCAATTAATATACATTTAATAAAGAAAATTTGCATATTTTAAGGGATCATAGATTCTATTATTTTTAAAAATCCGATTTTACGAATTATAATGTTTTTAATTCGGACATTCTGACAGAATATGTTTGAATATGTTCAAAAATAAAAATATTCTAGAACCATAAAATAATAAAAATATTCTTGAACATATTTCTTGATCATGACTTTAAAAATTTATTGTAGAATAACAAATTCTCGAACCAGCAATTGAAAAATTAAAACAAAAATTACATTATTTCTTATATAATACATGTAACAATTGCTAAGAATTACATTTATTGTTAAAGAATAAAACTAAAAACTTTCAAATCGGGAAAAAAATATCAAAATCTAACAAAGACACTAATACAATTTAAAAGAATAATGTTGCTAAGAGGCGTCGTTCAAATTTCGTGATCCGTTCTTCAAGCATCAGCTTCTGTGGAAACAAATTCAATGAATAAATTAGTGAGAAAATATCCATATTAAATTCCAACATAATTGGAATTCGTGTATCAAAACAACTTTTCTGATAGAATACTATAAACGAAGAAATACCATTCAGTTTAAGCATTTTAGCGAGTGTTTGGTGTGCATCAAAACAACTTTCAATTTTCTGTAAAAGTTAAACAATCAGAACAAATTCTCAATTCACCAAAAATATTACACCTTTAAAGAATTAGACAATAAACCTAAACACATCCAAAATTTCTTTGATTTCTGTCAAACAATCAACCCAAACATCCATTCTATATATTGAAATCAAATCAAATTAAAAAAACCCATTTGAAGATTAAACTTCATTGGTTTACAGTAAATCAGTCAAAATAAGAAGAAAAAGAAAGAAACATGTACCCATCAACCTCCTTGTCTCTCGTTCTCACCTCACCAGAAAAAAAGGAAGAAGTGGCAGAGTCGCCTACTGCCGCCGCTGATTTTGCTTGTCCCTGCCTAATCGATTTTGTTGTATTGGAATACACAGTGGTATAGGGCACCGATCGATAAGAGAGTCACCGGAGAAGGGCATCTTCCCCTCTCTTTCTCGTCTTTTCTTCTTCCTGTCAAACACAACAATCGAACGCCCCCTGGATCGGTGCTGTCCCGATGCCTCTTCCCTCCGCACCTCCTTGCGATTTCCCAACTATCACAGAAGCTCTGTCGACATGCCCTGTTCCTTCGTTTCCCTTACCGTCAGCGTCTTCGATTGATTAGAGGGGTAGGGCACCGATCGATAACTGCTTCCTTCGAACCAACTGCCGCCTCTTTATCCCATCGATTGAACCACCCACCTCTCATCCCTTCACACACTATGTCGGAACCGGGAGAGAAGCAGCCGAGAGCTGCTTGATTGTTAAAGGTCGATATTTTCTGTCTAGGGTTTTAAAGCGGTAAATGTAAACGATTTTGCTTAAATTAAAGGGTTTATGATTTGAATAATTAATTACCAAAATTAATTAAAAGCTAAGATTACAATTTTACCCCTATCTAGGTTTTTAAAATGACTGGTCCATATTTATGCATACAATAACACAATAATTATTTTAAACACCTGAACCTATCTCTCTCTCTCTCTCTCTCTCTATATATATATATATATATATATATATATATATATATATATTATTTGTAAACATGTTTGGTGATATTGTACTCCCAATTAAAGAGATTATAGCATGTTTTTAATGCCCAATTTTGAATAATTGCATATAATATATATCGACAATGTTTGTACCTCCATATCAAAATTTCAGGTTCCGCCATTGATGTGGAGTTATCGATATCCAAAAAAACATGTTACACTAGTATAAAACGATATCATTATCAAGGCTTGACATCCCGTTTATAGGAGATATATATGCTTTCAGTTTAAACGTTAATAACATCTCTGATTTGTTTCTTAATTTCACAATTTGACTTTGGTGGGTGCCTCGATATTTTCTCTTGCCATAAAAATGTATACTTTTTGTACTATAAAATATGAATCCTTACCTTAAACCAATCTAATTCTGAAAATTTTTATAGGTGTGTTATTATCTCTTTCTTTGTAAAACCTATTTTTTTAAACAACATCAATGCAAATTGATCGGGTGAACGTACGTTCTAATTCAAACTCTTACTTCGGATTTTAGAGTGATTCTGAAATTTTGGTTGTATATAAATCATTATTCCTTATTTAAAAAAATACTATATTGTACTACTAACATAATGTTTTCCTAAAGAAATTAAAAAACCATTTTGGAAAGTTTTTCGCACCTGGAACTGATCGTGTTATTCTGGACAATATTGACATTCCGAAGTGTTTTTCTAAGGTTGCTTGGCCTACGAACATGTTATCAAAACACATAGTACTAATCTACAAAAAATAAAAGTAAAATAAAATACATGCCTACATAGAAGATACACTCCATAGTATATTGAAATAAATGCCCACATATATAAAAAAGATACTTTTCGGACTTCTTATGCGTATTTCAAAGATGTGTGCTATACACATTATGACATAAAATCTAAGTAAATAAACATGTAAAACTAATCTAATTTGTAGAATCCATGTTTTTTTTTTTTTTCAAAAAAGCTATGACGCTTAATTTTCGATTATTTTATTTTATTTTTTTATTTTTCCAGATTTTTCCGGAATACCAATGCTGTATGAATTGCTGGTCCCATTTATATAAGACATGACCACACAAATGAGTTTGACCTGTTTTCATCCGTTTCTGAATAATACATTACAGGCAAGTTGGTTAATTTCAAATTTATAGAATAAATGTTATTTTTGTTGAAGTTGGTTAATACATTACCTGTTTTCATCCGATTTCTGAATAATACATTACAGGCAAGTTGGTTAATTTCAAATTTATAGAATAAATGTTATTTTTGTTAAACCTTTATAAAAAAAGTGATTAGCTTTGTTAATATCCCTTAACCCTATTATTTTTATTATTACAGATTTTATTTGACTACCGACGGATTAACCATATCCAGTTCATATCTACCAATACATACATTCAAATTCGATGAAAATCTCCCTTTATTGGATTTGAGCATAAACCGAAACAGGGATTGATGATTTTTTTACAATTTCGAATGTAATATTTCTCTTATCATAAAATGTTTAGCAGTAAGAAAGATTGTCACGTTGAACTCATCTTGTTTATTTTCCTTCTTTTCTACACAAAGAATTTTGAAATCGTACTTTGTGTTTCTTTTGTAAATGTTTGTATGCGTCTTTATTTTGTTCTTGTTCCTTTATTTCACATTCCATTTCAAGTATGGAATCAAATTATATGAATATAAAGAAGAATGGTCCCTCCGCAATATACAAATAATTAACTCAATACATATCTAATAAGCTTTCTTTTACTTAAATATTCAAAAAATCCTTATTAGTGATTATAAAATTAAAAAAGAAATCCACTATTGCTTTGAATGGACCAACATGCGCCTATCAAATATCAATGATAATGTGCCCGTTATTTTGATTTATTTTATTTTTATTAAAATAACAAAGAATATTTTAGTTTAGGAATTTGGTCTAAAAATGCAATTGTTTCACGTCAAGTTTTTTTTATATGGAATTATCTATTTGTTTCATAATAATGATTATATAACGTGTTTACTTACTCTATAAATTAGGAATATTTTTCTAATTTAACTTGTATGAATTATTGTAGGAAGGGCTGACTTTACTTTTGACTAGGGACCGAAGGTTCCAAACCATGTGTCCAGGGCGATCTCTTCATGTAAATTCCTCCTTTTTATAATTTTTCCTAAATTAGTATTGACTTTTTCAATTGTTCATTTTGTTTTAAAAAAGAATTATTGTTTTTTTTAAACGTATATAAAATATACATTACTTTTCTATTATCAAGATGATTTTCAATCGTATACATTTAAAATAGTTTCTTCGAAATGACTAATTAGTACAAACATTAAATCTTAATAACGATATTTTTTTAAAAGAAATAATTGTTTTATTTCTTGGGTCTCCTATTATGATAATTTTGTTTTGTTAAATTGTATGTTTTTATTTTGTTTTATAAGAATACTAATATCTCTCAAATTAAGTTATCTAAAATAATTTAACATCGTTTGGTAGGTTTCAAAACTAATTTATCTTTCCGTCTACTATTAATCTTTCTATGAAATTAATAAATTTGATTTTGATGTATAAGTTTCCTGTATTTTTTTATTAATTTAGAAGCATTATATATTTAATAGACAATTAATTACTTTTTGTTAAACTGTGTATAATTTGAGGGATAATTATAAAAAAAATGACCTCTTTCCTGTAATTGATATAAAGAAGTGACCAAGGTGAAGTCTAGAGGAGCTTGCAAAATGATCTTAGCAGGCATGTTCACATAGCCCTTCAACCTCTACGCTTTGAGCTTGCACAACGATCTTCATTTCTTTGGGCATCCTTCAATACCAAAGTGGAGTGGAAGAGGAGCTTGAAATGTGTCCAAATTTATGGTTGATTTTCGACCAGTCAGACACTTGGAGTGTGTGAAGGAGAAAATTAAGATTATAATGGAAGCAAGAGAGAATGAATTAATAAAGATTTAGTCAAGGAAATGTTATGATTTAAACATGTTTATACATGAGTTAGATGAGATATTAAAAACCGAGTTAGATAGATGGTAGGTAGGAGTTATTTCAATATTAGATGAGAGCCATTTCAATCTTAGGTGGATGGAATTTACAAGCATGTTAGACCATTTTATCCTTCCGAACATAGTATAAATAAGTGGTGTATGAATTTGTTTAACTACACCTATAGAGGGAACTCTCACCATTAACACAAAATAGAAAATGGATATTCTGAAATGTTTTCAGACTTCTCTTTGTAACTATTAGGGGCAAGATCCTTGACTCATATTCAGGATCCTCAAATACTTCTAAAACCTCAAGATCCTTAAACATATATCAGGATCCTGACTAGCATCACTAATATTTCTAACACTTGTAACGACTATATTCTCTTTATTCTTCTCACAAGTGTAAAACGAGTCAACACAAGACCCATTTTTAACGGAGAGTCATCTTAACAAGGCAAAAGACCCGGAATATCAAGTCAAATAACGTTCATATGTTGATTCTAGAGGATCCTAGAATTATTGGACTTCTTGTTATTAGCATTATACTATAAATAGCACATGTAACTAGCACACTAGTGACACTCTTAGCTTATCCATAATACTTGTACTTACATCTACACATTCATCTATGTATTCAACATCTTACATCAATAAAAATCATCAAGGCAGGTGATCATTATCACCTTCCAAGGTTTTATGTCGGAGAACCTATCAAGGATCAATTGTTTTCCTTGTAACCCACTTGTGTCACTTTTATTAATATTCCTTACTTAATTTACCACGAACATTACAACCTCTCATACAATTTGGTTAGATTCTACTTAGTTAATTTTGACCAAAACAATTTGGCGCACACCGTGGGGCCGTGGTGTTAAAATCCTTTCGGAAAATCATGTCTACACAACCGACCATATCTTCCTCCTCCATTCCTCCCAGTTCCTCTAAAAACCTTCCTTTACCCCCAGGGGGAGCTCCCAAGAAAGTCTCTGAAGCACCAAAGAAAAACACCTCTTCGGTCGCTACCCAAGTGTTAGGGGTATCAAACCCAACAAATAATAGGGGTACAATGGACTCCAAATACACTGCTTTAATGCACTAAAAAGTAGTACAGGACAAGCAGGGTCGAACCACAGAGACACGGGATAAAAGTCTATACCTCTTTGTGCAAGGTACTTTGGTCACAAAGGGTGTTTTGTTTGAAAAAGTAAAATAATTAAATAACAATCTACTTTAAAAGCATGCACAAAATGAAATAAACTTGTAAACAATTTGATTGAATGGTGCTAGTTCTAGTTCTCAATGTTGTTGTTCAACTTAAATATGACTTGATGTAATTCATGATTGCTATTCTAAGTTGGTACTGAAAGATATTAACACGCTCTAATACCTCTCGTTTTCCAAATTATCTAAGCAAAACACGCTCTTTGACTAGAACTAGCTTTACTAATTCAACCTAAACACGCTCTTAGATTATATTGAAAAACTGCATTAAGTTTTGTACAAGCTTCCCAACAATGTTTATTTCTTCTCATACGCTTGGAAGTGTGGAAACATGTGATATATTTTCTACAATAAGAAAAACTATTGTTTATTACCAATCATTAACTTTATAGAACGATTAGGTGCCCTAAAAGTTAATTAACTGCACAAAAATTCAATTCATGAAAGTAGCCGATCAAACATAAATCAAATTCAAGGATTCTAGTTTAAACAAGAACATAATCACTAGAATAGAATCATAAAACAAGTATCAAGCCATATGCTTCAAGTCAAGCAATCAACATGGTTTGAACAAGAACTAGAATTTAGGGTTTCTTAGCCACACATGGCTAAGAACAAATCAAACAAGAATAAAGATGGAATTGAAATGTTTAATGCTTACTAAAATGAAATCAAAAGTGTTTGCAATGATTAGGTCTTCTCAAAAGCTCCAAGAAATCTCCCAAAATTGCCTAAGATCGCCAGAAGTTCTCCAAAAACCGTCTCTCTGATAAAATGACGTCTTCCCTTGTTTTATTAAGGCTCACGTGCTTTCCATAAGACCATGCGTTTTTAGCGTGGTCATGTCTTTTGCCTATGTGTTTTTGGCATGACCATTTGTCTTGACCATGTGTTTTTGGCATGGCCCATGCTTTTTGCTAAAAGTCCAATAAGTTTTCACTGTTGGCTCCATCTTCACTCTAGCTTCACCACGAGTCATGTTGCTTAAATATAAGATGAGAAAGGACAAACACGACCCGTGTCGGTGTGACATGAATCGTGTTTCAAACATAGTTCTTTGCTATGATGATAATGCAACAATGACTCGGGTTCTGTCTTCATGTTCTCTTCCATGGCATGACTGGTACATCTTCTTTTCATGCTCCAAAGCTCCATGCTCCATGATCCAAGCCCCAAGTTCCATGCTCTATGCTCCATGCATCCAAGATCCAAGCTCCACGCTCCATAATGCCTGCAAAATAAATCAAAAATAGTGAAGTACCAGACATTCTCAATAAAATATGCAATTGACCAAATAATTGACTAAATGCAAGAATTATGAAGTAGAATGCTATGAAAGGACGGAAATAAACATGCAAAATAGGTGCATAAAATACACCTATCACCAAGGATTTCAGGATCCTCATGTGCTGATTTCCAACATTGAAATCTTCGGTATGATGAAGAGACTGGAACGAAAAGTCACTAAACAGCAGGAGGATTACAAAACAATACTCAAGGAAGTGGAGAGAATGAGGACAGAAATCCACAAGCCTCAAAAAGCAGTGCCCTCGATCTTCCAGCCCAAGATCCTGAACTTTGATAACATGGGATCCTCAGCAAATCGCCGCGAGATAGGATCCTTATGGGGCGCAACTCCAAGAGAGAAAGCCCATACGACCCAGGATCCCAACGAAACCTTCGTTACTCCCAATAACAAGGATCCTGGTAACTTCGTCAATAATATCTTTACTACAAACTTTATAGACCTTGATACAAGTTTAAGCCCGATCATGGCTAAGGAGCTTCATCAGTTAAGACAAATGATCTCAAGCGTGCCTAGAGTAGTTCAACTTATAACGAAAGTATCCCCCACAAGCCACATGATCTCAAGATTCGCTCCCACAATAGTTGATACCGAAGTCCAAAAGCGCTTCCAAACACCCAGCATGAAGCCTTATGATGGGACCACAGATCCTGAGGAGCATGACACACAGTATAGGGAAAGAATAGAGATCATCCCCATTCCCACACACTTGAAGGAAACTTGCATGTGCAATGGTTTTGGTTCGAACCTCTCTGGATCAGCCTTAAAATGGCTTCTTAACGTTCCTCCTTATTCTATTGCTTCATTTGCTCACCTAGTTAATTTGTTTAACAATCAATTTTCTGGTAGCAGGACATTTGAGAAGATCACTAGTGATCTTTATCGAATGGTTCAGGATCCTAAGGAATCCCTTAGGACTTTTGTGAACAGGTTCGGCAGGGAAGCTCTGAGTATCGCCAACATTGATATGGCGACTGCAGTTGAAGCCTTTAAAATGGGCTTAAATAAGGACTCTCCGTTCTACGAAGACCTTGTAATGACCCTATGCAAAAGAATGGATGAGGTCTGAAGCTGAGCATTAAGATTCATAAGGCTCGAAGAAGACAAGGAGATCCAAAAAAGGATCAACCCACCAAGCTCATATGATCACCCTAATAGAAAGGCCGACTCAACTGCACAAAGATCCTACAAGTTAAAACCATATTCCAAACCTGATCATCATAGGGTCAATGTGTAACATCCCAAAGTATCAAGGTAAAAATTTCATTTTTAATACAATCAAAAACACTCATTTATCTTTTATTCAAACACTTAGAAGTATTTTATAAAGACAATTATCAGAGTATAATCCCAAAATCACAAGGTTCTGGAAAAACATGGGTGTATGCACTGCGATCAAGCCGGGCCCTTCCCTTTTGAACCAGAAGTACGTAAAACCATAAACAACAACTGTAAGCACAAATCTTAGAGAGTTCTCCAAAATACCACATACCATACATATCATACATATCATACATGCAATAGGTGGTGCTATGTGTGTTGCGTTTTGAGCACTATAACACTCCTATGGTGCACATGCAACCCTAAATGCTTTGGATCTATGTTTTCTCTAATTATACATGCATTTTCAATTTTTTTAAAGCATTTTCCCAAACTAGCATACAATTGAACAATTGAACAATACAACTAGTTAGATAACTTACCTCTTAGTAGGACTTGTAGTTCTTGGCCTTCAAAAGCTTGAGCACCTCAAGTGTGATGCCTCTAATGGTTCACAAACACCAAATGAAAGAGGAGGCTTGAGAGAATAAGTTACTTAGCACAAAATCAACTTCACTCTCTTAGAATGAATGGGTAGCCGATTTTGGGACTAGGAGTATGCTTTTATAGTGTTACTAAGCTAGGGTTACATTCATGTAAACCCTAATGCTCCATGACCTTTCACATTCTTATGCTCCATGGGTTAAACCTCCATGGACTATCCATGGATTATCTCATTGGTTTAGCTCATCTAAACAATCATGGATCATTGGCCCACACTATAAGAATCATTGATTTACATAATCAATCCCCATATATTTAATTAGTCTCTTTTGATCACAAAATTAATTCCAAATAAATTCTTAATCAATACTAATTAAATAATATGATTTCTCAATTAATATATTAGACTTATAATATATTAATAAATCACAAATAACCTTATTCTCAAAAGTCCATCCTATCAAATTGCACTGATGAAGGCAACCCAAAAGGACCATGCTACAATCGGGTCAAGTACATCCTAGGTACAGTTATGGGCTTAGATACCAAATCCAATAGTCTCCCACTTGGATAAGTCAAATAACTATAACTGCCAATACAACTTCAGGATCCGATTAGCAATCGTAAGCTTTCAAAAACCGTTTTCGAACTCTGACCCAGTCAGTGACTCGTCCTTTAGATAAGGGATCATATATTCCTCTATTCTCAAGATAGCTATGCGGACAAATACATGGAACATGGTCATACTGATTGTCCTGCAATTTTGTTTCCCGATTTCCGATTCGTCTGACATATAACATAACTGAACACATCAATTTAGTTCTGACCGGGCCCGACACATAGTTAAAACAGAATCATCGAGGGGCCCAAGATATCGCTTTTAATCCTCTTAGGATAAAAGGAACAGATAAACTTCGACATTATATGGTTGTACTAACTACTCATCAAATCATGCACAACGACATGTTTTATAACATCAAGTTACTGATGCGTTTTCATGCCATCAATGCACAACCAACTCGTAGTCAACAAGTCATATATCTTAGTTTGAAGATTATATGATATTATCGTCTCACAATTACTCGTGATAAATTCCATGAAGTAATTTAGGTGAGTGCGGGTTGAATCCAATACTCAAATCTTATTTCAGGAGCACTCATGAATGGTGTAGCAAAGTTTTGCTATGTCTAACACCTTAGACAATCTACAAGCCAAATCATGACAGTCTAGCCTCATTACCTACTTCCAAAGTATGATCGACTGTGGATGGTTTGAATAATCTTATTATTCGAGAAGTCAAAACATGCAAAGTGAAACACAAGAATAATACTAATCCTATATGGCCCCAAAACTTCTGAGTGTAAATAAAACACTTTTTATTTATTCACCATATTGATTACACATTATTCATTGTATATTGTTTCAATTTATGAAAGAACCCCTTTCTATACTTTCATATTTCTGAAAGACCCAAACTTTCATACTTGGCAATATAGTTACTCCAAAACATGCTACATGCATATTCATAAAAAAATATTTTTACATTGATAAAGTCATTACAAAAGATTGGATACAAACCGACTATGTTTTAAGATTTTATGACTACCCAGGATATTGTAAATTTATACAAACCTAAACCAAAATACAAAAAATAATATTACAACTATTCTAAGTCTTCCAACTATACTGGGTGCTTATTGCCTGCATTATGTTAAAACATTGGGAGGGGTAAGCGATAACGCTTAGTGAGTTCAATAATAGATACAATATAACGTTATGCCACATATATACCAATATGGCAGAAGCAAATAGGAGCAAGGAACAACGAAGGCATGATGTGATAAGCTTTCCCTAACAATTACTGATTTGATTCAAAGATATACAATCATTGAGACATAACAATTTCCATACTTAATATACATCAATAACGCTTTGGCCCAAATGGCACAGAAGACATACAACTTCGGATTAACATTTTGGTAGATTTCAGGTTTTCACGCCCTGTCTAACCATCTGCCAATGCCATAGAATAGAGTCATTCACTTACTGGGGGACATGCTCTAGATGGCCAGAGGCTACATACCAGTACCACTGTGAATATGAGTTCTTAAACTGATCACATGGTCAAAGGTATAGCTTTGCTATCATAAATAGCAGAAATAAAAATAACATGGGAAAATACTCAGGAATATTATTCTACTGAAGCCAAAGTGATGCCTATGTCATACACTTCATGGTCAACGGTTCATACCAATACCCAAGTGATGCCTATGTCATACACTTCAAGTCAGAGGTACAGCCTTGCTATAAAAATAACGGATACAACAACTCGAGATGATAACATGGAAAAGCACATAGCACATATAAGACATAACATACAATTGTTTCTACATATTAAACTCACCGTGAATTAACCGGGGGTCAAAATAATAATTTGGGCAGCACTTCGGCTCTAAATATGACTTTCATCGTTGAAAACCAGGAGTTTTCTTGAAAACCGGGCTCTGCGAAGGTAGAGCTTCGAAACCGAAAAAATAAATTTTTCGGGCTTCTCGGGAATCTCGGGGCATGTTTCGGGCTTTGGAATAAGTACTGGGACTTCGGGGGATGTCGGGATAGTAAAAATATTGAAAAAGGGTGAAAAAGTGTGAAATTTCCAAAGTTAGCCGGGAAGTCTCGCAGCTACTATTTATAGTAGCGAGGTCCGGAGCTTCGGCCGAAGGAAGAAGGACACGCGGCAGCTGGAGCGAGGCTCGGATCCGTAGGAGTCATCTGCAAAGGCGAGTCAGCAGCCACACGTCAGAAGGAGAAGCAAGAAGGGTGGCCGCCTCGGATGCGTGTCGGACCAGGAGAGGACCGGACTTCAGTCCAATCAGGAGGCGCCTATGACGACTTCGGACCAATCATCGGGTGACACGTGTACTGCGGTCCAATCAGCAGCGAACACGTGTCCGACACGTGGAACCCTCGCATGCGAAGGGTGACGTGGCAGTACTATTCATGCGATTTTTCTCGAAAATTGTGCCAAATCTTGTAAAATCCATAACTTTCTCATACGAGCTCCGGTTTTGTCGTTCTTTATATGCACGCGTAGAGAAAATTATGCTCTACAACTTTCGTTTAGACTTCGTCGGAAAATTTTGACTTTATTTTTATATTTTATTTTTAACAGACCGGGACTGGTAAATCCGTTAAAAATTCATAACTTCTTCATCCGACGTCCGTTTTCGTCAGACTTTTTACCGTTGTACTACTAATGACGAGACCTTCGATTCTCGTTTAGGTTGTGTCGGCTAAAAATCACTTGATCAAAATTTCGAGTTTTTAGCTGTCTACTGCTAAGCTGAAACTTGTAAAAATCATAACTTCCTCATACGAAGTCAGATTTTGGCGTTCTTTTTATCAAAATTCTCGGTTTAACGAATACTACGACTTTCATTTAGATCAATAAGGATAAAAAGTAGTTTATCAAAAACTCACTTTTTACGTCATTCGACACCGTGCCGGTTTTATTGCGGATCTTCGATTGGTCATAACTTCTTCGTTATAACTCGGATTTCGACGAGGTTTTCGCCTACATGTTTCTAACGAGATTATCTACAACTTTCAATAATAAAATTTTTTACTTATTTCAAATTTTATATTTTCGCTAAATTTCACTATTTGGCTTTTAATTGGAATCTCATAAGACTTCCAATATTTTATGAGTGATTATAAACATAGTTTTACTTCATTTCTAGTAAAAACTATCTGTTAGAACTTAACACTCAATTTCTCATAATATTTCATAATATTATTAACTTTTTAATTTACATAACACGATTTCAAAACGTGTATGGTACAAATACCTCCTCCTTTTGAGGATTTCGTCCCCGAAATCACAACGATTTGGACAAATGAGGATATTTCTCTCTTATCTCATTCTTATTTTCCCTAAGTATAAGTTTATTATCTCGTTCCACCTTGGATAATGGTACCGTTTCATCATATATGCTCAAGCATTTACATAGATATCTTACATGAAATACATCATGAATACCTGCCAAATCTTCAGGCAATTCCAAGCGGTATGCTTGTTAGATAATTTTGAAAAGTCCAACAAATCTAGGACTCAATCTCCTTTTCTTCTCAAATTTCATAATACCTTTCCACGGGGTTACCTTCAATATCACCCACTTGGAATTCTATGGATCGTCTCCTCCATTTCTACAGGTCTTTTGTCGATCCTGGGCTACTTTCATTCTTTCTCGTATAATTTGAATCTTATCAGTGGTGTCTTGAATCATTTCAGGACCACCAAGGATTTTCTGTCCTACATTATGCCAACATAATGGTGTTCACATTTACTACCGAACTCTAAGACACATGCACGAAGCATATCTTCTACTGTTTGGATTGTTCTCTCCGTCTAACCATCGGTCTGGGGATGATAAGCTATGTTGGGAGCAACTCGAGATCCCAATTCACTTTTCATACTAGCCCAAAAGTGAGAAGTGAAGCGAGTATCACGATCGGAAATAATCTTTAGTGGCACACCATGTCTCGCGATGATTTCGTCTAAGTAAACTTACGCGTATTTCTCCAATGGAGCCGTTTCACGTGTGGCGAGAATATATGCACTCTTCATCAGCCGGTCGAAAATTATCCAAATGCTATCATTCACAGTTTTCTTCTCCTCTTTCAAGGTATTAACTGTATAAGCCGGATAAGTAGAATATCCCTTCGATATAAATTTATGAGTTTTTAAGAAAGAAATTTATTATTTTCACTGTAGACATAAATAGAATCCCTCCTTTCGATAGGGATGCATATCATATCTTCGTAGCACAAGAGATCTGCGTAGTTCTTTGACAATCGATTCAGGTCGAGAATAATATCAAAGATAGGAATTAGGTTAGCAGGAAGATTATAACTTTCAATTCCTATAACACTATCTCTATAGACTTTATCAGCAAGTAATAATATATTTCCTATGTTATCTATGTGAAATGATTGGACAATTGCGTAACAAGCAATTTGAAAAGAATGTGCGAATTTATAAGGCACGAAAGAATCTGAGGCATCATAATCAAATAAGATGTGAGCAGATCTAAAGTTTACGAGAAAATTACTAGTCACAACATTCGAGTCCTAACTTACTTCCTCCGTGGTAATCTAAAATATACGATTTTTAACTTTTGGTTTGCCAAACAATTGTCAAACTTTTCAAACTTCTTAATTACTAGCGGTGCTCAAACCTGCACCCGCTCATCATTCTCTATTGGGCTTTCGATTCTAATCTTTGAGTTAAAACTCAATTCTCATTGCAGACTCCTGCCCCTTCTTGGTTTATAGACTAAACCCAAGATAAGGTCTTTACTTTTGCTATAACAACAACTCGAATGGTCTTATTCTAATGACCTTTGATTTTATAACGCACAAGACACATAACGAACCAAACTCTTGTATTAGAATCAGATCGAATGAATCAAGCTGATGGAATAAAGAAAATGAAAAAAAAAGTTTGATCAACACGTGGATGCTTTGGAACAGAAAGAATAGCACCACGTATCTCTAATTCGTGCTTTCGGACATACACATCTTTTAGCTTTTGGCACCTCCTCCTTTTTAGTTGGAGTACTCTTTGATCGTTGAACGGAAACTTGACTCCCCGTCATTTGACTAGTAAGAGTAGGGCGGAAACATTTCTTGTGGCCAGTAACACCACATAGCCAGTCACATCTCTGGCTAATGATTGCTCAATCCTTTAATGAAGATCGTTATATTTCTATCGACTACCTCGACCATTTACTTCTTCAGTATTCCTACTGAAGTTTCGTCACTATATAAGACATGGTTCTCTGAACCAATCAACTCCTTTCGCGGATTTATACTAATCAGACTCGATTCTTTATGACATTAAGATTTGAATGATAATTATCTTCTTAGTCATTACCGAAACGAAGGTAACGACACACATGAATAAAACGGAATCATTTACTAGCTTCTTGGTAACCTTGTGACTTTGCCTGATCCAAGCGTGAGTCCTGTGCTTCCAGTAGTATAGGCCTCTGCTACTATTCACACCTACTCATACTCGTCCCAAGTATTGTCTCGCAGTTCCCAAGTCACCATTCAAAATTTTCACAAAGCAAATTTTTCACACCTGAGTGTGTTCGAACAAATACATACAACAATTTCTCCTAGACTCAACTAGGGTTTTCGCGTTTCTATCAAACATATATTGGATTAATTATACTCGCCTTCTAAAATTCTTCTCATGCATATGCTCGATTTAATATATCCTAATACTTTTCCATAGGTCGATAGAAATTTTACTTCCATTTCTTCATATAAATTCTTTCTCGGGTAGTGTCTACTCTGTAAGACATACTACACCCAAAATTTCCTCTAGTAGTGTAAAGACAAATAGTTTCCAACTACTTACATCATCTTCTAACTCATGCAAACCATCATGCATATTTGTTGGTTTCATTATCCTTTCATGACATCGTCATTCCTGTATCCGAGTAAGTCTTCTTCTCATGGTTGTATCTTTTAAGTCTACTTCATAGGAGTCTATCCTAAGAAGTCTGCATTATAGCTGCATCTTAGCAAGCTCTACTAGCTTCAACTTGGTTCTCTGTCATTCTTAACTACAACATTTCTTCTCATACAATAATATGAGTGTATGACTTCTTCAACTAAATACTCTACCTTACTCTAACAAGTAAGCCACTCAGCCTTTTCACAACCGAATAACCTATTTCACTATCCCAATCTTGTATGTTAAAGTCGGCTTAACATACAATGGAACTTCTATAAGGATGTGATAGAAGTCAATCATCACTCAGTATTATTAAATACTAAGTCTGAGCATCCTGTATAGGGTTACTACACGAGTACATACTTCATCACAAAGTCTTGGCCTAATAAGTCTAAAAACTTCATTAGCCTTTTCCTTGATCTTCATTTAATTCTTCTAAATCTTCTACTACGTTAATTTCAATACTGTTGAAGTATTTATCACCACCCTCGGTTCTTCCGACTCTATAAACTATCACCTCTTTAATCTCGACAGCGGTTGAACAACTTCATCGGTTATGCCAAAACATTTATCTCATCCAAATGTATTTCAAACGCACATCTTTCTTCCAAAGATGTTATTATATTATCTTATATATTTTAAATGCATAATACCACTTTATAGGTATTAATACACTATTTACGATAACATTCCATATTTATTATTTCACGATATCCTTCGATCGTTTATCAATAAACTTATCAATATCAATTATCATAAGTATCTTTATTACTTCGAAAAATTTCATGTAAATTCTATTACGAAAATTCTTAGAATTCTAAACATAAAATTTTCTAAACCAAGGTCGCCAACAGACCTTAAACTTTCTCAAATAATAGCAATATAGGTATGAAACCTAAAGCATGCTATATTTACTTATCCTTTAGCACATATTAGAATATAAGACATATCTCCTCTTAATATTCTAGTGCTTACCCCATTAGGTATTCAACCTAAAATATATCAGATACATATTGTATCATCTTCACTTAACAATTCATGTTTAAATCTAGAAATTCTCAAAATTCCTAGTTCATATATACTAATTCTCTAAAATTTTTGAAGTAAGTTAATGTCTTAGAATACTAGGGTTTATCACTACCCAATACCCCACTTAAGTGTTTCCTATGGTTTGTATCCATATATTTACAATGATTCCAGTTCATATATTGAACTTCCAATAGTTTAAGTCTAAATACCAATCCATGGGATTTAGTTCACTTAAACCACTTCTCTGATACCATGATTGAAAGAACCCCTTTCTATACTTTCATATTTCTGAAAGACCCAACCTTTCATACTTGACAATATAGTTACTCCAAAACATGCTACATGCATATTCATAAAATAATATTTTTACATTGATAAAGTCATTACAAAAGATTGGATACAAACCGACTATGTTTTAAGATTTTACATGACTACCCAGGATATTGAAAATCTATACAAACCTAAACCAAAATACAAAAAATAATATTACAACTATTCTAAGTCTTCCAACTATACTGGGTGCTTATTGCCTGCATTATGTTAAAACATTGGGAGGGGTAAGCGATAACGCTTAGTGAGTTCAATAATAGATACAATATAACGTTATGCCATATATATATACCAATATGGCAGAAGCAAATAGGAGCAAGGAACAACGAAGGCATAATGTGCTAAGCTTTCCCTAACAATTACTGATTTGATTCAAAGATATACAATCATTTAGACATAACAATTTCCATACTTAATATACATCAATAACGCTTTGGCCCAAATGGCACAGAAGACATACAACTTCGGATTAACATTTTGGTAGATTTCAGGTTTTCACGCCCTGTCTAACCATCTGCCAATGCCATAGAATAGAGTCATTCACTTACTGGGGGACATGCTCTACATGGCCAGAGGCTACATACCAGTACCACTGTGAATCTGAGTTCTTAAACTGATCACATGGTCAAAGGTATAACTTTGCTATCATAAATAGCAGAAATAAAAATAACACGGGAAAATACTCAGGAATATTATTCTACCGAAGCCAAAGTGATGCCTATGTCATACACTTCATGGTCAACGGTTCATAACAATACCCAAGTGATACCTATGTCATACACTTCAATTCAGAGGTATAGCCTTGCTATAAAAATAGCGGATACAACAACTCGAGATGATAACATGGAAAAGTACATAGCACATATAACACATAACATACAATTGTTTCTATATATTAAACTCACCGTGAATTAACCAGGGGTCAAAATAATAATTTGGGCAGCACTTCGGCTCTAAATATGACTTTCGTCGTTGAAAACCGGGAGTTTTCTTGAAAACCGGGCTCTGCGAAGGTAGAGCTTCGAAACCGAAAAAATAAATTTTTCGGGCTTCTCGGGAATCTCAGGGCACGTTTCGGGCTTTGGAATAAGTACCGGGGCTTCGGGGGATGCCGGGATAATAAAAATATTGAAAAAGGGTGAAAAAGTGTGAAATTTCCAAAGTTAGCCGGGAAGTCTCGCAGCTACTATTTATAGTAGCGAGGTCCGGAGCTTCGGCCGAAGGAAGAAGGACACGCGGCAGCTGGAGCGAGGCTCGGATCTGGAGGAGTCATCTGCGAAGGCGAGTCAGCAGCCACGCGTCAGAAGGAGAAGCGAGAAGAGTGGCCGCCTCGGATGCGTGTCGGACCAGGAAAGGACCGGACTTCGGTCCAATCAGGAGGCGCCTATGACGACTTCAAACCAATCATCGGGTGACACGCGTACTGCGGTCCAATCAGCAGCGAACACGTGTCCGACACGTGGAACCCTCGCATGCGAAGGGTGACGTGGCAGTACTATTCATGCGATTTTTCTCGAAAATTGTGCCAAATCTTGTAAAATCCATAATTTTCTCATACGAGCTCCGTTTTTGTCGTTCTTTATATGCACGTGTAGAGAAAATTATGCTCTACAACTTTTGTTTAGACTTCGTCGGAAAATTTTGACTTTATTTTTATATTTTATTTTTAACAGACCGGGACTGGTAAATCCGTTAAAAATTCATAACTTCTTCATCCGACGTCCGTTTTCGTCAGACTTTTTACCGTTGTACTACTAATGACGAGACCTTCGATTCTCGTTTAGGTTGTGTCGGCTAAAAATCACTCGATCAAAATTTCGAGTTTTTAGCTGTCTACTGCTAAGCTGAAACTTGTAAAAATCATAACTTCCTCATACGAAGTCAGATTTTGGCGTTCTTTTTATCAAAATTCTCGGTTTAACGAATACTACGACTTTTATTTAGATCACTAAGGTTAAAAAGTAGTTTATCAAAAACTCACTTTTTACGTCATTCGACACCGTGCCGGTTTTATTGCGGATCTTCGATTGGTCATAACTTCTTCGTTATAACTCGGATTTCGACGAGGTTTTTGCCTACGTGTTTCTAACGAGATTATCTACAACTTTCAATAATAAAAGTTTTCTTATTTCAAATTTTATATTTTCGCTAAATTTCACTATTTGGCTTTTAATTTGAATCTCATAAGACTTCCAATATTTTATGAGTGATTCTAAACATAGTTTTACTTCACTTGTAGTAAAAACTATCTGTTAGAACTTAACACTTAATTTCTCATAATATTATTAACTTTTTAATTTACATAACACGATTTCAAAACGTGTATGTTACAATTTATCAACTATTACTTGAATTAAAACGATAGCTATCCCATGCTCCAAGCATGCACACTATGTTTACCTACGGTCCTTACTTTGTGAAATAGATCAATTGTAAACATTTCCAATGATACTCATTTCACAATTCCAAATCCTTATCGTAAGTATAAGAATACCAAGTTCTTGCCACTTACTATAATTTGTTAGATTCTAAACGTATATGCAGTGATCCTTTTGTAATGACCATGTACACAAGTCACAGAGACTTTGTCAATTACAAAACTTTCCATTGGAGATTGTTACAAGACAATTCCATAGATCCGAAGTCTCATATTCAAAGCACATTCCTTTGAACATCCTTCTTGCATAAAAGTTTCTAACTTTCTTATAGATTCTTGATATCCAACTCCCATTATGGAAACATTTCCATATTTGCCATATGACAATTCGTTGTTAATAGAATCCTATCTATTCATAATAATGTCAATATGGTCCATCATTACTATACTTCCAACTATCCATAAGCAACCAATCTTTGGCGAACCTTGGATTGTACATAGCAGTTGTTTACTAACTTTAGTCATATCCAGTTCTAGTCCTTTTCACCTCTTAATGCCCTAGGCATTTGGAAAATTAGAACACTTGAATATTATAGCATATGCAATCGATCCTATACCCGAAGTATATAGGATACGATTCATAATGTCTTACATAAAGACATGATACTTGACCAGTCTTTTGCTATAATATTTCCATATATAGAATTTCCAATGTTGAAGCATTTCAACATGGTATTCATATGAATCCTTGACCAAATTTGATTAAAATCTCAATCTAAAATTTTAGAATTGAATGAAGTATAAGTTCCTTTCCCTTAAGTATAGCAAAACAACTTTTCAACCCTGCAACTTTGCGAATTGAAAACTTTGTTTTCTATAATTAAAATTGCTAACTTGCAACACTTACCATAATAATTATGCTCCCACTAGCATAACAATTATTTTGTTACTTGCATAACATTTATGCTCCCATTAGCTGTGACATAAATCCAGAAATCAGCTGGACTTCTAGAAATCAATACTTTATTGATTTTGTTACCAAAGTTCAAATTTCTGATATGAGATGTTTTGATAAGCCTTTATCTAAGCTCACGCACCTTTTATTAGAAAGATCATATGTGTGTCTAAACAATTTTAGAACTTACAACAATAAGTCTCAAATGTTTAGACATTTTGCCATTTCTCAGAATTCGAACTATGAAGAGGGATGTCGTAGTCATAATCGAATTTAAGAATGCAAATATCACAATTGCTAACTCTTTAAAATCTACTTAGTGAAAGCGTTTCCTCACAATCATTTTCATGAATTGGATAGAAACCTTATGACACTTAGATTTTATGGTGTATGTGTTCCTATCCATGTGAATTTTTCATAACCATAATCTTAAGACAAGGTTAGTGACAAATCCAAACTCATATGGACCGAACTTGTTCAATCTTAATTTCTTGCCACTCGGTAGCACAAGGGCCTACCATTTCTTCCAAGTTGTTATGCAAACAATCGAGAACTCATAGAACTCACATTAATATTCAACTTCAACTGGAATGGGCACAGAAACAAGAATATGTCAACACGATAGGTTACAAACCTCAAGTCATGTGCTAGTGCTTTAAAATAAGTTTACTCTTGATTAGTTCTTGAAACTTTTCAAGACCTTTAAGACTCCCACTAACCTCTTGACATATAAGATTCTCTTTGTCAAGAAACATTACTTGACAAACAAATATGCAAGAGTTAGTGTGGTTTCTTATCAAGACAAACACTTTTAACAATCGGTCTTTGTTTTATCCAAAACATTACAACTTACCAATTTCAAATGTACAAGAGTTGAAAACATTTTACTCTACATTTTCTGATATGTCACTCAGTATACAATCTTGGAGTATGACTCTAAGATTTGATTTTGGAACGAAGTATGATTCATCTTAATTGATTTAACCATTTCAACAATTCATGATTCCTCTTCTTAGCCAAACAAATGAACTAAGGCGTCTTTAGAGGATCAAATTTGTGATATGGATTTCATAATCATTAAGATGATCATAAAAAACGATACTCAAGTACTCTCCCATCTTTTCAGATTGGAGAAACTTTTATCTTTCTGCCTAATTTGATCCTTCTTATTCGATCTACTATATATTGAAACTTTTCCAATGATTCAGAATTATACTTAATTTTGTAAGTATAACCATGTTGACTAAACTTTAGTAAATAATGACGAATAGTCTTATCGTTCTTTGTGGTGGACCTGACCAGTGCATAACCAAGTGTACCCGATCCCCTAGTCCTTCACTTGACTCACATATACATGTGAACAAGGAATTTAGTCTTAATTTCCCAAAGACGAAGGTTCTCATTCATCATACAATACAAGTCGCATGATTCCAAGTTTCTATTCAATTGAAATTTGGATGATGAGAATCTTTCCTTATTTGGTAAATTTAGACACTACCACAAACGAAAAGAATCAAATCCATATTGCTAAACATTTATAAACACCAATTTTCACAAATGCCATTACAAGGAAATATAAAACAAGATAAATTTCAAAATTTTCTTTATTTATAATATGCAGAAAACTTTTCCTTACAATATAATTACAAATGAAAACTATGTTACTACATATTTCTAAGCAATCTATCATAACTCCTAAGCAGCAGCTCAAAAATCCGATCATCGAACCATGCGATCGAAATCCATCTCTTCGCGATCAGACTCTGCATGCCTTTCCTTTAAGCTTCCTTTGATCCTACAAAACATCAAAATGTAATCTTATCACATCATGTATTAAGAATCTACAAACAAGAACTTAATAGAGTTAGATAGTGGACTTACCTGAAGTAGAGTCAAACCTTTTTTACTTTACCTTCTCTTAGATCTTTCAGGTATTCAGGGCAGCTTCGCTTCCAATGTCCCTTCAAATGGCAGTAGAAACAAGTGGACTCTTTGCAATTTGCACATGGAACTATCTTAGAACTGGCTTTTCTCTTATGGTCAAATCTTTTGACCATATCCAATTCCCTTCCCATAGGAAAAATGATATTTTCTGGACTATCTATGTCATTGCCTATGTCCATGGCAGTTTGGGAAGTAGATCTTCCAATCAAATTTGCTTGACCATTGCGCCAAATCATTAATGATTCAGCAGCAATAAGCAAATAGATAAGATCAATAAGGGTCACGTCGCGGTCTGTCATATAGTAGTCTTTAACAAACTGACTATATGACTCAGGAAGTGACTGAAGAACCAAGTCAACAGCCAATTTCCTCAGGAAAACGACACCCAACATTCCCAGCTTGTCAATATGTGACTTCATATCCAAGACATGTGCACACACATACCATCCATCTTGGTGTTTACTAGCCAATAGGGCTTGAGTGACCTTGAACTTTTCAAGTCTTCGAACTTGTGGGTCAGGGAGAATAATTGGAGGAGGTGGAGGAAGTGAAGTATGATATTGTGGAATATCATCTTCATGTGGAAAGCTTTTTACAAAAGATTCGGGAAGACCATAGTTGTCTCAACTAGACATCTACAAGGGAGAAACTCAATTTAGTTTATTTAAGTCCTTAATATAACACCCAAAACAAAATATTAAGGCTAGGACCCAACACAATATTTTACAATTGTGAAGAGGGATGCCGTAATCCAAATGTAAAATATTTGAAGGTAGGTAAATGACGATTTACCAATTTCCACCATGAAATTGGATTGAAATTCCTAGATCCTTTGAGATTCATCGAATTTTTCAATGACATGTTTAAATCTTGATTGTGCCCTTCAAGTTTGTGATTCGTATGCCGAGGATCACAAACAAGGTGTGAATAACCATACAAACTAGCTTGGTACACTCAATGTTACAAATCACCTAATTAATGTGCCGGTTAACCACACACGCTCCATTGATCTATGATTAACATCAAACTACCCTTTGCCACACATTGTCAGTCCCAGATTAGTGTGCCGGTTAACCACACACGCTCCACTAACGACTTAACAAGGTGCAAAGTGTAATTTCATGGATTAGCACCATTTTCACATTTTCCTAAAGTAACTAAGATTAGGAATTTAATAAAAGTTTAGTTACTTTATATTTATCATTATACTTTTAATGAGAATTAATGTCCTATGCTACCCGTTCGGCTAACGACCCTTCACCAGTCAAGGAAGCGGTGGGTGAGAGTGGACACCCATTAAATTGCCATTTTATAGGCAGTATCCTTATACCCCCCCTTATAGACCGGCTTCGTGAATGAGGCCTACTAACGGTAAGACTGACTTGTCTTATACATACATATATATATATATATATATATATATATATATATATATATATATATATATATATATATATATGTATGTGTGTGTGTGTATATATATATATATATATATATATATATATATATATATATAAACTTATAATATTATAAAGTATAAGGGTTGAATTTTTACTTTTTAAAACTCTAGGGTTTGGAATTAAATGTTTCAGTTGTGAGACTTTACAAATTCCAAAACTTGAGGACAAGTTTTGAAACTTTTCAAAACTCTTGGTTTCCATATCTGATGAGTTAATGTTGGTTTTATGAAAAGACTCTTGATTTTCCATAACTTGAGGACAAGTTATGGAGTTCATAAAACATTTATGATAAGACTTTTCATGTTCCATAATTTGAGGACAAGTTATGGAACTCATTAAAGAACATTTAGATCAATTCTAACAAGGAAAATTATCATATAATTTTTTTTAATCTTGATCTAAACTAACTCATAAGGCAAAATAGTTTCAAATCAAGTGATACAAGTAATCAGCTTAACATATAAACTAACAACTATCATAAGAATTTTGAGAACTATCTTTTGATGACTCTTGGAGTTCATAACTTATGAGTTTAATGTTATTTTAATGGATGAGATTTTTCATTTTCCATAACTTGAGGACAAGTTATGGAGGTCATTAAAAATCATTTAGATCAATTTCTAACAACTAAAATTATCATATAATTCAAGATTGATCTAACTAAACTCATAAACAAGATAATATCTAGTCAACAATTTGCAAGCAACTTTGTTTCTCATATAAATCAACAATTATCTTAAAACTATGACAATTATCTTGTGATTGGATGAGCATAATCACTATCATATCATAAATAAAAATTTAATGATGTAAAACAGTTTGTAGTAGTGATTCCAATACAATCTAGGCCAAGAAAACTCGAAATTCTGCAACCAGGGCCATGAACTCGTCGAGTGCATGAACTGACTCACGGAGTTGCCCTGTTACTGAGTGGACTCGTCGAGTCAGCCAGTGGACTCGGCGAGTTCATCAGTCAGAGGCCAGAAATTCAATTTTTTTAACTTTGAAAAATAACAAGCATCAAGTATCCTAGGCTCTGATACCACTGTTGCGTTTTGAGCACTATAACACTCCTATGGTGCATATGCAACCCTAAATGCTTTGGATCTATGTTTTCTCTAATTATACATGCATTTTCAATTCTTTCAAAGCATTTTCCCTAACTAGCATACAATTGAACAATTGAACAATACAACTAGTTAGATAACTTACCTCTTAGTAGGACTTGTAGTTCTTGGCCTTCAAAAGCTTGAGCACCTCACGTGTGATGCCTCTAATGGTTCACAAACACCAAATGCAAGAGGAGGCTTGAGAGAATAAGTTACTTAGCACAAAATCAACTTCACTCTCTTAGAATGAATGGGTTGCCGATTTTGGGACTAAGGGTATGCTTTTATAGTGTTCCTAAGCTAGGGTTACATTCATGTAAACCCTAATGCTCCATGACCTTTCACATTCTTATGCTCCATGGGTTAAACCTCCATGGACTATCCATGGATTATCTCATTGGTTTAGCCCATCTAAACAATCACGGATCATTGGCCCACACTATAAGAATCATTGATTTACATAATCAATCCCCATATATTTAATTAGTCTCTTTTGATCACAAAATTAATTCCAAATAAATTCTTGATCAATACTAGTTAAATAATATGATTTCTCAATTAATATATTATACTTATAATATATTAATAAATTACAAATAACCTTATTCTCAAAAGTTCATCCTATCAAATTGCACTAATGAAGGCAACCCAAAAGAACCATGCTACAATCGGGTCAAGTACATCCCAGTTACAGTTATGGGCTTAGACACCAAATCCAACAATGTGCCAACCATAGTCTTTCCATTATTCCACTAGCCGTATCATGGTCTTTCCTTGTTAGGCTGGCGGCCAAACACCCTGGATATCACAGACAAGTGCCAGGAGCCACTTCCTGGTCTTCCATGCAAGCATCACAAAGACAACTAGCATACAAAATACAACTAACTATTCACTTAACTGTCAAGGTCTGAACCGTGGTCTTGCATACAGAATTGCAAGGAGCCACCTCCTGGTCTTTCATACCAATGCCAAGGGTCACCACTGGTCTTCCAAAAACATAAGCAAATGGGTCGGAATTGGTTCCTGCGACCCATAGTATAGTGAGGTGACTCACCTTAGACATCTGAAACCCATAGATAAATCTCGGACTGTAGATTCGCTAAAATCCTCGCGCTATCAATTACCAAAATAACATCCAATTAATAACTACGTCCCGAATCACACTAAGAGTCCAAATTAGGGTAAAAGACCTTTTTATCCTTCCTCTAAATTGGCCCAAGGCCAAGGCTCAATCCAATTGTCCAAAAAGCCCATAATCCAAAATAATCATCCAAGCCCAAATATGGCCCAATTTTCCAAATTAGGCCCAATCCCTTTCATGGGCCTTCTCCCTCGAGAGTCCAACAAAATCTCAATAGCCCAACCATAGAATTATGATGGCCAAACATGACTCAAGATAGCCAAGCCCACCCTAGCCCAAAACCAAAGCCCAAAACAAAAGAAACCCAACCTGCTGAGTACGCAAGGCATACTCAGCTTGTACGCTCAGTGTACTGCTTAAAGGGCTTGTACGTGCAACGTATATGCTTGTAGGCCCTGCGTACTCACCAACTTGGCCAACTTCCCATTTAAGCTCCTAATCGATTAAGACCACGACCCAAGCTCAGATTTGACATCCGTTAGGTGGTTAATCACATAAAGTTGCAAATTTTATGTGCATGCATGGCTTAATGAAGCGCTTAAAGCTCAAAAGGACTTAATAGATGACTTAATGCATGCATGAGACTATAAACACCATAACTCTTGCACCTTTAAGCTTAAGAAACTCATAATATGCCCATATCTAAAAGGGTAAACCCCACGAACGACTTAACTTAACAAACTAACCCAAAAGGGACCAAAAGCATGAAAACTATGACATGAAGAAATCTAATCAAACAAGGATCAAGGTTGGGACTTTATACCTCAAAATTCACCAAAATATGGAGTAACTATGGATCTCTAAGCTTCCTTCCAATGAATGAGTCTTCAAGCTTCTTCTTCCCCCTCTAGATGCACATAATCCCACACAAAAGCTTCAGAAGATCTCAAAAGCACCACACAATGGCTAACTAACGAATTAGGGTTTTTAGGATGTGGAGGTTGGCTAAGAAATGATCAAAATTGACACTTTTGCCTCCTAGGGGCCAAATCCACCAAATCTTCCACCCCTAAGGGTCTAAACTGAAAAGCACAAAGAACCAAGTGTTACAACTCGCCCCCACTTAAATTAGATTTCGTCCTCGAAATCATTCCTTACCATCCCAGACACGCCAGACAGCCTGAGGAACCAGAACCCAGAGCATACAACGGCCTTCCCAAGGAAACCGAACCCAACCTTAGCAGAACTCTCCAAACCCGATGATGAACGAATCCTTAATCCCTTGAAGAAAACCACTTCTACCTTACCTGAAATCTGAAATCTCGAATTGGTCTGCATCCCCCACAGACCACCTATACTGAACCCCTACCAAACCAAATCCACATTGAATTCTAAAATAAACCAAACACTTCGAACCCTTGATTACCTTGATGCTTCCAAAGGAAACAAAATCCCTGACCATACATTGTTGCGGAACATTTTTACTTGACAGAAGGCTCGGATAATCCTTCGAGTAGAAGACTCATCCTTGCAACGGTTAGACTCAAACGAGATCTGCGTAGCAGGGTCGGATAAATTACTATAAGATTATTTAATCCAAGCTGCAAGTGACTTAGCATATTCTCCGAAGAACAAACGACTCCAGACACGTATCCCAAATCACTAATACCGCCTCGACTCATCTTGATGCCCCCTAGCTACTTTCCAAAAGCAGCCGAGACCTTCTTGGTCCCAACTTACCTACCAACTACCCGATTCACCAGATTCCCACCCGGCTGCTGGGTCAAAAGACACACACAATCACGCCATGCGACTTCCGAACGAAGACATCATCTGACAATAATTGTCCTAGCTATCTCGCCACTATGGATCCAACAACCCTTATCATCCAACCGATCATAACCAACCGTCAAACCTGACGCCACCAAATCCAATGCTATAGTGAATGCTACATGACCAACTATAGTCTTATATCACAACCGACCTCAAACGGCACACCACTTGCTTAATTCCATGAATGATGTAGCCTTCCCACATTCTTACGAACTGACCTACTCTGGTATAATCCATCTGAAGAAATCTCTAAACCAAAACATGGATTTGCCATGCCCTCACCGCTACACAAGGACGGGTGAATGCTACGGGCCACCCCACAGTCTTACACTACTCCAACACTATCTGCCAACTCAGTGAACGTTACGGGCCACCTCGCAGTCTTACAACACTCCAACACAATCTGCCAACCTATTGAATGCTACGGGCCACCCTGCAGTCTTACAACACTCCTATCTTTCCATGGCCACCGCCCATGGTCTTACCACTCATCTAACAATCCATCCATACTCATACTCAGTCGATCACGCACCAAAATGTACCCCAAATAGATGTTCGGATCATGCTTCGTACCCCAAAGCCTTAATCAGACGAGAACATGCAAAGAGGCTCTAACACAACCCTCAACCTGGATCCATCTATAAACCTGATATCCATCACCATGAAGACGCCAACCAGCCTAACTTTCACAATCCCCTAATCCAAACGTCTACTCGAGTCATGTTCCCTCCCAACGGAGATGTGAAACTCATCTTAGCTCCACGCCTGATTCAACTTTCGTAAAACTGAACGATTCTCCCCCACTTGGATTTTTCGAGGCTCTCCCAACCCACGAAGTTTGATGGATTCCAAATCCATCTTACCTCCTTATGATTCAACCGCGACAACCTGCGCTTACCAATACTAGTGTTACATCACTAGCCAAACCTAATGACCGCATAACTCTTAAAATACACATGAACACTCCTTGAAACCTCAGCGAATCTGACAACCCCAATCGCTTCCCATTATACAGTATCCAAATCCTTAATTCCTTTATGCTGGTGACAATGACCATAACCCTCGCGATAGATGAATCTCCTTGGCACCTCCATATCAAATGTTAAAACAATTGAACCCTGACTTCACTTGGAGAACTAACCCGCTAAACCTGACCATAGACCTTCCAAAAAAGTACCCCTGAATTGATCGCATAAAAAAACAGGAACAATAACCGAACACACAGAAACCCGCTCAGCAAGATACGACCCACTAATGATTTATGGCTTGCAAATGGCATATAACAATTCTTGATGGTATAAAACAAACAATAACAAAGAATTATACCAAAGATAATGCTTACCCAGACCGATAGAAATTCCCAAGCAATATAAATATTGATAATAACCAAGGAGAAAGCAAAAGATAACATACCTGCAATAGCACCTAATGGAACCCTAGTCTCCCCTGATTGACACTGCAATGCTCGGCTCCTCTCTGCTAGGGCTCCTGCCCCACCCTCACTACCATCAGTGATCCTCAAAGTAACCGGAGCATGTGCACTCACTGCTCCTCCCCTCAACCTCGGACAACCGACCTTCTTGTGGCCCACGTGTTTGTAGTGAAAACATAACGGGCTTGTCCCATGAGGACAATCCCTGCTAACATGACCAACCATGCCACACTTGTAGCAGCCCATACCCCTAGAACGAAAAATCCCGTCGTGCAGTTTCCCGCACATGTTGCATTGACCCCGGCCCTACTGGACCCTTAATCGTTGATATGAAGTCTTGGGTCTCTTCACGGGACCCTTCACTGCCTGCACCTGATTTGGCCCTCTCTTCCCAAGGTGATCCAAATCGATCTCCCGCTCTCGGGCTCTAGAAATCATATCATTCAGTGTCTTGCACCCCGATATACTCACAAACTCCCTATCATCCCTCAGCATATCATGATACATTACCTTCTTCATCTCTTCATCTGCTGCATATTGCGGAACCAATAAAGCTCTCTCTCGGAACTTGGCAGTGATCTCTGACACAGTCTTCATAGTCCGACGAAGGTCCTGAAACTCCCTCGCCAACTGTTGTACCTCAATAGCTGGCGCGAACTCAGCCCTAAACCAGGTCACAAACTCATACCAAGTCATCGTCTCTAGGGACTCGCCTCCCAAGGCGAAGTCTACCTCTTCCCACCAATCTTGAGCTCAGTCTTTCTGAAAACAGGAAGCAAATCTGACCTTCAACCCCTCGGGGCAGAAACTCGTCCTGAACGTGTTAGCCATATCTACTAGTCATCTCCTACTGGCAATGGGGTCCTTCTCCCTAAATTATGTGGGAGCTCCACAAGCACGGAACTCACAGAAAGAAAGAGTGTGAGCTCTAACAATAGCCATAACCTCGGCACAGAACGTGCCCAAGCACTCATCCAAAATCTCCAGAATCCCCTCCTTGACTGAACCAAAGATCATAGGAGTCTGCTACAAAATACCGTGGGTAATCTCCGATGAGATGAACTCCCGCATCTGCTCGCTAATCGGCTCAGTACCTGCACCTGAGCCGGAACCAGAACCTGAGCCTCCTTCCTGAGTGCTCATCACCATACAGAAAACAACATGCAAACGATCAGAACATACCCAAAAATTCTCATCCCACAGGCTTCCTAGATTCTCCAAGACTCTCCCCGATTCGAGTATGGATCTTGTGTTTTCAGTAGTACGGGCCCAATACTACCTTCCACACCTATCCATACTTTCCTCAAGAATCATCCCAAATCCTCTAAGTCACCTTCTCAAACTAATACTCCAAATGATCGCTAAACATCGCAACTAAACCCACTGAAGCACTTCCTAGGTTTTCCTAGGTTCCTGAACTCACCCTGCTATCAAATGTTGAAGAACACCCCCATAATGTTAGTTAGCTACCTCATGAATCCAATCACATGAAACAAAGCTCGGATAATCCTTCGAGTAAAAGACTCATCCCTACAACGGTTAGACTCAAACGAGAGTTGCACAATAGGGTCAAATCCATCACTCTGAGATTATCCAACCTTGGTCAGATGTGACTTAGCATATTCACTTAATAGCTAACTCACATCACTTCAGTCCCACAAACCAAAAAGCAAGCAGCATTCGTGGAGTAGCACTCAAATCCATAGAATAACCAAAGAAGATTCAAACTCACATAGTACATCTCATGCTAGGAACTCCCACTCTCATTGCCGGTTTCCTTATGCATGCAAATTATACACAATATAGGCTGTCGAATAAAAGACTCTACCCTAAGACCACAACTAAACGAGGAATATGAAATAAGGCCAACTCAATCATTCAAGGGCTATATGATCATAACAGTATACAATTTTTAAAGCATACACTTAGCAAATACTGATACATATTCCCAATCTAGCATAGCATCCACTGCTCCCTAGGATACAAGGAATCATATATTAGGTCAATCTATCATGCACCTCCTGAAAGTATCCCTAGACTCATCCTAGCATGCAACACTCATAACATATAATCATAATAAACATGCATGCGTATTTTGGGAATCACTTACTTGAGCTCGGCCAATTGCACGCATCATACCCCTTTCTTTTATTAGAAATCCCTTTAATGAAACATTTATTTTTTGAAAATTTTACCAAACCCTCAGCCTGAGTTAAAGCACACCCGAGAGTATGCCCGAATCCCTCAAACCAAGGCTCTGATACCAACTTGTAACATCCAAAATTATCAAGGTAAAAATTTCATTTTTAATACAGTAAAAAACACTCATTTATCTTTTATTCAAAAGCTCATAAGTATTTTATAAAGACAGTTATCAGAGTACAATTCCAAAATCACAAGGTTGCCGAAAAACATGGATGTATACGCTGCGATCAAGTCGGGCCCCTCCCTTTTGAACCAGAAGTACCTGAAAGCAAAAGAATCCAAATTAGGGTAAAAGACCTTTTTATCCTTCCTCTATCTTGGCCCAAGGCCAAGGCCCAATCCAATTATCCAAAAAGCCCAAAATCTAAAATAATCATCCAAGCCAAATTATCGCCCAATTTTCCAAATTGGGCCCAATCCCTTTCATGGGCCTTCTCCCAAGAGAGTCTAACAAAATCTCAATAGCTCAACCATGGAATTATGATGGCCCAACATTGCCCAAGACAACCAAGCCCACCCTAGCCCAAAACCAAAGCCCAAAACAAAAGAAACCTAACCTGCTGAGTACGCGGGGCGTACTCATCCTGTACACTCAATGTGTTGCTTAAAGGGCTTGTACGCGCAACGTACATGCTTGTACGCCCCACGTACTCACCAACTTGGCCAACTTTCCCATTTAAGCTCCTAATCGATTAAGACCACGACCCAAGCTCATATTTGACTTCCTTTAGGTGGTTAATCACATAAAGTTGCCAACGTTGTGTGCATGCATGGCTTAATGAAGCTCTTAAATCTCAAAAGGACTTAATAGATGACTTAATGCATGCATGAGACCATAAACACCATAAAGCTTGTATCTTTAATCTTAAGAAACTCATAATATGCCCAGATCTAAAAGGATAAACCCCACAAATGACTTAACTTAACAAACTAACCAAAAAAGGACCAAAAGCAAGAAAACCATGACATGAAGAGATCTAATCAAACAAGGATCAAGGGTAGGACTTTATACCTCAAAAGTCACCAAAAGATGGAGGTAACTCTGGATCTCTAAGCTTCCTTCCAATGAATGAGCCTTCAAGCTTCTTCTTCCCCCTCTAGATGCACAAACTCCCCCACAAAAGCTTCACAATAGCTCAAAAGCACCACACAATGGCTAAGGAACGAATTAGGGTTTTTAGGATGTGGAGGCTGGCTAAGAAATGATCAAAAGAGGCTAACATATAACTTATATAGGGTACAACCCCTTAAAATAAGGTTTCTAATCAGCTCACGTACGCTAAGCGTACTCCACGCATGCCTAGTGTACATGGATGAGCTTTACGATCCTTCACAATGAGTATGACCATCATACAAGGAGTACGCCTAACGTACCAGACTTTCCCAAAATTGACACTTTTGCCCCCATAGGGACCAAATCTTCCACCCCTAAGGGTCTAAACTGAAAAGCAAAAAGAACCAAGTGTTACATAATGACCTTGAAGATGAAGGAGAAGAAGAAGACTTTCCTAAGATTATTGACTATTGCTTTTTTGTAGATATTGCAGGTATAATATCTGCTATGCAGGATCTTGACGACAAAGGATGATGGCCAACGAAGGGAGAAAAATCCACCGCTTGGAAAGACAAATCCAAATGGTGTGCATACCATGAAGACTTTGGTCATATCACAGAGGATTGCATAGCTCTCAGGAAGGAGATCAGATACCTTTTAAGAAAAGGAAACCTCATAGAAATCCTTGGAAGAAGAGAGGAAATATCCAAAGAGAAAGGTCAGGATCCTCAGAAGATCCTCTATAAACCAGGATCCCCTCCTATTGACGCCAAGTTAATTAATGTGATCTCTGGAGGATCTGACATTTGTGGTACCTCTTATTCTGTAGCAAAAAGGCATGCCAAGGTATCAAAAACAGAAAAAGAAGAAATGCCATGGAAGAATACGTCAATCACAAACGATCCTTGTCGATGGAGGATCCTCAGTCAACATTATACTCTTGGATGCTTTAAAAAGAATGAGCATCCCAGAGTCCGAAATAATCAAAAGATCCTCATTATTAATAGGATTTAGTGGTGAAACAAAACATACAGTCAGCGAAATAAAGCTACATATCTACATTGAGGGGGTAAACTCTATGCAACATTTCTGTGTAATAGATACATTATCCTCTTATAATGTTATACTAGGTAGACCATGGATTCACGACATGAAGGCAGTCCTATCAATATATCATCAATGTGTGAAGATGCCCACCCCATGGGGGACAGTGAAGATCACATGCAATCAAGAAGAATCTAAAGAGTGCTACAAGACCTCGATGAAATCTTCAACAATACCACGAAAAGCATAGCAATTAAAGCAGGGGGCACAAGATGTGTTGGGAACAAGAGAGTAAGATGTAAAGGAAGTGCCCTGAACCTTGAGGATATTGATGCCAAAGTTCTCATAGGATCCTCAATACCAGAACTAATCGAACAAGAACTAATAAAGTTCCTATGAGCTAGAAGCAAGACGTTTGCTTGGAAGCACAAGGACATGACATGTATAGAAAAAATATAATAACCCATAAACTTAATATTGATCCTTCTTTCAGACCAATAAACCAAAAGATAAGGAATTTCACACCAGAGAGAAACCAAATCATACAAGAAGAAGTAGAAAAACTTGTTAAAACAGGAATGATCAAGGAAGTGAAGTTGCCAAGGTGGCTAACCAACGTGGTCGTAGTACAAAAGAAGAATGGAAAATGGAGAGTATGTGTGGACTATATGGATCTCAACAAGGTGTGTCCCAAGGATCCTTTCCCTTTACCACACATATACTCCATGATAGACACCACAGCTGGCCATGATTTACTAACATTCATGGATACATCAGCAGGGTTCCAACAAATCCAAATGGAACCATCTGAACAAGAGGATACAATATTCATAACCCCAACATGTATATATTGTTATACCGCCATGCCATTTTGTCTTTAAAATGCAGGTGCAATATATAAAAGGCTGGTAAATAGGATGTTCAAAGAGAAACTATGGGACACCATGGAAGTCTAAATTGATGACATGGTAGTCAAGTCGAAGAAAGCTGAAGACCATCTCAAGGATCTTGAAGAAGCCTTCGACATACTGGACGAATATAACATGAAGCTGAACCCCTCCAAGTGTCACTTTAGAAGGAGATCAGGCAAGTTCCTTGGGTACATGGTGACCAAAAGAGGAATTGAAGCAAGTCCTGAGCAAATCAAAGCAATCATTGATCTAAGATCCCCATCCTCGACAAAGGATATTCAAAGACTAATAGGAAGAGTGGCAGCCTTAAACAGATTCATCTCAAGATCCTCAGAAAGATGCAAACCTTTCTATGACATCTTGAAGAAAAATAAAAGGTTCGAATGGACTAAGGAGCACGAAGATGCTTTCCAGGAAATTAAAAGATATCTAAGTTCAACACCTATATTGGTAAAACCATTATATGGAGAACCACTTCTTTACTACCTTTCAATATCCTCAAATGTGGTGAGTGTAGTCTTAGCTAAGGATCTTAATAGGGACCAAAATCACATCTACTATGTAAGTAAAAGCTTCTTGGATCCTGAGACCAGGTACTCACACCTTGAAAAATTTATACTTGCACTAGTAACTGCTTCCACGAAATTAAGACACTACTTTGAAACACATCCTATAAACGTAAGAACTAATTATCCTATTAAGAATGTTATGAGAAAATAAAAAATGTCAGGAAGGATGAAAAAGTCGCTTGTGAAGTTAGGATCTGCGATAAAATCCCAAGCACTGGCAGACTTTGTGGCTGACTTTAGTAATGATGTACAAGCTGAAGTAGAGATAGAAACTAAACGATTCCTAAAAGAAGAGAACACAAGAAGATGGACACTATATATAGATGGAGCATCGAACCAAAGAGGAACTGGACTAAGGATCATACTAAAGTCACCACATGGGGACATCTTACCCCAGGCAGTCAGTTGTGAGTTCAATGCAACCAATAATGAAGCCAGAATATTAGGCATTGTTCATGGGTTTACAACTAGCCAAGGATCTTCAGATCAAGGATCTTCACGTATATTTCGACCCGTTATTAATAACCAACCATTTTAATGGATCATATGCAGTAAAAGAAGAAAGACTAGCACTATATCTCCATATCCTCAAAAATTTAGCCTCTGAATTCGAAGCATTCAGCTTAAACCAAGTTCCTAGAGAAAACAATGCTAAAGCGGATGCTTTAGCCAATCTAGGATCCTCTCTTAGGATCCCACCAGAAACCATGATCCCGATAATCAACGTGATGATCCCAGCAATCGAGGATCCTGCCAAAAGACTGAGGGATCCTGATGATGACGACGTAACAACCAACATCTCTACAATCGAAGATCCTGATCCTCAACCTCCTCATCAGAATCCTAGCATCAAGGATCCTTCCCTAACCTCAAGATCCTGGATTCAACCTGTTAGGACCAAGATCCTCAAACCTATCCAGGATCTCGGATCTTAAAGATGTCTAAGGATCCTTAAACCTATCCAGGATCCTAGATCTTAAAGGAGTCTTAGGATCCCGAACATACACTAGGATCCTGAACAACGCCATTATTATTTCCTAACAAGATTAATGGCTATATTTCTTGTTTATTTCTCACATTTGTAGAAATGGTCAACATAAGACTCATTCACAACAAAGAATCACTCCGACAAGGCTTAAAACATGGGAATACCAAGTCAAATAACATTGCAAATACCAATTCAACAGGATCCCGGTAATCTCGGATTTTAGTTACTTAAGCTAGACTATAAATACACATGTAAAACTCACACAACGGGCACAATTAGTTGACACCTTACTCATCTAGACTTACTTTATCATTTGTAATCGTATTATTAAGCTCTGTAATTTACATTCAAATCAATAAGATTATACAAGGCAGGTGATCATTATCACTTCCCAAGGTTTTATGTCGGAGATCCTAGCAAGGATCAATGACTTTCCTTGTAAACCACCTATGCCATTTTGATCTCAATTCCATATTCACATTAATAACTAACCAATAACACACATAATGATCTTGGCTATAGAAGATCCCTCCAAGAGACTAGAGGACCCCGACAACCATAATTAGACGGACAACATAGCAACAACTGAAGGCCCAATTCCTGGATCCTCTAACCAGGATCCTGTTGTTCAGGATCGCAATCCAAACAATCAGGATCATCAGATACATTTGACATCCTAGGCACAACCCATCATAGAGTATCTCTAGAATGGGTACAATCCTAAAAGAAGAAAAAAGCGATAAAGCATTTGTGATGATCCATGGAGTATTACATAAGAAATCCATAGCAGGTCCATATCTAAGATCAAGAAGCCATGGAAGATCTAAAAGACATACATGAAGGTGACTGTGGAAACCATGCTAGGGGCATATCATCGTGTTCTAAGGTGTTAAGAACAAGATACTATTGTCCAACCATGAAGAAAGATGCCTTCCTATATGCTTAGAAGTGTGATGCCTATCTCATTGATTCAGAAGCATGAATGCGGGCATATTGGCTAGCTACCCTAGAAGGAAGCATCTTGCCAAGATCCTGAAATGATATACACCTTGAAGCATACTTTATGTAAGTCAATTTAGTCACAATTCATCGTAATCGAGTCGAGTACATATCTACTCCTTACCCTCATTTCTTTTATTTGTTTATTTTTATTCTAAGAACACTACTGACTTAAGCATAAGAGTGATGTTAGCAAAGCTAACACTCACCCAAGCTAACATTTTCAACATGCAAAAATTCAAGGATCCAAAATCTCTTAAGTTGGGATTCTCCGAGATTTCTTAAGTTGGGATCTTCTCCAAAATCTCTTAATTAAGTTGGGATTCTCCCCAATAAAACTATACACTGGGAGCTTCCCCAGTGAATTCCTATGTGGGATCTTTCCCAGTATTTCTTAAGTGGAATATTCTCCAAGATCTCTTAAGTTGGGATTCTACCTAATAAAACTATAAACTGGAACCTTCCCCAATGAATTCCTATGTGGGATCTTTCCCAATATTACCTTAGTTGGTATTATTCCCAGTAAATTCTAAAGTTGGGATCATCTCCCAAGAGAATATTTAGAAGAATCCCTATGTGACAGAAAGAGATAATTTCGTAGTTAAGGCACTTCCCGATCTAGTAGCTATTTTTGCTGATTCTCTTCAAGATGATAAGATCAAAATCCTAAAGAAAATTTCAAAGAGACGATTAAAAGTCTAATACAAATCTAAGAAATAAGCTTTCTCCAGGTTCAATCTATCTTTAATTCTATGCTTACTACGTCCGAATTTGTTCCTAAAACTATATATATATATATATATATATATATATATATATATATATATATATATATATACTTTTCTTCTAAAGGTTTTCCTACTTTTCAAACCAAAACTTACCTCTTCTAAAACATCGAGATCCTAATCAAGTAACTTTTTATCTCAGATCTTTAGGATCCTAAAAAGTTTTTGTAAATTATAAACTTATTAGGATCCTGATCATTTGAGAACCCTTAGAAAAACCTGTTTAACCCTATTAAAAGGGGTTACACTCCTACCCAACAAAAAAGAAAATATTGTTTTACAGAACAAAAAATTAAAATTGTTTTTAAATTTTATCAAACTTAATTCAATGTCTTATCACCCCTCAGCTAGGATATACTCTGTCTCTTTCTTCTCTTCTTCTCTATAAGATCCTAACCAACATTTACAAGCTTGCCAGTCAACTTAGCCAGAGTTTCACGCCAACATGCCACATTACACGATCCTGCATTCTCCACATCCTCCGCCAGCTTGGTATTTGCCTCCCAGATGGCCTCAACTGCATTGCTCTTAACCTCCACAATCACCTCCTCGATCTCCAGCGTATGCTCCTCCTCTTTCTCAACTTTATCCTTACTCATTTTCTCCATTCTATTAAGAAGCTCCATGTTGATACCTTCTTCCTCCTTCAAGGCTTGCTCCACCCGGTCAAGCTTAACCTTTATATCTTCGGTGGATCAAGAAAAATAATCATCAACCTATAAAGGACCACGGTAAGAGAATTGAAATTAAACAGAAAAAAGCACAAAGATCCTTACAGCTTGAGAGAAAGAGATAAGCTTCCTCAACGCCTCGTCCACCCCAAGGCTCTCTAAATCCAAGGTCTCAACTGACTTGTAACATCCCAATTTTCGAGGCTAAAAATTTCATTTTTAATTAAGTAATCATATAAAATCATTTGTCAAACATTCCTAACATTATATTAATTCATAAAACCATTACGTCGTGTCCCAAAAGCTTATCAACGGATAGTAATAATAATAATAATAAATAGAGTACAATCCCAGAAACTCAATGCGGAAATCATGTGTGAGTGTGATGTGCCGCTACCGCGCCGACTCCTTCCCCTTCGCTGAAGAGGTACCTGAAACAAAACTGAAAACTGTAAGCACGAAGCTTAGTGAGTTCCCCCATCATACCACATACCATACTATAACATACTGTCAGGCATAACTGGGTGCCTGACCTACCCTGTTGAGCATACCGAGGTGCTCAACCTACCCCTGTTAGACATACCGGGGTGCCCGACCTACCCCTCGATCCTAACAACCAAACTTGGGGACTATTCCCCTCCTACTACCACTACCACATAAAACATAGCATACTAGCACATAAACATCACAGGTAGTAGCACACATAGATGAATATCACAAAGACAATCATCCAACATAACTCCTACTGGTGGGCCGCCATTGTGGCTGTATACCCACCGCTACTGGAAGGTAACTCACCTCGTAAAGCTGAGTGTCGAATCTTACGAAAAGTGACCTCTAACAGCTGCTCCGATGACTCCCAGCTATCATAATAATAATAATACTCAATCAGAATCCACAACACTACTCAGGGTAAAATGACCATTTTACCCCTCGATCCAATTGGAACATACATAAGTTCCAAATTCTAGCTTATGAAGTCCAACCCTCATATGGCCTAATAAGGGCTCCCTAAGGGCCCACTAATTGCCTAATTTCTGAATTGGGCCTTAACCCCCAAATGGGCCCAAAAGTTCAAGTCCTAATATAATGGTTCCAAGGGGTCCAATTGTGGCCCAATAGGCCCAATACCCTAAAATCAGATTCCCAAGTCCAGAATTATACTTCCCAGTGGGCCACTGGGCCCACAAGTCCAGGCCCATTTCCTTAAGGCCCCAAAGCCCAAAACACTCATTATGCATGCGTACGCGCGACGTACTTGGCATGTACGCCCATCGTACGCTGGCCTTGACCAGATCGGGGAGTTGACCCAGTACGCGCGGCGTACCAGGGAGTACGCCCAGCGTATTGGCCAACTTCTTTGGGACTTCATCCATGACTTAATCAGTTAAGTCTTTACGTCCAAAATGCAGATCCAGGTCCTTTAAGACCCCCTAGACCATAAAGTCACAAACTTTATGTGCTTGCATGCAAGGTTGGGGTCAAAACATGATTTTGGTCCTTTTAACAACTTTAAGACCCAATAACAGTTGCATGGTTGTGGCTTAACCATCAAGGTCCGATTTTTATGGTTCTTAGTTCCTCTAAGAGCCCAATAGGATAGTTCTTGTGCTCTGTAACCAACAATACTCAAACACTCCCAACAATGGGGTCAAAAGGACATAAAAACCCCCCAAATAAACAAATCTATGCATACAATGGTCAAGTATGGAGCTTGATACCTCAAAGGAGTCAGAAATGGTGTCAAACCTCTGGATCTACAAGCTCTTGGTGGATCATTGCTTCTTCTTCAAGCTCCTTTCTTCTTTTCTCACTAAAACAACACCAAAAACACTCTCAAATGGCTTCTAGAACACAAAGGCACACAAAGGGAGCTAGGGTTTTCGTGGTGGCTGGGTAAGAGTGAAGGGAGGCTGAACAAACAGGATTTATGTTCTTTATATAGGGAGTAAACCCTAATTTTTAGGGTTTAATGAGCTGCATGCGTACGTTGGGCGTACTCCTGGTACGCTGGGCGTACGTACCTGGCCTCCGCGGTTCATTCTCACGAGTACGCTGGGCGTACATGGCTGTGTACGCCCTGCGTACGTCACTTCCTAAGTCCACTAATAAGGCCCAAAGGTCAAAGCCCAAAACAAACCATTCCATTCTTCAATTTAAAATGTTTAATAATACCTAGAAAATCCCGGATGCTACAAATCTCCCCCACTTGAATTAGACTTCGTCCTCAAAGTCCGTTGTCGCTGCTAGAAATAACTCGAGTTAGTGCTCTCTCATCTCATCCTCTGGCTCCCAGGTCCATTATGATCCCTTGCGGTGCTGCCACTGCACCTTCACCAGCTCTACTTCCTTGTTCCTCAACGCCTTCGTCTTCCTATTGAGGATTGCCACTGGCCGCTCGATGTAGGTCAGGTTATCATCCACCTGAATATCCTCGAGAGGTACCACTGCAGAGTCGTCTACCAAGCATTTCGGTAGCTGGGAGACGTGATAAGTGCTATGAATCTGACTGAGTTCGGCTAGCAGGTCCAACCTATACGCCACCTTGCCCACCCGGGCGTCGGCCCTGAAAGGTCCAATGTACCTAGGGCCCAACTTGCCCCGCTTCCTAAATCGGATGACGCCCTTCCAAGGCGACACCTTCAGGAGGACCATATCCCCGACCTGGAACTCCAGGTCCGATCGGCGCTTGTCGGCGTAACTTTTCTGCTGACTCTGAGCAGTCTGAAGCCTGCTCCTAACCTGCTGAATCCTATCTGTCTTCTTGAGCACCACTTCGGTGCTCCCCATGACGCTCTGTCCGACTTCGCCCCAACATATCGGGGTCCTGCACTTCCTCCCGTACAACATCTCGAAGGGAGGACGATCGATACTCGTGTCATAGCTGTTGTTGTAGGAGAACTCAACTAATGGAAGGTAGGTATCCCAGCTACTACCAAAGTCTAGGACGCAGGCCCGCAACATATCCTCTAAAGTCTGGATGGTCTGCTCACTCTGACCATCCGTCTGCGGGTGGAATGCTGTGCTGAAGTGCAGACAAGTACCCAACTCGTCGTGAAACTTCTTCCAGAACCTAGAAGTAAATCGCACGTCTCGGTCCGAAATCACTGATACTGGCACTCCGTGCCGAGCTACTACCTCTCGGATGTAGATATCGGCCAACTTCTCGGCCGAGATGCTCTCCTGGATCGGTATAAAGTGGACACTCTTGGTCAACCGATCCACGATGACCCAAATCGAATCCACTCACCGTGCAGTCCTGGAAAGCATGGTGATGAAATCCATAGTAATATCTTCCCATTTCCACATGGGAATGTCTAATGGTTGCATCTTTCCGTTTGGCCTCTGGTGCTCGGCCTTGACCTTCCTGCAGGTCAAGCATCGCTCTACATACCAAGCGAGATCTTGCTTCATGCAGGGCCACCAGTAATCGGGTCGAAGATCCCTGTACATCTTCGTCCCCCCGAGATGAATCGAGAATCGGGATTTGTGCGCCTCCTCCATCATAACCTGGCGCACACCCCCATGATAGGGAACCCACACCCTGCAGTGTAGTGTCAATAACCCACGGCTATCATAGTCGAAGGAGGAAATCTGTCCCACAATTCGCTCGCTCTTCCGATGTTCCTCCTTCATGGCCTCCTACTGGGCCTCTCGGATCTGCTCCAGAAGAGGAGTCACCACCGTCATCCTCATGCAGATGTCTCTGATCCGCGCTGCCTTGCGACTAAGCGCGTCAACCACGACATTGGCCTTCCCTGGGTGGTAAAGGATCTCGCAATCGTAATCCTTCACCACATCTAACCACCGACACTGCCTCATGTTCAGATTCGGCTGATCCATGAGGTACCTCAAACTCTTGTGGTCCGTGTAGATAGTACAACGGACCCCATAGAGGTAGTGTCGCCAAATCTTCAGGGCGAAGACGACCGCCCCCAACTCCAAATCATGCGTCGGGTAGTTCGCTTCATGAGGCTTCAGCTGCCTCGAAGCGTAAGCGATAACGTGCCCTCTATGCATCAATACCGCGCCCAACCCTGAGATGGACGCATCACAATATACCACAAAATCCTCCACGCCCTTGGGCAGGGCGAGAATCGGCGCCTCGTACAGTCTCTGTCTCAGCGTCTCAAATGTTGCCTACTGCTCAGGCCCCTAGCGAAAAACAACGACTTTCTTCGTCAGCCGGGTCAAGGGTACGGCTATTTTGGAGAAGTCCTGAATGAATCTCCGATAATAGCCTGCCAGTCCGAGGAAACTCCGAATCTCAGATGGAGACTTCAGAACCTCCCATCTCATCACGGCCTCTACTTTGGCCGGGTCAACCAATATCCCGTTCTGGTTGACAAGGTGTCCAAGAAAATACACCTCGCGCAACCATAACTCGCACTTGGAGAGCTTGGCATACAAGCTCTCCCTCCTCAGGGTATCTAACACCTCTCGGAAGTGCTCCTCGTGCTACTACTGCGTCTTGGAGTAAACCAAGATGACATCAGTGAAAACTATCACAGAACGATCCAGCATCGGTCTGCACACGCGGTTCAAGAGGTCCATGAACGTGGCAGGAGCATTGGTGAGCCCGAAGGGCATCACCACGAACTCGTAGTGGCCATAGCGAGCCCAAAAAGCAGTCTTCTGTATATCCTCATCCCTGACCCTCATCTGATGGTAACCTAACAGAAAGTCTATCTTGGAAAACCAAGATGCTTGCTGAAGCTGGTCAAACAAATCATCTATCCTCGGGAGTGGGTAACGGTTCTTCACCGTTACCTTGTTCAGCTCCCGGTAATCTATGCACATGCGATGCGACCCGTCCTTCTTCTTGACAAACAAGATCGGGGATCCCCAGGGCGAACTACTTGGCCTAATAAATCCCTTGTCTAACAGCTCCTGTAGCTGTGTAGACAACTCCTGCATCTTGGGAGGAGCCAACCGATATGGTGCCTTGGCTATCAGAGCAGCACCAGGGACTAGGTCGATCCTGAACTCTACCTGTCGCTCCGGAGGTATCCCAGACAGCTCCTCTGGGAATACATCCGCGTAATCTCGCACCACCGGAACATCGCTCACCATCGACTTACCCGACTCCCGGGTATCCATAACATAGGCGACATACCCAGCACAACCCTGCTGAAGATAGCGCCTATCCCTCGCTGCTGAACATAGCGTTGGTCCGCGCTGTGGCCTCTCACCCTGAATCACCAGTTCTCCCCCACTCGGGGTCCTAATCCGAACTAACTGTTGCGCGCAGTCGATCACTGCCCGGTTGGGGCTCAACCAATCCAGGCCTATAATCACCTTGTTCCCACGCAACAGAATGGGAACCAAGTCTACCAGGTAGCGCTCCTCAAATAACCACAGAACGCAATCTCTGAAAACCGCTGACGCTCACACTGATCGATCATCCGCAATCTCGACCTCTAGAGGGCAATCCAACATGCCCGAAGACTCAGGGAACCTCTTGCTAAGCGCAAGAGAGACAAAGGATCGGGTAGCACCCGAATCAAACAACACCTGAAGTGGGATACCGTTTACATGGAACGATCCTAAACAAGACATTTTATATGGCACATCAATATCATAAGCAACATAGAATAAAAGCTAGGGAGAAGAAACCATATCTGTCACCACATCGGGTGCGGCGCGTGCCTCCTCGGTAGTCAGCTAGAAGGCCTGACTCCTCACCACTGGAGCCTCTGACTTGCCCTGCCGGCCATCAGTAATCCGCAGGGTCGCTGGAGCTGGTGCCGCCATCGGCGCTGCTGCTGTCAATCTCGGGCAATCGGCCTTTTTATAGCCATTCTGATTGCAATGAAAGCAAATCAGGTCTGATGTCTGGAATGTGGGGGTGGCGGCAGTACAATCCTTGCCAAAGTGACCAACCTTGCCGCACTTATAGCAGCCTTATGACCCTAGTCTAGACACCCCCTCGTGCGGCTTGCCGCACTTCCCGCAGCGGCTCCGCCCTGATGGCCCTTCTACCTGACGTCGGATCCCTTGGGTTTCTTCCCCGAAACCCCAGTCACCTGACCCTCCTCCGCTTTCCTCTTCCGGATGTGCTCCAAATCAATCTCTCTCTCCCTCGCCCTGGCGATCATAGAATCCAGGGTCGGGCAAGCTGAGTAGCTGACATGCTCCCGGATATCAGCTCGTAACATATCATGATAGGGGGTTTTCCGCATCTCCTCGTCCCCCGCATACTGGGGCACCAACAATGCCCTCTCCCGGAACTTGGCGGTAATCTCCACCACTGACTCAGTCGTCTGCCGCATATCGAGAAACTCCCTGGCCAGCTGTTGAAGCTCCACAGCTGGCGCGAACTCAGCCTTGAACCAGGCTACAAAATACGACCAAGTCATAGCCTCAATAGTCGAGGCTCCCAGAGAGTCACCAACCGACTCCCACCAGTCCCTAGCCCTATCCCTTAAGCATCCCGCATCGTAACGAACCTTCGACCCCTCACGACAGAAGCTCGTCAGCTGTGCGGACTTCATGTCTGCAATCCATCGTCTAGCGGCAATGGGGTCCTTAGCCCCATGGAAATCCGGCGCACCACTGCCCCTGAAGTCCTTGAAGGACAGTGTGCGTGACCCTGTCTGACTGAATGCCATATCACTCCTGAATGCTCTGACGCGATCCTCCATCAGCTCTATGATCCCTTCCTTGATCGACCCGAAAATCATCGGGGTTGACTCAAGGATACCTCTCGTAATCTCAGACGCGATGAACTGGCATAGTCCCTCGTCCACTGGCTTGGAACCTGCCCCCGAGCCCGATCATGTACCGGATCCTGATCCTGAACCTCCTCCTCCATGACGTGTGATCATCACCATTCTGGAACATAACACATAACAGTCAGAATCATACATAAACCTCGGGAGGTATCATACACTCTACAAGTTTCCTGGTTCTATCTCGGCCCTCCTTGGTTCGAGTACAGATCCTCTGCTTTCAGTAGTATGGGCCCATAATACCTTCCACATCTATCCGTACTTTCCTCAAGGATTGCTTCTACTTCACCAAGTCCCTTCTACTACTGCTGCTCTCTTTTCTAATCTCATCCTAGGCTTACCCTAGGGTAACTCTCCGACCTACTCTCCACCATCAGTTGCATAAGGAACCCCTGCTACCTTTACCTAACTAGCTTGCAAATACCATTACATATTACTAAGACCAGATAATTCTTTGAATGAAAGGTCCTGCCCCACAACGGTTGGACTCAAACAAGAGCTGCACAGTAGGGCTAGACCTAACCTTCTGGAATTATTTCGTCCTCGCAATATGTAACTTAACCTATTCGTTTACTAGTTAGCTAAAGATAACTAGAACTCCCAAAGCACAAAGCAACAACATTAGGGCATCGAGTAACCTGATCCAATCATACTCTATCCAAGCTATCATATAACTGGCTTATCAGTAACATGTTGCAGCTCAAAAACACATATAGCAGGCATATCAGGCATCTTCCTAGATCCTTAGCCCTAATCTAGCAAGGATTTCTCATACATATATAGTAGGCATATAAGGCATCCTTCCTAGATCCTCTTGACCTAATCAAGCATGCAGTTCTCATAATCATATCATATCATAACATAACATGTATGGGTATCTTGGGGGAAAATTACTTGAGCTCGGCCGGTCGCGCACATTACACATCTGGTTCTTTTTAAAAGTTCCTTTTTCTCCTTTCAAACTTCTTTTCATAAAAATGATTTTCTTTTTGAAAAATTCCATACCAAGTCCTCAGTTTGAGTTCAGACACACCCGAGAGTGTATCCGAATCCCTCAAACTAAGGCTCTGATATCAACTTGTAACATCCCAATTTTCGAGGCTAAAAAAATCATTTTTAATTAAGTAATCATATAAAAATCATTTCTCAAACATTGCTAACATTATATTAATTCATAAAACCATTACGTCGTGTCCCAAAAGCATATCAACGGATAGTAATAATAATAATAATAATAATCAGAGTACAATCCCAGAAACTCAATGCGGAAATCATGTGTGAGTGTGATGTGCCACTACCGTGCCGGCTCCTTCCCCTTCGTTGAAGAGGTACCTGAAACAAAACTGAAAATTGTAAGCACGAAGCTTAGTGAGTTCCCCCATCATACCACATACCATACTATAACATACTGTCAGACATATCTGGGTGCCCGACCTACCCTGCTGAGCATACCGGGGTGCTCAACCTACCCCCGTCACACATACCGGGGTGCCCGACCTACCCCTCGGTCCTAACAACCGAACTTGGGGACTATTCCCCTCCTACTACCACTACCACATAAAACATAGCATACTAGCACATAAACATCACAGGTAGTAGCACACATAAGTGACCTCTAACAGCTACTCCGATGACTCCTCGTAAAGCTGAGTGTCGAATCTCACGAAAAGTGATCTCTAACAGCTACTCCGATAACTCATAGCTATCATAATAATAATAATACTCAATTAGAATCCACAACACTGCTCAGGGTAAAATGACCATTTTACCCCTCGATCCAGTTGGAACATACATAAGTTCCAAATTCTAGATTATAAAGTCCATCCCTCATATGGCCTAATAAGGGCTCCCTAAGGGCCCACTAATTGCCAAATTTCTGAATTGGGACTTAACCTCCAAATGGGCCCAAAAGTTCAAGTCCTAATATAAAGGTTCCAAGGGGTCCAATTGTGGACCAATAGGCCCAATACCCTAAATTTAGATTCCCAAGTCCAGAATTATACTTCCCAGTGGGCCACTGGGCCCACAAGTCCAGGCCCATTTCCTTAAGGCCCCAAAGCCCAAAACACTCATTCTGCATGTGTACGCGCGGCGTACTTGACATGTACGCCCAGCGTACGCTGGCCTTGACCAGATCGGGGAGTTGATCCAATACGCGCGGCGTACCAGGGAGTACACCCAGCGTACTGGTCAGCTTCTTTGGGACTTGATCCTTGACTTAATCAGTTAAGTCTTTACGTCCAAAATGCAGATCCAGGTCCTTTAAGACCTCCTAGACCATAAAGTCACAAACTTCATGTGCTTGCATGCAAGGTTGGGGTCAAAACATGATTTTGGTCCTTTTAACAACTTTAAGACCCAATAACACGTGCATGGTTGTGGCTTAACCATCAAGGTCTGATTTTTATGGTTCTTAGTGCCTCTAAGAGCCCAAAAGGACAGTTCTTATGCTCTGGAACCAACAATACTCAAACACTCCCAATAATGGGGTCAAAAAGGACATAAAAACCCCCCAAATAAACAAATCTAAGCATACAATTGTCAAGTATGGACCTTGATACCTCAAAGGAGTCAGAAATAAAGTCAAACCTCTGGATCTACAAGCTCTTGGTGGATCCTTGCTTCTTCTTCAAGCTCCTTTCTTATTTTCTCACTAAAAAAACACCAAAAGCACTCTCAAATGGCTTCTAGAACACAAAGGCACACAAAGGGAGCTAGGGTTTTCGTGGTGGCTGGGTAAGAGTGAAGGGAGGCTGAACAAACAGGAGTTATGTTCTTTATATAGGGAGTAAACCCTAAATTTTAGGGTTTAATGAGCTGCATGCGTACGTTGGGCGTACTCCTGGTACGCGGGGCGTACGCACCTGGCCTCCGCGGTTCATTCTCGCGAGTACGCTGGGCGTACATGGCTGTGTACGCCCCGCGTACGTCACTTCCTCAGTCCACTAATAAGGCCCAAAGGTCAAAGCCCAAAATAAAGCATTCCATTCTTCAATTTAAAAAGTTTAATAATACCTGGAAAATCCCGGGTGCTACATGACTTCCTCTTTCGAGATCTTGGAGTCTTGACGGTCAGATCTATCGAGGTTCTCTTCGGAGGAAAAGAATATTAGGTCTTCTCCTTCTTGACCACAAGTTGGCCACCGTACATGGCAAAGTGGATATCAACAAGGGTGAACCAAGCATTATAGTGTGTATCATTGGATCCTAGACGTAACAAAGGAACTCAATAACTTCAGGATCCTCCATGAAAAATAAAAAAATAGACAAACAAAGGATCTTTACCGGTCGACAAGGGGGCAATAGCAGATGTACTCTCTTGAAAGCTAAGTTCTTCGAACCTGAAGGATCTTTCAGTCTCAGGAAAAGCAAGGAAACTCCCAATCTTTTCAACGGTATCTTTAGCAGCAGGGACAGGATCCTCGAACTTGAAAGTTGCATCAAAACAAATAAAACAAGGAAGTGTGAATTTGATATCCTCAATGAAATAAAATAAAAATCCTTATCTTTCTAACCTAATTTCTTGGCAGGAGATCACCGTCCGGGATGGATTCACATTTCACAAAGAAATATTTCTCTTTCCGAGAACCATGGTTTTGTTTCAATTTCAAAATATGTTGTGATTTATTTGTTTTGACTTTAAGCAGGAAAGGAGAAGACCCATAAGTTTAGAGATCATAAACATGGTCCAACTCAACTAATCCCATGCGTAGATCCTTGGATTGATTCAATTGATCAACCTAAAACAAGATCCTCCAGATCACAGGCATAGTTTGGATGGAAGAAAACCCAAGTAGGAAAGACAAAGCGAGGTTTGGCCTTAGCATCAAAAGGCTTGAAAATGACATCAGCAAGAAAAACTCTAATTGATTTCAAGGACTTGGTGTCGTTATGTCACACCCCGAAACCGTGATGGCGGAATCGTTTCGGGGTGGAAGACGTCATGTGTAGTACCACAACATTTGTATAGCAAGCATAGTAAACACAACCAAACATTGAATACAATCATGAAAAGTGTTTACATCGATTTGAAACTTGTTTTAAATACATCTAAAGTATGTAAAATATAGAAAAACATGGCTCTTATTGCTCCGGCTCCTCTAATCCAAGAAGTACCTGTCTACTGATTCCCTGAGAATACAAGCAGTTTTGAAAGTATATAAGCATAAAGCTGGTGAGTTCATAAGCATTTAGTTTTGGTGGAAAAATGTTCCTTGGATCCTTCTGAAAAGTGTTTCTCAAGAAAAGCCTATATTTTCTTATGAAAAGCGTGTTTGAAAACCCATTCATTCCATGACTTCCAGGTTCGTACAGAACATGTACAATCCAATGAGTCGTGGAATGAATATGAATATCCGTTGCTTGTAAAACAATCCGTTTTGAATAGCCGGTTTATCCCGGGAAAATCCTATATTTTCCCTGAAGGATGAAGGTTGATTATCCGTTTAAACTAATGTTTGCAAGTATCTACCATACTCGTGTATATAAAAGCAGTTTTCTTTTAAAAACCCTGGTTACACTCAGAGAAGTATATTAGTCTTAAAAATTAAATAAAAGAAAACCGTGATGAACTAAGTCCTGAAGATATTATTAGTAATAACCTCCAGTAATTAAATCGGTTATTACTTTGAGGTTAGTTCACTTGCTTCATTATTACAAAATTAAATATCTGTTATCTAGGTTTTGAGTTTTATAACCATAACCGACTGGATATAGCCCGCAACGGCCTGTATCCTTAATGACTTTGTCACCCGCAGACCTGCCGGTCCGACTGTAGCTAGCAGTGAGGTGCGGGATTGTCAGTCCCGTATAGATCTATACACAACAGTCACACTCTCCCTACAAGAGACTCTGGTCACAAGTGCTAGTCCTACACTCTGATTCTGTGGGAGTGTTACCAAGGACGTGTCTCAAACTTAGCCTAACCAATTTACAAGTAATAATATAGAAAATCCTGTTTATGATTTGCATGAATCCTTTATAAAATAATACATTTTACTACATGATTCACAAGTTCATTGTTCTAGTTTTGAAAACTGTTTCTACGTGTTGATTTCTTAATCGGTTTGTAAAACCGTTTTCCGTGTTTAAAAGCATACTGAAAATATAATTATCTTAAACAAAATAATATATTTGAGCACAAGTTTCCTTGTACTTTTGCTTGTATTCCCCCCTGAAAACATGAAAAACTCGGAAAAAGCGTAGGGGTATGAACTTACTGTTTGACGGATGATTCGAGCGGATGATCGGTTACGAGTGTTGAGTGTCAATTGAGGTTTCGCACTCAAGTGGATCCTAGTAACATATAATAGCACATATATGTATTAGATTTAGGTATTCCATGACAAAACATGACGGGAAACCACCCTAAAGACTTGTAAATGCTTGTCAGGACCTCATGTGATCAAAAAAAGGAGGTGTGTGGTCATTAGGGTGTGTGTGCGGCCAGGGTGTGCGGCCAGGATGTGTGTGCGGTTGCACACAAGAGTGTGCGGCCGTACAGATGGTGTGTGCGGCTGTACACAGGAGTGTGCGGCCGTACACTCCTTATTTGTGCCCGAAATGTCGATTTTTAGATGTTCTAGTGCTAATACCAAGTCCTACTAGTGAATGAAGGCCAAACTCTTCAGTTTGGAGAGCTTTAAGGTGTATACGGACACCTCATGAAGGTGTGCGGCCATACACCTTCATGTGATGAAGAACATGATGAACTTCGATGGTTAAGGGCTTAGATCAATGGGTCCTTCATGTATGATAAGCTAGGTGATGGAAAACTCACGTTTTTGAGGCCTTGAGAGCGTTCTTGGATGAAGTTTTTAGAGAGAGAAAGTAGAGAGAGAAAGTAGAGTGCAGCCAAATGAAAGGAATGAGTGAAAGGGGTCACCCTATATAAATAGGGATGAGTGTGCGGCTGGAGGATGGGTGTGCGGCCACACACTCGTGTGTACGGCCATACACTCGGGTGTGCGACCATACACTCGGGTGTGCGGCCACATACTCAAGTGTGCGGCCATACACTCGGGTGTGCGGCCACACACTCATGTGTGCGGCCTCACACTCATGTGTGCGGCCATACACTCTTGTGTGCGGCCACACACTCATGTGTGCGGCCATACACTCGGGTGTGCGGCCATACACTCGGGTGTGCGGCCACACACTCATGTGTGTGGCCACACACTCCTTTTGATGGAGTGTTTGGCCTTTTTGAAACCCTAAATCTTAAGCCAACCCATCCCTAATTCAAACTTTGGTTGTACAAGGCTTTAGATCATCCAAACAGGCTCAAAACAATGCTAAAAGATTGCTGAAACGAGTTTAACATTGATAGAATTTAACTAAGGTACAAGGTAGAAGTTTCGGGTTGTCACATCATCCCCCCGTTAGAGGGAATTTCATCCCGAAATTCAAGAATAGAGTACAATCATGAACTTGGAAAGAGACGAGGATACTTCTGCTTCATTGAATCCTCGCGCTCCCAAGTGAATTCAGGGCCCCGCTTGGCATTCCAGCGGACCTTCACTATCGGGATGCGACTTTGCTTGGTACGTTTGACTTCACGGTCCATGATTTCAACAGGTTCTTCCACGAAGTATATACCATCGTCTAATTCGATCTCGTCGAGAGGAATCACAAGTGTCTCATCGGACAGACACTTCTTTAGGTTCGACACGTGGAAGACAAGATGGATGTTGCTGAGCTCTCGTGGTAACTGGAGTTTGTATGCTACGGGACCGATCCTAGCAAGGATCTCGAATGGCCCAATGTACCTTGGGTTTAGCTTTCCATGTTTTCCGAAACGTATCATGCCTTTCCATGGTGAGACCTTCAAAAGGACGCGGTCACCGGCCTGGAATTCCAAGGGTTTTCGTCGTTTATCGGCGTAGCTCTTTTGTCTATCTCGTGAGGCTTTCAGTTGTTCTCGGATTTGCACGATCTTTTCAGTCGTCTCTCGGATAATCTCAGGACCAGTGAGAGTGTTGTTGGGGACTTGACCCTTAACTAGCTGCGTGTCACCCACTTCAGCCCAACACAGAGGGGATCTGCACTTGCGGCCATAGAGGGCTTCAAACGGCGCCGCCTTGATGCTGGTATGGTAGCTGTTGTTGTAGGATAATTCGACCAAAGGAATATGAGTGTCCCATGACGCGCCGAAGTCGATGACGCAGTCTCTCAACATATCTTCCAAGGTCTGAATTGTTCTCTCACTCTTTCCATCAGTCTGCGGATGATAAGCCGTGCTCATATCCAATTTAGTTCCAAGAGCCTTCTGTAGTGATTGCCAGATACAGGTACCCCATGAAGGCGAACTATCTCTTGAATGTAGATCCGTGTGAGTCTCTCCATCTTGAAGTTTTCTTTGATTGGTAGGAAGTGGGCGGACTTTGTCAACCGATCGACAATTACCCAGATGGCATCGTGCTCACTCGGAGATCTGGGTAACTTGGTGATAAAATCCATCGTTATCCTTTCCCACTTCCACTCAGGTATCTCTGGCTGATGGAGTAGACCTGAGGGCTTTTGATATTCGACCTCAGGGCTTGGCGCAAGTCAGGCACTTGCCCACGAAGGTAGCGATCTCTGCTTTCATGTTCGGCCACCAATACAGTTTCTTGAGATCGAGGTACATCTTGTCCGAACCTGGGTGAACGGAGTATCTAGTCTTGTGAGCTTCGTTCATTATAACCTCTCTGTAACCACCGAACTTTGGGGTCCAGATCCGGTCCATGAAATAATAGACTCCGTCTCCCTTGATCTCTAGGTTCTTTTCCATTCCTCTCAAGGCTTCACCCGGCATGTTCTCTGGTTTTAAGGCTTCCAGCTGAGCCTCCTTGATTTGAGCGGATAAATGGGAATGGATAGTCATGGTCAGTGCCTTCACTCTACGACCTCAGTACTCTTTTCAGCTGAGGGCATCTACCACCACATTGGCCTTGCCGGGATGGTAGCGGATTTCGCACTCGTAATCACTGAGTAGCTCAACCCATCGCCGCTGCCTCATGTTTAGCTCCTTCTGGTCGAAGATATGCTGCAAACTTTTATGGTCAGTGAAGATAGTGCACTTGGTTCCATAGAGATAATGTCTCCAGATCTTTAACGCAAAGACCACTGCTCCCAACTCTAAATCGTGAGTTGTGTAATTGACCTCGTGCGTTTTCAACTGTCTCGAGGCGTAGGCGATGACCTTTCCTCGTTGCATGAGCACACAGCCTAGGCCCTGATTAGATGCATCACAGTAGACAACGAAGTCCTCCGTCCCGTCAGGCAGGGACAAGATAGGTGCGCTGCATAGGGCCCACTTCAACGTTTGGAACGCAGTGTCTTGCTTCTCACTCCAACAAAAGGGTATGCCTTTCTGAGTCAGAGTGGTTAAGGGTTTGGCAATTCTGGAGAAATTCTGGATAAATCTGCGATAATAGCCAGCGAGACCCAAGAATTGTCGGATTTCTGTGGGCGTCTTCGGTGCAGACCAATTCTCTATCGCTTTGATCTTGGAAGGGTCCACGTGTATGCCTTCTTTGCTAACCACGTGACCAAGGAAATTCACCTTCCTGATTTGAAAATTTTGCATATAGCTTCTCTTCCCTTAAGGTTTCCAGCACCTGCCTCAAATGCTGTTTATGATCGTTCTCACTCTGCGAATAGACAAGTATATCGTCGATGAACACAATCACGAACTTGTCTAAGAAAGGGCGGCACACTCGATTCATCAGGTCCATGAATACTGCCGGTGCGTTGGTCAGACCAAAGGGCATTACTACAAACTCGTAGTGTCCATAGCGAGTTCGGAATGCTGTCTTGGGCACATCATTCTCGTGAACTCGCAACTGATGGTACCCTGATCTTAGATTGATCTTTGAGAAATAACTGGCTCCCTGAAGTTGATCGAAGAGATCGTCGATTCTGGGTAAGGGATATCGGTTCTTGATGGTCAGCTTATCCAGCTCTCGGTAGTCAATGCACATCCGAAAGGATCCATCCTTCTTTTTCACAAATAAGATCGGAGCTCCCAAGGGTGAGGAACTCGGCCTTATGAATCCTTTGCTGATCAGCTCATTGAGCTGGCTGGATAATTCCTGCATTTCCGCTGGCGCTAAACGGTAAGGAGACTTAGCTACAAGAGTAGCTCCGGGGATCAAGTCGATGCGAAACTCGACTTGACGCTCGGGAGGAATTCCTGGGAGATCTTCAGGGAAGACATCAGGAAAGTTGCAGACTTCGGAGATGCTCTTGAGATCTTTACCCTCTTGTGTCTCATTAATGACATGAGCTAGAAACGCATGGCATTCCTTCCGCAGGTACTTCTGAGCTTTGACGCACGAGATGATACGAAGGTTTGAACTGAGTTTATCACCATAAATCATAAGGGCTTTGCCAGAGGGAAGGTTGAGGCGAATAGCTTTTTCGAAACAAAGGATATCAGCATGATTGGGGCTCAACCAATCCATACCGATAATGACATCGAAACTCTTAATAGATACAGGCATAAGATCGATAGGAAAGGAATGATTTCCTAAGGTAAGAGTACAGCCTATGAATATATCGTTCGCGCTCTCTTTCTTTCCATTAGCCATCTCGACGGTGAACGTTTCGTTTAAAGGTTGGGATTTACATTTGATTAGATGTTTGAATGCATGGCTAACAAAACTCCTCTTCGCACCAGAATCGAAAAGAATGCATGCATGAAAGTTGTCAAGGAGGAACGTACCCGTAACAACGGTAGGATCAGCGACCGCTTCCTCCTGGCCCATTGCCAGCACCCTTCCTGCATTGCCACCCGTTGTTGCCTTGGGACAATCTCTCTTGAAGTGCCCCACCTCTCCACAGCCATAACAGGCGTGGCCAACACCCACCCCAGGAGCCTGATTGGTTGGTTGGACTGGTCCTTTGCAAAATCGAGTTGTGTGTCCCTTCTTGCCACAGCTGGTGCACGACATCTACCGGCACTGTCCCTGATGATGGTAGTTGCACTTGTTGCACAGAGATAGTTTTCCAGCGTAGCGACTGGGGTTTGTTGGAGTAACGGGGACTGCAGCAGGAGTAGTAGCAAGAGTAGTAGCAGCGTGGACTGCCACTATTTGTTGCTTCTTGGAGGGCTCCTAAGAGGACTGGCCCTTGCGCTTGTTTCGAAATTTCTTCCTCCCACTACTCTCCTTCTGTGGTGCAGGAGCAGCTGTCACCTCGTCAAGATCGACTCCATGATCGATCAGAGTTTGAGCCAGATCCTTGGCGCTCTCAAATGTGGTCGGCCTCGTAGCCAAGACATTTCCTTTGGTTGGTTGTGTCAGCCCCCGGATGTACCTCTCGATTTTCTTGCTTTCCGGGGTGACCATTCCCGGACAGAGGAGTGCCAAGTCACAGAACCTAGCAGTGTACGCGGTGATTTCAGAACCCTTCATCTTCAAGTTCCAAAGTTCGTGCTCCAACTTTTGCACTTCTCCCCTCGCGCAGTATTCTGCAAGCATGAGTTCCTTAAGTCTTTCCCAACCCATGGCATTAGTCACCAGTAGGGTTAGGGTTTTGACTCGACCATTCCACCAGGTCAAGGCTCTGTCGGTGAAGGTGCAGGCGGCGAACTTCACCTTGTTTTCTACGGAACAGGCACAAATTTTGAAGATGGATTCGATCTTCTCGAACCATCGAGTCAGAGCGATGACTCCTCCGTTTCATCGAAGGACTTGGTTTTTGCAGTCATGAAGTCCTTGTAGGAACCCTCCTTTTGATGTCCCTAACTTCCGTCTTGTCTTTGCGGATCGGTTCCACCTCCAGCCCCACCAGAGTTTACTTGTGCCATTGCTGCGGTTACAGCGGCGGTAACTGCTATCTGGAACATGACGGTGTCGAACTGGGGAGGTGGTGGTGGTGGCGGAGTGTTGTCCCTTCTGTTAGGTCTTGGTCGAGGAGGCATCTTTTTCTAGAAACAATCAGGAAGAAGAGGATGTAAGTCCTCAAGATATATGAAACGAGATATATTTCATCCTGATGATAAAAGTGTTCTACCAAGCGATAAGCACAGGAAGGTTACTAATGCAAGTAAGTTATCGCTTAGGAAAGAAGAGGTAGCAACACTTGGAGTGATTCTATATATTGAGTTTGGCTCTAGCTAAAATACTCCTATAGTATTTTATGTGAGATGTTTTTGGTAAGTTTTTAGGCTTGCTGCAACACTATAGTCACTCCCAAGCACATGTTGGTCATGTCTCGAATGAATATAGTTTATCAGGCTATATTGACCCTAGACATGATTACATAACTGCCCAGGTTTAACCGCAATGTCCAACATCCAAATACTTTTGTTTTGTTCTACTTACGACACGGATTCTGATACTCGGGTATACTTATATAAAATACTTGTATTTTTGAAAGTATACTTTTTAGTTTAGAGCACTTAGGCCCCTTAATATTTATAGTTGTATACCATGTAAGGTTCGGTATACTTAGTTCGCTATAAACAAGGGCTCTGATACCAATCTGTCACACCCCGAAACCGTGATGGCGGAATCGTTCCGGGGTGGAGGACGTCATGTGTAGTACCACAACATTTGTATAGCAAGCATAGTAAACACAACCAAACATTGAATACAATCATGAAAAGTGTTTACATCGATTTGAAACTTGTTTTAAATACATCTAAAGTATGTAAAATATAGAAAAACATGACTCTTATTGCTCCGGCTCCTCTAATCCAAGAAGTACCTGTCTACGGATTCCCTGAGAATATAAGCAGTTTTGAAAGTATATAAGCATAAAGCTGGTGAGTTCATAAGCATTTAGTTTTGGTGGAAAAATGTTCCTTGAATCCTTTTGAAAAGTGTTCCTCAAGAAAATCCTATATTTTCTTATGAAAAGCGTGTTTGAAAACCCATTCATTCCATGACTTCCAGGTTCGTACAGAACATGTACAATCCAATGAGTCGTGGAATGAATATGAATATCCGTTGGTTGTAAAACAATCCGTTTTGAATAGCCGGTTTATCCCGGGAAAATCCTATATTTTCCCTGAAGGTTGAAGGTTGATTATCCGTTTAAACTGATGTTTGCAAGTATCTACCATACTCGTGTATATAAAAGCAGTTTTCTTTTAAAAACCCTAGTTACACCCAGAGAAGTATATTAGTCTTAAAAATTAAATAAAAGAAAACCGTGATGAACTAAGTCCTGAAGATATTATTAGTAATACCCTCCAGTAATTAAATCGGTTATTACTTTGAGGTTAGTTCACTTGATTCATTATTACAAAAGTAAATATCTGTTATCTAGGTTTTGAGTTTTATAACCATAACTGACTGGATATAGCCCGCAACAGCCTGTATCCTTAATGACTTTGTCACACGCAGACCTGCCGGTCCGACTGTAGCTAGCACTGAGGTGCGGGATTTTCAGTCCCGTATAGATCTATACACAACAGTCACGATCTCCCTACAAGAGACTCTGGTCACAAGTGCTAGTCCTACACTCTGATTCTGTGGGAGTGTTACCAAGGACGTGTCTCAAACTTAGCCTAACCAATTTACAAGTAATAATACAGAAAATCCTGTTTATGATTTGCATGAATCCTTTATAAAATAATACATTTTACTACATGATTCACAAGTTCATTGTTCTAGTTTTGAAAACTGTTTCTACGTGTTGATTTCTTAATCGGTTGGTAAAACCGTTTTCCGTGTTTAAAAGCATACTGAAAATATAATTATCTTAAACAAAATAATATATTTGAGCACAAGTTTCCTTGTACTTTTGCTTGTATTCCCCCCCTGAAAAGATGAAAAACTCGGAAAAAGCGTAGGGGTATGAACTCACTATTTGACGGATGATTTGAGCGGATGATCGGTTACGAGTGTTGAGTGTCAATTGAGGTTTGGCACTCAAGTGGATCCTAGTAACATATAATAGCACATATATGTATTAGATTTAGGTATTCCATGACAAAACATGACGCGAAACCACCCTAAAGACTTGGAAATGCTTGTCGGGACCTCATGTGATCTAACAAAGGAGGTGTATGGTCATTAGGGTATGTGTGCGGCCAGGGTGTGCGGCCAGGTTGTGCGGCCAGGCTGTGTGTGCGGTTGCACACAGGAGTGTGTGGCCGTACAGAGGGTGTGTGCGGCCGTACACAGGAGTGTGCGGCCGTACACTCCTCATTTGTGCCCGAAATGTCGATTTTTAGATGTTCTAGTGCTAATACCAAGTCCTACTAGTGAATGAAGGCCAAACTCTTCACTTTGGAGAGCTTTAAGGTGTGTACGGCCACCTCATGAAGGTGTGCGGCCGTACACCTTCATGTGATGAAGAACATGATGAAATTTGATGGTTAAGGGCTTAGATCAATGGGTCCTTCATGTATGATAAGCTAGGTGATGGAAAACTGACGTTTTTGAGGCCTTGAGAGCGTTCTTGGATGAAGTTTTTAGAGAGAGAAAGTAGAGTGCAGCCAAATGAAAGGAATGAGTGAAAGGGGTCACCCTATATAAATAGGGATGAGTGTGCGGTTGAAGGATGGGTGTGCGGCCACACACTCGTGTGTGCGGCCATACACTCGGGTGTGCGACCACACACTCATGTGTGCGGCCACACACTCGGGTGTGCGGCCACACACTCATGTGTGCGGCCATACACTCGGGTGTGCGGCCACACACTCAAGTGTGCGGCCATACACTCGGGTGTGCGGCCACACACTCATGTGTGCGACCATACACTCGGGTGTGCGGCCACACACTCATGTGTACGGCCATACACTCGGGTGTGCGGCCACACACTCATGTGTGCGGCCATACACTCGGGTGTGCGGCCACACACTCATGTGTGTGGCCACACACTCCTTTTGATGGAGTGTTTGGCCTTTTTGCAACCCTAAATCTTAAGCCAACCCATCCCAAATTCAAACTTTGGTTGTACAAGGCTTTAGATCATCCAAACAGGCTCAAAACAATGCTAAAAGATTGCTGAAACGAGTTTAACATTGATAGAATTTGACTAAGGTACAAGGTAGAAGTTTCGGGTTGTCACACGTTATCATCAAAAGAGCAAGTCCCCTCGTAAGACAATATATTTTGATCGAGGAAGTCCCCATCAGGAAGAGTAAGGATGCTCGAGCGATAACATAGTGCCTTTTTACCCATGATCATCAAACAAGAAAAATAAGAAGAAAGGAACAAGAAATTTACCTTCAAGATAATCGATAACTGTTGAAAGAGAGCTAAAAGACGTAACAGAAGATCGTTAGCGATTAACCCCTATTTATGCGGATCGCAGAGGATAGAGAAGAGATTTGACAACATAATCACATCTTTTGGACGGATACAATTCTATCTGTTAGAGTTTGAACGTCAAATCTTTTATTTCTAATTAATTAAATTATACACTTTAAATACTTGAAATTAATTCAAATATTTTGCAGGTATAATTTAGGGGCAATTGTTAGGGCCAAGATCCTCAATCTTATCCAAGATCCCAGATCTTAAAGATATTTAAGGATCGTTAAACCTATACACGATCTCAGATCTAAAAGGAGTCTTAGGATGTTGAACATACGTCAAGATCCTGAACATCACCATTCTATTTCCTAAAAAGATTAACAACTATATTTCTTGTTTATTCCTCACATGTGCAAAAATGGTCAACATAGGAATCATCCACAACGAAAAATCACTCCAACCAGGCTTAAAACCCAGGAATACCAAGTCAAAACACATTGCAAATACTAGTTCAACAGGATCCTGGAAATCTTGGATTTATAGTTACTTAACCTAGACTATAAATACACTTGTAAAACTCACACAACAGGCACAGTTAGCTGACACCTTACTCATCTAGACTTACTTTATCATTTGTAATTGTATTATCAAGCTCATCTCTATAATTTATGTTCAAATCAATAAGATCATACAAGGAAGGTGATCATTATCACCTCCCACGGTTTTATGTCGGAGATCCTAGCAAGGTTCAAGGGATTTCTTTGTAAACCACATGTGTTATTTTGATCTCAATTCCATATTCACATTAATAACAACACCACAACTGATGGGTTTTGAGCACTACAAAATTCCTATGGTGTACATGCAACCCTAATCCTTTCGATCTAGGTTTTTCTCAAGTTATAATTGCAAATAATCATGAAAAACATAAACCCTAATCTAGCATACAATTTTCGAAATTGATAACATAAAACAAAGTTAGATGAATACCTTTTCCTTGTAGCTTGTAGATCTTGACATTCAAGAGCTCAGTGCCTCAAATGTTGCACCTCTACTGAGTCACAAACACCAAGTAGCAATGGAGGATTATGAGAGAGAGGTGAGAGGCTCCTAAAATCGGCTAGGATATTCTCTTGGAAGCAAGTGGCCGATTTCGGGAGTCCTAAGGGTTCCTTATATAGCTGAGCTGCTAGGGTTTCTGACTGGAACTCTAATTCTCTGCTTAGGCCTTAAGCAACCCATTAGATCCTTCCAGAACCCTCTTTGGACGAAATCTAGGTGGGCTACACATAGAATTTCGTCCATCCCTTCTTAGGGATCCACAATCCCAACTTTGCAACTATTAGATAATTGCAATATCAGTCCCCTTAATTCAATTAGTCTCTTTTAAACACCAAATTAATTCCAAATTAATTTCTGATCAATACTAATTAAATAATATGATTTCTCAATTAATATATTATTCTTGTAATATATTAATAAATCACAATTAATTTATTTCTCCATAATTCATCCTATCAAATTGTTATGGTGAAGGCAACCCAAAAGGACCATGCTACTATCGGGTAAAGTACATACCAATTATAGTTATGGGCTTAGACACCTAATCCAATAGTCTCCCACTTGGATAAGTCTAATAACTATAACTGCAAGTATGACTTCAAAATCCGATTAGCAATCGTAGCTCTCAAAAGCCGCTGTCGAACTCTGACCTAGTTAATAACGCGTCCTTTAGATAAGGGATCATGTAGTCCTCCGTTCTTAAGATATCGGGTGGACAAAGACATGGAATAAAGTCATACTCATTGTCCAATAGTTTGTTTGCCGATTTCTGATTTGTTTGACATAAAACTTAATTGAACACATCAATTCATCCCTGACCGGGCCCGACACATAAGTCAACACAAAATCATTGAGGGGCCCAAGATATCGCTTTTAATCCTCTTAGGATAAAAGGAACAGATAAACTTTGACTTATATGCTTGTACTATTTACTTATTAAATCGTACACAACAATACGTTTTATAACATCAAGTTACTGATGCATTTACGCACTATCAATGCACAACCAACTTGTAAACAACAACTCATATATCTCGGTTCAAAGACTATACAATATTATCGTCTCACAATCACTCGTGATAAATTCCATGAAGTGATTCATATGAGTGTGGGTTTAATCCAATACTCAAATCTTATTTCTGGAGCACTCATGAACGTTGCAGCAAACTTTTGCTATGTTTAAACACTTAGACAATCTACAAACCAATTCATGACAGTCTAACCTCATGGCCTACTTCCAAAGTATGATCGACTGTGGAAAATTTGAATAATCCTATTATTCTGGAAGTCAAAACATCCAAAATTTAAACAATAGTAAACAATTGACACAAGATACTAACTTTACTCATAAATAAAACTCCTTTATTCAATCATCAAATGTCAATTACATTTTATCTATTACAAGTTTCTAAATAACTATCTAATCACTAAAACTAATCTCTTCCTTCAGACCAATGCTCCTCACATGCTGTAAGTGCTTAACCCTGCTCAAACACTTTGTGAGGGGATCTGTTGGGCTCTCTTCTGACGATACCCTCTTTACTACGAGGAATCCCTCTTCTACCCGATGTCTGATGAAGTGGTATTTTCTGTCGATGTGCATGGATCTACCATGATCCCTCCGTTCCTTGGTCAGGGCAACCACTCCTTCGTTATCGCAAAAAATCTCCATAGGCTCCTTTATGCTTCTTTATGGCTGGTACAACTCCAAGGTCTCCAATGAAGTTCTTCAACCATATTTCCTCCTTCGATGCTTCGCTTGCTGCTATGTACTCTGATTCGCACGTTGAATCAGCTACAATCTCCTACTTGGAACTTTTCCAAGTCACTGCTCCTCCATTCAGGGTAAATACCCAGCCCGACTGAGAGCGGAAGTTATCTTTGTCGGTCTGAAAACTAGCATCACTATACCCTATCACTCTCAAGTCTTCTCTTCCACCAAGTACGAGGACCCAGTCCTTCATCCTTCGTAGATACTTAAGAATTTTCTTTACTTCCATCCAGTGAGCTCTACCAGGGTTCCCTTGATATCGGCTGACCATGCTCAAAGTAAAAGCCACATCAGGGCGAGTACACATCATAGCGTACATGATCGAGCCAACGGCGGAAGCATATGGTACTCAACTCATTTCCGCTATCTCAACATCGGTACTCGGGCTTTGAGTCTTAATTAATTTGGTATTGCTCTGGATTGGTAACTCCTCTTTCTTGGAATTCTCCATGCTAAAACGTTTCAACACTTTATCCAAGTAAGTACTTTGACTAAGTCCTATTAGTCTCTTGCTCCTATTTCTCAATATCCGTATCCCTACAATATAAGCAGCTTCTCCTAGATCCTTCATAGCAAAACACTTCCCAAGCCTGGTCTTAACCTCCTGCAAGGTCGGGATATCGTTTCCTATGAGCAGTATGTCATCCACATATAAAACTAAGAAGCTAACTATACTCCCACTAGCTTTGACATATACGCATGACTCATCGTCGCTTCTCGAAAAACCAAACTCTTTGACTTTCTCATCGAAACAAAGATTCCATCTGTGAGATGCTTGTTTCAATCCATAAAGGGATTTCTCAAGCTTACACACTCTATTAGGGTACTTCGCATCTATAAAACCCTCTGGCTGATTCATAAAAACATCCTCAGCCAACTTTCCATTAAGGAAAGCGGGCCTGCCATGGCTGATTCATGTAAACACCCTCTGACTGAATCTCGCTATCCATTGCCTCCTTCCATTTTGCAGACTGCGGGCCTGCCATGGCTTCCTTGTAGATGTTAGGTTCATCCATATTTATTAGTGTACTATCACTAATAAACGTATCACCCTCAGCAGTTATATGGAAGCCATATAATATGGGTGGAACACTAACTCTACTGGAACGTCTTAGAGGTAAGGAATCGTCAATTGGTTCAACAGGAGTTTCCTCCTCGGGTTGAGCGCTAGTGTTTGAGGTTCCTTCATCACTTTATTCTTTAAGCTCTTCAAGATAAATTTTCCTCCCATTGTCCCCTTGGCATATGAGTTCTCTTTCTCAGGAAAACCCCTCTCCTCGCAACGAAGACAACATTGTCACTCGGTCTGTAGAAGAGATATCCAAAGGATTTCTGTGGATAGCCGATGAAAATACATCGCTCACTACGAGGTTCAAGCTTGTCGTGAGTCTCTCGTCTTACGAAATCCTCGCAACTTTGATATGTGCCAACGAGGGAACATTCCCTTTCCACATATCGTGAGGTGTTTTGGAAACCTTCTTAGTTGGGACTAGATTAAGGATATGGGCGACAGTCTCTAAGGCATACCCCCAAAATGAGATAGGTAACGAAGCTCGACTCATCATGGAACGAACCAAGTCCAACAAGGTTCAATTGCGCCTCTCAGCCACACCATTCAGCTGCGGTGTCCTAGGCGGCGTCAATTGTGAAAAAATTCCACATTCCTTAAAATAGTCGTGGAACTCGATACTAAGATACTCACCACCTCGATCCGATCGGAGCATCTTTATCTTCCTTCCCAATTGATTCTCCACTTCTTACTTATAGTCTTTGAAATTTTCAAAAGTTTCTTACTTATGCTTGATTAAGTAGATATACACATATCTGCAATAATCATCGGTAAAAGTCATGTAGAAGCGATTCGCTTCCCTTGTGGTGGATCTAAAGGGCCCACACACATCGGTGTGTATGAGATCCAATAATCCCTCACCTCTTTCACAAGTACCAGCGAAAGGTGATTTAGTCATCTTTCCAAGTAAACAAGATTCGCACGTGTCATCCGACTTTAAGTCAAATGACTCCAACACTCCATCCTTTTGGAGTTGGGCTATGCGCTTATTATTGACATGTCCAAGACAACAATGCCACAAGCATGCATTGTAGAAACCATTGGACAAATCAATATACAATACATTATCTCCTAAGTTGTCTACAACCATCACAATTTCATATATACCATTACAAGGCAATGCTTCAAAATTAAATTTACCATTAAGGAAAGCATTAATAGAACCAATTTCATTATCAGACGAAAATCTAAAACTTGTTTATACAAACCGTGAAAAGAAATAATGTTTCTCACCATTTCCGACGAGTAGCAACAATCGTTCAAATCTAACCCTAACCCATTACTAAGCAATAAAGAATAAACTCCAATCTTGGTGACAGGCGACGCTTTCCTATTCCCCATGATCAAGTTCATCTTCCCGTGCTCCACATCCCTACTTCTTCTTAGACCTTGAAAATCAAAACAAATGTGAAAACCACATCTTGTGTTAAGGACCCAAGAACTAGCATGTGATGAGTTATTAAATTGAATATTGTAAATACCTGCGAAGGTGGGCTTTATCTTCCCATCCTTGATATCTTGCATATACTTCGAGCAGCTTCGTTTCCAATGCCCTTTATCGTGACAGTAGAAGCACTCTGCATCTTTCGGATTAGACGAAGGAGCAGCAGAACCACCTTTGGTTCCACTTGAAGAAGAATCATCATGAGACTTTCCATTGTGGCTCTTAGAAGGGGCTTTCCTCTTCTTCCTCTTCCATTGTCTAATTGCCAAGACAGGGGCAGCAGCAGTAGGAGTTGATGCGACAACTTTGCCTTTCAAGCCGGTTTCAGCAGTTCTTAACAACCCTTGAATTTTGCTCAAGGTCACCTCATCCTTGTTCATATGATAAGTCATCTTGAACTGTTCATAACAAGGAGGTAAAGAGTGGAGGATAATATCAATGGCCAGCTCTTCATCGAAGTTGACATTTAACTTGAGCAAACGATCAACGTATCTCTGCATTCTTTGCAAGTGGGTCGTGATGGACTCTCCATCCTTCATTTTGGTTGTTATTAATGAGACAACAATCTCGTACCTTTCTTGACGCGCACTTTTATGGTACTTTTCCATCAAATCTTGGTACATGTCATAAGGCCAATAGTCCTCATAGAACTTTTGAAGCTCTGGAGTCATAGTGGCTACCATGATGCATGACACCTTTGTCGCCTCTTTGCATCGAGCCCTGTACTCGGTGATTTCTTCGAGAGTAGCAGTAGTTTTATTGATCTCGACGAGTTCTGTGTCGAGAATCTCTTCCTTGTCCTCGTACCTTAGGGACATAGGAATGTTGCGAATCCAATCGTTAAAGTTGGATCCATCAAATGTGACCCTCCCACAAATGCCCAAGAGAGAAAGTGGGGTCGAGGAGTTGGTGTTGGAGGAGTGTGAGCCTGACATCTGAAAAAGAAAAGAGACAAAGTTTAGATTAGATAAGAATCCTTAATATAACACCCGAATGAAATATTAAGGCTAGGACCCAACACAATATTCTACAATTCGGAAGAGGGATGCCATAATCCAAATGCAAAATGTTTGAAGGTAGGTAAATGACGATTTACCAATTTCCACCATGAAAAACGAAAATGAATATTAGGTTTTAAATGAATTGAAAAATCTATATTCTTTGAGATTCATTGAACTTTTCAATGGCATGTTTAATCTCGATTATGCCCTTCAAGTTTGTGACTGGGATACCGAGGATCACAAACAAAGTGTGAATAACTATGCAAATGTGCTTGGTACTCTCGATGTCATTTATCACCTAATCAATGTGCCGGTTAACCACACACGTTCCATTGATCTATGATTAACATCGAGGTACCCTTTGCCACCCTTGTTAATCCAAGATAGTGTGTCGGTTAATCACACACGCTCCACTAATGACTTGGCAAGGTGCAAAGTTCAATTTCATGGAATAGCATCATTTTCACATTTTACCTAAAGTAACTAAGATTTGGAATTTATGAAAATGTTTAGTTACTTTATTATAATCATTATACTTATTAATGAGGAATTAAATGTCCTATCCTACCCATTCGGCTAACGACCATCTACTAGTCAAGAGTGTGGTGGGTAAGAGTGGATACCCAATGGCGGTCATTTTATAGGTCACTTCCTTAAACACCCATTATAGACCAGCTTCGTGAATGAGGCCTACTAACGGTAAGACTGACTCATAGTATACATATATATATATATATATATATATATATATATATATATATATATATATATATATATATATATATATATATATATATATATATAAGTATTAAGCTTTTAATATTATAAGAGTATAAGGGTTGTATTTTAAACTTTTTAAAACACTAGGGTTTTAGAATTTATTATTTCAAACTTAAAAACTTTTTAATTGAATTTTAAATTCCAAAACTTGAGGGCAAGTTTTGAAACTTTTCAAAACCTTCTTGATCAAATTTAAAATAATTAAAATAATCATATAATTTTATCATTATCTGAATTTGACATAATCCAATTTTATCTGGCAAGATTAATACAATTTAAAATTTACAAATAATTAGTTTATCATATAATCTAGTGATTATCTTAAATTTTGACCATTATCTTCCAATTGGATTACGATATCCATTACCATACTTGAAAAATCAGATTTTGACAGTAAAAACAATTTGTGGCAATTATCCAAATCTAATTTAGGCTTAAATTCCGAAAATCATGCATCCCGACGAGTCAACTCGTCGAGTCCCAATATAGACTCGTCGAGTTCATCTGTCAGGCGCCAGAAATTGATTCTTTTCAGCTTTGAAGAATTAACCATGGCATCAAATATAACAGAAAAATAGCCTAAGCTCTGATACCACTGATGGGTTTTGAGCACTACAACATTCATATGGTGTACATGCAACTCTAATGCTTTGGATCTACGTTTTTCTCAAGTTATACATGCAAATAATCATCCAAAGCATAAACCCTAATCTAGCATACAATTTTTGAAATTGATAACATAAAACAAAGTTAGATGAATACCTTTTCCTTGTAGCTTGTAGATCTTGACCTTCAAGAGCTTAGTGCCTCAAATGTTGCACCTCTAGTGAGTCACAAACACCAAGTACCAATGGAGGATTATGAGAGAGAGGTGAGAGGCTCCTAAAATCGGCTAGGGTATTCTCTTGGAAGTAAGTGGCCGATTTTGGGAGTCCTAGGGGTTGTTTATATAGCTGAGCTGCTAGGGTTTCTAACTAGAACTCTAATTCTCTGCTTAGGCCTTAAGCAACCCATTAGATCCTTCCAGAACCCCCCTTTGGACGAATTCTATGTGGGCTATACATAGAATTTCGTCCATCCCTTCTTAGGAATCCACAAGCCCAACTTTTCAACTATTAGATAATTGCAATATCAGCCCCCTTAATTCAATTAGTCTCTTTTGAACACCATATTAATTCCAATTTAATTTCTTATCAATACTAATTAAATAATATGATTTCTCAATTAATATATTATTCTTATAATATATTAATAACTCACAATTAACCTCTTTCTCCATAATTCATCTTATCAAATTGCTATGGTGAAGGCAACCCAAAAGGACCATGCTACTATCGGGTCAAGTACATACCAATTATAGTTATGGGCTTAGACACCTAATCCAACAACAACCTCTCATGCAATTTGGTTAATATCTATCTAGTCAATTTTTGACCAAAACACAACCCATTGTGGAATATCTCCAAAATGGTACCATACCGAAGGAAGAAAAAAGCGACAAGTCATTCAAAATGAGGGTCTCACATTTTGTGATGATCCAAGATAAGCTACACAGGAAATCCATGGTAGGTCCATACCTTAGATGCCTAGAAGATCACGAGGTTACGAAAGTCCTAAAAGACATATATGAAGGAGATTTTGATAACCATACTGGGGCAGATCCTTGTACTCCAAGGTGTTGAGGATGGAATACTACAAGCCAACCATGAAGAAATATTCCTTCTTGTATGCTCAAAGATGTGATGCTTGTCAATAACATAGCAACATCCTACACTGACTAAAGGAACCTTTACATCCTATCATCTCCCCTTGGTCATTTATGAAGTGGGGGATGGATATAGTAGGAAAATTACCTAAGGCACCTGGAGGAAAAGTATTCATGCTAGTAATGACAAACTATTTCTCGAAGTGGATCGAGGCTGAGGCTTTTCTTCAAGTAAGAGATAAGGAGGTCGTGTCGTTTATCATACTTAATATCCTGACTACGTTTGGGATCCCTGCTGAAATTATATGTGACAACGGATCCTAATTCATAAGCAAGAGGACTAGGGGCTTTTGCAAAAGTTGGGGAATCAAAATGATAATGTCCACCTCTGTTCACCCTCAAGCCAATGGTCAAGCAGAATCTTGCAACAAAATCATAGTCAATAACTTGAAGAAAAGGCTAGATGAAAAGAAATAGAGATGGGCAGAGGAGCTTCCTTTTGTCCTATAGGCAGATAGGACCACTTCCAAAGTGGCCACAAGCCAAACTCCATACTCTTTGGTTTTCAGAGCAGAAGTGATGATCCCCATTGAATTGGTGATCCCAACGACAATATATCTATTTCAATATCAAGAGAACAATGATAGGATCCTAGCCCAGGATCTTGATACTATTGATGAACTCAAGGATCTTGCCAAGATCCGCATCGCTACCCATCAACAAAGAATCATCAAAGCATACAACAAGAATATCAAAGTCAGAAGATTCCAGATAGGAGATTTGGTCTTAAGGAAAGCATTCCAAAATACCAAGGATCCTAGTGCTGGTAAATTGGCACCTAAATGTGAAGGACTGTATCTCATAGATGTTGAAGCAGGAAAGGGGGCATATTGGCTAGCTACCCTCGATGGAAATGTCTTGCCAAGATCCTAGAATGTTATACATCTTAAAGCTTATTTCATGTAAGTTAGATTAGTCGTTTTCCAACAAACTCAAGGGAAACATACTCTTTACCTTTTACCCTTTATTTTCATTATTATTATTATTTACTCTCTTGAAAACCATTAGTAACTTCAACATTGGAGGGGCGTTAGCCCATCCTGTTTTGGTCAAAAAATAAACAATCAATAATCAACCAAATTGTATGAGAGGCTGTGATTTTCATGGTAAATCATGTTGGATTAATGTCTAAGTCCATAACTATAATTGGTAAGACTTGACCCGACCCGGCATGGTCCATTTGGGTTGCATGGCATCATGCATTTGGATACACTATAATGAGAGAAATAACACTTAAGGTTGGTTAATACATTATAAGTTCTAATATATTAATAAGGTTATTTAATTAGTATTGATCAAGAATTAATTTGGAATTAATTAAGTGATCAAAAGGAGACTAATTAAATATATGGGTTGATTGTGTAAATCATTCATTCTTATATATGTGGGCTTGTGATCCAAGATTCCTTATGTTGGACTAAGTCTATGGGGTGACCCATGGATACTCCATGGAGGTTAAAATCCATGGAGCATAAGGAATGGGTAAAGTTATGAGTTACATGGTGTAACCCTAATAGCCACCATATAAAAGAATCCCATGGCTCAAGAAATCGTGCACTAGTGTGTGAGTGTAAGGGCTAGACGATTTCAAGGAGTGTTCAAGTTTCTCTCAAGTTATTCCAAGTGCATTTGGTGTTGTTTGAACCATTTGAGGTGTCACACTTGGGGCACTAGGCACTCATGCTTCATGAAGACATTCTACATCAAAGAGGTATGTATTCTATCTTGTTATATTTATTATTTTGTATGCTAGATTAGGATAATACCTTGGATATTCATAATTGTATGTATAATAGAGAAAACATAGATTCAAGGTATTTAGGGTTGCATGTACACTTAGGAGTGTTAGAATGCTCATAACCCAACAGTGGTATCAGAGCCTGATTTTTTTTCTTGTTATACTTGCAAAAGTAGCTGAAAAATCGAGTTGGATGCATATATTCGATTGTTTTGGCTGGAATTGGACTAGGAACATTACCCTAAGATGTTTTTGGACTTATAAACTTGTTTTTGATGTGGTAATGTTCATGCTAATCCAATTTCTAAGATAATTGTCATAATTTCAAGATTTGTATTAGTTTGTATGTTCATGCTAATTTCTTGAAGATTGATGATTTGAATTATCTTGTTCTTATGAGGTTCTTAGATTAATAGAAAAGTTGTGTGAAATAGTTGTTTTCAATCCATTTTAATCTAAGAGTTGATTCCAAAGTGTGTTTTTGTAACTTGTCCTCAAGTTATATGAAAAGTCACATTTAAGAATCATAAAACTCATAAAAGTTGGCAAAGGTTACAAAATGAAGAGTCTAGTTCTAATTAAATGGTTTTATGACTCCATAACTTGTCCTCAAGTTATGGAGGTTCAAGAGTCTCTTCATTAAATTAAAAAAAAAGTGTAACCTTAATTAGTTCCATAAGTTACAATAAAAAAAAGTTATTTTTTTATTAATTAGTTTAAAGTCTTCCATAACTTGTCCTCAAGTTATGGAACTTGAAGAGTTTTTTTTAATTAAAACTACTTTAAACTCATAAGTTATGGAATTAATTAGTTTTGAATAGTTTCAAAACTTGCCCTCGAGTTTTGGAATTTGAAAAGTTTTCACTTATGAATACTTTAATTCCAAGTTAGCCCTTAGAATTTTAAAAGTTAAAATTCAACCCTTATACTTTATAATATTATAAGTTAATAATATTTATATATATGTATAAGAGTAAAGTCAGTCTTACCGTTAGTAGGCCTCATTCACGAAGCCGGTCTATAAGGGGGGTATAAGGTTACTGTATATAAAATGGCAGTTTAATGGGTGTCCACTCTCACCCACCGCTTCCTTGACTGGTGGAGGTTCGTTAGCCGAATGGGTAGGACAAGGACTATAATTCTCCTTTCATTAAAAGTATTAATGATAAATACTAAGTAACTAAACTCTTATTAATACCCAATCTTAGTTACTTAGGAAAATGTGAATTTGGTGCTAACCCATGAAATTACACTTTGCACTTTGCTTAAGTCGTTAGTGGAGCATGTGTGGTTAACCGGCACACTAACCTGGACTTAACAAGGTAGGCAAAGGGTAACTTAATATTTATCATAGTATCGGTGGAGCGTGTGTGGTTAACCGACACACTGATTAAGGAGTAAATATTAAGGGTACCAAGTATATTTGCATGGTTATTCACACCTTGTTTTGTGATCCTCGGCATCCCAGTCACAAAACCTGAAGGGCACACTCGACATTGAAACATGCCTTTGAACAGTTCAATGAATCTCAAAGATCTAGGACTTTCAAATCCAATTAAAACCTAATAAATTATTTTGTTTTTCATGGTGGAAATTGGTGAATCGTCATTCACCTACCTTCAAATATTTTATAGCTTGGATTACGGCATCCCTCTTCTAAGTTATAAAATAGTTTGTTGGGTCCTAGCCTTAATATTTCATATTGGGTGTCATATTAAGGACTTTAAATCAACTATCTTGAATATCTCCCAAAAAGATGTCTGGTCTAGACATTTATGATCTTCCCAAATCTCTTGAAACAAGCTTTCCTAAATGAAGATGATGTCCCATGGATATCATACTTCTTTCACCTCCTCCAATTATTCTCCCTAACCCACAAGTTCCTAAAAAGTTTAAGGTCACTCAAGCCCTATTAGCAAGGCAAGGTCTAGGTGTGATCACATCTTGGAGATGTAGTCACATATTGACAAGCCGGGAGAGTTAGGTGTCAAAGTCTTGAAAAAGTTAGTGACTCAACTACTTTCTAAGTCACATAGTGAGTTCTTTTGGGAATCCTATGAAACAGACTAAGACAAGACCCTTAATGATCTTATCTATTTGCTAAGATCAACTTCCTAAAACGCTATGGACATTGACAATGATGCCATTGGATATCCAGTAAAGCTCTCTCTTCCCAATGGAAAGGGATCGGCCATAGTCAACTCGGTTGACCCAATGGTAAAGAGAGAGGCGAAGTCTGAGATAGTCCCATTATCAAGGGTCCATAGGTAACTATTGCCAAAGGAATGGGCATTGGTTACGAAGCTGCCAAATTTACCTAAGGATGTTAAAGTCAATAAGTTTGGCTCTACTTCAGGTAAAGTCCATTGTCTAACTCTATTAAGTACATGCTGATTCTGATCGCGAAGATGGATTTCAATCGCATGGTTCGGTGATCAGAATTTTGGGCTATTACTTAAGAGTTATGATATTTATATTGCTTAGGAATAGATAACAACAAGGTTTTCATATAGATTGTAAGGATAAGTTTTTCCGCAAAGTTTTAAAATAAAAGAAAAAGGTTTTGATTTTATTTATTTTAAGTATCCTTACAATGGCATTTGTGAAAAGTTGTTGCTTATAAGATTCCATTGATAGCAATATTGGAAAAATGGATTTGATTCTTTCGGTTGTGGTAGTGTCTAATATTACCAAATAAGGAAAGATTCTCATCACCCAAGGTTCAATTGGACCGAAACTTGGAATCATGCAAGTTGTATAGTATGATGAATGAGAACTTTCAACTTGGAAAATTAAGACTAATTCCTTATGTGAATAAGGAAAGGACTAAGGGATCGAGTACACATTCTTGTGCACTGGTTAAGTCCACCACAAAAGATCAAGAAGACTATTCGTCATGATTTACTTAAGTTCAGTAAATATGGTTATACTTATAAGTTTAAGTATAAGTCTGTAGCATTGGAGAAGTTTCAATGTGAGACAGAACGAATAAGAAGAATCAAAGTATGGCAGAAAGATAAAAGTTTCTCAAATCTGAAAAGATGGGAGAGTACTTTAGTATCATGTTTATGATCATCTTAATGATTAAGATACCATATCACAATTGGTCCTCTAAAGTCAAGAAGAGGAGTCATGAATTGTTGAAATGGTTAAATCAAAAAGATGAGTCATACTTCGTTCCAAAACAATTCTTAGAGTCATACTCCAAGATTGTAACTTGAGTGACATATCTTAAAGAGGGCTTGTTAACACTAGTCAAATGTAAGAGTAAAAGGTTATCTACTCTTGTACATTTGAAATTGGTAAGTTGTGATGTTTTGGATAAAACAGAGACCAACTTAGGCCAATTGTGTAAAGTGTTAGTCTTGATAAAGAATCCGCACTATCTCTTGAATATTTGACAAGGGAGTCTTATATGTCAAGAGGACAGTGGGAGTCTTAAAGCTCTTGAAAGTTTCAAGACTTAATCAAGAATAAAACCTAAAGTCCTTCACTAGCACACGACTTGAGGTTTATAACCTATCGTGTTGAAATTTTTGTACCTATTCAAGTTGGCTTTGCATAGGAGTTCTGAGAGTTCTCAATTGGTTGCATAACTACTTGGAAGCAATGGCAGGCACCTGAGCTGCCAAATGGCAAGAATTTAAGATTGCACAAGTTTAATCAATATGAGTTTGGATTTGTCACTAACCTTGTCTTGTGATTATGGTTTTGACAAATTCACATGGATAAGAACACATACACTATTAAATCTAAGTGTCATAAGGTTTCTCTCCGATTCATGAAAATGATGGTAGGAAACACTTTCACTAAGTAGATTTTAGCTAGATAGCAATTGTGATATTTGCATTCTCAAAGTCGTTAGTGGAGCGTGTGTGGTTTACCGGCACACTAACATGGACTTGTGAGAAGTGGAAAAGGTCTAAACAATTGAGACTATGATTACGGCATCCCTTTTCATAGTTCTAAAATTGTTTAGACACACATGTGAGCTATCTAAGAGAGGTGTATGATTTTGATAAAGTTTTATCAAAACAATCTAGTATCAGAAATCTGAACTTTGGTAAGAAAGTCAGCTGATTTCTGAGTACATGTCAAAGCTAGTGGGAGCATAAGTGTTATGCTAATAATCATCATGTTAGTGGGAGCATGATAATTATGACAAAGGTTGCAAGTTAGCAATGTTAATTATAGAAAACAAAAGTTTCAATTCGTGAGGTTGCAGGGGTTGAAAAAGTTGTTTTGCTATAATTAAGGGAGAGGAAATTATACTTCATTTCAATTCTAAAAGCTTAGATTGAGATTTTAATCGTATTTAATCAAGGATATATATATGACTTTCATGTTGGAATGGCTCAACATAAGGAAATTCTATATATGGGTCCATTATTTGCGTTCTAAAATTCGATTATGATTACGGCATCCCTTTTCATAATCTGAATTTTGAGAACTTGGCAAATTGAAATGGAAATATTATAGCAAAAGACTGGTTTAGTCTTTATGTGAGACATCATGAATCGTGTCTCATATGCTTCGGATATAGGATCGATTACATGTGCTATATTCATCCTTTCTAAAATTTTCCAAATGCCTGGGGCATTATGAAGGGAAAAGGTCTAGAATTGGATATGACTAAAATGATTAAGCAATTGTCGAGGACAATCTAAGGTTTACCAAAGATTGGTTGCTTAATGACAGTTGGAAGTATAATGTTAATTCTGGAAGGACCATATTGACATAATCTGTAAGGAGGCAACTCTTGTTCAGAAGTGATAGTCAAAATGGAATATGGAAATGTTTCAAAGTTAGAAATTAGTCAATCTGTGTAAGATTAGGAAACTTAATGAAAGAAGGATGTTTCCAAGGAGCTGATCTCCTTTGGAATGCTCTGTAATGATTGTTGTCAAGTCTTTCTGACTTCGTGCATAATCATTAAGAGGATCAATGCATATAAGTTTAGAATCTAACAGATTTCAGTAAATGGCATGAATTTGGAATTCTTGCATTTGCAGTAAGGATTTGGGACTGTGAAAAGAGGATCATTGGAGTGATGTTTAATTGATGTATTTTACAAAGTAAAGATCATAGACAAAAATAGTATGCATACTTGGTGTATGGCATGACTAGTGTTTAGAAAACATAGTGTACATGCTTGGAGCATGGGAGAACTATTGTTTTAAATTCAAGTATAAAGTTGATAAAACCGAAACAATGAATAATGAGTAATCAGTATGGTGATAAATAAAAGTGTTTATTTATATTCATAGGGTTTGATACCATATTTGATTCATTTATTCTTGTGTTTCACTTTGCATGTTTTGACTTCCAGAATAACTAAGTCGCTCTTCCTGAATGATTAAGTTATTCAAACCATCCACAGTCGGTCATATGTTGGAAGTAGATATGAATCAAGACTGTCATGGGTTGGTTTGTAGAGGTCCAAGTTGGTGGACAAAGTGGTGCTACAACACTCATGAGTGCTCATAAGTTCTGAGTATTGGATTCAACCCGCGCTCATTTGAATCACTTCATGGATTTTATCACGAGTGATCATGAGACGATAATATCTTATATTCTTCAAACCTAGAGATATGAGTTGTTACTATGAGTTGGTTATACATTGATTGCACGAAAACGCATTTGTAACTCGATGTTATAAAACGTGCCTTTGTGTATGATTCAACAAGTAGTAGAACAAGCCATATGAGTCGAAGTTTATCCATTCCTTTTACCTTCGGGATAAAAGCGATATATGTGGGCCCCTCGATGATTTAAAGATGATACATGTGAGTGCTTGGTCAAGCCAGGACTGATTTGATTTGTTCAATCAGTCAGTCATCATGAATCGAAAATCGGGAAACAACAAATGGACAGAGAGAATGATTATAATCCATGTCTCAGTCCATATGATATCTAGAATGGAGGAATATATGATCCCTTATCTAATGGACAAGTCATTGACAAAGGTCAGAGTTCATCGACAAGGTCAGAGTTCGACAGAAGCTTTTGAGAGCTACGATTGCTGATCGGTTCCTGAAGTCATACGCAATAATAGTTTTAGACTTATCCAAGTGGGAGACTGTTGGATTAATGTCTAAGTTCATAACTATAATTGGTAAGACTTGACCCGACCCGGCATGGTCCATTTGGGTTGCATGGCATCATGCATTTGGATAGACTATAATGAGAGAAATAACACTTAAGGTTGGTTAATATATTATAAGTTCTAATATATTAATAAGGTTATTTAATTAGTATTGATCAATAATTAATTTGGAATTAATTAAGTGATCAAAAGGAGACTAATTAAATATATGGGTTGATTGTGTAAATCATTCATTCTTATATATGTGGGCTTGTGATCCAAGATTCCTTATGTTGGACTAAGTCCATGGGGTGACCCATGGATACTCCATGGAGGTTAAAATCCATGGAGGATAAGGAATGGGTAAAGTTATGAGTTACATGGTGTAACCCTAATAGCCACCATATAAAAGAATCCCATGGCTCAAGAAATCGTGCACTAGTGTGTGAGTGTGAGGGCTAGACGATTTCAAGGAGTGTTCAAGTTTCTCTCAAGTTATTCCAAGTGCATTTGGTGTTGTGTGAACCATTTGAGGTGTCACACTTGGGGCACTAGGCACTCAAGCTTCATGAAGACATTCTACATCAAAGAGGTATGTATTCTATCTTGTTATATTTATTATTTTGTATGCTAGATTAGGATAATACCTTGGATGTTCATAATTGTATGTATAATAGAGAAAACATAGATCCAAGGTATTTAGGGTTGCATGTACACTTAGGAGTGTTAGAATGCTCATAACCCAACAAATCAAATACAAGGTGATAATCAAAGTGACACAGGTGACTTACAAGGAAAGCCCTTGATCCCTCCTAGGATCTCCGTCACAAAACCTTGGGAGGTGATAATGATCACATGCCTTGATGATTTTATTGATTAAAAATGTTGATTATAGAGATAAATGTGTAAATGTAAGTACAAGTATCGTGGATGAGCTAATTGTGTGTGTAGTGTGATGAATACAGATGTTTTTATAATCTAATGCTAATAACAAGAAGTCATATAATTTTGGGATCCTCCGAGAATCAGCATATGAATGTTGTTTGACTTGGTATTCCGGGTCTTTTTCCTGGTCAAAAGGATTCTTCATTGAGAATAAGTCTTTATTTGACTATTTTTTCACATGTGAGAAAAATATAGAAGAATATAACTGTTATAAATGTTAGGAAAATAAACGATAAGATTCAGGATCCTGAAGTATGTTTAAGGATCCTGAGGCTTGAGGATCCTGAATGTGATTCTAGGATCCTGACCCTAACAATTGCCCTCAAGTTATTCCTGCAAAATATTGAGCTTAGTTATCCAATATTTAAAGGTATAATTTAAAGCAAAATAAAAAAGAGATAAGATTTTGAAGTTTAACGGATAGGGTAATTTAAATTTGAACGGATAAATTTCTAGCCGTTGGAATAATTCAAATCACCCTTTTACCTCTCCATGATTATTTTATAAATAGGTCGTTCGGCTTTTCAATTTTATCTTACTCTTTCAGCTCTTATATCCGACGTTCATCACGTAATATCGAAGGTACTCTTCTTTCATCATTTTCTATTCATCCCTATTCAGTTCTGATCATGGGCAAGTAAGCAACTCGATCTCGTGCAAGCATCATTGCTATACCTGGTGATGATTTCACGAATCAGAAGATCTTGTCTTATGAGGAAACTTATACCTTCACCGACGATGACATCGAGATCTTGAAGTCGTCCGGAACTTTCCTTTCCGGTACCGTTTTTAGGACTTTCCATGCTAGGATTCAGCGTGATTCCGTTTCTTCTACTTTGGTTTGTCTTCCCGAGTACCCTTTCACCCTAGGACTCTCTTACCCCTTCTCCGGAATCATTTCTGAATTTTTCGAGATCACAAAAATCTCATACATTCAAGTCATGCCAACGATTTGGAAGACCCTCTATTGGATTGATCATTTGAATCATTCCAGGAATCTTTTTGTTCACATAAATGAGCAAGCCTACATTTATGATCTTATGACTTTTGGAACTCCCGTTTCCTGTTGAAGGTTAAATTTAATAGATTTCTCCTTGTTTTGTAGTCCAGACATAATGATGGTGCTCGGAAAGGAATATACTTTTTCGTGAAATGCGCTCCATTCCTGATGGAAATCTCTTACCTCAGTCCTGGGTTAAAAAGGGTAGGATTTCATATTTTTATATTGAGGATCCCGACATTTACGTTTCTTATGTTGTTTGATTTTTTGTAGCTTTCAAGTTTGATGAGTTGGCTCCTCCCGCTGGAGATACAGAAAACATGATCAAAATCTTTTTCACTTTGTCTGAATCAGACAGGTCATTTAAAATCATCCAATTCAATCATCAAAAAAAAATTTCTACCACTGTCTCCATGTAGAAGGTAAGGATCCTATATTTTCTTTTTTCTTTTTTCGTATGGAGGATCCTGACTTTTTATGATCTTTGTTGTTCTGCTTAGGATCCAAGAGTACCTGTTCTGGTGCCCACTTCACCCTTGCTGACTTGGATACGGCGATGTCCAATGGTCAACTAGTGGTGAAGAAAGAGAAGACGTTGCCCTCCATTCCCATCATGATAGCCCCCATAGATTTGACTGTGAAAACTCCGGGATCCAAGAAGAGAAAGAATATAGGTTCCACTGAGTTGAGCTTGGAGAATCTTGGGGCGGAAGATGCACTCCAGAAATTGGTTTCCTTCTCTCAGGTTGTAAGAAGAAATATCCTTCTTCCCTTTACATTTTTACTTTTTTCTATTTCTTATGTCTTTCTTGTTTCCGGTCTCCGACCACGTCTCTGTTGGGTTGAGGATCCGGGATGAAAGATCCGAACAAGCCCTCAAAGAACAAGATAAAATGTGGAAAGCAACCAATGAGGGCCTCCTGAAAAGGGTGAAAATTTTGAGAAATGAGAAGGAAGAAAAGGAAGAGGAGCACGTCGCGAAGATGGAGGAGGTGATCCTCGAGGAAAAGGCTAGCGCCGCCGTGGCCGTCTGGGAAGCCAAGATAAAACTAGCTGAAGACGTGGCCAACGCAAGATCCTGGATCCTGGAAGGGTGGCATGCTGCTCTTGCCCAACTAACTGGTGAACATGTTAAAACCAGTCAGGATCCTGAAGGGCAACAACCAAAGGCGGGCGAGTAGGAGAAGACCCCATGCAATGATGGCCAGTCTACGGTCTACGCCTACAAAGAATTAGTTTAAATAGTTTTTGGTTTTAAGGGGTGTAATACAATTTAATTTTTTGTGGGCATACGACCCTTATAATCCATGGTTATGCTTGCTTTTATATATCTTTCTTTACTTGTATGATTGTCTTGTGATTGTAGTACTAGGATTTACTAGGATCCTTATAATCAGGATCTTAAAGAGTTCAGGATTTGTAAGAAATCTCAGGATCTGAATAACTTGAAAATAATTAGTAACCCATTTAGGATCTCAAAACAGTTGAGATCCATTTAGGATGATAAATCTTCAATCATCGCATAAGAAAGATAACTTTTGAGGAATGAGGTTAGATAGAACATGATTATCTTTAGGCTTGGTGACCTTTAGGATTCACTTTCTTTTAACTTAAGAGAAGTGTAAAGTTACAATTCTCTTAGTTCCATAAGATCCTAAAGTTCGTATATGGAAGGATCCTTGCATTAAGAGTTCAACAGGGAGGATCCTTGATTGTCTTCAACTTAGTAAACTTTAGAGAGGATCCCACCTTAGGAATCAATTGGAAATGACTCCAACTTGGAAAATAACTAAGGGAACTTTTGTCTTGCAACATGATAGTGCTACAAGTCTTGCATATTTTTTTGGTAGTATCCCATCTTCAAGAAATATGTTAGTATCATAATTCTTGAAAAACCTTAGGGGAAATTCCCAATCTTAGCAAATTAATAGGAAAGAATGGGAATTTTGCATCAATTCACTTTTGCCTAAAGTAACTAATAATGAGAATTTTGTAAAAACATTTAGTTACTTTTATAACTTTATTATACTTTTAATGAGGAAAGGGTTTGCCCTATCCTACCCGTTCGGCTAACGACCCTCCACCAATCAAGGAAGCGGTGGATGAAAGTGGACACCCATTAAACGGCCATTTTATAGACCATAACCTTATACCCCCCTTATAGATCGGCTTCGTGAATGAGGCCTACTAACGGTAAGACTAGCATTTAAGTTATATATATATATATATATATATATATATATATATATATATATATATATATATATATATTAATCGTATAATATTATAAAGTATAAGGTTGAATTTTAAACTTGTAAAATTCTAGGGTTTGAAATTTAAATAGTTTAAATTAAACTTTTAATCAAAATTTAAATTTCAAAACTTGAGGGCAAGTTTTGAACTTTTCAAAACACAAAGGATCAAATAGAAAATAATTTAAATTAAACATTTAATTTAATGATTATCTAAATTTGACCTAATCAATTTTATTTGCAAGATAATTCAACAATTAATTTAAATAATCAAATATTATCAAATAAGGAATTTATTATTCAAACAATTGGTAATTGTCTTTTGATTTGGTAAGGATAATCATAAAACAGTAATAAAATTCGGATTTTATTAGTCAAAAACGATTTAGGTAAGTATCCTTAAGCAAAACAGCAAGAAATCCCAAAAATCTCTCTGTCTGACAGCTAAACTCGTCGAGTTTTCATTGGAACTCGTCGAGTTCATCCAACTCGTCGAGTTCTCAATGGAACTCGTCGAGTTCATCAGACAGAAAGCCCAAAAAACGATTTTAAGTTATAAATGAACATAGAAGGCATCGATATAATAGAAACCAAACAAAGCTCTGATACCACTGATGGGTTTGAGCCAAAAGAACATCCTATGTGCTCATGCAAACCCTAATGCTTGGATCTAGGTTTCTCTATTGTACATTCAATTCATCTAAGACTTTCTAATCCTAGATCTAGTGTATATAATCGAAATTAACATCACAAATCAGATCTAGATGTTTACGTTGTTGTTGATTGAAGATCTTGAAGCCTTGAGAACTTTAGCACCTCAAGTGTTGTGGCTCTAGTGAATCACAAACACCAATAGCAATTGGAGAAAACAAGAGAGAGAGAGAGAGAGAGAGAGGAGAGGAGAATTTCGACTCTAGGACTTCTAGGGTTCAAGTGGCCAAAATTCCCATGCCTAGGGGTCCTTTATATAGGTGTAGGAATTAGGGTTTCAATAGTTATCCTTATCTAATTACTTAGCCACCAAGCATCCCACGGATAATTCTAGAATCCCTATCATGGACGAATTCTTAAGGCTTTATCCCTAGAATTCGTCCACCCTATCTATTAGGGTTTCCTTGCCCAACTTTGTAACTATCACATAATTACAGTTCAGCCCCTTAAGTTCAATTAACTTCTTTTGATCACAAAATTAATTCTTAATTAATTATTGACCAATGTTAATTAAACAAATATGATTTCTCTTTTAATATATTAGTCTTATAATATATTAATAAATCATAATCGCCTCTTTCTATATTATTTCTCCAGTCAAGTTGCTTTGGTGAAGGCAACCCAAAAGGACCATGCACAACCGGGTCAAGTACATACCAAATATAGTCATGGACTTAGACAGTAATCCAACATATACTAGGGCCGAAAACGAAGCCGAAAATTGAGGCTGTGAAATGCGAATCGAAAAACTTCCGAACCGAAATCTGTCGCACCGCAAACCCTCGCACCACGCTCCACCGAGAACCCTCGTAGACGCTCCACCACAAACGCTGACCGCAAACTTGTTTTCTACCGCAAACTCCTCGGAAACCCTAGACCGAGACTGAGATTAGCCGTCGGGGTCTCGGAGATTACGACCAAAAACACGATTTTTTCAACTTTTAACGCAAAAACTCGATCAAAAACTCAAAATTATGAAGAACACAAAGAACAAACATCCAATATTTCATCCAAAACAAATCAAAAACGCCAAAACCTTCAAGAAAAAGTCCAAAAACGTTCAATATCTTGCCAAATTAATTGATACGATCCAAACATTGATACCACTTGTAAGTCCCTAGTTCGCTTTGATGTATCAATCTGATCCACTTGATGGTGCGGAATCCCAATCAAGTGGACGATGCAAGATAGAATAGAGAAGAAGAAGAAGAAGAAGAACAAGTTGAATCCGCAATGCACACAATGAATTGATTGATAATTCTGTACACAAGATTCACACACACACACACACACATTCTCTCTACTTTCTCTCTGTAGAACACCCTCTCAACAATGGTAGCCCCTTCCTTGAACCACCCCACCTCTATTGTAATTACCTATATATATATATATATATATATATATATATATATATATATATATATATATATATATATATATGGACCGAAAACCCAAGCCCAAAACCCAATAACTAGACCGAAATCACATGTGATTTTGGTCCAACCAACCTAAAACCCAAGACTATTTTTGGCCCTAAACCGAAAACTATAAATGCCTAGAAAAACAAAGTATAAACCATAAATTTAGACCCAACAACATGCATCTTTCTGAGGATCCTGAGATGATCTGTTTAGGGCTGCAACTCTTCCTGTTAGTTTTTGAATATCTTTTGTCGAGGATGGTGATCTAAGATCGAGGATGGCCATGATTTGCTCCGGGCTTGCTTCAATTCCTCTTTTGGTCGCCATGTATCCAAGGAACTTGCCTGAAAGTGACACTTGGAGGGATTCAGCTTCATGTTATATTCGTCTAGTATGTTGAAGGCTTTTTCAAGATCCTTAAGATGATCTTCAGCTTTCTTAGATTTGACCACCATGTCATCGATGTAGACTTCCATGGTGTCCCCCAGTTTCTCTTTGGACATCTTGTTGACTAGCCTTTGGTATGTTGCACCTGCATTTTTAAGACCAATTCGCATGGCAATATAACAATAGATACCTGTTGGAGTTATGAATGTCGTATCTTCTTGGTCAGATGGTTCCATCTGGATTTGTTGGAATCCTGCTGAAGTATCCATAAATCTTAACAACTCGTGGCCAGCTGTAGCATCTATCATGGAGTCAATATGTGGTAGAGGGGAAGGATTCTTAGGACAAACCTTATTGAGATCTATGTAATCTACACAGACACATGTCATTTACAATTATTCTTTTGTACCACGACCACATTAGCTAGCCACCTTGTGAATTTCACCTCCTTGATCATTCCTGTTTTAAGAAGTTTTTCTACTTCTTCTTGTATAATTTGGTTTCTCTCCGGTGCTAACTTCCTTCTCTTTTGATGTATTGGTCTGAAAGATGGATCAATGTTAAGTTTATGTGTTATTATATTTTTTTTCTATACCTGTCATGTCCTCATGCTTCCATGAAAATGTCTTGCTTCTAGCTTTAGGGAATGTTATTAGATCTTGTTCGATTTGTTCAGGCATTGAGGATCCTATGAGAAATTTGGCTTCAGAATCCTCAAGGTTCAGGGGCACTTCCTTTACATCTTTCTCTCTTGTTTCTAGCACATCTCGTGCCCCTTCTTTAATTTCTATGTTTGTCGTGGTATTGTTGAAGATTTCATCGAAGTCTTGTAGCATTCTTTGGATTCTTGTTGATCTCCTGTGATCTTCACTGTTCCCCATGGGGTAGGCATCTTCACACATTGATGATATGTCAATGGGACAACCTTCATTTCGTGGATCCATGGTGTACCCAACATAAAATTATAAGAGGATAACATATCAATTACACAAAAACGTTGTATAGAGTTTATCTCCTCTATGTAGATAGGTAGCTTTATCTCGCCGACTGTGTGTTTGGTTTCACCGCTGAATCCAATCAGCACTGAGGATGTTCTAACTATTTCGGACTCCGGCATGTTCATTCTTTTTAATGCGTCCAAGAGTATAATGTTGACTGAGGATCCTCCATCGACAAGGATCCTTCTGACGAAATGGTTGGTGTTGTAAAGAGTGATCACCAATCTGTCATGGTGAGGATCCTGGATGTCTTGCCTATCTTCTTCGTCGAAGGTGATCTCTTTTTCGTTTGTGATTCATGTATTATTTCGTGGACCTTCTTCTTTTTCTATTTTTAACACCTTGGCGTGCCTTTTTGCTGTAGAATAAGAGGTACCACAAATGTCAGATCCTCCAGAGATCACATTAATTACCTTGGCATCAGTAGGAGGGGATCCTGGTTTGTTGAGGATCTTCTGAGGATTCTGATCTTTCTCTTTGGATCTTTCCTTTCTTCTTCCAAGGATTTCTTTAAGGTATCCATTTCCTAATAGGTAGTTGATCATCTTCTTAAGAGCTATGCACTCCTCTGTGATATGACCAAAGTCTTCATGGTACACACACCATTTGGATTTGTCTTTCCAGGTGGTGGGTTTTTCTCCCTTTCTTGGCCATATTGCTTTGTCTCCAAGATCCTGAGTAGCAAATATTTTACCTGAAATATCCACAGAAAAGCAATAGCCAGTAATCTTCGAAAAGTATTCTTCCTCTCCTTCATCTTAAGGGCATTAACCCTATGTTGATCAGATTTGGAATATGGTTTTGACTTATAGGATCTTTGGGCCGAGGAGTCGGCCTTCCTGTTGGGGTGGTCGTATGAGTTTGGTGGGTTGCTCCTCTTTTGAATCTCCTTGTCTTCTTCGAGCCTTATGAACCTTAGTGCTCCGCTCCTAACTTCGTCCATCCTTTTGCATGGAGTCATTACGAGGTCTTCGTAGAAAGGAGAGTCCTTCTTTAAGCCCATTTTAAAGGCTTCAACTGCAGTCACCATGTCAATGGTGGGGTTACTCAGAGCTTCCCTGCCAAACCTATTCACAAAAGTCCTAAGGGAATGCTTAGGATCCTGAACCACTCGATAAAGATCACTAGTGATCTTTTCGAATGTTCTGCTACAAGAAAATTGATTGTTAAATAAATTAACTAAGTGAGAAAACGAAGTAATAGAGTAAGGAGGAACGTTCAACAGCTATTTAAGAGTTGATCCTGTGAGGTTTGAACCAAACTCCGAACGTATTTCAGAAAGTAGTATGCTTTATTATGCACTGAACATCGTCCCCATGCTTACCCTGCTCCATTATTTTTACGTGATAATGTCTAGCGGCGATTGACTATATTTTTCCATCCGTCATGGATCGATAGACGTTGCGATGGGCTTCCAACTTTAATCGAGAGGTGGAAAGAGAAATTTTTATTCGTTCATTCATCTGCGTTTCCAGGACCCATGGCTTATGTTATCTCTGCCGATAAGGTTGTTGATCCTACCTTGGATCTGACTACTGAGGAACAAAAGATCGTTGATATTCTTTCAGAGAATTTCGTAAAGTGGGAAGATCCTGATGAAACCATGTTGGGAAAGGATGGTCTGATTTCTTATTGGAATTGAATTAGGAAGAGGTCAATAAAGACCCTAGGGGTAAAACAATTTCCCTTCTAGATCGCTTATATAAAACCGGGTTGTTGGGTCCAGTCAAGTAGTGGAGGATACTTTTACCCCTAATTCCCATGCCCGATCCGAGTCTAGTATGGATTGTTTTGTAAATGCATCTGGTCTTGACCCCGCTATTAATGTTCCTCCTTCTTCGGCTAAGAAATTTGTGAAAACGGAGCGCGGTATCAGAAAACCCCCTTCTTTTCTCCCAAAGCTAGTTTGAAAAGTTTATGTTTAAAAGAAAACTAGGTTTAGGCGGTGAGAAGACTCTTTATTTGGAAGGTTGTTAGGTCATAAATTGTGGTTTATACTTTGTTTTTCATAAGCTATTAGAGTTATCGGTTTAGGACCGAAAACACCATGTTTTGGTGTTGTTTGGACAGAAATCACATGTGATTTCGGTTAGGCTTTATATTGTTTCGTTTGGGTTTTGGGTTGCGCCTTGGTTATTAGGTCTAGGTATAAATAGTGTCATTTGAGCCTTGTAAATAGTGTGGGACGTTTTGGGGGTTTCCATATGCTTAGAACGTGATTTGCAGAGAAACAAGAGAGAACCAAGTGTAATCAAGAATCTTATGTACCCGACTATTTAATAATAATGTGCATCGAAGATTAACCATTGTGTTCTTATTCTATATTTCGTCTTGTATAATTCACTTGATTGGGATTCCGCACCATTAAGTGAATCCGATTGATACATCGTAGCATTTTGGGTCTTACAAAGGTGTGATGAGTTGAACTGATGCTATGATTGACCTTTCCTCTCTAAAGCAAAAAAGAACCGTACGTGCTACCGATGTTAAGATATGAGTTCCTAAGGTTTCGAATTCGGAGTTCTTCGTGGAGGTTACAGACCTTACTCTTTCCTTACAATCATCTGAGACAGTTAAACTTCACGATTATCCTGTTACCTCTAACCCCGAGCTAAAACATGTCGAGGATACACTCCCTACTTTTGATGTTGAAAACTCATAGGAAAACAAAAACGATCAGTGTTGTTCCTGAAAATCAACCCGTTGTGGATTCGGCTCTTATATCTATGAAAGAACACCCGTTGGTTGTTCCTTCTGCCACTGCCGTTTTTCAGCAGAAGCTCTTTTGTTCTGGAATTGGACAATTTCAAGCGGCGACCACAAAAATCACAATTATCATTGTGGATCCTTTTTCCAATCGATTTTGGTGCTCCAGGTAGCTCCAATACTACACCCATAAAGACGATTAATACTAATTTATTTTGGCTATGATACCGTCCTTGATCCCCTGTTAAATGTTGCTAGGAAATCTTCTAAGGTAATTGGTGATCTTTCTCTTTTTTTGTTTTTTTGTTTTGTCTTGATGTGGATTCTCGATAATACTGATTGCTATAAGTTTTTGACAACTATAGTTATTCCTTCTATTGGGAAGGAAGCCCCTATTCCTACTTTGGTTACTATGGAGGCTTATTTTCCTCAATTTCAACGTCCTTTTTCCACGATAATTTTTCCAAGGGGCCCTGAGTGACGAAGAAAGTCTTGATAGGGATCGCTCCTGCTTGATGGTAGGTATTCATCTGGTCAATGAAGTCGCATGTCGTACCCAAAACAGTGCTAGCTAGTCTTCTTGCAAGTTAAGAACTGAAGTTTGAAGAAGCTCTGCAAGCTATGAAAGGTGCACGTTCCAGTTATGAGCATTTGGTAAAAGAATCGGTGGAGTTGCGTGAAGAAGTGGTAGGTCTTTCTGAGAGGAATAGATGTTTGGTGGATGATATGAGTGAGCGTATTCGCTGTCAAACGGAATTGAAGAATCTTAATCAAGATTTGCAGATGAAGGTTGACGATGCTATCATTCGTCGCTTAAAGCTGAGCAAAATCTTGGAGGAGAGATCCCAACAATTGGAGGCTTTAAAATCACACTTTACCGAGAAGGTGTCCCAATTGGAAGTTTCCTGTTCGGACAAGGACGTACACATCAAACTTCTGGAGGAAGAAATTTGCTTCCTACAAAACTGTTATGACTGAGAAAGATGCCCAAATTAAGGCGATGGGTGAGCTACATATGACGACTAAGTAGGATGTGCTCTTCGACCAAACATTGTCTGATCAGAATTTTGCTGACCTTCAATGGGTTGTGCAGAAGGGTATTCCTTCTTTCATCCGGTTTCAAAAGATTTTGGTAACGTGAATGATTCCCTTCAGACTGTGGCCATCCACTTGGGATTGCATCAGGCATGTGTTGAAATGAAGGAGAGGTATTTCGAGGAGCTGGCTGAAAAGAGCGTCCCTAACTCTTACCTTGATGTACAGAAGTGCATATAGGATCGTTTTCCCAAAATGATCAATTACAAGTATTTGCTACTTAAGATTCATGAAGGGAATGAGTTGCCATTGGTGTGCTGAAGGAGAAATTAGAGGCTTTGGATCCGACTCACTTGTCTGGTGATGTGAGTAGATGAGAATCACAGATGGACTAATGAAGATTATTAAACCTAAGAACATAAACAATTCGTTAGACGATGACCGGAAAACGTTTCTAGGCCAACGCTCCGATGCCAAAGTCAGAGATCGATCGAGGTATATGATGAGATTAGTATGTTAAAAATGGTGTATATGTGTCGCGTACCTTATGAATCGGGTGGATATTGTATTTATAGTCGAGACGCATGAACAATGATTTCTTCCTTTACCCGGGCCAATGCTTCGATGCCAAAGTTAGAGATCGATTGAGGTATATGATGAGATTAGTATGTTAAAAATGGTGTGTATGTGTCGCGTACCTTATGAATCGGGTGGATATCGTATTTATAGTCGAGACGCATGAACAATGATTTCTTCCTTTACGGAGCAGGTGTGAAGTCTTATCGCAGTAATGGCTTCGTAGGCCGAAGGTACACCGGTGTGTCTTTTTTATTCGTTTAACAACTGTTCTTTGAGAGTTAAAGGATCTGTCAAACATCACTCACAATACAACCTGTTCCAATGTTCTGTGGTACTTAATGGCGATTTTCCGTACTTAATCGTTATCTCTGAGTGTCAGATTGCTCTTAATCGGTATGTGCCACCTTGGTTCGGGTATTGTCAATTGGCAGCTTATGGTTCGGCCATTTTTATGGTTCGGTTAGGTGAGGGTATATGCATGATCTTGGGCTATATACCCTATTAGGTGGTTTCAAGACCCAAATCTATCTGTTGTATAATTGTTTTTCTTCTCCGGCTAGTTTCTTGCTTTCCTGGTTTTCTTAATATAAATTGTGTCGTTCAAAAAATAATTAAACACTTTTCGTTAAAAAGATTAGAGTTGGTTTAGAAGTGATTGCAGCTGGTACGTATGTGACACTATAATAAGCTACAACCACAACACTAATTATCACAATCCCTGAATCTTTTAGTTTCATTATTAAATTGCAAGAAAACAAAGGCTTATGGAGATAAGTATCGAAGTCACTTTCCTCTTTCTTGTGATCATCAATCACATGTATTACATTAATTTGGCTTGAATATTATCTGATTGCTCCAAACCATTAATAAAACAAAAAATAATAATCAAACAATTAAGGTCCAGGTGGTAAGAATATATTGGTGGAGGGTTGCTTTCTCTGCCCGCCGGCCTTTCTTCATGAGTTCAAGTGTTTTTATGCTCCATATCTTTTATCATTTAACTCCTTCGTACTTTCCCTACAAGACAATTCTCTCATGTTTTGAAAAAAAACATAGTTTCTTTTTATTTGCACCCACTATCCATTCAACTCTTCAAAAATTGAATAGAGTGCTAACTAGGAGAGATAACTCATAATTTCTTTAAACCTTACAATTTTACACTATAAATCTCAATCTCATGATGCCTTCAATGAGCATAAAACTCCACCTTTTCTCTCTGTTTAATATTATACTAGGTGTGAGACCTGTGTATTACACGAGTTTATTAAAAGGACCAAAAATAACGGTGTGAGCAAAAAAAAAATCATTCACGTAAGTTTTGGTAACCACAAAGACCATTTTCATAAAAAAAAATAAGTAACGACTGAGTTTATGACATTTGTTAAACCGCATGGACTATTTATGTAATTTGATTTTAATTAATGTATACTAATAAAATTAATTAATATGAATTCACAAATGGAATGTACTATCTACATTAATATACATATACATTAATTAATATATTAATAGAAAGAGGAATTCATAAATAGAAAGTTATTATGTACATTAATTAATATATTTATAAAATTAATTAATATGAGGTGACATTTAATAGGTGGAATTTTAATAAAAAAAACTATAAAAATGACAAGTGGATATTAAATAAATCAAAAAAATCTAGGAAACGACAAGTGTCAAAATGAAGGAGAAGAAGACATGTGGCAAAATCATTCTTATTTATTAGGGTAGATTCACTTACTAGATGTAAAACCCGTGTATTATACGGGTTGATTAAAGAAAATAAAATATTAAAATGTAAATAATAAGTATTTTTTAAACTAAAATTTTAAAATAAGGAATGAAGAAACATATTAATTGCAATTTATTATAATACTTATTACATTTGATACTTTACATATATAAGTATAAGATTATGTAGCTTTTTAATTTTAAAAATTGAAAGAAACCATAAATTGACATGTGGATATTATTTATTTAAAAAATATCACAAAATGACAAGAGTCAAAACTCATTAGAGATTGACATGTAGCAAAATTATCTTCATTTATTATAGTAGAAGATATTCTATTCAACCCTTATATTGAACCACCATTGTGAATGCCCTTATCTATATGATCAAACATTTTTTTATAAGTGTTCAACTCACTAGTCAACAAGTTGACCATAAATTTTGTTTGACGTTATTAACACAAACTTATATGAATTATAACATTTTAAAGTAACGGATCGAATTTTCATATGCTGTTTATTATTTTCATACAAGTGGGTATTGAGAGTCGAAGACAAGATTAATGGAAGTAAGAGATACAATGCCAAAGTGGTAAAGGAGTTCCAAGTTTCCAAGAGAAGGAGGGTGTCGACTATAAGGATATATTCTTTCAAGTTGTGAAAATTACTGCAAACGGGCTTAGGGCGAAGAATAGAAGTTTAACTGAAAGCTCTAATCTGGAAATCGTCCCCGAGAAGTGAAACTTGCTTAGAAATCTGAAGTGCAACACATTGTGGTTGAAGCGCCCGGAGAAGTCCATTATACTGAATCTTCGAAATAGCGTCTACGGAGTCTCTAGATAGTCTTTACAACGACACAATTCTAGTCAGAGCTTCGGTAATAAATTACTACCTTTGTAAACATGTTTTGACTTTATGGCAACTTGTCATAGGCCCATTGACCAACCCATAATATTAGGTCAACTACATTATTAATACATTTATTATAACTATAGATGTAATCATAAGATCATAAATATCTTATTGTAAGTTGTTATAAAAACCGATCCGGTTTGAGAAAAAAATATGGTTCGTGAGCATATAGTTGCATTGCTATGGTAGATTTTTGCACATTTAGTACCTAAATGCAACATTGACCAAAAAAAATCATGAAATTGGTCCCAAATTAAAAATAACTAGTATGTAAGTCATCTCGTGTGTTGGGACGGAAAAACCCTTTGCAATTACTAAAAACAAAAACTATAAAAAATATATATAAGGAATCAAAAATGTAACTTTAAATTATAATAAGGGACCAAAATTACAAGTTATAAAATACCAATAATTTAAATTTAAAATTATATAGGATAAAAACTGCTAAATCAATTTTTTTTTAAATGACAGCTCATATGTAAAAATATGCTAAGAACAGAAGAAAATCGTTATGTCCAAATAAATGATTATTTTGCATCTTATATTATGTATTTTAAAAGTTGTAATACGATCTGAATTTAGCTATTTATGGTCCGAAAATAGTAAAAACAAATGAACATTAATTTATGTACTATACGGTAACAATTTAAATTTCAAACCCAGCCTCTAAAAGAACACCCCTTTCTCTATTTTCATAAGTTTTCATAATGGTTTTATATGTATAAAACATCCATATGCCATATCTATACGCTAGATGTCTAGGCAAACTGAAAAGTCCTAACATTCCAATCAGGTTAATAAATGACCGCCGTCTATAGAAACTTCTTTTTTTTCTTGTTTTCGTAGACGTATACAAAATAACTTGAGTCTCAAAGTGTATTATATGTTGTTATTTTATTAAGTAATCATAATTTATAATTTTATATATGAACCTTCTTTGATCAAAATTTATTTTACCAAGAATGCCCAATAAATAGACATAAAAAATGAAATATACAGTTGGTTCTATGCGAAGAATGGAATCATTAAACCCAATATAAGACAAAGGTTTTCTCTCGATGCATATGTAGACACATACGTTAGAGTCGTATACACAAGAAGTGTTCAAAACTAAACCCCACAAAGATAGGGTCGGAATGCTCCTAAAAGGATAAGGAAATGGCCCCAAGAATTATCGCCCACAATAATACCAATGCATTGTCTTAATTAATTTTGCTATCTCCCATGTGTAAACATCATATGCTACAACACATAAATTGTATTTATATGTCTACTTCACATTCGTTCTTATCAATTAGATAGTTGAGTGTTCAAATTTGATAAAAAATATATTGATTGATTTATAAGTAGTTAATAAAAGTTATTATTTTAATTAAATATACCATAAAGGTATTAGATTGGAATAATGTATTAGAGTTTGTGCATTAATTTAATATGTATTTATTTGCGAAATACAAATGTTTTAAGTCGATTGGGAGGTATAGTGGGGGTTGTTCCTACGGATTTAGTCTTCGAAACCAAAAAATGCTCCCAAGGGAGTCGGGTGGCGCACGACGAATAAGGGCGGAGACTGGACGGAAGTTAGTCGGAGAAAGCAAGATTCGGCCATCATATCCTACTATATCACCAATATTCCAATAGGAACGAAAAGCGTTGCCATCTATGAAGCTTTGAAGGAGTTCAGAAAGAGTGAAGATGTATACATCCCATGCAGAAAAGACAAAGGCGGTTCTTACTTTGGGTTCGTTAAATTTAAAGGTGTAAGAAATGTCAGGGAATTGGAACAAGCCATGCACACGTGAGATGTGGGCACTATATCCTCAAAGTAAACCTATCTAAATATGGCAAGGAAATCACAAACGCAGAAACTTGACAAACAACAATAGGATGAATTATCGACCCCCTCACCAGTCTTATCCTCCTCAACCCAACCCCAACAACGTGAATCCAGCGAAGAAGGATATTAAAATTTATGCAGAAGCAGCGAGAAAGAGCAGAAATACCCCACAAAATAACACTCCAGTGTCCTTTATAGCAAACCTCAAACCGGTCCCGACTATGGTTGGATGGAACAGCTCAACTTTAATCGGTGAAGCCCAACATCCTTACTAAGATCACAAAACTAATCGAGGCAGATGGGAACAGATCTATGAAGTTATTCTACACCGGAGGTATGAAGGTTGTGTTGAGATTTGACATTGTGATTGATGCTACGAAGGGGGTATCAAATGAGTCAACCGATGAAAGAAATTGAATGGATAAAAATCATATGGGTTCCCATATATTTGAGGGCTGAGGAAAACTATACCACAATCGCAAGCAATTTCAGTAAGGTTCTACAAGTTGACGGACATAATTGGGGTAACATAAATCTTTCTTATGGCACAACTTGTATTCTTCCAACTGAAATCACTCGGATCAATGGGTCACTGACATGTAATTACAACAATGAATCCTACAAGGCGAGAATCATTGAGTATGACTATAAATAGCCCCCACTCTACCACATATCTACAACACCACAATATGATAATGTTCCAGATGTAGATGTCGATTCCACTCAAAACAACTCCGATTCTGGGTCAGGTGATGACGAGGACTCTGAGGGGATCTCTAACACCTGGGAGAACAATCTTGTAGAGGACGAATTGGAGGAGGGAGAAATCGAACAAGATGAAGTCAACAAGAACCATATGATTACCGAAAAATTTCACCGGATAAAACAATAGCGATATCGCCGGCGGCAAGGGTTGAACCGGAGATCGGTAGGGCATGGAGATTCGAACCAAAAGCAGAAGTCGTATCGTCTCCTCGTAACTTGGATATCAGTAATGACATGGTTATTCCCAAAATCAACCTGAATGGAAGTAATGGTATAAAATTTGGGTGCGCAACCCCCCTTCCTCGGTGACCAAGACGTTAGGTTTAAATCAAAATGGGTTGCAATCAGACAAAATGGGATGGACTCATAATACCCCTTTCACTAGTAAATCCCCAATTACAGTTGTGCATGCCCACACAAACAATCCACCAAATTTTGAACTTGGTGAATCTCTAGGTAAGAGACACAAGTTAGATAGAGTCATTGTTGGATTAGTGTCTAAGCCCGTAACTATGTTGGTATGTACTTGGCCCGGTTGTGCATGATCCTTTTGGGTTGCCTTCAGCAAAGCAACTTGATAGGATGATTTATGAAGAGAAAGGTTATTATGATTTATTAATATATTATATGAATAATATATTAAAAGAGAAATCATATTGTTTAATTAATATTAGTCAAGAATTAACAAGAATTAATTTTGTGGCTAAAAGAGATTAATTAAATAAAGGGGACTGATACTGTAATTATAAGATAATTGCATAAATTGAGCTAATGGACTCCTTTGAAGTTGGAGTGGACGAAATCTATGGGGAAACCCATTAGAATTCGTCCAAGGCTTCTAAGGAAGGAGTCCATGGGCTGCTTAGGCCCTAAGCAGTCAGATTACGGTTTCCTAGTTCAAAACCCTAATAGCCTAACTATATAAGGAACCCCTAAGCCCCAAAAAACGTGTGGAAGTAATCCCTAAGGGTTCTTAGACGTTTTGGTGCCTCTCATCCTCTCTCCTCTTCATCATTCTTATGCTCTTGGTGTTTGTGAGCCATTAGAGGTGTGACACTTGTGACACTTAGCTTCTTGAAGATCAAAGAACTCTTGCAACCATTGAAAGGTAAGATCTAAACCCTAATTCATATCTCAATTCGATTATTGTATGCTAGATCTAGGGTTTATAAGCTTTGGATGATTATTGCATATTCATTAGACAAACTAGATCCAAAAGTTATAGGGTTTTGCATGTACACCCTAGGATTGATGTAGTGCTCAAAACCCATCAGTGGTATCAGAGTCTAGGCTGTTTGTTTGATGTATTTGATGCTTGTGTGATCATTCTTGGCATGAAAATCGGATTTTTTGTCCTCTGCATGACTGACTCGGCGAGTCAGTGGATGAACTTGGCGAGTCAGCCTGACTCAGCGAGTCCAGGGGTCAGACAGAGGATATTTCGGGATTTTTTCGGATTTTGGCTGATTTTGATGATAGATAATTACCATAAACGTTTTTTATTGATAAATTCCGACTTTTAATGATATTATGTGATTATCCTTGCCAAAATAGAAGATAATTGTCATTTAATTGAATTATTATTTCCTTATATGATAAAAATTGATTATTTGAATTATTTGATGAATTGTCTTACAAGAAATTGGATTAGGTCAAATTTAGATAACCACCAATTAATTGTTTAATTGTTATTATTTGCAATTTGATCTAGAATGTTCTTGATAATGTTTTGAAAAGTTTCAAAACTTGCCCTCAAGTTTTGGAATTTAAATTTTTTATTAAAAAGTTTAATTTCGAAATATTTAAATTCTAAACCCTAATGTTTTGAAAAGTTCAAAACTTGCCCTCAAGTTTTGGAATTTAAAATTTTGATCAAAAGTTTAATTTTTGAAATATTAAATTCTAAAACCCTAGTTTTTGAAAAGTTCAAATTACACCCTTATGGTTTTATTAAGTTAATTAAGTGTATAATTAAAAGAAAGTTAATAAATCGATAATGATTTGGTTTAGATTTAATTAAATTAGAAGTATAATTTATTAAATTAGACCAGATAGTATTTTAAAAGTGTAAAATACACCCTTATACTATATATAAAATTAAAAGTCTAATATTATATATGTATAAGTAAAGACTCAGTCTTACCGTTAGTAGGCCTCATTCACGAAGCTCGTCTCTAAGGGGTGTTTAAGGAAATTGCCTATAAAATGGTGATTCAATGAGTATCTACTCTTACCCACCGCACTCTTGACTAGTGGATGGTCGTTAGCCGAACGGGTAGGATAGGGCACAACCTTCCATTATAAGTATAATGAAATACGAAATAACTAAATGCTTTTATAAATTCCCAAATCTTAGTTAATTTAGGAAAAAGTGAATTTGATGCAATTCCATGGAATTACACTTTGTACCCATGCCGAGACAATTAGTGGAGCGTGCGTAACGCCCGTGTTTCTGGGCTAGGCATTAATGTTGATGTAATAGTCTAGGTTAACCTTTGTAACTCATTTTGAAATAATAAGAATGTATTATTTGAGTATTATATGATTTATGCCTAATTGTTGTAACTTAATTGAATTAAGGATAATTTGAGCGTTAAAAATAAAATGTTAGATAAACCCGATATCGATACATGAAGTTGTAGTGGTCGTGACAAGGTTTCCGAATTAATAAAGAATGTCGAAATCCGAGTTATAACGAAGAAGTTATGACATGTCGAAGTTTCGCGACAGAACCGACACGACACGCTATGACGTAAAATACGAATTTAAGATAGAGCGATATCTAGCCTTAGTGATCTAAACGGAAGTCGAAGATTTCGTTAAACCGAGAGCGTGCATAAAAAGAACGTCTAAATCTGACTTCGTATGAGGAAGTTATGATTTTTCTAAGTTCCAGCTTAACAGTATGCAGCCCGAACTTCGAATATGAGATCGAGTGATTTCTAGTCGAAACAATCTAAACGAGAATTGAATATCTCGTCGTTAGTAGTCCAACGGTAAAAAGACAGACGAAAACGGATGTCAGATGAAGAAGATATGATTTTCTAACGGAGTTTTCCTGTCTCGGCCTACTAAAAATAATATAATAAAAATAAAGTCAAAATTAACCAACGGAGTCTAAATGAAAGTTGTAGAGCATGATATCACCTACGTGTGGATATAAAAAACGTTGAAAACGGAGCTTGTATGTGAAAGATATGAATTTCTGAAGTTCGGAACACAAACTTCGAGGTCTTTCGGAATTCACGACGTGAGCAGGGTCCTCACGACGTGAGCAGGCAAGTTGCAATGACGCACTGGATGATGATCGAGCTCACGACGTGAGTATTAGAGGCTCACGACGTGAGCATAGCATTTTTGCCCTATAAATAGAAATCAAAGAGGCAGCGGGGTTTGGTTGTTCCTTTCTCACTCTCTCTCCCATATTTCCTCGTTTTGCGTGCAAGAAATACCCCCGAAGCCCCGGTATCATCCCGAGAACCGAAGCGAGTCCCGAAGACCAATGATCCCGAGAAGAAAAGAGTTTCCGAGCCGAAGCTCTGCCCGCGAGAAGCCCGGTGTGTGTGAAGATCTTCCGGTTTCACCGAAGAATACTACTCTTAGAGTCGTAGTGCTATCCGATCATCTTCTGATCAAGTGAGTGTATATTCGTTTTCTTCTAACACATATATTCGTTTTATTTGAACTAGTTGTTGAATGGATGTTTTGTACAGGTTTTAAGCTGTATATAAATGTATATATTTTATCTACTAATATGTTGGGTAGAACATGGGTAGACAGTTGGTGTGTGATGAAATAAAATGATGAGAGGCCTCGTTGTTGTTGCTGATTCAGTCATCTAGGGGAGTTTAGATGACGACCACAGACTTTTCTAGACAGTCCAGTGGAACGCTAGCAGGCTCATAACCTGTAGGTGTTAATGAACTTGGGTGTTCATTTGCTGTACTCCATCCCCCTCATGGTTGCCTTTAGGACATCTATTGTTAAGGAAACCCCTTTGCAGTAACGTCCATCCCGATGAAAATCCTAGATTAGGTCCCTTGTAATAGTTGTTGTTTTAGTGACATAAAGTGAGGATAACGGGAATGGGTAATCGGGTTATTGTTGGTTGATGAACTAAATATATTTATTTATTGTGGGTTGAAAACCCTATATGCTCAACAGGCTCCCAAGCCTGACCCACTCAGTTTCTTTGTATTACAGGAAGTGGCGCGAGAGCATAAGTTGGAGAACTTGTGAAGATGTTTTTGTTTATAGACCAGTAGTTGTATAAAACCGTGTAAGGTCTATGTTTTATTGTTTATGATTTTGTGTCTGTATCGGAACATGACATCCCGAGTTTTGATATATAATGAAAATACATTTCTTTAAGAAATGCTTTGATAAACTTTTTTTTATCATGTATTGTTTTGGGGACAAAATTCCGCAACTCTTTTAAATCAATGGATTTACTCTGAAATTATTTTAAAAGCATAAATGAAACCGGTCTTTTCTGGCCGTGATTTTGGGGATGTCACAGTTGGTATCAGAGTATTAGTTTAAGCGAACTAGGAATTTGTAGGATTTCTAGACTTAAACTTAGAATGCTAAGTGAAGATTGTGAGATGAGTGTCTGCAATATTTTAGACACGAGCACTGGTTTATTTTAGGAAAGTTGCCTAAAATGCTTTTATGTGCTAAATGTTATATGTTTTCCATATATGATATTATTTGTTCGGATCTATGGTTTGTTGCCAACCGGATCTGGAAACCTTATGTGTTTAGGGTCTAAGCGTATGACGACGGTATTAGAACTAGCATGTAAACGTTTCGGAGTGATAAGAATGGTTTAAATATCTATCGTGAATAAAGATATAAATTCACCTTATTCGGTGTATAGATCAAGAATGGCAAGAACAAGAAGTGGCGTTGGAAACGCGAACGAAAACAGGAATCAACCACCTATAATCGAGCAAATACCTGTTGTAGCTGCTGCACCTGAGACGGTGACAATGGCTGGTGTACAATTGATGATTCAGACGATGTTGGATCGTCAGATGGAAGAAACTAGACGTCTGCTTCAGCAAAATCGCGAAGAACTTTCAATTCAAGTTGAAGAGCCCGAACTGAATGGAGGGCCGTCGGAAGGAGGTAACTTCAGTGGGACTGTTGGTCAAGCCAACCCACCAATTGTTAGGCAGAATAACCATGATGGAGGGAATGATGGCCTTGGATGCAAGTACAAAGATTTTCTGACTTGCAAACCATCGACCTTCACTGGAAAGGAAGATCTGATCGGAGTTATGGATTGGATCTCGGAAATGGAGTTGGCCTTTATGACATGCAGTTGCAAAGGAAAACTACAAACCATATATGCAGTACGTCAGTTCAGGGGTGGCGTTGTTCGTTGGTGGAACACTCTGGGAAAGACCCTAAGCCCTAATGAGCCACTGCAACTGACTTGGGCAGAGTTCTTGGTGCAATTCAAGCACAAGTTCTGCTCGGCCCAAAATCTGCTAGAGTTGGAGAACAAGTTTCTGACATTAACAAAAGGCAGCATGTCAGTTGATGAATACACCAATGCATTTACAGACAAGATGGAGTTTGCTTTGCGCATCGTCCCAGATGAGCTAAAAAAAGTTGACCGGTACGCGAAGGGACTCCTATGGGAGTACGCGGTGCCAGTGTGTCAGGCACCTACTCTAGAGGCAGCTATTTGGGCTGCCAAGTCTGTTGAGGACATGATCAAGGGAAGAACCTCCAGCAAAGTTGAAGTTGGTGAAAAGAGAAAGTTCGAAGGAACTTCAGGTTCCAGCAAGAAAAACAAATTTTCGAAGTCTGATTCGAAAAGGTTTGGAGGAGGAAAAGGAGGCGAATCGAAATGGTGTGAGAAGTGCAAGAAAAAGCAGTCGGGGAAATGTAGCGAAGATGTGACCTGCTACAAGTGTGGAAAGACGGGGCATTATGCCAATGACTGTCCATCCAACAAAAGAGTGTGCTTTGGGTGTAATGAAGAGGGGCACATTTTGAAAGACTGTCCGAGAAAGAAGGAGGCAGCAAAACCCAATATTCCCCCAAAGCCTAAAGCAAGAGCTTTCCAGATGACATTGGAAGCTGCTAAAGAAGAAGCTGATGTCGCTTCAGGTACCTTTCTCGTAAACAATTTGCCTGCCCAAGTTTTATTTGATTATGGAGCCAACTACTCCTTTATTTCGCATGAATTTGGTAGAAAACTAGCTTTGCCTGTTGATAGACTAGATAATGCTTTATTAGTCGAAGTTGCTAGTGGCAAGTTTGTACCTGTTAGCCATCGTATGAAAAACATCTTAATCGACCTGAATGGGAATAAGTTCCACGAGGAATTATTGCCTATCGAACTTAACGGTTTTGACATCGTGTTTGGAATGGATTGGCTTAGCGCCAATGATGCCGAAATAATGTGCAAGAAGAAGATTGTAAAAGTAAACCCGCATGGGAAAGAGTCATTTATGGTGTATGGGGACAAACTCAGGGTAAATTCTGGAATCATTTCTCTAATGAAAGCCAGAAAGTGTTTGGCCAAAGGATGTACATCATATTTGGCATTCGTGATTGACGCAAAGAAGGAGAAAAAGGAGATGAAGAGCATTCCTGTCGTGTGTGATTATCCGGAAGTATTTCCCGAAGATCTTCCTGGATTACCGCCTGACCGACAAGTAGAATTATGTATTGACTTGTTACCAGGAACGACGCCAATAGCAAAAGCACCTTACCGATTAGCACCAACGGAGATGAAGGAGCTGATGATGCAACTTCAGGAGTTATTGGACAAAGGTTTCATAAGACCTAGTTCATCACCCTGGGGAGCTCCGGTGTTATTCGTGAAAAAGAAAGACGGGAGTATGAGAATGTGCATTGACTATATAGAGCTGAATAAGGCAACGATAAAGAATAGATATCCGTTGTCGAGGATTGATGACCTGTTCGATCAACTACAAGGTTCAAGTTATTTTTCAAAGATCGACCTAGGGTCAGGATATCATCAGCTGAAGGTGAGAGAGCAGGGTATCGAGAAGACTGCATTCAGAACACGATATGGACACTACGAGTTTTTGGTTATGTCGTTTGGACTAACCAATGCTCCAGCAGCATTCATGGATTTAATGAACAGAGTTTGCAATCTGTTCCTTGATAAATTTGTGATAGTGTTCATAAATGACATTCTGATTTACTCGAAAAGCCAAGAGGAGCATGGCCAACACTTGCGAGAAGTGTTAGAAGTATTGAAGAAGGAGAAAATGTATGCTAAGTTCTCCAAATGTGATTTTTAGATTCGAGAAGTCCAATTCTTGGGTCACGTGGTCAACCAAGAAGGAATAATGGTTGATGCAGCAAAGATTGAAGCTATGATGAAGTGGGAACAACCAAAAAGTCCCACGGAGGTCCGAAGCTTTTTAGGATTAGCCGAATACTACCGAAGGTTTATCCAAGGCTTTTCTTCGATCGCTACTCCATTAACAGCTTTGACTCACAAAGGAGTTACTTATGCATGGAGTGATAAGCACAAAGAAGCATTCGAGTTGCTAAAGAAGAAGCTATGTGAGGCACCGATTCTTTCTTTACCCGATGGAGTTGAAGACTTCGCTGCCTATAGCGATGCGTCTGGTGTTGGGTTGGGTTGTGTTTTGACCCAAAGAGAAAAGGTGATAGCATATGCGTCTCGACAGCTGAAAGAGCATGAAAAGAACTACCCCACTCATGATTTGGAGTTGGCAGTGGTAGTATTTGCTCTGAAAATATGGAGGCATTACCTCTATGGCTCGAAGTGCAAACTTTTCACTGATCATAAGAGTCTCCAATATCTTTAATCAGAAGGAATTAAATATGAGGCAACGACGCTGGCAAGAATTACTTAAGGACTACGACTCTGAGATACTTTACCACCCCGGTAAAGCAAATGTTGTTGCAGATGCTCTCAGTCGGAAAGTCAATCTTGAGAGAAAAAGGCCAAGAGCGTTGAGAATAGAAGTTGTCTCGACCATTGTGGAAAGTATAAAGAAAGCTCAAGAGGAAGCTTCTGAAAAGAATGACCGGAAGGAGGAACGTTTGGGCAAAACGTTGGTGTTTGGTACAAACAGCTACGGACTGAAGGTATTCCAAGATCGTATTTGGGTACCTAAGTCAGGAGGAATAAGAGATCTTCTGATGGAAGAATCTCACAAAACCATGTACTTAATTCATCCTGGTAGCACTAAAATGTATAGGGACCTAAAACCCTATTACTGGTGGGCGACGATGAAGCTCGACATTGCGAAGTATGTGGCGGAGTGTGTGACATGTGCGAGAGTCAAGGCACAACATCAGAAACCATACGGGAGTTTAGAACCCTTATCTGTGCCTATGGGTAAGTGGGAAGACATCACTATGGATTTTATCACTAAACTGCCCAGAACGAAGAATGGTCACGACATGATTTGGGTGGTCGTTGATCGCTTCACTAAGAGTGTGCACTTCATAGCAGCCAATGAGAAATGGTCTATGGATAAGCTTGTGAATTCTTACGTAAAGAAAATTGTGAGGCTTCACGGTATTCCGTTAACGATTGTGTCAGATCGTGACAGCCGTTTCACCTCAAGATTTTGGAAAAGTCTACAAGAGGAATTGGGTACCAAGTTGTGTTTAAGTACAACTTACCATCCACAGACTGATGGTCAGAGCGAACGAACGATACAAACACTTGAAGATATGCTGAGAGCATGTACCCTGGAATTCCAAGGTAACTCGGATGAACATTTACCTTTGGTAGAATTTTCCTACAATAATAGTTTCCACTTGAGCATAAAGATGGCACCTTATCAAGCTTTGTACGGATAGAAGTGTCGTACGCCGTCTTGTTGGCTTGAGGCTGGGAAAAAGCAGTTTATGGGACCGGAAATAGTCCATCAAACTGTTGAAAAGTTGAAAATAATTAGGGAGAGAATGTTTGCAGCTCAGGATCGTCAAAAGAGCTATGCTGACAACAAGCGAAGACCGATGACTTTTGAAGTTGGAGATTCGGTTTTGCTTAAAGTCTCGCCGTGGAAGGGACTTATAAGGTTTGGTAAAAGGGGAAAGTTAAGTCCAAGGTTTATTGGACCGTTTAAAGTTCTTCAAAGGATTGGGAACCAAGCTTACAAGCTCGAATTACCCGAAGAACTGAATAGAATTCATAACACTTTCCATGTGTGTTATTTGAGGAAGTTCACGGGAGAAGTTCCCGATATAATTCCAATTTCTGAGTTAAGAATTGATGAGAACAAAAGGTTAATTGAAGAACCAGAGGCAATCATTGACCGAAAGACTAAGAAGTTGTGACGCAAGATCGTCGAATTAGTGCTTGTCCGTTGGAAACATACGAATGGGCCAAATCTCACCTGGGAAACGGAGAGTGACATGATGAGTCGCTATTCACATTTGTTTGTTGATGTGTGATTCCGGGGACGAAATCATTCTAAGGTGGAGAGAATTGTAACGCCCGTGTTTCTGGGCTAGGCATTAATGTTGATGTAATAGTCTAGGTTAACCTTTGTAACTCATTTTGAAATAATAAGAATGTATTATTTGAGTATTATGTGATTTATGCCTAATTGTTGTAACATAATTGAATTAAGGATAATTTGTGCGTTAAAAAAAAATGTTAGATAAACCCGATATCGATACATGAAGTTGTAGTGGTCGTCACAAGGTTTCCGAATTAATAAAGAATGCCGAAATCCGAGTTATAACGAAGAAGTTATGACCTGTCGAAGTTTCGCGACAGAACCGACACGACACGCTATGACGTAAAATACGAATTTAAGATAGAGCGATATCTAGCTTTAGTGATCTAAACGGAAGTCGAAGAGTTTGTTAAACCGAGAGCGTGCATAAAAAGAACGTCTAAATCTGACTTCGTATGAGGAAGTTATGATTTTTCTAAGTTCTAGCTTAGCAGTATGCAGCCCGAAGTTCGAATATGAGATCGAATGATTTCTAGTCGAAACAATCTAAAGGAAAATTGAATATCTCGTCGTTAGTAGTCCAACGGTAAAAAGACAGACGAAAACGGACGTCAGATGAAGAAGATATGATTTTCTAACGGAGTTTTCCTGTCTCGGCCTACTAAGAATAATATAATAAAAATAAAATCAAAATTAGCCAACGGAGTCTAAACGAAAGTTGTAGACCATGATATCACCTACGCGTGGATATAAAGAACGTCGAAAACAGAGCTCGTATGCGAAAGATATGAATTTCTGAAGTTCGGAACACAAACTTCGAGGTCTGTCGGAACTCACGACGTGAGCAGGGTCCTCACGACGTGAGCAGGCAAGTTGCAATTGACGCACTGGATGATGTTCGAGCTCACGACGTGAGTATAAGAGGCTCACGACGTGAGCATAGCATTTTTGCCCTATAAATAGAAATCAAAGGGGCAGCCGGGTTTGGTTGTTCCTTTCTCACTCTCTCTCCCACATTTCCTCGTTTTGCGTGCAAGAAATACCCCCGAAGCCCCGGTATCATCCTGAGAACCGAAGCGAGTCCCGAAGCCCGAAGATCCCGAGAAGAAAAGAGTTTCCGAACCGAAGCTCTGCCCGTGAGAAGCCCGGTGTGTGTGAAGATCTCCCGGTTTCACCGAAGAATACTACTCTTAGAGCCGTAGTGATGTCCGATCATCTTCTGATCAAGTGAGTGTATATTCGTTTTCTTCTAACACATAGATATGAAGTATTCTTTATAAAACACGTGCTATGTGTTTATATATTATTTGTTTATTTGAACTAGTTGTTGAATGGATGTTTTGTACAGGTTTTAAGCTGTATATAAATGTATATATTTTATCTACTAATATGTTGGGTAGAACATGGGTAGACAGTTGGTGTGTGATGAAATAAAATGATGAGAGGCCTCGTTGTTGTTGCTGATTCAGTCATCTAGAGGAGTTTAGATGACGACCACAGACTTTTCTAGACAGTCCAGTGGAACGCTAGCAGGCTCATAACCTGTAGGTGTTAATGAACTTGGGTGTTCATTTGCTGTACTCCATCCCCCTCATGGTTGCCTTTAGGACATCTATTTTTAAGGAAACCCCTTTGCAGTAATGTCCGTCCCGATGAAAATCCTAGATTAGGTCCCTTGTAATAGTTGTTGTTTTAGGGACATAAAGTGAGGATAACGGGAATGGGTAATCGGGTTATTGTTGGTTGATGAACTAAATATATTTATTTATTGTGGGTTGAAAACCCTATATGCTCACCAGGCTCCCAAGCCTGACCCACTCAGTTTCTTTGTATTCCAGGAAGTGGTGCGAGAGCATAAGTTGGAGAACTTGTGAAGATGTTTTTGTTTATAGACCAGTAGTTGTATAAAACTGTGTAAGGTCTATGTTTTATTGTTTATGCTTTTGTGTCTGTATCGGAACATGACATCCCGAGTTTTGATATATTGTTTTGGGGACAAAATTCCGCAACTCTTTTAAATCAATGGATTTACTCTGAAATTATTTTAAAAGCATAAATGAAACCGGTCTTTTCTGGCCGTGATTTTAGGGATGTCACAGCGTGTGTGGTAAACTGGCACACTAAGTTGGGATTGACATTGGTAGCGAAGGGTGACTCGATGTTTGTCATAGATCAATGGAGCGTGTTGGCTAACTGACACATTGATTAGGTGAGAATGACATTGAGTGCACCACGTACATTCACATGGTTATTCACACCTTATTTGTGATCCTCGGCATCCCAGTCACAAATAAAGGGCATAATCGAGATTAAACATGCCATTGAAAAGTTCAATGAATCTCAAAAGATCTAGGAGTTTCAATTCATTTAAAACTTAAACCTTCAAATTTCGTTTTTCATGGTGGAAATTGGTAAATCGTCATTTACCTACCTTCAAATGTTCTGCAATTTGGATTACGGCATCCCTCTTCCAAGTTGTAGAATATTGTGTTGGGTCCTAGACTTAATATCTCATTTGGGTGTTTTATTAAGGACCCAATCAACTAACTTGAATTTCTCCCGTTTTGTAGATGTCAATGTCTGACAACTATGGTCTTCCTGAATCCGTTGGAAAAAGTTTTCCACATGAAGATGACTTTCCACGACTGGATTGTGGAAATGGAAATCATGCTTCACTTCCTCCACCACCTCCTATAATTCTCCCTGACCCACGTGTTCGAAGACTTGAAAAGTTCAAGGTCACTCAAGCCCTATTGGCGAAAAGACACGAAGATGGAACGTCGGTATGCGCTCATGTCTTGGATATGAATTTGCATATTGATAGATTGGGGATGTTAGGTGTCGATGTCTCGGGGAATTTGGCTGTCGAATTGGTTCTTCAGTCGCTTCCCGAATCATATGGTAAGTTCGTTAGTGAGTACTATATGATGGACCACGACGTGACCCTCATTGATTTGACTTATTTCCTTATTGCTGCTGAATCAGAAATGATTTGGCGTACAGGTCGATCAAATTTGTCTCGTAAATCAATGTCTCAACCTTCTATGGACAATGGCAACATTGGAAATCCAGAAAGGTTTTCTCTACGCAAGAGAAAGGCTAAGTCTGAGATAGTCCCTTGTGCCATTCCCAAAGAATTTGTGTGTTTCTACTGCCAAGAGAAGGGGCATTGGTCACGAAGCTGCCCTAACTACCTGAGAGATCTAAGAGATGGGAGAGTCAAGATGTATGACTCTGCTTCAGGTAAAATCCACTATCTAACTCTATTAAGTTCCTTTTTAGATTCTTAATACATGATGTGATATGATTACATTTGGTGTTTTGTAGGATCGAAGAAAAGAAATGAAGACTAAAAGAAAGAAGTAAGCTGAATCTGGTCATGAAGAAATGGATTTTGATCGCATGATTCAAAGATCGTATTTTTTAGCTGCTACTTTATAGTTAGGACAGATTGCTAAATAATATTTACATAGTTTTCATTTGTAATCGCATTGTAAGGACAAGATTTTTCCGCAATAAAATAAATTTTGATTTTGTCTTATTTATGTTTCCTTGCGATGGATTTTATGAAAATTGGTGTTTGAATGTTTCTATTGTTAGCAATATTGTGAATGGATTTGATTCTTAGTTGTGTTATTTGTGGTAATGTCAGAAATTTACCAAATAAGGAAAGATTCTCATCGCCCAAGTTTCAATTGGACAGAAACTTGGAATCATGCAACTGGTATTGTATGATGAATCAGAAACTTCGTATTTGGGAAATTAAGACTAATTCCTTGTTCACATAAGTATGTGAGTCAAGTGAAGGACTAGGAGATATGGTACACAATGTTGTGTACTGGTTAAGTCCACCACAAAGAACGATAAAATGTTCGTCATGATTTGCTAAAAGATTAGTAAATGTGATTATACTTAAAGGATTAAGTATGATTCTGAATCATTGGAAAAGGTTTCATTGAATAGAAGAACGAATAAGAAGAATCAATTAGGCAGAAAGATAAAAGTTTCTTCAATCTGAAAAGATAGGAGAGTACTTAAGTATCTATTTTATGATTAACTTATTGATTGTGAAACCATATCACAATTGATCCTCTAAGTAAATCTTAGTGTCCTCCAAGTAAATCTTAGTGCACTAGTATGGCTAAGAAGAGGAATCGGAAATTGTTGAAATGGTTAAATCAATAGGTGAATCATACTTCGTTCCAAAATCAAGTCTTAGAGTCATACTCCAAGATTGTGACTTGAGTGACATATCTTAAGAAGTTTTAACACACTCATCAAATGTAGAGTAGAAAATTGTTTTTCTTACTCTTGCACGTTTGAAAATTGGTAAGTTGTGATGTCTTGGGTAAGACAAAGACCAACTAAGACCAATTGTGTGTAGTGTTTTCCTTGATAAGGACCTACACTAACTCTTGAATATTTGTTTTGTCAAGAAATGTTTCTTGACAAGAGAATCCTATATGTCAAGTGGTCAGTGGGAGTCTAAATGATCTTGAAAAGTTTCAAGAACTAATCAAGGGTAAACCTATTGTTAAACACTAGCACACGACTTGAGGTTTGTAACCTGTCGTGTTGACACAATTTTGTTTCTGTGCCATTCCAGTTTAAGTCAACTATGCATATGAGTTCTATGAGTTCTCAATTGATTGCATAGAGGCAATGCATCCTGATCAATGGAAAGTACATTGATAGGTAGGGGTGAGCTGCTCGAAGACTTGGAAGCAATGGTGGGACCCTTGATGGCAAGAAATAAAGAATGAACAAGTCTGTCCATAAGAGTTTGGATTTGTCACAAACATTATCTTATGATTATGGTTGTGACAAAGTCACATGGATAGGAACACATACACCATAAAATCTAAGTGTCATAAGGTTTCTCTCCTTCATGAAAATGATTGTGAGGAAACGCTTTCACTAAGAGAGATTTTAAGGAGTTAGCAATTGTGTAAATTGCATTCTCAAATTCGATTATGATTACGGCATCCCTCTTCATAGTTCGAATTGTGAGATTTGGCAATTAGTCTAAACCTTTAGGACTTATTGCTATAAGTTCTGAATTAGTTTAGACATACATGTGAGCTATCTAAAGAAAGGTGTATGAGTTTGAGAAGCTTAGATAAAGGCTTATCATAGCATCTCGTATCAGAAATATGAACTTTTGGAAGTCAATAATTATTGATTTTTAAAAGTTCAGCTGTTTTCTGAATACATGTCAAAGCTAGTGGGAGCATAAGTGTTATGCTGGTAAGAAGATAATCATCATGTTAGTAGGAGCATGATCATTATGTCAAGTATTGCAATGTAGCAATATTAATTATAGAAAACAAAAGTTTCACTTTGCAAAGTTGCAGGGGTTGAATAGTTGTTTTGCTATAATTAAGGGAGAGAATATTATACTTCGTTTCAAAATCTAAAAGCTTGGATCGAGAAATTTTAGTCAAATTTAGTCAAATATATATGAATGTTATGTTGAAATGGTTCAGCATAAGGAAATTCTATATATGGAAAGGATAATTGCGTTCTCAAAATTTGGTTATGATTACAGCATCCCTCTTCATAATCAAAAGTATGAGAATATGGCAACTAGAAATATTATAGCAGGAGACTGGTAAAGTATCACGTCTTTATGTAAGACATTATGAATCGCGTCCCATACGCTTTGGGTATAGGATCGTTTGCATATGCTATAATATCCGACCGTTCTGATTTTCCAAATGCTTAAGGCATTAAGAGGGAAAAGGATCAGAACCGGATTTGACTAAATTGATTAAACAACTGTCAAGGACAATCTGAGGTTCGCTAAGGATTGGTCGTTTGTACGCAGTTGGAAGTAAAGTATTGAATGGAACATATTGACGTTATTATGAATAGATAAGACTCTATTTAGAATGAGTTGTCATATGGCAAATATGGAACTGTTTCCATATTGGGAGTTGGACGTTAAGAATCTATGTCTAGATTAGAAACTTTTATGCAAGAAGGATGTTCAAAGGAATGTACTTTGAATGTGACTTTGTGCTGTGGCATTACGAAAGGATCGTTGCATAAAATGTTAGAATCTAACATATTCTAGTAGTGGCAAGAATTGGGTATTCTTACACTTATGATAAGGATTAGGAGTTGTGAAATGAGCATCATTGGAAATGTTTTCAATTGATCTATTTCACAAAGTATGGACCATAGCTAAATAGAGTATGCATGGGACCACTGCTTTTATAATTCAAGTAATAAGTTTATTATCTGAAACATTATACAATGAATAATGTGTAATCAATATGGTGACTAAATAAAAGCCAACCAGAAAAAAAGGCTTCTGTCCTCGGAACTCAAGCTGGTTTTAATGCCATTGTCCTATGGCTGCACTAAACTTTGAACTGGACTAAACGGGTTAGCGATCCTCCTTAACAGAGTCGGGAAAGGGATAGATAAAGAAGTTTTATTTATACTCAAAAGTTTGGGGCGATATTGGATTCGTTTACTCTTGTGTTTCACTTTGCATGTTTTGACTTCCCGAATAATAAGATTATTCGAACGTTCCACAGTTGCTCATACTTTAGGAGTAGGTATGAAAGAAGATTGTGATGAATTGGTTTGTATATTGTCTAAAGTGTATTAGACATAGCAAAAGTTTGCTGCAACGTTCATGAGTGCTTATGAATAAGATTTGAGCATTGGATTAAACCCACACTCACTTGGATCGCTTCATGGATTTTATCACGAGTGATTGGTGAGACGATAATATTTTATATTCTTGAAACCGAGACGTGCGAGTTGTAATTTACAAGTCAGTTGCACATTGATAATATGTAAACGCACTAGTAACTTGGTGTTACAAAACATATTGTTATGTGTGATTTGATGAGTAGGTACAAGCGAGCATTGAGTCGAAGTTTATCCATTCCTTTTACCCAAAGTGGGATAAAAGCGATATATGTGGGCCTCTCGATGATTTAGTGATGACACCCTAAGCGCTTGGCTAAGCCGGGACTAAGTTGATGTGTTCAATTGGAGTCTGTTGTCAGTCATCATAAATCTGAAGTCGGGAAACAACATATGAACAGAGAGTATGATTAAAATCCATGTCTCAGCTCATACGATATCTAGAATGGAGCATATATGATCCCTTATCTAAAGGACAGGTTACTGATAAGATCAGAGTTCGACAGCGTCTTTGAGAAGCTACGATTGCTAATCGGATTGTACTTGCACTATAGTTACTAGACTTATCCAAATGGGAGATTGTTGGATTAGTGTCTAAGCCCGTAACTATTTTGGTATGTACTTGACCCGGTTGTGCATGGTCCTTTTGGGTTGCCTTCACCAAAGCAACTTGATAAGATGATTTATGAAGAGAAAGGTTATTATGATTTATTAATATATTATATGAATAATATATTAAAATAGAAATCATATTGTTTAATTAATATTAGTAAAAAATTAATAAGAATTAATTTTGTGGCTAAAAGAGATTAATTAAATAAAGGGGAATGATACTGTAATTATAAGATAATTGCATAAATTGGGCTAATGGACTCCTTTGAAGTTGGAGTGGACGAAATCTATGGGGAAACCCATTAGAATTCGTCCAAGGTTTCTAAGGAAGGAGTTCATGGGCTGCTTAGGCCCTAAGCAGTCAGATTATGGTTTCCTAGTTCAAAACCCTAACAACCTAACTATATAAGGAACCCCTAAGGCCCCAAAAACATTTGGAAGTAATCCCTAAGGCCCCAAAAACGTTTGGAAGTAATCCCTAAGGATTCTTAGACGTTTTGGTGCCTCTCATCCTCTCTCCTCTTCATCATTCTCTTGCTCTTAGTGTTTGTGAGCCATTAGAGGTGTGACACTTGTGACACTAAGCTTCTTGAAGATCAAAGAACTCTTGCACCCATTAAACGGTAAGATCTAAACCCTAATTCATATGTCAATTCGATTACTGTATGCTAGATCTAGGGTTTATAAGCTTTGGATGATTATTACATGTTCATTAGACAAACTAGATCCAAAAGCTTTAGGGTTTTGCATGTACACCATAGGATTGATGTAGTGCTCAAAACCCATCAGTCATATCCTCCTCCATTACGCCTGGGAAAATTATCGATTCTTTCTCTCCCTCCCCTCCCATCTCGAACACTGCACCTACTGATCCTTGTCAAATTTCCTCAGGTTTCAATCTAAAAAAACCATCACGAACTTGGATTCCTCTAGTAGCAACTTCACAGCTGAGGTCAACTCCTCCTCCCACGAAGTCAATAGTGCACTTAGAACGGGATGTGATGTAGGGTTTCAAATTGGGAAAGATTGCGAACTTCTGACGGACATTTTCTTTGGAGATGGTATCAACAATGTTCTACGATGAATATCATAACTCTTAATATTAAGGGGATTGGTAAATCATGCAAAATTGAATGGATTCACCGACTAAAGAGATCACAAAAGGCAGACTTTTTGGGATACAAGAAACAAGGGTATCAGATTCTAACACAATAGACATTTCAGGTTGTTGGGACTCTGCAGAATTTGAGTGTGATTCTGTTAACCCAACTGGGTGCTCCAGTGGTCTAATGAGTTTTTGGGATAAAACTGTATTCCACAAAATAAACACTATATCCACCAGATATTACATTGCTACCTCAAGTTATTGGAAGGGATTCCCTGGTACCACAACTATAGTTAATGTATATGGACCCATATCCATCACTGATAAAAGAAGTCTATGGGAGGATTTGAAGAATCTCAAAAGTGGATTGGATAACTCATGGGTCTTTCTTGGAGATTTTAATATCGTAAGAAATCCCAACGAAAGATTCAATTATGCTTTATGTCATTATACAACTATGGATTTCAACAGATCCATCGCAGAAGCGGGGTTACACGAATACAACCATAGTGGTAGAAAATACACATACCTTCGAGATGATGGGCTAAAAATAAACAAGCTTGACAGATTCTTGGTATGCCAGAATTTTTGTCAACATTCAACCAGTCACTTCTGTCATTGTCCTCCTGCAGGAACACTCCGACCACTCTTCGATGGTCCTAAAATAGTCCAACTTCGATTTTGGTCTCCCTCCCTTTTCGCTTTTTCAATGCCTAGCTGCTTAATAAAGATTTTAACGAGTTATTTGACAATGCCTGGAATGACTTCCAGAGATATGGTGCACCAGGCAGATATATATTGGCGAAATTCAAATACCTAAAAGAAATACTTAGGAAACGGAGGGCATCGGTAGCACAACATCAATCTAGTGAGATCAAAGCATTACTTGAAAAGGTGGAAAAGTTAGAAATCACATCTGAGTCGCGTACAGTATCTGATATAGAGGCTAACACACAAAGAGAGGCAATCATAAAAATCAGTGAACTTGAACATAAAGTTATATTAGACCTAAAAAAATAGCAAAGGTCAATTGGATTTGTGATGGTGACGAAAACTCCCGTTTCTTTCACGGAATGCTGAAAAACAAACATAGAAAAAGTTGGATTCATGGTTTGAACATAAACAGATATTGGTCCTCAGACCCGAAATCAATGAAGAAGGAGGTATTCGAATTTTTTAGCAAAAAAAATTCACGAACCATGTCCCAACAGGCCAAAACTGATCAACCCGTTATTCAAAAGCTTATTCCTGATCAAAGCTCTTTTCTTGAAATCTCCTTCACAACGGAAGAAATCAAATTGGTTGTGTGGGGTTGCGATTCAATAAAGCCCCGGGCCCCGACGGATATACGTTCAAACTTATCAAAAAGAAATGGTGCATTGTGAAAGATGATATCATTGGTTACATCAAGCACTTTGAGACCTCGGGATCTATATCTCAAGGTTGTAACTCCTCGTTCATCACTCTTATCCCAAAAACAAAAGATCCTACTACATTGGGGGACTATCGACGAATAAGTCTTATTGGTTGCATTTACAAGTGAATTGCCAAAATTCTTTCCAATCGATTGAAGAGTGTCATTGGCACAGTTATGAATGAAGTTCAGTCGGCATACATCACTGGCAGAAACATCCTCGATGGCCTGCTCATAATGAATGAAATACATACATGAGCGAATAACTCCAAACTGAAGGCTTTTCTTTTTAAAGTAGATTTTGAAAAAGGCGTTCGACATAGTAAACTGAGGGTATTTAGACTCGGTAATGGAACAAATGAATTTTTGTATGAAATGGTGCAAATAGATTCAAGGATGTCTTTCGAGCTCAAGAGCATTAGTGTTAGTAAATGGTTCACCCATGTATGAATTTCCTATCTCCCGGGGGTGAGGCAAGGTGACCCGCTATCACCTCTTCTTTGTAACCTAGCTATGGAAGGTCTTCACATGGCAATTACATGTGCATGTGAAAAGTCTTTAATCCAGGGAATTCAACTTCCAATTTACAGGCCCATGATCTCGCACCTTCCTTACGTCGACGATGCTATTTTCACGGGTATCTGGGACAGCGGATGCATAAAGAATCTTTCACGTATTCTTAAGTGTTTTCATATATCCCCGGGATTAAAAGTTAACTTTTACAAATCTAGATTGTCTGGTATCTACACTACAGATGTGAAATTGCAAAATATGGCTAAAATCCTTGGGTGTTTAAAAAGCACCTTTCCATTTACGTACCTCGGGGTTCTTGTCGGGGCCAATATGCTTCTTAAAAACATTGGAAGCCTATTGTGGATAAATTTCAAGCCAAACTATCATCATGGAAAACAAACACCTTATCTTTTGGTGTAAGGTTAACTTTCATCAAATCTGTTCTTGGAAGCCTTCCCACGTATTACTTATCATTATTCAAGGCACCGTAAGGTATTCTAGATTCACTCGAGAAAATCATATGCGGATTTTCATGGGGAGGAACCGGAGATAAGTCAAAAATACATTGGGCAGAATGGCCCAAAGTGGTGGCAGACAAGAAAGTTGGAGAACTGGGAGTCGGACCACTAAAAGCCCAAAACTCGGATCTTGTACTTAAATGGTGGTGTAGACTGAAAAATCAACCTGACACTGTATGGGTTGATGTCATTGAAAGCATTCATAACCTAAAAAAAACAACCGGCCATATACCTAGCGAAAAAATGTTGTTGGCATTTGGAGTAACATCTCGAAGGCTATCAAAAACCTCAGTCGCCTCAACATTGATCCATGCAACCTTTTCTCGATGACACCAAATTCCAACTGCAAAATTCTTTTCTGGAAAACTGTAACACCTGCATATTCGGGCTACTCAATTAAGATATAATAAGAGTTAAAAATGCTTTTTTTATAGAAGATTATCTAGGATAAATAATCTTAACCAAAGTAATAGTTATGGTCAGCAATTGTAACCTATTTGATTTAATAAAGAAGAATTATGTGAATATTATGTGTTTCATAATTATTATAATATAATAAAATAGGAGAAATCAGCCGAATTGTCTGTTCGCCAAAACATATATATATATATATATATATATATATATATATATATATATATATATATATATATATATATAGAAAATACACGTCTTCCCGATCCCAAAAATATAAATTTCGTAGAAAATCCGACTCCATATGAATTGTATATGATTTTTATAAGATATAAAAGTCAGTCGCGCACAACGAATGTATGACGTAAAAAGATACGAAGAGAATGGTTGACTTTTAGCTAAAGTCACCAAAAAAAATCGTAGTACTCATTAAAATAAGAATTTTGAGAAAAAGAATGCCAAAAACGGAGTCCGTACGAGAGAGTTATGATTTTAGCAAAATCATTTAATTTTATAAAAATATGAACGAAAAATAAAGTCAAAATTAGCCGACGGAGTCTAAACGGAATTTGTAGATCTCGTTGATATCTACGCGTGGATATAAAGAATGTCAAAAAAGGAATTCGTATAAACGAGTTATAACTTATAATAACATATTTACGTATTAAAATAAAGTTTAAATCATATATACGTATACATATATATACATATGTATATATCATTAGAAATGTATCGACGATTTGGTCGTTATAAGACTAACGTTGACTACTTTCAACATTAGTTTAGAACAAATATCATTAAATCTATTTAAAATAGTAGTATAAAGGGGTGTTTAGTCGTTTAAATAACTATAAGGTTATTTAAGTAACTATAGATGGTGGTTTTTGAAAATTCAATTACTATAAATAAGAGGCTCTAGGCTCTTATATTTCTTGCACCATTCTCTTGATTCAAGAGTCTTCCTCTTCTTATCCCCGAGCATTTCGGTCCCTCATGATTCGACTTCTCTTTCTGTAGCTTTAGTATAGTAAGGTGAGCGCTGAAGCGCTAAAAGAATATTTTTAGAAAAAAAAAAGATTCAGCGACGAAGTTTAGACCACGGAGTTCTAAGTTTTTGCTAGAAACCCTGTAAGTTGAGCTACACCTATTACACTTTAAGTATAGCTTATGTTTAAATTCATTATCGTTATTATGAACCTATAAACAAGATTTATTAGTGATTCCAAGTCGTTATACTGATTGATCTACTTACAGGGATGATGTCTAGGCTGTGATTTAGTGAGGTGTTTAAAGTGGGATTTCGAAACAGTATACTTCGTATACTAAACGAACCCTACCTCCGATATGATCCTACCTGATTGTTCCTTACATGATAGATCATGAAAGTAGACTTTGAGTTAATGATGAAACTAGACTAATAATTAGTCGTAATAAATATTACACTAAAGTTTAGCGATAACACTACTAGGTTTCGTCAACGGAAAAGACAATTGTTAAAAAGCGAAGCGTTGCCCGAATTTCGAGTCATCACTTTAACAAGTGAGTGCATAGTTACTTTCATCTTACATATAGTTATGAAATATCTAGATAATTACATGCTTATATGCTTATTATTTGTGCTAAGAATATTATGTGTTATATAAGATATTATGAGATGGTGTTTAACTAATTTAATCATATAAGTATTATATACTTATAAATATGTATTGGGTAGCGACGGGTGATGAGAGATATGTGATGATAGAAAGGTGATGATAACTAGGTGATGATATACATGCGATGATAAATAGGTGATGCGAGATGAGAGATGATTAGGAGATGCCATAACATTGACCTGCGATGTTGCGATGTAGTCATCTACCAGAGTATAGATGGCGACAACTGACTAATCTAAACAAGCTATGTGGAAACACCGGCAGACTCATAACCTGTAGGTGATGAATTACGAGTTCAGACTATGTAGTAACTACGTATTCATGCGATGATACTCTAACCGTCTTACTGGACACGTATTGAGGGAGTAATCCCCGAATCAATACTGTCTATGCGATGTAGGCGATGATCCTTAGGAAAAGTCATTAGGAACAAACATATAATGAAATGTGATGTATGGCGATGAGAGGTAAATACGATGTAGGAGATGACCCTTAGGATAAATCTTTAGGGAATAATAAATAAATAAAATGAGGATGGGTAATCGAGTTAATTCTTTGACATGAAATATGTGAAGAAAAAATTAACTATATTATTGTGGGTTGAAAACCCTATGTACTCACCAGGTTTCCCAACCTGACCCACTTAGTTTATTATATCACACGTAGCGATATTAAAGATACATTATGTTGAGATATTTAAGGAGATGTAGATCATTAGTGTAAATTAATGTAAGGTCTGTTTATGCTTATGTTTATGTATTGACAATGACATTCCAATGTTTTAATTTAAATAAAATACCTTTCTTCGAAAATGCTTGGATAATATCATTATCATGTTTTCGGGGAACAAATTCCGCAATATTATTCTTCAAAAATGATACTCTGATTTTAAAATAAGCATAAATAAATTTTTTAAAATGACCATGAATTTGAGGATGTCACAAAGACCACCCTACAATCTCGCTTTCCAAATCTATATAAACTGGAAACTGTCAAAAGATGTACCCTACTGGAGCGTTTATGCAGGAACGGCTTCTCATGGCAATAGAAAAACATCCCGAATGACAATGTATGCTTATCGGAACTACATGATTTCCACCTGCTATTCGCCTCAATCGATCTCAGTAATCCGACCAAAATTGGATTCAGGTTTAATCTTAACCCACAAGGAATCTATTTGGTAAACATTATGAGAAGATTATTGGACTTAAAATTGAGTCAAACTCATATATACCCGATATTATGGTCCAAAATCATTCCCCTGAAAATGAAATGTTTTGTTTGGAGGGCTGTAATGGAGAGGATACCAGTGGCAGACACACTCAGTGTAAGGGGTATTATGGTCCAACACAACAACTTTCAAGTATGTGAGTATAACATCGAAACAGTAAATCATCTGCTAGTGGAATGCCCTTTTGCAAATACGGTATGGATTTGGATACTTAGATGGTGTGGGCTACAACATAGTTAATTTGATTCGGTCAATGATTTTTGGACTATGCGGCTAAGTGGGAAAACTGTCCAAGAAAAAAACAGTTAATTAACGTGGTTTTCTATGCCACATTATGGAACATTTTGTTAGCCAGTACTGATAAAAATTTCAAGAAAATTGGCGTCTCTTTGACTAAAATTGCAGATCACATCATTACACAAACATTTGAATGGTGGAAATTTAGGGGAAAAAGGTGTGGTAGTTGGACGGAATGGTACTGCTCTTCCTTTTTAAATTAGTCGTTTGCTCTTTTATTCACATATATCTTTTCTTTTCTTTTTTCGTTCTACTTTGTTCCTGTTCTTTCAAAACTAAGTACTTGCTTGTTTGGTTATTTTATTATTGAAAGTTATTTGCCGTTTCCAGAAAAAAAAATGTTCTACCCTCGAGTGTTAAAATTGGTGCTAGTTTTTAATTTATTTTGATGTTTATGGTTGTCTTAATGCCCACAGGAAATTTTTTGAGTAAGTTTTTTAATTTGATTATTACTTCTTTAGATATTAGTAATAAACATATTTTTTTAACAACTGAATTTTATTAAAAAACGAATTGGTATTAAACATATAAAAGAGAATTGGTATTAAACATATAAAAGAAGTAACTTCCATATGTTTCATCTATAATTTTGTAATAAAATTTAATTCGAAATTGATGTTGCATCATATCATGATTTGTATCATAATAGATTTGTACGAATTTATGATTTAAATGATAATTGTTGTTTGTATTGTTAGGATCCAAAGTCTTATTTTTCTTTTTAACACTAACATCCGTAAGTGAACATAGTAATGATCTAAACTCACTATTAAAACCTACAATCCTCATAAACTAATCATTCAAATATTTCATAATTAAATCATACATTCATACTTATGTATTTATGTTACAAATGTATGATATGATTGTAACTACAGATTTGGAAAAAGAAAATTATATGAAAATATTTCAAATTAATCCCGGGGAAAAAATACGAATTTTTGTATGTTCTTCGCAAGCTTGTTGCTAGTTCAGTTTGGTGTTGGATATTTAAATCTCCTTTCCATTTCGTTTTGAAGGTTCAAGATAGTAGTTGCTTTTTTCCTATTATTTTGTATTGAAGATTTAAGTTTGCTGATAATGTTCTTTTAAGGCTTTTAGCTATTGGTATTTTATTTGTATGATTGTCTAGGCGTTTAGGTGGTTTTCTGATATTAATTTTCTAACATTATATCGGTTGATACTTAATATACTAGGGTAAAAGCAGTTGCGCCATAAAAATATCACAGCAAAACCTTCCATTTAAGCTCCATCTAAGATTTACCATGCATGACAGGAGATGAGGGGTGTCATTTTTGCCATGCCAATGAGAGAGAGAGAGAGAGAGAGAGAGAGAGAGAGAGAGAGAGAGAGAGAGAGAGAGAGAGAGAGAGAGAGAGAGAGAGAGAGAGAGAGAGAGAGAGAGAGAGAGAGAGACGTCATTTTTTTGGGCTTTGTTGTGGAGTGGGGCCGGTGTGCTGTTCGGTATCGGCAAGCCATGTAGGCATACCGAGCTCCACTCGTTCAATCATATGGTTTCGATTATTTATTTAGTTAAGTTTGTACTATTGTTAGTAATCCATTTTTTTTTATTTAATGAGGACCATCATACTCTTAAATTTTATATCTTTTTTTGAAAGTGGTCAAAAGTGATTATTTTAGATAATATTTTAGATGAATCTTAGCCTATGAATTTATGAAATAAGAACATCTCTCTAATGGTTCTCAAAATGAATGTCATAACATCATTTTATTAAATTGACCTCTAAATAAATAAATACTCCAATGGTTGAGCTTATTTAAATAGATTATTTTTTATAAATTTAACTAATATACCCTCATCTATCTCAAATATTATATAAAACACCCTCATTTAGATAGTCTTTATTTAAACACAAAGAAAATTTTAATACAAACGTTTAAATACAAATATATAGGCTCATTATTTATATATATAAAATATAAAAAATTATTATGTTATAGTTACCAAAATAAAAGTAAGACATTGAAAATATTAAATTATTGTCAAAAAATTTTATTTTTTTATAAATAAGATGTTATTAAATATTTAATAGGAATAATTAATATATAGTAAAAAAGTTAATAATATTTAAAATTTAATTAGAATTAAATAGATAAATGAAATGTGGTTAAACTAGAAGGAATTATATATACAAGTTATATAAATGTATTGAACACTCAAATATATTGAATGGTAAAAATTAAAAAAGCAAAAAAGCTATCTACTTCAATGATATTAAGTGCTCAATAAAAAAAATATTACATGAATAAGTTATAAAAAGAAACCTTCCATTGGAGATGTTTTAAGTTGTAAGATTTGTTCTTAGTTCCCATGAATATATATATATATATATATATATATATATATATATATATATATATATATATATATATATATATATATATATATATATATATATGGGTGGTCGAATGCATATATATATATATATATATATATATATATATATATATATATATATATATATGTGTGTGTATGTGTGGTCGAATGCATGTATTTGTAATATTTAATGTATAGACATATATGATATTAACATAAATGTTATCTTATGTAAAGGTGACGCTATTACATGTATAGATATGTATGATATAAATATAAATGTTAATATGTTATCATAAAATAATTATGTAAAGGTGATGCTCAGCGGACCCCAGGACCCCAGTATAGGCCTACCTTGCAACTACCTCCACCTGATATTCTCTCTCAGAGATTTTGTTCGTCCTAACCTGCAACATGCTCCATCTGATATTCACCCTCGAATATTTTGTTTTTATAACCCCTTTATGGCATATTTATTCCAACAAGGAATATGATCTATATATTTGTTTTAACGAGTAATAAATATATTAGTTCCTCAATGTTTCACAACTCGAATTATTATAATCTAGCTTTGCATTCCTGTAAAACTTGGTTACTATTATTTTTGAAGCGAAGGACAACATAGAATGAACATTATTAATGTATGTGCAATATATGTGTAAAATTATAGGCATTTAAGGAATACTTACATTAAATTCGAATTGAAACTTCACTATATATAATCCTTGATAATCGTTTAAATATCATGTATGGCTAAGTGGAATTGATAAGTAGGAGATGTTGGTGAAGGAAATGGGCCCAAAAATCGTGTTATTAAAGAATCAGTACGTCCGATTAAAATGTGAAATAGATTATCAAGAACAAAGCGGGGACAGATAATTATAATCTGAAACAAAAATTACACCGAGGTAATTGATGTATAAGTTAATGAGATGGATAACCAAGTTTTGTAATTATACATATTTAGTCTTTTTGTTTATATTTGATAAATCATCATATATACTTATAAAGCTAGCATTTTTTCTTAAATCTCATGCATTTGAAACCTCATTTTTTAACTTCCTCAAACCACATTCATTTAAAACCCCCTTTTTTAAATAATGCAACTTAAAAGTTTTCTTAATTATGATTTAACACTCAAAAGTTTTATAACTTATATTATGTTTAATTAGCATTTAGTGAAAAGTTTACTATAAAAATGTTAATCTTTTGGGAAGACATGCATATAAATCATATACAAATTTCAGAAAGAAATAAACTTAAAAGTTTTTGTGTTAGGTTGAGGTCTTATGACCACTTTTGGAGATATGCTATTATATTAGAGCTTTTAATTTGTAAGTTTGTTATACTAATTCGTTTTTATATTTTCTTCGTTTTTGGATTATTGTAATACAGTCGTTGTATATTGTGGTTTAATCGTTAATATATTGATCATATGTTATAATAGAGGTCAAAACACTTCAACCAAAATTCATTTAAAATCTAATATTTCAAATGCTTTTTAATAATGATTGTAAAAATTTGAACATGTGTTACTTAATTGATTGATTAATAAAAATATTAATGTTTTGAAACTCCTAACTCTTAAACTTATATTATTTATTTTGTTAGTTAACTAAAATATTTTTCCTACATAAAGATAACATTTTTATGTTTGGTTACTCATATTTGTTTATGTAATTAGAAAACAAGGTGTACATAGAATAACTACTTCAATTTCACATAGGAATCGATACCACTAGAGAGGTATGTTGTCTTTAACCGGTGGTAGGAGATCCACATACCCTTTTTAATTATTTATATTAATGCTTAGTAATATCTATTTTATATTCCTATTCACCTTAATTTTTTGGGTACAAATTAAAGAAGAAGATTCTCGGCGCACCAACATAAAGTCAAACGTACGCCTTGCAAAATATGTAATTAAAATTAGATATCATATTTACGAATTGACTTATTTTAAAACTCTTGATGACATTTATGTATAATGATATATTTTGTATGACTTCATTCTTAATTTCAATGTTTAATATTTGAAAGTTCATATATGAAACCTTGGATGTTTTGGTGTAATATAAATAGTGTAATACAAAGTTTATTAGTTCAATATTGTTTATTAATAGCTCATTCAAAACAACTTATTTCCTATTTTATCCAAAAAATATTATCGGACATAAGAAAAGTAGATTATATTAATATTATACAAAAACTTATAATATATATTGGATATTATAAAAGTAAAAGTAAAGTTTATAAGGTATGGACTATATTAGATAGTATTAAAATATAAGTTGATGGATTTTTATGTTATTTGATAATTCGGTTAATGCCCAAAACATGACTAAAAATGTAAATTTCAACATATTTCTATTTTTTCCCATAATTATTTTAAATAATTACAATAAAAAAAACTAACAATAGTCATCAAATAAAGTTAAATTTCTGAAACCAAATTAAAATAATTAAAAGTTTTCAAATACGTTATTTTAAATAACTTATAACAACCATAGTTAAAACTAACCATTATATATAAAAATTATATTGTTACATTTAAAAACAAAACAATGTTTGATATTTTAAATAATTAAAATGATAGAAATTAAAATCTTAAGCAAATAAACTTGTTAAAATTAATTAATCATAACAAAAACTATAAATGTCACTAAACCATATATTATATTTAATTTTACTCATTAGTAAAATGCAGGTAGAGGCCATCGAGACAATTGAGATTATATAATTTTAAAAGATGTCTATATTATCATATAATTCAAAACAAACAATGATTATACCAACATATTATAAGATTTATTATATAAGAGCTAACAACAATGTCATTGATATATTTAGAAAACATATATTTGTAAAGATTTCAAATATATTGTTGTATTATGCGCAACGCGCGAGCATTCGCCTAGTATACTTATAAAGGAAACATTTTTTTTCCTTTCACCACATTAATTTGAAACTTTCATGACTTTTCAATTTCTTTCTAATAATGATTTATAAGTTTATTAATAAGGTTAAATAAATATCAAACCAATCATATATAAACTAAATTTCAATATTAAAAGAATATCTTTACTTCTAATTATAGTTATGTTTTTAACTTTTAACATATTATACTTAATTTATTAGTTTTAATATGTTGTTTTTATGTAAAACATTATCATTTTAAAGCTGCAATTTTTGAACAATTTGTATAAAATACTTAAATTGTTAATTTAAATATAACATTATAGGGTCAACTTAAATATAAATTTTAGTTCAACTTAAACAACACAAATAATATATTGTAAATAGCTAAAAGTGATAAATTATAGCGTCTTTCTAATAATGATTATAAGTTGGTTAATAAGGTTAAATAAATATCAAACCCAAAGTGTAATCATAAATAAACTTTAATATTAAAATAATATCTTTACTTCTACTTATAAAGTTATGTCTTTAACTTTTAACATATTATACTTAGTTTATTATATTTAATATGTTGTTGTATGTAAACCATTATCAGTTTAAAACTATAACTTTTGAACAGTTTGTACAAAATACTTAAATTGTTAATTTAAATATAAAATTACAGGGTCAACTTAAATATAAACTTCAGTTTCACTTAAAAAACCCAAATAATATTTTGTGAATAGTTAAAAGTAATAAATTGTAGTGCTAAATGCAAAAACTAAATTGTAATCTCAATTTAACTAAATATTTCCTAAAGATATTTTTATAATCGTTAAAAGTTTTCAAATATTTAGCTAAAAGTAACTTAAAATAACAATAGTTAAAAATAACTCTATATAAATGATTATATTGTTACCTTTAAGATCAAAAAATATTGTTTGATGTTTTAAATAATTACAATGATAGAAATTAAAACTTTTAGCAAAAAAATTTTAAAAAATTAATTAACAATAACAACAATTATAAATAACATTAAACCATATATTATATTTAATTTTATTCATGAGTAACCTACGTGTAGAGGTCATTCAAACGATTAAGATTATACAGTTTTAGTAGATGTATATATTATCATATAATTCAAAATAATTTATATATTATATCAACTTAGTATATGAATTACTATATCAAATTTAACAACAACGTTATTGTTATATTTAAAAAAACATATATTTGTAAAGATTTCAAGTATATAGGTGTTTCTGCGCAACGCGCGGACATTCGCCTAGTAAGCTTATATAAAGTGTTTAAAAAATATTATTACGAGTGGAAATTGAAGGTTTATCTGTTTACGGCAAGCAATAAACTTTTAAAATTGTAAATATTTAGTCATTTTTCTTGTATACTTTTGACAAATAAACTTAAGGTTAAAACCAAATTTAGCCAACATACTATTTCAAATATCTTTAAAATACCAATTTACATATTTTATTAGGAAAAATGACTTTAGATTGTAATAAAATTTTCTTCTAGTACGAAAAAACTATTAAACTTTTTTAGCACATATTAACATAAAACTTATTAAATTCTTCAAAAAAAAAAATACCACTATTATCATTAATAAGATGTTTGATGTTAATTTGATATTTTTTTTTGTTAAGTTGGACATCCAGTTAGAAGAGAAAATCTCTTAGAAAGGTAATATCATTCTAGACTTCAGCTGGATGTTTATATTTGACAAATAAGCTTATATAAAGTGTTTAAAAAACATTATTACGTGTGTAAATTGAAGGTTTATCTGTTTACGACAAGCAAAAAACTTTTAAAGTAACCAATTTTTGTAATTGTAAATATTTAGTCGTTTTTCTTGTATACTTTTGACAAATAAACTTAAGGTTCAAACCAAATTTAACCAACATACTATTTCAAATATCTCTAAAATACCATTTTACATATTTTATTAGGAAAAATGACTTTAGATTGTAATAAAATTTTCTTTTAGTACGAAAATACTATTAAACTTTTTAGCACATATTAACATAAAACTTATTAAATTCTTCAAAAAAAAAAATACCACTATTATCATTAATAAGAGGTTTGATGTTAATTTGATATTTTTTTTTGTTAAGTTGCACATCCAGTTAGAGGAGAAAATGTCTTAGAAGGGTAATATCATTCTAGACTTCAGCTGGATGTTGCGAGAGGGATTGAGTTTCGTTAAGATCAGGATGTGTGGATGGTGACAGAGTACATATGTAAGGCTGTGATTGATCCATAATAACTGTTAGTTTTGCAGGGAGTGTTCGGTTAATTGGCAGATGTAGTGATGGTTGTTGACTGGGTTCCTACAGGTAGGTGAGATGATGGTTGTGTGTCTATAGTGTTGGGTTTTCTATGCATCTTTACAATAGATTTAGGCAACAAAAGCATTCAAAAATAATTTTAAGTGTACATGCACCCTAGATCTAGGTTTTACTATTATAGCAACGTACTTTTAACACTAATAATTTCAACAATCAAAAGGGAGAGGATTACTAACATTTCAACTATAATCATATATACTTGTGTTCCACTTGAAGATCTCGAATTCCATGCAATCACTTGGAAGGACTTGCACCCAAAGTAGGAATGTCTATAATGGCTCACACCCAAAATAAAACCGTAGAATATTTAGGAGAGAAGAAAGAAGACCATCAGAACAAAATTCTCACTCTTAGAAAGGTTAGGAACGAAAATCTCAAAACTTTAAGTGTCTATTTATAGCTTAGGTAACTTGTAGGCAAAACAAAGTTGAATCTATTAAATAATCAGATTTAATCCAGGTTCAAATCATTTCTTCATCTATTACCTGGATTGATTCTGGAAGCCTCAAAGACTCCCTAAAATTGTCCATACCCTTTAGGGGTTCTAGAATGTTCATCTTGTTCAAATTTTGAACAATTAACATTTAATCCCTACACCTTTAATAAATTCCTGATTAATTCTAATTAATTCCAATTAATTACAAATTATCTAAATTAATTTTAACAAGTTTTTAATTAATTTATCAAGCTATGATAAATTAATAAATTATTTATCTCACTCTTTTAAATCGTTTCTAACTATTTTAGCTCTTGATAGAAACCCAAAAAGGTCTTTGTTATTATTCTCAAAGTTATACCAATTTAGTTATGATATTGGACACTCATTTGCAATACTTTCCACTTGGACAATTCATCAACTACTATTAGTCAAATAATATCTGAATAACCAACAAGGTGTGCCTTCCACAACAACTGTTGAACTCTGATCTTATCAAGTATCATCCCTTAGATAAGTGATCGATTATTCCTCTGTTTCTACAAGATATCATTGTGAACTGAGTTATGGATTATGAATCAACCTAACAGTTCAACTTTATGTTTCTTGATTTTTGATTTCTGATGACCAAATCAGACTACTAATTGATCGCGTCAATTCAATCCTAACCCGGCCAAGCACATACGATATCAACACAAAATCATCGAGGGGGCCAAGGATATCACTTCTCTTGTTAAGGAAGAAGGAACATATAAACTTTAACTACAAAGTTTTTGTCTACTCGTCAAATCATGCATGGACTCACCGGTTATAACTGCCAGTTACGGATAACATTTAAGCAAGACCAATCCACAACCAACTTGTATGCAAATAACTCAATGTCTCTCCGTTTTAAGAATAAAAGATATTATCGTCTCAGAATTACTTGTGATTGAATCCACAAAGTAATAACTCTGAGTGCAGGTTGTTCCAATACTTAAATCTCCATTTTAAGTACTCATGAGTGTTAACGCAATCTCTGGTGTATGTCCAATATATGGACAATCCACCAACCTCATGATAGTCTTAATTCCTCTACTCACTCCCAAGAGTGTAGGGTTTCAAAGTACTCCATGGATTATGGAAATGGGCCCCCTTGATGAAGTGTAGGTTAAAAGCCTAAGACTTGTCTTTTCCCTATAAATAGTCATGTATTATTCATAATTAGGGTTAAGAGTGAGGCAAAATGTAGCCGCCAAACATTGTGAGGTTTCTTATGTAGAGTTAGATTCTTTAGTCTATTCTGAAAGTGTAATTTATTCCTCATATATTGAATAAATCGAGTGATCATTCGACATATCTTCTTTATTGTGTTTGTTCTTATTTTCTGCATCTTGTTCATCAAATCACAATAGGGTTTATAACCCAACAAGTGGTATCAGAGCGGTTCTTTGAAGATCTATTGATTTTTGAAGTATCGGTTCTTGGTTTGATGATTTTCTAGACAAGTTATTGAAGATTATTGGTGTTTTCGCGTCTTGGAATCAAAATTCTGTTCAAGCTACTGTTCATGAAAATTTATGATATTCCTCTACTGTTCATCGTGGTATTTTTTTTCTCTGTTCTTTGGATCTGATTAATTTGTTTTAAGATCAATAGATCTCGTTTGTGGCCATATAATCGAGTCTTATTTCGTTTTATTACACCGATCCAATTTTTTTTATGTACACTTGGGCATGTTACTGTTTTCATGTACTGTTCATCAACGATGTTACTGTTTCGCTTATTGCAATCGACTAAACATGATTCTGTGATTTTCGTTCCTACAAATCCTTTTTTCTCCTGTTCCTGATTCGATTCTCATAATCAAGCCCTTTATCAAGATCGATTTTGAATTTATCTGGTTTTGTGTTCGATTTATGTCGGTATATTCGTTCATCGAATATCAATTTGGCTTCCTGATTATATTGCTTTGTGAAGATTAAAGATGATATGGACTCTCGTTGATTAAGGGTTGTTGTGTGTAACAACATCTGTTATAGTCACGAATTGTTGAAGGGTTTCACTATTTGGGTGAAAACTCAGTCGGAATGGTTGTCAATTGAACTGGATTGTATTTTGATTTGGAGGGTCAAACCATAGAAAGTCAAAATTGGATTGCAATCTTAATCAGATTCGTGACCGGATGTGTAATGCGATCGAATGAAATCGAAATTGTGAAAACTTTGTTTGGAATCTTGAATGTGATCGGAACCATGTCGATTGGAATCAAAACAATGAAAAGCGAGATGAAAGCATCATTTTTTTGGAATCGGAACTGAATGAACGATGACGAAATCGAATGCTCTAAATTGAAATGAACCTGATATCGGAACGAAGGAATGATATGCGACGAAAGCTTTGTAATCAGAATTGATTTCCTTGCTCTCGCATATTAGGTCTCCTTGAGTTATGTTGATCTCGTAATTTTACTTGGCTTCACATCAGATTGTGTATCAGTGTTGAATGGTCTCGTACATAGAAGCTAATATCGTATTATAATGACTGGTACTCGGAATCAGGACTCAGGTCTCGCAATCAATTGCCATTGTTTTGTATAGTCAAACCATAAAAGTCAAAATTGAGATTTTGAGATTGTTTCGCTTGCGAACAATCGGAAATTGAACAGATGTTCTTACGAGTCAAACCTGAAAGTCAAATTAGTTTGATCGACCTTACCTGCGAACTTTCGTTTACTGTGATTTTCACAAGTGAACCTGTGATTGGATTCGGTTTTACTAGAGATTCGCATTGGGTTTGTGATCGACTGATTCGGAGCGAAACGTCAAGGAATCGGGTTCACACTCATTTCCCATATGCGAAAGTGATTCCGGATTCGCAACTCACAAATGGACCTTGTGCTCGGAACGAAAGTCTACACAAAGTTATTTTGTTGATTGGATTCGTAGTTCACTAATGGTTTGCAGCTTTGAATTTGGAGGTTTCATACACGAGTTTGAGTCGCCGTTCAATTCTTTTAATCAGTCCATATATTAGGGAAGAAGATATTCAAGTTACATTTTGGTCCCTGCAACTTTAGCGTTTTGACAATTCTGATGCCTTTATTTTTCGTGACTTGGTAGTTTTGGTCCATTTCCAGAGTTTGTTACAAATGAAGGGGAGTATGATGTTGAATTATTAATTAGTCCACTGACTTTCAGCAATGTGACAATTTCAACCCATTTCTCGAAAAGTTTGCAAATTTAAGGGCCGGTGAACAGTTTTGGATTTTTTAATGTGCATATTTTTTCGTGAACAGAAAATTAAGGGTTCCAACAAGTCTTGGCGGTTCGAAAATTCGTTTTTCGCGATAATGTCAAATTTTTTTGACTTTTTCGGATTTTAAACTTCATTGTTTATATCATTGTGTCGCAGAGGAGCATAATAATTATTTATCCATTCAAGATCATTCTCATGACCATTTGAAGGTTTTATAATCATGTTTTTTATTATAAATCGGGGGAGAATTTGGTATGGCCATTCGAAATTGGATTTGTGACTTTTCAAATTTGAAGATTTTTGATGAAGCTTGTGGTAGAATTATGGAGGTAGCTTTTACAGTAGCAGTTCTTCATTGAGCTCTTCTAAAGCTTTTACAGAGAAGTAGCCTTTACAGTAGCAGTTCTTCGTCGAGCTCTTCTAAGGCCTTGATATATCTCCGACTTCTAGTATTTTCTCGATCAAGTGGCGTTACCAATCTTAAAATTTGGGTTGTTACATGATATTTTTTGGTGGCTTATATCATTAGCTTATTTGAAGATCATTGTGACTTGGAGGGGGAGTTCTTCAAAGACAAGAATTGATTTTGTTTCTTTATTCTAAAATGGGTTTTTATGGTGAGTTTGGCTTTCTTGAAGATCTTTGGGATTACATTAGAAAATGAAGTTTACAGACATTACTTCAATGCTTGGTTTATATATATATATATATATATATATATATATATATATATATATATATATCCTAGAACCCGTTTTTGAAAACTATTGAAGAATCAAGATTTGTGGATTGCTTCAAATATTCCTCGTCGCGAGATCTTTTCTTATTTGCTAGATACTTGTTTTGGAAGTTGAAGCCTTGTCATCCATTCCATACTTTGAGGGGGAGATTGTGTTGGGTTTTGGTATACTACAACATCCTATGGTGCACATACAACCCTAAATGCCTTGGATCTATGTTTTCTCTAATTATACATGCAATATTGTTTCCAAAGCATTAAGCCTACATCTAGCATAAAATTGACATATAAATCATAAAAGTAAGTTAGAAGATTACCTCTTTGTTGTAGCTTGTAGACATTGGCCTTTTAAGAGCTTAGTGCCTCAAGTGTTGCACCTCAAATGGTTCACAAACACCATGAACAATTGGAGAATATTGAGAGAAACGTTATGAAGCACAAAATCGTCCATCTCATGTCATTTCACTCTTGTGTCGATTTTGGCTAAAGAAGAGTTATATTTATTGTGTGGGCTTCCTAAGATTTAACTTGTAAACCCTAGTCCATTTACTTAAGCCTTTAAGCAATACACTAATCCATATGATGGGCCTTATGGACTAACTCTTCAGGGACTTCCACATAGAATTAGTCCGTCCTAATCAATATGGATTATTGGTCCAAACTATAAATATGACTGATTTACTTAATCAGTCCGCTTTAATTTAATTAGTCTCTTTTGATCACCAAATTAATTCCAAATTAATTCTTGATCAATACTAATCAAATAATATGATTCCTCAATTAATATATTATACTTATAATATATTAATAAATCACAAATAACTTCTTACTCAAATATCCATCCTATCAAATTGTCCTGATGAAGGCAACCCAAATGGATCATGCTACTCTCGGATCAAGTACATACCAATTATAGTTATGGGCTTAGACACCTAATCCAACAGTCTCCCACTTGGATAAGTCTAATAACTATTATTGCAAGTACGACTCCAAAATCCCGACTAGCAATCGTAGCTCTCAAAAGCCGCTGTCAAACTCTGAACAAATCAAATGACGCGTCCATTAGATAAGGGATCTGTAACATCCCATAAAATTCAAGCCAATTTAAAACTTTTTAAAACATTTAAAATCATTAAGTTGTTACAGTTTACTTGTAAAACAATTTAAACATTAAAGTATCCCCAGAATCAATCATGAAAATGTAAGGAGGTGCACGATCACGCCTTCGCCTTCCCGCGATCCTCAGAATACCTGAAACAATAATCGATAAATGTAAGCTCGAAGGCTTAGTGAGTTACCCCCAAAATACCAACTCCATACAGATATAACCATATCATATAAACATATAAGCAAACAGCATGCATAATGAGCCTTCGGTATGACTAGACCAAATCCCGGTCCTCAGTCTATCTGGACCGCTCTCCGAGCCATCGACACGTCTGGACCGCCCTCCTTAGGGCCTTCAGCCTATCCGGACCGCTCGCTGGGCCTTCGGCCTGACTAGATTTGCCCGGCCCGGGCCTGCAGTATACCCGGTCCGCCCAGGGTGTCTTGGCCTACTACACACAGCAGGACCTGCCTCAACCCTCTCCCCAAACCAATAAACATGTGCACATAAATATCATACGCTAGCATGCAATAACAGATAGTCATACAGATCTAACCGATCTCTAACATAGAAACCATCCTACAACCAGGATATCAATCAAACAGATTACTAGCATAGCAACCATCCTAAACCAGGATGTAATCTAACATAGCAACCATCCTTAAACCATGATGAAATCTAACATAACAACCATCCTAAACCAGGATGTAATCTAACATAGCAACCATCCTAAACCAGGATGAAATCTAACATAGCAACCATCCTAAACCAGGATGTAATCTAACATAGCAACCATCCTAAACCAGAAAGTAAATCATAAAGGGTCGGCCTTGGTGCCGTAGATCCTATTGATATAGTGAAGAGAACTCACGTGGCACTGCCGAAGTCCCACAGATAAACTCCAGCTGCTGGTTGACAGATTCCCGAACTGTCAACATCAAACAATACCCAATTAATAATTGGGTTCCAAGCCCAAAGTCCAACTCACACTCCAAAGGCCCAAAAGTCAAGTAATGGGCGAAAGCCCAATATATGGCCCAATTTTCCAAATTGGGCCCAGACCTCTACATGGTCTTTCGTTAAGGCCTATCCAATTATTCTAGTCCAAACTCTTGGTATTCCCGTGGTCCAATATCACATAATCATAAAGGCCCAATTATGGCCCATCTATGGCCTAATTTTCCAAATTGGGCCCAAGTCTCTCACATGGGCCTTATCCTCAAGCCCATCTAATTATTTTGGTACATTTACTTGTTATTGGATAGCCCATCAATAGTCCAATCACCAAGTCCAATAGAGGCCCAACTTAAGGCCCAAGTGAAATTAGGGTTTTCACATGAAATGATCATTAGGGTTAAGTGTTCCTACTTAACCCATTAAGGACTCAATCCATTAAGGACTTAATCCATTAAGTCCAATATTGCCTTAAGTTAATTTGCCAATGATTATTAGTTAATATTTTAAGTTTATTAAATAATTCTTGTGCAGTCCCGATAAATCCCAAAATTAGGGTTTTATGCAATTAGGGTTTTCCAAACCCTAATTAGGGTTTCCAACCCAATACTAGCCCATTAGTCACATGGTTGGGGTTTTAGGTCCATTAGGGCTTCCTTGGGCCCATTAAGGTTTCATTGGGCCCACTAGGGTTTCTTTGGGCCTATTGGGGTTTAGTAGTCCCTTGTCCAAACATCCAAACGAGTCACAACCAAACAAGGCACACCGCCACCCGACACGGCGGTCGGTGGCGGCAGCCACTACCTCACGGTGGTGGTTTGAGTTTCTTTTCACTATTCTTCTTTCTAGTTACATTTACAATGCTAAACCCCAAATAATCATACACACACAGAGCAACCTAGTGGTGGCTGGCGGTGGTAAATGGTGGCAGTTGGCTTGGCTACCGATCTGAGTGTCAGCAGCGACACGGAATGGAGGACAACAGCGACGCTCGCGGCGGCGGTGAGCCACGGTGACATCAGTGGTGGTCGGCGGAGCTCCCTAGCGGCCATTTCGTGATACCGGCGAACATAAGAAGAAGAATATAACAGGAGAGGGGATGAAATAAATGCTAGCAGCAGCAACAACAAAAGCAGATGGAGACGAGGACGGAGGAGGGTGGCAGCGGACACCACAACCTTGACAGCGGTCTTCAACGGAGCGAAAGCAGCGGCGGTTCTCATCATCGACGTCAGCGATGCAACAACGAATCTGATGATTGTCGAGCTCGATGACGCCAACAACGGCGGAGGGGGATTGCTAAGGTGGTAACGGCGACCAGAGGTAAAGAAGGGGGAGGCGGCCGGTGGTGGGAGGCATAAGGGTGGAGGTGGCGGCTGGGAATAGGAGTTCGGGTTAAGGTTTAATGCTTTTTATATGAAGGCAGCCAAGAGGGTGACGGGTTCCTACCCGGTTATGCACATATTCCCCCATAATTACATTTCCAACCCCACCATCCCAAATCTCTTCAAAACAAGTCCTTAATTTACAATCTAAGCCCTCCCTTATGAAAATCATTACACATCAAGTCCGAATACTTACCATATGGTCCCTCCATGACCAATTATTTTCAACTTAGGTACATGATTTACCCTTTTAGCCCCAGCCATCCAAGATCCTTTCAAATTAAGTCTGATATTTATTCTTTAACCCCCGAAACTAACATTTCGATAATTATTATTATTTGACTTTGGACTATAATAATCTAAAATAATAATAAAATTACTTCTCGGGGTTCCGGATTTACTATTTAATTATTCTACTTAAAAAGGGATGTTACAACTATATATTCCTCCATTCTAGATATCGTATGAACTAAGATATGGATTATAATCATTCTCTCTGTTCATGTGTTGTTTCCCGATTTCTGATTTGTGACGAACGACTAACTGAACAAATCAAATCAGTCCAGGCTTGGCCAAACACTTAGGGTGTCATCACTAAATCATCGAGGGGCCCACATATATCGCTTTTATCCCCTTAGGGTAAAAGGAACGGATAAACTTCAACTCATATGCTTGCCCTATTTACTCATCAAATCACACACAACAATACATTTTATAACACCGATTTATCGGTGCGTTTTCATATTATCAATGTGAAACCAACTTGTAAACTGCAACTTACATGTCTCCATTTCAAGAATATAAGATATTATCGTCTCATGATCACTCGTGATAAAATCCATGAAGTGATACAAATGAGCGTGGGTTGAATCCAATACTCAAATCTTATTACAGGAGTACTCATGAATACCGCAGCAAACTTGTGCTATGTCTAACACCTTAGACAATCCTACAGACCCATTCATGACAGTCTTGCCTCAATACCTACTTCCAAAGTATGATCGACTGTGGATGGTTTGAATAACCTAGTTATTTGGGAAGTCAAAACATGCAAGGTGAAACACAAGACTAATACTAATCCTATATGGCCCCAAAACTTTTGAGTGTAAATAAAAACACCTTTTATCTAATCGCCATATTGATTACTCATTATTCATTGTATAATGTTTCGAATAATCAACTTAATAATTGAATTAAAAAAATAGTTATCCCATGCTCCAAGCATGCACACTATGTTTGCCTATGGTCCTTTCTTTGTGAAATAGATCAATTGACAACATTTCAATGATGCTCATTTCACAATTCCAAATCCTTATGATAAATGTAAGAATACCAAATTCTTGCAATTTACTGAAATCTGTTAGATTCTAAACTTATATGCAATGATCCTCTTGTAATGACTATGCACAAAAGTCACAGAGACTTGGCAACAGACATTACAAAGTATTCCAATGGAGAGCAATTCCATGGAAACGAAGTCTCACATTCAAAGTACATTCCTTTGAACATCCTTCTTGCATTAGGTTTTCTAATCTTACACAGGTTTAAAGAACAACTTCCACTTATGGAAACATTTCCATATTCCCATTTTGACTATCACTTCTGAACAAGAGTCACATCTTTTCAGAATCTGTCAATATGGTCCTTCCAAAATTTTCAAAATACTTCCAACTGTCCAAATACTTCCAACTGTCCATGAGCATCCAATCTTTGGTAAACCTCAGATTGTCCTCGACAATTGCTTAACCACTTTAGTCATATCTTGTTCTAGTCCTTTTTTCCCTCTTAATTCCCTAGGCATTTGGAAAAATTAGAACACGATAATATTATAGCATATGCAATCGATCCTATACCCGAAGCATATGGGACACGATTCATAATGTCTTACATAAAGACATGATACTTGATCAGTCTTTTGCTACAATATTTCTATTTGCCATGTTCTCACAAATCGAACTATGAAGAGGGATGCCATAATCATAATCGATTTTGAGAACGCAATTAACATTTCCTTATATATAGAATTTCCTTATGTTGAACCATTCCAACATAGCATTAATATATATCCTTGACTAAATTTGATTAAACTCTCAATCTAAGCTTTTTAGATTTGAAATGAAGTATGAATTCCTCTCCCTTACTTATAGCAAAACAACTTTTCAAGCCCTGCAACTTTGCGAATTGAAACCTTTTGTTTTCTAAAATTAACATTGCTAACTTGCAACACTTACCATAATAATTATTCTCCCACTAGCATAATAACTATTATCTTACTAGCATAACACTTATGCCCCCACTAGCTTTGACATGTACCCAAAAATCAGTTGGACTTCTAGAAATCAATACTTGTTGACTTTCTTACCAATGTTCAGATTTGTGATCCGAGACGCTTCGATAAGACTGTATCTAGGCTTCTCAAACTCATACACCTTTCCTTAGATAGTTCACATGTGTGTCTAAACAATTTTAGAACTTACAACAATAAGTCTCAAATGTTTAGATCTTTTCCATTTCTCATAATTTGAACTATGAAGAGGGATGCCGTAATCATAATCGAATTTGAGAATGCAAATATCACAATTACTAACTCTTTAAAATATTCTTAGTGAAAGCGTTTCCTCACAATCATTTTCATGAATTGGAGAGAAACCTTATGACACGTCGATTTTATGGTGTATGTGTTCCTATCCATGTGAATCGTTCATAACCATAATCACAAGACAAAGTTAGTGACAAATCCAAACTCATATGGACTAAACTTGTTCAATCTTAATTTCTTGCCACCTGGTAGCACCAGGGCCTACCATTGCTTCCAAGTTATTATGCAAACAATTGAGTACTCATAGAACTCACATGCGTAGTCAACTGGAATGGGTACAGAAACAAGAATATGTCAACACGATAGGTTATAAACCTCAAGTCGTGTGCTAGTGATTAACAATAGGTTTACTCTTGATTAGTTCTTGAAACTATTCAAGATCATTAAGACTCCCACTGACCTCTTGACATATAAAATTCTCTTTTGTCAAGAGACATTACTTGACAAACAAATATTCAAGAGTTAGTGCAGATTCTTATCAAGACAAACACTTCACACAATTGGTCTTAGTTGGTCTTTGGTTTATCCAAAACATCACAACTTACCAATTTCAAATGTACAAGAGTAAGAAAACATTTTACTCTACATTTGATAAATTTTATAAACCTTCTTAAGATTATGTCACTCAAGGCACAATCTTGGAGTACGACTCTAAGACTTGATTTTGAAACGAAGTATGACTCATCTTCTTGATTTAACCATTTCAACAATTCAAGATTCCTCTTCTTAGCCATGAAACACGATACTAAAGTACTCTCCCATATTTTCAGATTGGAGAACCTTTTATCTTTCTGCCTACTTTAATTCTTCTCATTCGTTCTGCTATACATTGAAACTTTTTCAATGATTAAGAATTATACTTAATCTTGTAAGCATAACCATATTTACTACGATTTAGTAAATCATAACGAATAGTCTTTGTGGTGGACCTGACCAACGCACAACCAAGTGTACCTGATCCCCTAGTCCTTCACTTGACTCACATATACATGTGAACAAGGAATTAGTCTTAATTTCCCAAAGATGAAGTTCTCATTCATCACACAATACAAGTTGCATGATTCCAAGTTTCTATCCAACTGACACTTGGGTGATGATAATCTTTCCTTATTTGGTAAATTTTGACTCTACCACAAATGAAAGAATCAAATCCTTTTTCCAATATTGCTATCAATGGAAACATATAAACAACAATTTTCACAAATGCCATTGTAAGGAAACCTAATAAGACAAAAAACTTTTCTTTATTTATAAAACTACGGAAAAACTTTTCCTTACAATGCAATTACAAATGAAAACTATGTTGTTATCTATTCTTAAGCAATCTATCATAACTCTTAAGCAACAGCTCAAAATTCTGATCATTGAATCATGCGATCGAAACCCATCTCTTCGTGATCAGAATCAGTTTATTCTTCCTTTAAGTTACTTTTCTTTTCTTCGATTCTCCAAAAACATCAAAATGTAATTACATTACATCATGTTTTAAGAATCTCCAAATAAGAGCTTAATCGAGTTAGATAATGGACTTACCTGAGGTAGAGTCAAACCTTTTGACTTTACCATCCTTGCAATCTTTCAGGTAAAAATGGCAGCTTCGCAACTAACGCCCCTTTTTTTAGGAAACAAAACATATGGACTCTTTGGGAATGGTACATGAGACTATCTCAGACTTAGCCCTTCTCTTTGCCATTTGGTAAACCGGGTTGACTATGGCCGATCCCTTTCCATTGGGAAGAGAAAGCTTTTCTGGACTTCTAATGTTACCATTGTCAATGTCCATGGAAGTTTGGGGAGTAGACCTTCCAATCAAATTTGCTTTACCAGTGCACCAAATCATTGCTGATTCAGCAGCAACAAGCAAATAGGTAAGATCAATAAGGGTCATGTCATGGTCTGTCATATAGTAGTCCTTCATGAACCCGCTATATGACTCAGGAAGTGATTGAAGAGCCCAGTCAACAACCAACTTCCTTGAGACTTTGACATCCAACTCTCCCAGCCTGTCACTATGTAACTTCATCTTCAAGATGTTAGCACATACAAACTTCCATCTTTATATTTGCTTGCCAATAGGGCTTGAGTGACCTTAAACTTTTCAAGTCTTTGAACTTGTGGGTTTGGGAGAATAATTGGAGGAGGTGGAGGAAGTGAAGTATGATTTCCAGTCCCATTAATGCACGACAAAGGGATTAATCTTTCACCTTGATCGCCATGTGGGATGTCATCTTCATTACAAAAGCTTTTTCCAAAAGGATAAAGAAGACCATAGTTGTCAGAACTAGACATCTATGAGGGAGAAATTTAAGTTAGTTGATTTAAGTCCTTAATATAACACCCAAAATGAAATATTAAGGCTAGGACCCAACACAATATTCTACAATTGCGAAAAGGGATGCCGTAATCCAATTGTAGAATATTTGAAGGTAGGTAAATGACGATTCACCAATTTCCACCATGAAAAATGAAATAGATTATTAAGTTTTAATTGGATTTGAAATTCCTAGATCCTTTGAGATTCATTGAATTTTTTTCAATGGCATGTTTAAATCTCGATTGTGCCTTCAAGTTTGTGACTGGGATGCCGAGGATCACAAACAAGGTGTGGATAACCATGCAAATTAGCTTGGTACACCCAATGTTACAAATCACATAATCAATGTGTCGGTTAACCACACACGCTCCATTGATCTATGATTAACATCAAGTTACCATTTGCCACACATTGTCAGTCCCAGATTAGTGTGTCGTTTAACCGCACACGCTCCACTAACGACTTAACAAGGTGCAAAGTGAAATTTTACGGATTAGCACCATTATCACATTTTTTTAAAGTAACTAAGATTAGGAATTTAATAAAAGTTTAGTTACTTTATATTTATCATTATACTTTTAATGAAGGGAGAATTAATGTCCTATCCTACCCGTTCGACTAACGACCCTCCACCAGTCAAGGAAGCGGTGGGTGAGAGTAGACACCCATTAAACTGCCATTTTATAGGCAGTAAGCTTATACCCCCCCTTATAGACCGACTTCGTGAATGAGGCCTACTAACGGTAAGACTGACTTGTCTTATATATATATATATATATATATATATATATATATATATATATAATTATTAAGCTTATAATAATATAATAGTATAAGGGTTGCATTTGAACTTTTAAAACTCTAGGGTTTGGAATTAAAGTATTCAAAAGTGAGACTTTACAAATTCCAAAACTTGAGGGAAAGTTTTGAAACTTGTCAAAACCTTTTGGAGTTCCATAACTTATGAGTTTAATGTGGTTTTTATGAAAAACTTTTCATGTTCCATAACTTGAGGACAAGTTATTGAAGACTTTAAAACCATTTAAAATGACTCTTAAAAATGAGACCTTTCATTTTCCATAACATATATGTTGTAATAACCTTTTAAAAGAAAACCTTTTCATTTTCCATAACTTGAGGACAAGTTGTGGATTTCATTAAGGCAATTAGATCATATTTTTAACTAACAAAAAATTATCAAATAATTTATTCATAATCTAACTAAACTCATAATAACAAGATAATTCATATCATCAATCATCAAGAAATTAGCCTAATCATATAAAATAATACAAATCTTTAAATTATGACAATTATCTTTAAAATTGGACAAGCATGATAATTACCTTATGAAAAAAAACATTTCATGGTTCAAAAAACAGTTTGAGGTAATGATCCTAATCCAATTTCTAGTCAAAACTCGAAATTCTGCACCCTGGAGCACCTACTCGACGAGTTCATGAAGTGGACTTGCCGAGTTCATGCTTTACTGAGTGGAATCGTCGAGTCTGTTCATGGACTCGGCGAGTTCATCAGACAGAATGCAGAAAATCAATTTTTCCATCTTTGAGAATTAAGCAAGCATCAAATATAATAGAAAACAACCCATGACTCTGATACAACTGTTGGGTTTTGGTATACTACAACATCCAATGGTGCACATACAACCCTAAATGCCTTGGATCTATGTTTTCTCTAATTATACATGCAATATTGTTTCCAAAGCATTAAGCCTACAACTAGCATACAATTAACATATAAATCATAAAAGTAAGTTAGAAGATTACCTCTTTGTTGTAGCTTGTAGACATTGGCCTTTTAAGAGCTTAGTGCCTCAAGTGTTGCACCTCAAATGGTTCACAAACACCATGAAAAATTGGAGAATATTGAGAGAGAAGTTATGAAGCACAAAATCGTCCATCTCATGTCATTTCACTCTTGTGTCGACTTTGGCTAAATAAGGGTTATATTTATAGTGTGGGCTTCCTAAGGTTTAACTTGTAAACCCTAGTCCATTTACTTAAGCTTTTAAGCAATCCACTAATCCATATGATGGGCCTTATGTTGGATAAGGTGTCTAAGTCCATAACTATATTTGATATGTACTTGACCCGACTTGGCATGGTTCATTTGGGTTACAGGGCATCAGAACAATTTGGATAGACTTTTGTGAGAAGAGGATATTTATGATTTATTAATATATTATAAGTTCTAATATATTAATATGAATTATTTAATTATTATAGATCAAGAATTAGTTTGGAATTAATTTTGTGATCAAAAGAGACTAATTAAATAAATGGGAATTGATTTGGTAAATCATTCATTCTTATATAGTGGGCTTATGATCCATAGTTCTTCATGTTGGGCTAAACCCATGTGGTTACCCATGGATACTCCATGGAGTCTAAAACCCATGGATCATGAGGAATATGGAAAGACACGAGTTACATGGTGTAACCCTAATATGCACAATATATAAAGAAGCCTCATCCTTGTAAAATCGGCACTTAAGAGATACTAGTGAGGGCTAGCCGATTTGGTGCATATCAATCTTCTCTCAAGTTATTCCAAGTTGTTGGTGGTGTTGTGTGAAGCATTTGAGGCATCACATTTGGGGTGCTAGGCTCACAAAGTCTTAAGGAATCCAAGCTACAAGAAAGGTATGTCATTCTACTAGGTTTTATATTACATATACCCCATGATATGCTAGTTAGGATGAAACCTTGGAAAAAATGAAAGTTTGCATGTATAATAGAGAAAACATAGATCCAAGGTTTCTAGGGTTGCATGTACACCACAGGAGTATTAGAATGCTCAAAACCCATCAGTGGTATCAGAGCCTAGGCTTGTTTTTGAATTATACTTTATGCAAATTGCTAAAAAAATCGATTTTTCTGTTCATTGTTCAGTGAAATCGCCGAGTCCACGGGGGGAATCGACGAGTCCATGTGAAAACTCATCCTACTAGTCGAGTAGGTTCTTGCACTCGGTGAGTAGGAGGCCCTAAGTGCAGAATTTCGAGTTTTATTGCTAGAATTGGACTAGGATCATTACCCTAAACTGTTTTTAGATTGTTAAACCTATTTTTGATGTGGTAATGATTGTGTTTATCCAATTTCAATGATAATTGTCAAAGTTTCAAGTTTTATATTAAGTTCATATGATTCTTGAAAATTGTTGATATGAATTATGCATGCTTATGAGTTTTGTTAGATCATGGAAATTATTTAACATGATTGTTAGTTTAATTGTTGATCTAAATGCATTTTAATGGACTCCATAACTTGTCCTCAAGTTATGGAATTCCAAGAGTCTTTTTCATTAAAATCATTAAAATTCATAAGTTATAGAAATGAAAGGTTTTGAATAGTTTCAAAACTTGCCCTCAAGTTTTGAAATTTGTAAAGTCACACATTAATACTTTAATTCCAAACCCTAGAATTTTAAAGTTTAAAATTCAACCCTTATACTTTATAATATTATAAGTTAATAATATATATATATATATATATATATATATATATATATATATATATATATATATATATATATATATATATATGTATAAGAACAAGTCAGTCTTACTGTTAGTAGGCCTCATTCACGAAGCCGGTCTATAAGGGGGGGTATAAGGTTGTTGCCTATAAAATGGCAGCTTAATGGGTGTCCACTCTCACCCACCGCTTCCTTGACTGGTGGAGGGTCGTTAGCCGAATGGGTAGGATAAAGACTATAATTCTCACTAAAAGTATAATGATAAATATAAAGTAACTAAACCTTTTATAAATTCCCAATCTTAGTTACTTTAGGAAAATGTGAAATTGATTCTAACCCATGAAATTACACTTTGCACCATGCTAAGTCGTTAGTGGAGCGTGTGTGGTTAACCGACACACTAATTTGGACTAACAAGGGTGGCAAAGGGTGGCTTAAGGTTTATCATAGATCAATAGAGCGTGTGTGGTTAACTGGCACATCGGTTAGGTGATAAAATTAAGAGTACCAAGTTAATTTGCATGGTTATTCACACCTTGTTTGTGATCCTCGGTATCCTAGTCACAAACTTGAAGGGCATAATCGAGATTTAGACATGCCATTGAATTGTTCAATGAATCTCAAAAGATCTAGGAGTTTCAATCCAATTAAAACCTAATAATTTGTTTCGTTTTTCATGGTGGAAATTGGTAAATCCTCATTTACCCACCTTCAAATATTTTGTAGCTTGGATTACGACATCCCTCTTCCAAGTTATAAAATATTGTGTTGGGTCCTAGCCTTAATATTTCATTTGGGTGTCTTATTAAGGATTCTGTATCTAATCTAAACTTGTCTTTCTTCTTTTTCAGATGTCTTCCAACAATGCTTCTGGCTCGAACCCTACTGGCTCCTTCTCTCTCATGAACCTTTGTGGGAGAGTCATCTTTGATGGAACTAATTTCAATGATTGGATTAGGAACATAAGGATGGTCACTCGTTATGAGGACAAGGAATATGTCCTTGACAAGGAGCTTAAGGTCATCGATGAGTCTTCTACTACTCCCGAGGAGATTGCTGAGTACACTAGCCATGAGAAGGATGCCACTAAGGTGTCTTGTATCATGTTGGCTACCATGATAGCAGAACTCCAGAAATCCTATGAAGATTTCTACCCTTATGAGATGCACCATGACCTGATGGAGAGATACCATCAGAGTGCTCATCAGGAAAGGTATGAAATCATTACCTCTATGATAACAACAAAAATAAAGGATATAGAGTCTATCACGGGCCACCTGTAGAAAATGCAGATATTCGTGGACCGTTTGCTAAAGTTAAATGTGAATTTTGATGAAGAGTTAGCAATAGATATTATTCTACACTCCTTACCCTCTTGTTATGATCAGTTCCGCATGACCTATCATATGAATAAGGAGGAGGTCACACTTAGAAAACTTCAAGGACTTTTGAGGACTGATGAAAGTAGTCGCAAAGGTAAGAATTTTGTTGCTACTCCTACCGTCTCCCATGTCCTGGAAATCGGGCAAGGTAAAGTGAAAAAAGAGGAAGACCCCTTCGAAGGGTACCAAGGGAAAGTCTCTTGATGGCTCCTCATCGAGTGGAACCAAAGGTGGTTCTTCCACTCCCTCTTCCAACCCGAAGGATGCACAATGCTTCTACTGTCAGAAAAAATGGCACTGGAAGCGAAGCTGCCCCAAGTACTTGCAGGATCTTATGGATGGGAAAGTGAAACCCACCCATGTAGGTATTTACACTATATTGTCTAATAACTCACCACATACTAATTCTTGGGTCCTTGATACAGGGTTTGGAATTCACATTTGTTCTGATTTGCAGGGCCTAAAAAGAAGTGAGGATATGGAGCACGGGAAGATAAACTTGATCATGGGGAATAGGAAAGTTTCACCTGTCACCAAGATTGGAGTTTACTCTTTATTTCTTAGTAGTGGATTAATATTAGATTTGAATAAATGTTGTTACTCGTCTGAAATGGCGAGAAATATTATTTCTTTTCATGGTTTGTACAAAAAAGGATTTATTTTTTCATTTGATAATGAATGTGGTGGTATTAATGCTTTTTATAATGGTGTTCTTTATTTTAAAGCATTACCTTGTCATGGTGTATATGAATCTGTGTCGGTTGTAGACAACTTAGGAAATAATGTTTTGCATATTGATTCTTCCACTAGTTTGGATAAGGCATCCTTGTGGCATTGTCGTCTTGAACATGTCAACAAGAAGCGCATAGGCCAACTCCAAAAGGCTGGAGTCTTGGAGTCATTTGACTTGAAGTCAGATGATAGTTGCGAATCTTGTTTACTTGGAAAAATGACTAAGTCACCCTTCACTGGTTCTTGTGCTAGGGGTGAAGGTTTGTTGGGCCTCATACACACTGATGTGAGTGGACCCTTCAGAACCGCCACAAGGGATGCTCCGATCCGATCGGGGTGGTGAGTATCTTAGTATCGAGTTCCTTGACTATCTTAAGGAATGTGGAATTATTTCAGGAATTGACACCTCCTAGGATACCACAGCTAAATGGTGTGGCTGAGAGGAGCTAATGAACCTTGTTACACATGGTTCGTTCCATGATGAGTCGAGCTTCGTTACCAATCTCATTCTGGGGGTATGCCTTAGACACTGCCGCCCATATCCTTAATCTAGTCCCTACCAAGAAGGTTGCCAAAACACCTCACGACATGTGGACTGGGAAAGTTCCCACTTTAGAACACATCAAGATTTGGGGTTGCGAGGCTTTCGTTAGGCGCGAGACTCACAACAAGCTCGAACCTCGAAGTGAGCGGTGTATTTTCATCGGCTTCTACAGACCGAGTGACAATGTTGTCTTCGTGGTGAGGAGATGAGTCTTTCGTGAGAGAGAATTCATAAGCCAAGGAAATAGTAGGAGGAAAATTGACCTTGAAAAACTTCAAGAGTCAAGCGGTGAAGGAACCTCAAACACTAGCAATCAACCTGAGGAGGAAACTCCTGTTGAGGAGATTGATGAGTCCGTAGCTCTGAGGCGTTCCACGAGAGTTAGGAGCACACCTAATTTTTATTATGGTTTCCATATTACTACATAAGGTAATGCATTTATCAGTGATAGTACACTGGTAAATTTGGATGAACCTAACAACTTTAAGGAAGCCATGGCAGGCGCTGAGTCTGCCAAACGGAAAGAGGCTATGGACTGTGAGATTCGGTCCATGTGTGTGATGGGTTTTGAGCACTCTAACACTCCTATGGTGTAAATGCAACCATAGAAACCTTGTATCTATGTTTTCTCTAATATACATGCAAATTTGATTTTCCAAGGTTCTCAACCTAACTAGCATGTTATGGGGTACTTGTAATATAAAACCTTAGTAGAATAACATACCTTTTCTTGTGGTTGATTGATTGGAGCTTCAAGAGCCTAACACCAATAATGTGGATGCCTAAGTAATGTGGAAAGTCATGGGTATTAGGGTTTACCCTAATCATGCATACTATATAAAGGAGTCCTTAGCTCATAAAATTGGCACTAATGTGTGAGTGAACAAGAGGTGACCGATTTCTAGTGTGCTTACTATTGTCTCAAGTTTTACAAGTTGTTTTGGTGATTTGTGATTCCATTTGAGGCTTCCACACTATTGGAGCTAAGCTCTTCAAGGTTCAAGACTTCAAGCTCCATAAAAAGGTATGTCATCTAACTAGACTCTTGTAGTATAGTTGCTCCATAATATGCTAGTTAGGATGATGCTTTGGAATTTTGTATATTTGCATGTATAATAGTGAAAACATAGATCCAAGGAACATAGGGTTGCATGCACACCATAGGAGTGTTAGAATGCTCAAAACCCATCAGTGGTATCAGAGACTAGTTTTTAATTATACTTGATGCAATGTTGTAAAAAATCGAATTTCTAGGCTTCTGTACTGTGGACTCGCGGAGTCCACTGGGGGGCTCGCCGAGTCCAAGAATAAAATCATCCTACTCCTCGAGTAGGTTCATACATTTGGCGAGTAGGAGGCCCTGAGTGCAGATTTTCGACTTTTAAGGCTGGAATTGGACTAGAATCATTACCCTAAGCTGTTTTTGAACTTATAAACCTGTTTTTGATGTGGTAATGATCATTCTAATCCAATTCAAAAGATAATTGTCAAACGTTTCATGTTTTGTATTAGTTTGATGGTTAGGCTAATAAATGAAGATTGTTTGATTTAAATTGTCTTGTTCATGTGAGTTTAATCTAGATCATTGTTTTTCTTGACATGTTTGTTTGTTTATTAGATGATCTAAATGGCCTTTAGTGGATTCCATAACTTGTCCTCAAGTTATGGAAAACCAAAAGTTTTTCTTTAAAAGAGTTATTAAAGCCATAGGTTATAGAAACTGGAAGAGTCTTTTCCCATAAATTGTTTTATGACATCCATAACTTGTCCTCAAGTTATGGATTTTCAAGAGTCTCTTCATTAAAGTCTTGAAAACCTATATTAAACTTATATGTTATGGATTTCAAAAGTTTTTGAATTGTTCAAAACTTGCCCTCAAGTTTTGGAATTTGTAAAGTTTCCCCCCATGAATACTTTAATTCCAAGTTAAACCCTTAGAATTTTAAAAGTTAAAATTCAACCCTTATACTATTATAATATTATAGGTATAATATTTATATATATATATATATATATATATATATATATATATATATATATATATATATATATATATATATATATATATAAGAGTAATTCAGTCTTACCGTTAGTAGGCCTCATTCACGAAGCCGATCCATAAGGGGAGTATAAGGTCACTGTCTATAAAATGGCAGTTTAATGGGTGTCCACTCTCACCCACCGCTTCCTGCTGCTGGAGGGTCGTTAGCCGAACGGGTAGGACAAGGACTATAATTCTCATTAAAAGTATAATGATAAATACTAAGTAACTAAACACTTATAAATTCCCAATCTTAGTTACTTAGGAAAATTTGAATTTGGTGGTAACCCATGAAATTACACTTTGTACCTTACCAATTCGTTAGTGGAGCGTGTGTGGTTAACCGACACACTAACATGGACTAGTAAGTGTGGCAAAGGGCAACTTAATGTTTATCATAGATCAGTGGAGCGTGTGTGGTTAACCGACACATCGATTAGGTGATAAAGTGAAGGGTACCATGTTAATTTGGATGGTTATTCACACCTTGTTTGTGATCCTCGACATCACATACACAAACTTGAGAGGGCACAATCGAGATTTAAACATGCCATTGAAAAGTTCAATGAATCTCAAAAGATCTAGGAATTTCAATTCATTTAAAACTTAATAATCAATTTTGTTTTTCATGGTGGAAGTTGGTAAATCGTCATTTACCTACCTTCAAATATTTTGCAATTGGATTACGACATCCCTCTTCCGAATTGTAAAATATTGTGTTGGGTCCTAGCCTTAATATATTCAATTTGGGTGTTATATTAAGGACTTAAATCAACTAACTTGAATATTCTCCCATTATAGATGTCTAAGTCAGATAACTATGGTCTTCCCGAATCTTATGAAAAAAAAAACTTTCCTCATGAAGATGATATTCCACAAGCCAATCAAGGTGAAAGATTAATCCCTTCTTTATGTTGTAGTGGAACTTGACTTCCTCCAACTCCTCCAATAGTTCTCCCTAACCCACAAGTTCAAAGTCTTGAAATGTTTAAGGTCACTCAAGCTCTATTGGCAAGCAAACATGAAGATGGAAAGTCTATATGTGCTCACATCTTGGAGATGAAGTTGCATATTGACAGACTGGGAGAGTTGGGTGTCGAAGTATCGAGGAAGTTGGCTGTTGACTGGGTTCTTCAATCACTTCCTGAGTAATATAGCGGGTTCATTAAGGACTACTATATGACAAACCACGACATGACCCTTATCGATCTTACCTATTTGCTTGTTGCTGCTGAATCAGCAATGATTTGGTGCACAGGTAAAGCAAATTTGATTGGAAGGTCTACTCCCCAAACTTCCATGGACATTGACAATGGCAACATTAGAAGTCCAGAAAAGCTTTCTCTTCCCAATGGAAAGGGATCGACCATGGTCAAGTCATTTGACCAAATGGTAAAGAGAAAGGCTAAGTCTGAGATAGTCCCGTGTACCATTCCCAAAGAGTCCATATGTTTCTATTGCCAAAAGAAGGGGTACTAGTTGCAAAGCTGCCATATTTACCTAAAAGTTGGTAAAGTCAAAAAGTTTGACTCTACTTCAGGTAAAGTCCACTATCTAACTCTGTTAAGTTCCTATTTGAAGATTCTTCATACATGATGTAATGTAATTACATTTTGATGTTTTGTAGAATCGAATGAAAGAAAGGAAACTTAAAGGAAGAGTAAGCTGATTCTGATCGTGAAGAGATGGATTTCGATCGCATGGTTCGGTGATCAGAATTTTGAGCTGTTGCTTAAAAGTTATGATAAATTGCTTAGGAATAGATAACAACATAGTTTTCATATGTATTCGCATTGTAAGGAAAAGTTTTCCGCAATTTTTATAAATAAAGAAAAGTTATTGAAATTTATCTTATTATAAGTTTCCTTATAATGGAATTTGTGAAAATTGTTGTTTATATGTTTCCATTGATAGCAATATTGGAAAATGGATTTGATTCTTTCGTTTGTGGTAGTGTCAAGATTTACCAAATAAGGAAAGATTCTCATCACCCAAGTTTCAGTTGGATAGAAACTTGGAATCATGCAACTTGTATTGTGTGATGAATGAGAACTTCATCTTTAGGAAATTAAGACTAATTCCTTGTTCACATGTATATGTGAGTCGAGTGAAGGACTAGGGGATCGGGTACACTTGGTTGTGCACTGATCAGGTCCACCACAAAGAACGATAAGACTATTCTTTATGATTTACTAAAGTTTAGTAAATGTGGTTATGCTTACAAGATTAAGTGTAATTCTGAACCATTGGAAAAGTTTCAATGTATAGCAGAACGAATAAGAAGAATAAAGTTAGGGAGAAAGATAAAAGTTTCTCTAATATGAAAAGATAGGAGAGTACTTGAGTATCATGTTTTATGATCATCTTAATGATTATGAAAACCATGTCACAATTGGTTCTCTAAGGATATCTTAGTGCATTTGTATGGATAAGAAGAGGAATTGTGAATTGTTGAAATGGTTAAATCTAGAAGATGAGTCATACTTCGTTCCAAAAACAAGTCTTAGAGTCATACTCCAAGCTTGTGCCTTGAGTGACACTAAATTAAGAAGGTTTATAACACTCATCAAATGTAGAGTAACATGTTTCTTACTCTTGTACATTTGAAATTGGTAAGTTATGATGTTTTGGATAAAACAAAGACCAACTAAGACCAATTGTGTGAAGTGTTTGTCTTGATAAGAAACCGCACTAACTCATGAATATTTGTTTGTCAAGTGATGTCTCTTGACAAAGAGAAACTTATATGTCAAGATGTCAGTGGGAGCCTTAATGATCTTGAAAGGTTTCAAGAACTAATCAAGAGTAAACCTATTGTTAATCACTAGCACACGACTTGAGGTTTGTAAGCTATCGTGTTGACATATTCTTGTTTTTGTGGCCATTCCAGTTAAAGTTGACTATGAATGTGAGTTCTATGAGTTCTCAATTGTTTGCATAACAACTTGGAAGCAATGGTAGGCCATCGTGATGCAGGGTGGCAAGAAATTAAGATTGAACAAGTTCAGTCGATATGAGTTTGGATTTGTCACTAACCTTGTCTTGTGGTCATTGTTTTGACAAATTCACATGGATAGGAACACATACACCATAAAATCTAAGTATTATAAGGTTTCTCTCCAATTCATGAAAATGATTGTGAGGAAACGCTTTCATTAAGTAGATTTTAAGGAGATAGAAATTGTGATATTTTCATTCTCAAATTTGATTATGATTACGGCATCCCTCTTCATAGTTCGAATTGTGAGAAATGGCAAAAGGTCTAAACATTTGAGACTTATTGTTGTAAGTTGTAAAATTGTTTAGACACACATGTGAGCTATCTAAGGAAAGGTGTATGAGTTTGAGAAGCCTAGATAAAGTCTTATCGAAGCATCTCGTATCATAAATCTGAACTTTGGTAAGAAAGTCAATAAGTATTGATTTATAGAAGTCCAACTTATTTCTAGGTACATGTCAAAGCTAGTGGGAGCACAATTATTACGTTAAGGGTTGCGAGTCAGTAATGTTAATTATAGAAAACAAAAGTTTCAATTAGCAAAGTTGCAGGGTTTAAAAAGTTGTTTTTGCTATAATTAAGAGAGAGGATCTCATACTTCATTTCAAATCTAAAAGCTTAGATTGAGATTTTTAATCAAATTTAGTTAAGGATATATATGAATGTTATGTTGAAAAGATTTGAAATAAGGAAATTCTATATATAGAAATATTATAGCAAGAGACTGGTAAAGTATCATGTCTTTATGTGAAACATTATGTATCGTATCTGATATGCTTCAGGTATAGGATCGATTACATATGCTATAATATAAATCTGTTCTAATTTTCCATATGCCTAGGGCATTAAGAGAGAAAAGGGACTAGAACGAGATGTGACTAAAATAGTTAAGCAATTGTCAAGGACAATCTGAGGCTTACCAAAGATTGGTTGCTTATGGATAGTTGGAAGTATATTGTAAATTTTGGAAGGACCATATTGACATACTCTGAGAAGAGGTAACTCTTGTTCAGAAGTGATAGTCAAAATGGGAATATGGAAATAATTAAATCTGTGTAAGATTAGAAAAACTTAAATAAAAGAAGGATGTTCAAAGGAATGTACTTTGAATATCAGACTTCGTTTCCATGGAATTGCTCACCATTGGAATACTTTGTAATGTATGTTGCCAAGTCTTTGTCACTTTTGTGCATAGTCATTACAAGAGAACCATTGCATATAAGTTTCAAATCTAACAGATTACGGTAAATGGCAAGAATTTGGTATTCTTATGTTTACGATAAGGATTTGGGATTGTGAAATGAGTATCATTGGAATCATGTTCAATTGGTCTATTTCACAAAGTAAGGATCATAGACAAACATAGTGTGCATACTTAGAGTATGGCATAACTATTGTTTGGACAAACATAGTGTGCATGCTTGGAGCATGGCATGACTATTGTTTCAGTTCAAGTATTAAGTTGATTATTTGAAACATTATGCAATGAATAATGTGTAATCAATATGGTGATTAAATAAAAGGTGTTTTATTTATATTCATAAGTTTTGAGACCATATTGGATTCGATTGTTCTTGTATTTCACTTTGCATGTTTTGACTTCCTGAATAACTAGGTTATTCAAACTCTCCACCGTAAATCATACTTTGGAAGTAGGTATGAATCAAGACTGTCATGAATTGGGGTTGTAGATGTCTAAAGTGTTTAGACATAGAAAAAGTTGCTGCAACATTCATGAGTGCTCCTGGAATGAGATTCGAGTATTGGATTAAACCCACGCTCATTTGAATCAGTTCATGGATTTTATCACAAGTGATCATGAGACGATAATATCTTATATTCTTGAAACCAAGATATGTGAGTTGTAATTTACAAGTCCGTTGCACATTGACATATGTAAACGCACCAGTAACTTGGTGTTACAAAACATATTATTGTGTGTGATTTGATGAGTAAGTACAAGCGAGCATTTGAGTCAAAGTTTATCCATTCCTTTTACCCTTAGAGGGATAAAAGCGATATTTGTGGGCCCCTCGATGATTTAGTGATGACACCCCTAAGTGCTTGGCCAAGCCTGGACTGATTTGGTTTGTTCAATTAGTCGGTCGTCATAAATCGGAAATCAGGAAACAACAGATGGACAGAGAGAATGATTATAATCCATGTCTCAGTCCATATGATATCTTCTAGAATGGAGGAATATATGATCCCTTATCTAATGGATGCGTCATTGATTTTTTTAGAGTTCGACAGCGGCTTTAAGAGCTACGATTGCTAGTCGGGTTGTGAAGTCGTACTTGAAATAATAGTCGTTAGACTTATCCAAGTGGGAGACTGTTGGATTAGTGTCTAAGTCCAAAACTATAATTGGTATGTACTTGACCTCACCCGGCATGGTCCATTTGGGTTGCACTTCACCGAAACAATTTGTATCGATAGACTTATGAGAAAAGGTATTTATGATTTATTAATATATTATAAGTTCTAATATATTAATATGAAATCATATTATTTAATTAGTATTGATCAAGAATTAATTTGGAATTAATTTAGTGATCAAAAGAGACTAGTTAAATATGGACTCATATAGTATGAGCTAATGTTATTTAGGATGGGCTAAGCCTACATGGAAGTCCATGGATAGTCCATGGAGCTTTTAACCCATGGATCCTAACTAATGTGGAAAGTCATGGGTATTAGGGTTTACCCTAATCATGCATACTATATAAAGGAGTCCTTGGCTCATAAAATTGGCACTAGTGTATGAGTGAACAAGAGGTGGACGATTTCTAGTGTGCTTACTATTCTCTCAAGTTTTCCAAGTTGTTTTGGTGATTTGTGATTCCATTTGAAGCTTCCACGCTATTGGGGCTAAGCTGTTAAAGGTTCAAGACTTCAAGCTCCATCAAAAGGTATGTCATCTAACTAGACTCTTGTAGTATAGTTGCTCCATAATATGCTAGTTAGGATGATGCTTTGGAATTTTGTATATTTGCATGTATAATAGTGAAAACATAGATCCAAGGCACATAGGGTTGCATGAACACCATAGGAGTGTTAGAATGCTCAAAACCCATCACAATAATGTGGATGCCTCAAGTGGAATCACAAATCACCAAACCAACTTGGAAAACTTGAGAGAATAGAATGCACTTGTAGAAATCGGCCCAACTTTGTTCTCACACACACTGGTGCCATTTATGTGCCAAATACCTCTTTATATAGTATGGTGGATTAGGGTTACATCCATGTAAACCCTAATACCAATGACCTTTCATTTCCATAGGATCCATGGGTTAAAAACTCCATGGACTATCCATGCAAGCTTAGCCCACCCTGAATGAACATTGGCCCATTCTTGTAACATCCGGATTCCCAGGTATTCTATGTTATTCATTTATTTTGAGTTTGAGAGAAGGACTCGTCGAGTCGACGCCTAGACTCGTCGAGTAGGATCGCGATTTGCTAATTGGATTAATAAATGGACTCGACGAGTCGGCAGGGTGACTCGACGAGTCCGTGCTGGCGGCAGAAACCCTAAATCTTTGGGCATGTGCCCTATTGAAGGGTCCTTATAGCCCTCATTTGCGGCTACCAGTCGAGAGAGAGAAAGCCTAGAGAGCTTGGGCGAGTTGTGTGTGAGAGTAAGCCATTTTAATCCTTTTTGGTGTTGTTTTGCAAAGAAGAAGGTTTTTCCAGCTAGAGGAGGTCAAGAGGATTGCTAATCCGTGGTTTTCAAGCTTGGATCTGCAGTATTGAGGTAGCAAATCAAACTCTCCTTCTGTTTTGGTTAAGATCTATGAATCTAGGGTTTTCTATACCCTTTTTATGGCTTGAATTGATGAGTTTATGGTCCCTTTATGTGTTAGACTTCAGATCTGGACCCATAGAGGTCCAGAGAGCATTATCCATCTTGCGTTATGAAGTGTTATGGAAGGAATGAACTTAGGTTGCCATTTTTGAGGCTATTTCTTCAAAAGGAACCATATATGTGTTGCATGAGTGTAAAGGTTTCACCTTTACGTGATTAGTGGGTATGGAAAGGTTAGATCTATAGGTTAGAGAAGTGGATCTGACCTCAGAAGGTCATTTCAGTGTTGTCATGGGCGCTACTCACCGAGTTCATTAGTGGACTCGACGAGTCGAGTCGGGGTTGCCCCGCGATTCGTGACAGGAATAACCCGTCGAGTGAAGGGATGACTCGACGTGCCAAGTGAGGCTAGAAGGATTAAGAGGACCCGCATGGACTCGCCGAGTCGCCCATGTGCACTCGACGAGTCGGGTCAAAGTTTGACCGTTGACTTCAGTTGACCTTAGGGTTTTGGTCAAGCTGATTCAGGAGAGTTCAGGGAGGGGTAGAATGGCCTTCTACCCAATCTTTAGAGATGAGACTATGAAAGGGTATTGATCAGAATGTTATTCGGATGATAGGAGGAGGCTAGGTCGGGACGTCAAGCACGAGAGTTTATCCGACTTCGTACGAGGTGAGTCTTCTCACTATACTGTACCTAGGATGGTACCTATGTGTGACTGGAAGGTCTTATATGCTATGAGATGTATGTTCTGTATGCTGTTATATGATATGTATGTGTTATGTATGTTATGAATGAGAAGGACCGGAAGGTAATTATGATGTGGACCGGAAGGTCATGATGATATGGACCGGAAGGTCATTATGGGTAGGACCGGAAGGTCTACCAGGGTTGTGGGACGAAAGTCCTCTGAGACACAGTGACCGGAAGGTCTTATAGGCTTGAGTGGCGTATGTGCGTATGTGATATTTTGGGGAACTCACTAAGCATTTATGCTTACAGTTGTTGTGTTATGTGTTTCAGGTACTAGCGAGGATCGCGGGAAGGCGCCGGCATGATCCGTACACACTCATGGTGTTTATGTCTTGAGATTCTGGGATATGTTTTGTTATGATAACATTGGATACATTATGTTTTGATATTACCTTATGAATAAAAGTATTTTTTAAAAATGAAAAATTGTTTCGGAAATTTACGTTGTTACAAGTTGGTATCAGAAACTTGGTTTGAGGGATTCGGATACACCTTCGGGTGTATTTGAACTCAAACTGAGGATTTAAGAATGTTTTTCGTAAACTAAACAATTTTTCTAAAAAGTAAAAGGATTTGAGAAAAGCAGAAGGAAGCAGTGTGTACGATCAGCCAGCGCCCGAACGGTGATTTCCCAAATTACCCTTACATTACGTGTTATGAGATATGTTATGATATGTTATGCATGCTAGAGTAGGTTAGGTATTCATATTAGGACTAGAGTGGCCTGATTTGTGATGCCTTTGCCTAGGAAGATTTCTGCTGCTATGTGATGCTTGAGAGTGAGTAGGTAGCAATGAGGAGCTTATGAGAGGTCTACCGAAGGGTAGCCTATGCTAGCGAGATGTAGAGTACTTGTGATCTGGGATCCTAGGAGGAGGAGTTGGGGTGAATACTGATGCGGTGTGGACGGTAGTATAGGGCCCGTACTACTGAAGACACCGGATCAGTGCGCAGTCCAAGTAAGAATCCTTAGGGTACTAGGGAACAAGTAGGGTTGAGTGATCGAGTGCGAGTATACTCGAGCGAGTAAAGAAGTGATCTAATGACCCTCATCGTATGATGCAATGCTTAGACTCATGTCTCTTAGAGTCAAATTCCAGAACAAACTAAACCTTCCTTCATGTTCTAATGTGATATAATCACATTTTAGCAGGTAGCATTTCTAGGTACTACTTCTTTAACAACAAGCGCGATGCTATCGGTCGCATTGATTTCAATCTTCTGACTTGCGTCAGATGTTACCTCGAACTTGGTTCTATGAACCACGTAACAAACTCATCGTAGTCGGACTCAATTTGATATGACCGCTAGGGTCAGAATATCAATCATCTTCTTAGTCACTACCGAAACAATGGTAACGACATACTTGAATAAAAACGAACTCAATTACAAGTTTCTTGGTAACCTTGTGACTTTCCCTGATCCAAGCGTGAGTCCTATGCTTCCAGTAGTATATATCTCTACTACTATTCACACCTACTCATACTCGTCCCAAGTATTGTCTCGCAGTCCCCAAGTCCTAAAATCACAAAACAATTTAACACATACGAATGTGTTCAATTAATCATAAAAATTATCTTAGACTCTACTAGGACTTCTTCCATGCGTATCTTCAATAATCAATTCTACTTTAACTCGGTTGGTGATGGAAATTCCAGACGATGGGACAACTTCAAGAATTACACCAATCGTTCCACCATCCTGCCAATCGAAGGTGTACTTCAGACGTACCGTACTCCTCTAAACATTTTGTTATTTATCATACATATTCTAAAGGCAAGATACCACTCTTACGATATCTTCCGATAGGTGTCATTCACTATAATAAGCCTTTCATTTCCTCCATTTTCTCAATTCTCTACGAGTCTCCACCATAACGTTTTGTACACCCAAGCAGACGTTCGGTGTACCGGGCGAGAATTTAAGATAAGAAAGCTTTATTTACGATAGACGTATAAATCTCCTTATCACTCCGAAAAATTTACATGCTAGTTCTAATACTGTAGTCGTACGCTTAGAATCCTAAACACATAAGGTTTCCAGACCCGGTCGGCAACAGACCATAGATCCGAACAAATAATATCATATATGGCAAATATATAACTTTTAGCACATAAAAGCATTTTAGGCAACTTTCCTAAAATATATTAGTGCTCGTGTCTTAAAATATGGTAGACACTCATATCACAATCATCGCTTATCATTCTAAGTTTAAGTCTAGAAATCCTACAAATTCCTAGTTCGCTTAAACTAATGCTCTGATACCAATTGTGACATCCCCAATTTCTCGGCCAGAAAAGACCGATTTGTTTATGCTTTGTTTTATAAATCAGAGTAATCTTTTAAAGAAAACAGTTGCGGAATTTGTTCCCAAAACAAAAGGTGATAAGAATTTTTCAAAGCATTTCTTCAAAGAAATGTATTTTCATTAAATAACAAAATCTCGGGATGTCATGTTCCGATACAGACCAAAAGCATAAACAGTATAAAATAGACCTTACAACAGTCATTTATAACTACTGATCTATAATCCAAAATCTCTCGTCAAGTCCACCAACTTATACTCTTGTGCCATTACCTGTAATGCAAAGAAAATTGAGTGGGTCAGGCTTGGGAGCCTAGTGAGCATATAGGGTTTTCAACCCACAATAATATAGTTATTATATTTAATCATCGAACAATCAACCCAATTACCCATCCCCATTATCTTCATTTAATCTTCCCTAAAGATATTATCCTAAGGGTCATCTCCTATATCATATTTACCTCTCATCTCCTTACATCTTATTTCCTTATATGTTTGTTCCTAAGAACTTTTCCTAAGGATCATCGCCTACATCGCATAGATAATACTAATTCGGGGATCACTCCCTCAATATGTGTCTAGTAAGGGTTAGGGTATCATCGCATGATTACGCAGCCACAACATCGCCTGGACTCGTAAATCATAATAAGGGTTAGACTATCATCGCATGAATACGCAGCCACAACATCGCCTGGACTCGTAATTCATAATAAGGGTTAGACTATCATCGCATGAATACGTAGCCACAACATCGCCTGGACTCGTAATTCATCACCTATCTATCATAGCCTAATTATCATCACCATTATATCCTCACCTATCTCTTATCACATTATTTCATCACACACCAACTATTTCATCTACCCATGTTCTACGCAACATATTTGTAGATATAAATTACATATACAGTTTAAAACTATTTAAAAACTCGTATAAAACATTCATTCAGCATCCATCTCAAGTAAACAAACAATGTAGAAACACATAGCAGGTATTTTATAGCAAATACTTCATATCTATGTGTTAGAAGAAAGTAACTACACACTCACTTGATTAGACGATTCTCGGACAGCACTACGGCTCGTAAAGTAGTATTCTTCGGTAAAACTGGAAGATCTTCACATACCGGGCTTCTCGCGGGCAGAGCTTCGGCTCGGAAACTCTTTTCTTCTCGGGATCTTCGGAGCTTCGGGACTTGCTTCGGGTCTCGGGATGATACCGGGGCTTCGGGGGGTTAAAATAGGGCTTAGAGAGGGTATCGGGAGTGGGAGAGTAAGGGAGGAGCAACCAAAATCGGTTGACCCTTCATTTCTATTTATAGGGCCATTTTTCTGGATTCACGTCGTGAATCTCAACTATTCACGTCGTGAGTTCAATCGTCATCAGGTGCGTCATCGCAACTTGCGTCTGTCAGGCTCCAGAAGTCATAAATACTGAGTTCACGTCGTGAACACTGTATTCACGTCGTGAACTCTGACCGTTTTGGGGTTTCGCGCCCCGAACTTCAGAAATTCATAACTTTCGCATACGAACTCCGTTTTCGACGTTCTTTATATCCAAGCATAGGTGAGATTTTTCTCTACAACTCTCGTTAAGACTTCGTCGGCTAATTTTGACTTAATTTTTATTATATTTTTATTATATTATTTTTAGTAGGCCGGGACAAGAAAACTCCGTTAGAAATCCATAACTTCTTCATCTGACGTCCGTTTTCATCTGTCTTTTTACCGTTGGACTACTATCGATGAGATATTCGATTCTCGTTTAGATCGTTTAGGCTAGAAATCACTCGATCTCATATTCGAACTTCGGGCTGCATACTACTAATGCTGAAACTTTGAAAAATCTTAACTTCCTCATACGAAGTCAGATTTAGACGTTATTTTTATACACGCTATCAGTTTAACGTATTCTACGACTTTCATTTAGACCGTGAAGGCTAAATATCGATCTAACGTAAATTCACTATTTACGTCGTGCTGTGTCGTGCCGGTTCTGTCGCGAAACTTCGACATGTCATAACTTCTTCGTTATAACTCGGATTTTGGCGTTATTTATTTGTACGAAATCCTTGTAACATATACAATAACTTAGTTAAGATTAATCCTTCTGAATAATCTTCCATCAAAAAGTCATTTTTGATGCTTATCGTCTCTAAATTGACTAGCCCGGATCTACGTGCGTTACAATTATCTCCCCCTTAGGATGATTACGTCCCGAAATCATCAACGAAATAGGACTTTTATAATGATTCCATACGTTATCTCTTCATCCTAGGTAATAACTGTAAGTTCTATGTTTCCTCGAAAGAGTATCTAACTCTTGGACTTCTCGATAGCAGGTAGTGCTCAATCCTGCATCTGCTCTTCGTACTATGTTGGACTTTCAATCGTAACCTACGAGTTACAAAATAAATCCTTATTGAGGACTCCTTCTTCTTGTTGTTGGGTTTTGAGCAAACTAACACTCCTAAGGTGTTCATGCAACCCTAGAAACCTTGGATCTATGTTTGTCTAAAATACATGCAAAATAATTTTCCAAGGTTCATAACCTATCTAGCATACATGGGGTACTTTTAAACATAAAAGATACTAGAAGAATTACATACCTTTGTTAGTGAGTTGATTCCTTGGGAGTTTGAGAGCCAAGCACCAATAGTGTGAATGCCTCAAATGGAAATCACAAATCACGACAAACTTGGAAAACTTATGAGAGAGCACTCTAATACTCTAGAAATTGGCCACACCTTATGCACAAACACATAGTCCTTTTTCAAGAACTATAAGCCTCTTTATATAGTGTAGATGATTAGGGTTATGATCCATGCAAACCCTAATAACCCATGTCTTTTCCTATTCCAAGGATCCATGGGTTAAAAGCTCCATGGATCATCCATGGACTCCCATTTAAGCTTAGCCCATTCCCTAATGAGTGTTAGCCCACACTATATAAGTACAATAGCCAATTATTTAATTAGTCACCTTATGATCACTAAATTAATTCATAATTAATTTAAGATCAATACTAATTAAATAATACAATTTCATATTAATATATTATAACTTATAATATATTAGTAGGCCGTAAATATACTCTTCTCATAATGTTATCCATATAAATAGTTCGGGTAAAGTGCAACCCAAATGGACCATGCTAGGTCGGGTCAAGTATATACCAAATAAGTTATGGACTTAGACACCTTATCCAACAGTCTCCCACTTGGATAAGTCTGATGACTGTATTTGCCTATATAGCTTCAGGAACCAACCGGCAATCGTAGCTCTCGAAAACTCTGTTGAACTATGAAGCACCATTTTAGATAAGTGATCACATAATCCTCTGCTCTCATGATATCAGCCGGACAAATACATGGAACAATGTCTTACTTATTGTCCAGCAGTTTGTTTCCCGATTTCCGATTTGTTTGACAAAGAACTTAATCAAACACATCAATTTAGTTCTGACCGGGCCCGGTACATAGGTCAAAACAAAATCATCGAGGGGCCCAGATATCGCTTCTATTTCTAGAAGGAACAGATAAACTTCGACTTATATGCTTGTTCTACTACTCATTGAATTGCACACAAAGTCACGTTTTATAACATCAAGTTACTGATGCGTTTACGTGCAATCAATGCACAACCAACTCATAGGTAACAACTCATATCTCTAGGTTTGAAGACTTATATGATATTACCGTCTCACGATCACTTGAGATAAATTCCATGAAGTGATACAAGTGAGCGTGGGTTTATTCCAATACTCATAACTTATGAGTACTCATGAATGTTGTAGCAACCATTGCTATGGCTAAACACTTTTAGTCATCTACAATCCTAATTCATGACAGTCTTGATTTATACCTACTTCCGACATATGACCGACTGTGGAGAGTTTGAATAACCTTATTATTCTGGAAGTCAAAACATGCAAAGCTGAAACAATAGTAAATAATTGACAATGATAGCAACACCTTACTCATAAATAAATCACAACTTTTATTCATCATCAAACGTCGATTACATTTTACAAGTTTCAGTAATAACTATCTAATCTGTAAAACTAATATCGTCCCTCAGCCCGATGCGTCTCGCATGCTGCAAATGCTTCACCCTCGTCAGTCCCTTCGTAAGGGGATCCGCAAGGTTCTCATCTGACGATACCCTCTTTGCCACGAGGAGTCCTTCTTCTATCTTGTGTCTTATGAAGTGATATTTTCTGTCAATGTGTCGGGATCTGCGATGATCTCATGGTTCCTTGGCTAAGGCAACCGCACTATTGCTGTCACAGAAAATCTCCATAGGCTCCTTAATAGCTGGTACAACTCCAAGGTCTCTGATGAAGTTCCTCAGCCATATCGCCTCCTTTGCCGCTTCACTCGCTGCTATGTACTCTGATTCACAAGTCGAATCAGCTACAGTCTCCTGTTTGGAACTCTTCCAAGTGATTGCCCCTCCATTTAAGGTAAAGACCCAGCCCGACTAAGAGCGGAAGTTATCCCTATCAGTCTGAAAGCTAGCATCACTATACCCTACTACTCTCAAGTCATCACTCCCACCAAGGGTAAGGATCCAATCCTTAGTCCTCCGCAGGTACTTTAGAATATTCTTTACCGCAGTCCAATGAGCCTTGCCAGGGTTCCCCTGATATCTGCTGACCATGCTCAAAGCGAAGGCCACATCAGGACGGGTACAAGTCATAGCATACATGATCGAACCAATAGCGGAAGCATAAGGTAATCGACTCATCTCAGCTATCTCATCTTCTGTACTCGGGCTCTGAGCCTTGCTCAGTTTGGCATTGCTTTGGATCGGTAATTCTCCTTTCTTGGAATTCTGCATGTTGAACCTTTTCAACACCTTATCCAAGTAGATACTCTCACTAAGTCCAATTAGTCTTTTACTCCTTTCTCTTAATATCCTTATCCCTAGGATATAGGCAGCTTCTCCAAGGTCCTTCATAGCAAAGCACTTCCCAAGCCAGGACTTAACCTCCTGCAAGGTTGGGATGTCATTTCCTATGAGTAGTATGTCATCCACATACAATACCAAAAAGCTAACTATACTCCCACTAGCTCCGACATACACGCAGGACTCATCTTCACTTCTTGAGAAACCAAACTCTTTGACCTTCTCATCGAAAAAAGATTCCAGCTGCGAGATGCTTGTTTCAATCCATAAATGGATCTCTCAAGGTTGCACACTCTATCAGGGTACTCTGCACTGATAAAACCCTCTGGCTGAGTCATGTAAACATCCTCAGCCAACTTTCCATTAAGGAAAGCGGTTTTGACATCCATTTGCCATATTTCATAATCATGAAATGCAGCAATGGCTAGCATAACCCTAATAGACTTAATCTTTGTTACTGGTGAAAAGGTTTCATCATAATCAATACCCTGAGTCTGAGTAAAACCCTTTGCAACCAGTCGAGCCTTATAAGTGTGCACCTTCCCATCCATGTCGGTCTTTTTCTTGAAGATCCATTTGCACCCGACTGTCTTACGGCCTGTTACATTCTCAACCAAGTTCCAAACTTGATTGTCATACATGTACTGTATCTCGCTGTCCATAGCCTCCTTCCATTTAGCAGACTGTGGGCCTGTCATGGTTCCTTAACACTGTTAGGTTCATCCAGATTTACCAGTGTACTGTCACTGATAAATGTATCACCTTCCGTAGTAATGTGAAATCCATAATAAAATTCAGGTGTGTTCCTAACCCTTGTGGAATGTCTCGGAAGTATAGAATCGTCAGCTGGATCAACAGGAATTTCCTCCTCAAGTTGATTGCTAGTGTCTGAGGTTCCTTCACCAATTGAGTCTTGAATTTCTTCAAGGACAATTTGCCTCCCACTGTCTCCTTGGTTTATAAATTCTCTCTCTCGAAAGACCCCTCTCCTAGCCATAAAGACCACATTCTCACTGGGTCTGTAGAAGAGGTAACCAAAGGATTTTTGCGGGTAGCCGATGAAAATTCACCTTTCACTTCGAGGTTAGAGCTTGTCATGAGTCTCGCGCCTCATGAAAGCCTCGCAACCCCAAATCTTGATATGGTCCAAATTGGGAACTTTCCCAGTCCATATTTTATGAGGTGTTTTGGCAACCTTCTTTGTAGGGACTAGATTAAGGATGTGGGCGGCAGTCTCTAAAGCATACCCCCAAAAAGATATTGGTAGCGAAGTTCGACTCATTATAGAGCGAACCATGTCCAACAAAGTTCGATTACGCCTCTCAGCTAAACCATTCAGCTGTGGTGTCCTGGGAGGTGTCAATTGCGAGACAATCCCACACTCCTTAAGATAGTCGAGGAACTCAGTACTAAGATACTCACCACCTCGATCGGATCGAAGCTTCTTAATGTTCCTGCCCAATTGATTTTCTACTTCCTGTTTAAACTCTTTAAACCTTTCAAAAGTTTATGACTTATGTTTGATTAAGTAGACATAACCATATCTACTAAAATCATCAATAAAAGTCACATAATAGCGATTAGCAGCCCTTGTGGCGGTTTTGAATGGTCCACATACATCAGTATGTATAAGGTCCAACAAAACCTCACTCCTTGCACAAGTACCAGTGAAGGGTGATTTTGTCATTTTTCCAAGTAGACAAGACTCACAACTATCATCCGACTTGAGGTCAAACGACTCCAAGACTCCATCCTTTTGGAGTTGGCCTATGCGTTTCTTGCTTACATGTCCAAGACGACAACGCCACAAAGATGCTTTATCCAAGCTAGTAGAAGAATCAATACATAATACATTATTTCCTAAATTATCTACAACCGATATAGCTTCATACACACCATCACAAGGTAATGCTTTAAAATAAAGAACATTATTAAAGAAAGCATTAATACTACCAATTTCATTATCAAAAGAAAAGGTAAAACCTTGTTTGTACAAAGCATGAAAGGAAATAATATTCCTCGCCATTTCAGACGAGTACACACATTTATTCAAATCCAACTTTAACCCACTATCTAGCAACAAAGTATAAACTCCAATCTTGGCAACACGTGCAACCTTCTTGATCCCTATAATTAAGTTTATCTTTCCGTGCTCCACATCCTCACTTCTTCTTAGGCCCTGCAAGTCACAATAGATGTGAATACCACAACCTGTGTCAAGAACCCAAGAATGAGAATATGGTGAGTTATTAGACAATATAGTGTAAATACCTACATGGGATGGTTTCACTTTCCCATCCTTGACATCCTGCAAGTACTTTGGGCAGTTTCGCTTCCAGTGCCCCTTGTTTTGATAGTAGAAGCATTCAGCATCCTTAGGGATGGCAGAAGGAGTGATAGAACCACCTTTGGTTCCAGATGAGGAGCCTTCAAGGGACTTTCCCTTGGTACCCTTCGAAGGGTGCTTCCTCTTCTTCCCTTTGCCTTTCCCGATAGCCAAAACAGGGGTAGTAGTAGGAGTAGGAGTAGTAACCGACTTACTCTTAAGATCACTTTCGGCAGTCTTCAGAAGTCCTTGAAGTTTACTGAGTGTGACTTCCTCCTTGTTCATGTGGTATGTCATACGAAATTGATCATAACTCGAGGGCAAGGAGTGCAAAATGATATCAATTGCCAACTCCTCAGGGAAGTTCACATTCAGTTTCATTAGACGGTCCACATACCTTTTCATTTTCTGCATGTGGCTCGTGATTTGTTCGCTATCCTTCATACGGGTAGTGATCATGGAGGAGATTATTTCATACCGCTCTTGACGAGCACTCTGATGGTACCTTTCCATCAGATCCTGATGCATCTCAAAAGGGTAATAGTCCTCATAGGACTTTTGGAGTTCAACTGTCATGGTGGCCATCATGATGCATGCCACCTTGGTGGCATCTCTTTCATGTGCCTGACACTCAGCGACCTCCTCAGGAGTAGCAGTGGACTCATGAAGCTCCTTTAGCTCCTTGTCGAGGACATATTCCTTGTCCTCGTAACGAGTGACCATCCTGATGTTCCGGATCCAATGCATGAAGTTGGAACCATCAAAGATGACCCTCCCACAAAGGTTCATGAGGGAATAGGAGCCAGTAGGGTTGGAGCCCGAAGCATTGTTGTTGGAAGACATCTGAAAAGAAGAAAACAAGTTTAGATTAGATATATCGAATCCTTAATAATACACCCAAATGTAATATTAAGGCTAGGATCCAACACAATATATTATAACTTAGAAGAGGGATGCCGTAATCTAAGCTATAACATATTTGAAGGTAGGTGAATGGCGATTCACCAATTTCCACCATGAGAACGAAATGAATTATTAGGTTTAATTGGTTTTGAAATTCCTAGATTCTTTTGAGATTCATTGAACTTTTCAATGGCATGTTTCAATCTCGATTGTGCCCTTCAAGTTTTGTGACTGGGATGCCGAGGATCACAAAACAAGGTGTGAATAACCATGCAAAATTCACTTGGTACCCTTAATATTATCACCTAATAAATGTGCCGGTTAACCACACACGCTCCACCGATCTATGATAAACATTAAGTCACCCTTCGTGATCCTTACTAGTCCAAGTTAGTGTGCCGGTTAACCACACACGCTCCACCAACGACTTGGTAAGGTACAAAGTGTGAATTTCATGGGTTAGCACCATATTCACATTTTCCTAAAGTAACTAAGATTGGGAATTTATTAAAGGTTTAGTTACTTTATAATATTCATTATACTTTTAATGAGAATTTAAAGTCATTGTCCTACCCGTTCGGATAACGACTTTCCACCGATCAAGGAAGCGGTGGGTGAGAATGGACACCCATTAAGTTGCCATTTTATAGGCAACAACCTTATACCCCCCTTATAGACCGGCTTCGTGAATGAGGCCTACTAACGGTAAAACGACTTAATCTTATACATATATATATAATAATTAACCATTAATGTTATAAATAGTATAAGGGTTGAATTTTAACTTTTAAAACTCTAAGGGTTTGGAATTAAAGTATATTAAAGTGTGTGTAACTTTACAAATTCCAAAACTTGAGGACAAGTTTTGAAACTATTCAAAAGTTTTCATTTCATAACTTATGAATTAAAGGTTCATAAAATGAAGACTCTTCATTTTCATGTAACTTATGTGTTTTAAGTGTGCATAAATGAAAGTGACCTTTGGAAATCCATAACTTGAGGACAAATTATGGACTCCATTAAAACACATAAATGATCAAGAATTATCAATAAACAATTTAGCAAATAATTCCTATGATCTAACAATAATTCATAAGAACATGAACATCATATCAAAAATTCCAAGAACATATGAACACATATCATCATGCAATTTTGATATAAGCCATTGTAAATGGATTAGCATAAACATTACACCATCTAAAACAGGTTTTATAATACAAAAATAGTTTAGGGTAATGTTTCTAGTCCATTTCCAGCAGCAAAACTCGAAAATCTGCATTCTGAGGCTTCTACTCGTCGAGTGCACGAACCTACTCGACGAGTAGGATGAATTTACTCATGGACTCGGCGAGTCCCCCCATGGACTCGGCGAGTTCATGCTGCAGAATGCAGAAAACTTGAGTTTTTCAATAATTTTGCATCAAGTATCAAACAAACAAGCCTAGGCTCTGATACCACTGTTGGGTTTTGAGCAAACTAACACTCCTAAGGTGTTCATGCAACCCTAGAAACCTTGGATCTATGTTTGTCTAAAATACATGCAAAATAATTTTCCAAGGTTTATAACCTATCTAGCATACATGGGGTACTTTTAAACATAAAAGATACTAGAAGAATTACATACCTTTGTTAGTGAGTTGATTCCTTGGGAGTTTGAGAGCCAAGCACCAATAATGTGAATGCCTCAAATGGAAATCACAAATCACCACAAACTTGGAAAACTTATGAGAGAGCACTCTAATAATCTAGAAATCGGCCATACCTTATGCACACACACATAGTCCTTTTTCAAGCACTATAAGCCTTTTTATATAGTGTAGATGATTAAGGTTATGAACCATGCAAACCCTAATAACCCATGTCTTTTCCTATTCCAAGGATCCATGGGTTAAAAGCTCCATGGATCATCCATGGACTCCCATTTAAGCTTAGCCCATTCCCTAATGAGTGTTAGCCCACACTATATAAGTACAATAGCCCATTATTTAATTAGTCACCTTATGATCACTAAATTAATTCATAATTAATTTAAGATCAATACTAATTAAATAATACAATTTCATATTAATATATTATAACTTATAACATATTAGTAGGCCGTAAATATACTCTTCTCATAATGTTATCCATATAAATAGTTCGGGTGAAGTGCAACCCAAATGGACCATGTCGGGTCGGGTCAAGTATATACAAAATAAGTTATGGACTTAGACACCGTATCCAACACTTCTTAGGATAAGTACTTTCCTTTATCTATTGTAACAGACCGATGGGTCATGTTCTAATGACCCTCATCGTATGATGCAATGCTTAGACTCATGTCTCTTAGAGTCAAATTCCAGAACAAACTAAACCTTCCTTCATGTTCTAATGTGATATAATCACATTTTAGCAGGTAGCATTTCTAGGTACTACTTCTTTAACAACAAGCGCGATGCTATCGGTCGCATTGATTTCAATCTTCTGACTTGCGTCAGATGCTACCTCGAACTTGGTTCTATGAACCACGTAACAAACTCATCGTAGTCGGACTCAATTTGATATGACCGCTAGGGTCAGAATATCAATCATCTTCTTAGTCACTACTGAAACAATGGTAACGACATACTTGAATAAAAACGAACACAATTACAAGCTTCTTGGTAACCTTGTGACTTTCCCTGATCCAAGCGTGAGTCCTGTGCTTCCAGTAGTATAGATCTCTACTATTATTCACACCTACTCATACTCGTCCCAAGTATTGTCTCGCAGTCCCCAAGTCCTAAAATCACAAAACAATTTAACACATACGAATGTGTTTAATTAATCATAAAAATTATCTTAGACTCTACTAGGACTTCTACCATGCGTATCTTCAATCATCAATTCTACTTGAAGTCGGTTGGTGATGGAAATTCCAGACGATGGGACAACTTCAAGAATTACACCAATCGTTCCACCATCCTGCCAATCGAAGGTGTACTTCAGACGTACCGTACTCCTCTAAACGTTTCGTTATTTTATCAGACATATTCTAAAGGCAAGATACCACTCTTACGATATCTTCCGATAGGTGTCATTGACTATCATAAGCCTTTCATTTCCTCCATTTTCTCAATTCTCTACGAGTCTCCACCATAACGTTTTGTACACCCAAGCAGACGTTCGGTGTACCGAGCGAGAATTTAAGATAAGAAAGCTTTATTTACGATAGACGTATAAATCTCCTTATCACTCCGAAACATTTACATGCTAGTTCTAATACCGTAGTCGTACGCTTAGAATCCTAAACACATAAGGTTTCCAGACCCGGTCGGCAACAGACCATAGATCCGAACAAATAATATCATATATGGCAAACATATAACTTTTAGCACATAAAAGCATTTTAGGCAACTTTCCTAAAATATATTAGTGCTCGTGTCTTAAAATATGGTAGACACTCATATCACAATCATCGCTTATCATTCTAAGTTTAAGTCTAGAAATCCTACAAATTCCTAGTTCGCTTAAACTAATGCTCTGATACCAATTGTGACATCCCCAATTTCTCGGCCAAAAAAGACCGATTTGTTTATGCTTTGTTTTATAAATCAGAGTAATCTTTTAAAGAAAACAGTTGCGGAATTTGTTCCCAAAACAAAAGGTGATAAGAATTTTTCAAAGCATTTCTTTAAAGAAATGTATTTTCATTAAATAACAAAATCTCGGGATGTCATGTTCCGATACAGACCAAAAGCATAAACAGTATAAAATAGACCTTACAACAGTCATTTATAACTACTGATCTATAATCCAAAATCTCTCGTCAAGTCCACCAACTTATACTCTTGTGCCATTACCTGTAATGCAAAGAAAACTGAGTGGGTCAGGCTTGGGAGCCTAGTGAGCATATAGGGTTTTCAACCCACAATAATATAATTATTATATTTGATCATCAAACAATCAACCCAATTACCCATCCCCATTATCTTCATTTAATCTTCCCTAAAGATATTATCCTAAGGGTCATCTCCTATATCATATTTACCTCTCATCTCCTTACATCTTATTTCCTTATATGTTTGTTCCTAAGAACTTTTCCTAAGGATCATCGCCTACATCGCATAGCCAATACTAATTCGGGGATCACTCCCTCAATATGTCTCTAGTAAGGGTTAGGGTATCATCACATGATTAAGCAGCCACAACATCGCCTGGACTCGTAAATCATAATAAGGGTTAGACTATCATCGCATGAATACGCAGCCACAACATCGCCTGGACTCGTAATTCATAATAAGGGGGTTAGACTATCATCACATGAATACGTAGCGACAACATCGCCTGGACTCGTAATTCATCACCTATCTATCATCACCTAATTATCATCACCATTATATCCTCACCTATCTCTTATCACATTATTTCATCACACACCAACTATTTCATCTACCCATGTTCTACCCAACATATTTGTAGATATAAATTACATATACAGTTTAAAACTATTTAAAAACTCGTATAAAACATTCATTCAGCATCCATCTCATGTAAACAAACAATGTATAAACACATAGCACGTATTTCATAGCAAATACTTCATATCTATGTGTTAGAAGAAAGTAACTACACACTCACTTGATTAGACGATTCTCGGACAGCACTACGGCTCGTAAAGTAGTATTCTTCGGTAAAACTGGAAGATCTTCACATACCGGGCTTCTCGCGGGCAGAGCTTCGGCTCGGAAACTCTTTTCTTCTCGGGATCTTCGGAGCTTCGGGACTTGCTTCGGGTCTCGGGATGATACCGGGGCTTCGGGGGGTTAAAATAGGGTTTAAAGAGGGTATCGGGAGTGGGAGAGTAAGGGAGGAGCAACCAAAATCGGCTGACCCTTCGTTTCTATTTATAGGGCCATTTTTTTGGATTCACGTCGTGAATATCAACTATTCATGTCGTGAGTTCAATAGTCATCAGGTGCGTCATCGCAACTTGCGTCTGTTAGGCTCCAGAAGTCATAAATACTGAGTTCACGTCGTGAACACTGTATTCACGTCGTGAACTCTGACCGTTTTGGGGTTTCGCGCCCCGAACTTCAGAAATTCATAACTTTCGCATACGAACTCCGTTTTCGAAGTTCGTTATATCCACGTGTAGGTGAGATTTTGCTCTACAACTCTCGTTTAGACTTCATCGGCTAATTTTGATTTTATTTTTATTATATTTTTATTATATTATTTTTAGTAGGTTAGGACAAGAAAACTCCGTTAGAAATCCATAACTTCTTCGTATGACGTCCGTTTTCGTCTGTCTTTTTACCGCTGGACTACTATTGATGAGATCTTCGATTCTCGTTTAGATCGTTTCGGCTAGAAATCACTCGATCTCATATTCGAACTTCGGGCTGCATACTACTAATGCTGAAACTTCGAAAAATCATAACTTCCTCATACGAAGTCAGATTTAGACGTTCTTTTTATGCACGCTATCAGTTTAACGTATTCTACGAATTTCATTTAGAGCGCGAAGGCCAAATATCGCTCTAACGTAAATTCACTATTTACGGCGTGATGTGTCGTGCCAGTTCTGTCGCGAAACTTCGACAGGTCATAACTTCTTCGTTATAACTCGGATTTCGGCGTTCTTTATATGTACGGAATCCTTGTAACATATACTATAACTTAATTAAGATTAATCCTTCTAAATAATATTCCATCAAAAAGTCATTTTTGATACTTATCGTCTCTAAATTGACTAGCCCGGATCTACGGGCGTTACACGCAGGATCCGATTGCTGCGATGAGATGGATTTCTGATATCGAGGGATGCTTCTACACCTGTTCGTGTGCGGAGCATTTGAGGGTTCGGTTTGCACTGAACCAGCTTCGCTTGGGAGCGAAGGACTGGTGGAAGTTTGTGACGGCGAACTTCACTCTTGCAGCGATTTCGGAGGTGACCTGGGAGAGGTTCACCATCATGTTCAGAGATGAGTACGTTCCCCCGGTGGAGAGGGAACGGTTGGCACATGAGTTTTTGTCCCTCAAGCAGGGGACGGAGTCAGTGACTGTGATCACACGGATGTTCCATGAGAGGGCGTTGTTTTGCCCGGAAGAGGCACGCATGAGTCGGTACTTGAGCATTTTGAGGAGGGATATCAGGGAGTTTGTGGTGAACTCGTCATACCGGACATTTTCTGAGCTCCAGGCAAATGCCCGGAAGAGGGAGATCGAGCTGGAGACTCAGGCCCGGGAGGAGGCCGAGTCTCAGGGGAAGGATCGGCGGCCGGCACAGTCTCAGCCGACAGCCAAGCGGGCAAAGCCCGCCGATTCAAGATCTGGAGGTCAGAAGGGCCGCACTTGTGGGAAGTGCGGCAAGGGACATGATGGGGTTTGTCGATCAGGTGCTTGCTACAAATGTGGCAAGGAGGGACACATAGCCAAGGAATGCCCCAAGGGGTTCATGGTTTGCTTTCATTGCAACCAAACCGGACACCGGAAGGCCGAGTGTCCCCAAGGGGATCTGCCCCATGCTGCCGTGCGAGCTACCGAGGTTCGGCCGGTGAAGGCCGAGGCACCAAAGGCTCGCGGGAGAGCCTTCCAGTTGACAGCGGAGGAGGTCCACGCAGCGCCCGATGTCGTGGCTGGTATGTATTCTTTCATTTATTTATGCTGAGTTTGAGATATTGTGCTTATATTATGATATGCGTAGGTACTTTTCTTGTGAGTTCTGTACCTGCTTTGGTGTTATTTGATTCGGGTGCGAGTCGGTCATTTGTGTCTTTAGCGTTTACTCAGCACATCAGTATCCAGCGGGAGGCGTTGAGTCGACCTCTACGAGTTTCCATAGCTGACGAGCAAGCGGTGTATGCTACAGATGTGATTCGAGGATGTGTACTCGAGATCTTCGGTGTTGAGTTCCCGATAGATCTGGTCCCAATTGCGATGGGGGACGTGTGTGTCATAGTGGGCATGGATTGGTTGAGCTGATTTAGGGCCGTTATAGACTGCGAGCGACAGTTGGTGACGATACGAGACCCTAGTGGGGGAGTACTTACGGTGTACGGCGAGGGTACCCGTTCTGGGTCACCATTTTGTTCGGCTGCTAGAGCGAGGAGGAGCCTACAGCAGGGCTGTAGCGGGTTTGTGGCTTATATGATGGATTCACGGGTGGTCGCAGAGGGGCCGGGTTCGGTTAGTGATGTGCCGATAGTGCGTGAGTTCCCAGATGTTTCCCCCGAGGAGTTTCCAGGTGTGCCTCCCGTGACGCAAGTGGAGTTTCGCATCGATTTGGTTCCGGGAGCGGCGCCTATCGCCAAGGCGCCCTATCGCCTTGCGCCACGAGAGATGCAGGAGTTATCCTTACAGCTTCAGGAGCTGTTGGGGAAAGGATTTATCGGGCCGAGTAGCTCACCTTGGGGAGCGTCGATCCTTTTGTCAAGAAAAAGGATGGTTCACACCGGATGTGCATTGATTACTGGGAGTTGAACAAGTTGACGGTCAAGAACCGTTATCCACTACCGAGGATTGATGATCTGTTTGATCAGTTGCAGGGAGCATCTTGGTTCTCCAAGATAGATTTGAGGTCTGGATATCACCAGATGAGGGTGCGAGATGAGGATATCCAGAAGACGGCGTTTAGGACTCGTTATGGGCACTACGAGTTTGTGGTGATGCCTTTTGGGCTCACCAATGCACCAGCAGCGTTCATGGATCTCTTGAACAGGGTATGCAGACAGATGTTGGACAGGTCGGTGATTGTATTCATCGACGATATCCTGGTGTATTCGAGATCTAGAGAGCAGCATGAGGAGAATCTGAGATTGATTCTCGGAGCTTTGAGATCGGAGAGGTTCTATGCCAAATTCTCTAAGTGCGAGTTCTGGTTACGGGAGGTCCAGTTCTTGGGGCATCTCGTTAACCAGAATGAGATATTGGTCGATCCGGCCAAGATTGAGGCTGTGATGAGTTGGGAGGTGCCGAGATCACCCACCGAGATCAGGAGTTTTCTGGGGTTGGCAGGCTACTATCGGAGATTTATCAAGGATTTCTCCAAGATTGTCGTGCCTCTCACCAAGTTGACCTGGAAGGGCGTTGCTTTTTCGTGGGGTCCGGAGCAGCAGACCTCGTTTGAGACTCTTCGCCAGAGGTTGTGCGAAGCCCCGGTGTTATCCCTTCCAGAGGGAATGGAGGATTTTGTGGTGTACTGTGACGCATCGATATCGGGGTTGGGTGTGGTGCTTATGTAGAGAGGGCATGTGATAGCGTATGCATCGAGGCAGCTGAAGCCTCATGAGATGAGGTATCCCACCCACGATCTGGAGTTGGGGGCAGTGGTGTTCGCCCTCAAGATATGGCTTCACTATCTGTATGGGATTCGGTGTGCCATATACATGGACCACAAGAGTTTGAAGTATTGGATGGATCAGCCCAACCTGAATATGCGCCAGAGGAGATGGTTGGATGTGGTTAAGGATTACGATTGTGAGATCCTGTACCACCCGGGCAAATCTAATGTTGTAGCTGATGCTCTGAGCCGTAGGGCAGAGAGTGCCCCGATTCGAGACACTTGTATGCGATTGACGGTGATGACTCCGGTGTTGGACACCATTCCGGAGGCCCAGGCAGAGGCCGTGATACCAGAGAACCGTAAGAGGGAGCGGGTGATCGGGCAGGTGTCTGAGTTCGTTACCGATAGCTGAGGGCTGATGACCTTTCGAGGTCGGATTTGGGTGCCGTATGCAGGCGGGGCACGTACCATTCTGATGGAGGAGGCGCATAGATCGAGGTTCTCGATCCATCCCGGGGCCACTAAGATGTATTTGGATCTGAAGAGAGACTATTGGTGGCCTTGTATGAAGAGGGATATTGCGTGGTTCGTTGAGAGGTGCTTGACCTGTCGCCGGGTTAAGGCCGAGCACCAGCGTCCGCATGGCAAGTTGCAGCCACTTGAGGTTCCCCTGTGGAAGTGGGAACAAATTTCTATGGATTTTATCACCAAATTGCTGAGGACCGCAAGGGGCGTCGATGCAATTTGGGTGATCATTGACCGGCTGACGAAGAACGCTCACTTCCTTGCCATCAGTGAGAGCTCTTCCGCAAAGAGGATGGTCGAGTTGTATGTGAGAGAGGTGGTATCGCGTCATGGAGTACCGATCTCGATTGTGTCAGATTGAGATGTACGTTTCACTTCCAGGTTCTGGAAGAAGTTCCATGAGGAGTTGGGTACGAGGTTGCATTTCAGTACCGCCTACCACCCACAGACGGACGGACAGAGTGAGCGGACGATTCAGACGCTCGAGGACATGCTTCGAGCATGTGTGTTAGACTTCGGAGGAAGTTGGGACACGTACTTGCCGTTGGCTGAGTTTTCCTATAACAACAGCCACCATTCGAGTATTGGTATGCCTCTCTTCGAGTTGTTGTATGGGAGGAGATGTCGGACTCCTATTTGCTTGGGAGAGGTAGGGCAGCGCGTGATGGGTAGCATTAAGATAGTGCTTCAGACGACTGAGCAGATACAGCAGGTCAGACAGAGGTTGTTGACAGCTCAGAGTCGCCAGAAGAGTTATGCGGATAGGCGACGATCCGAGCTTGAGTTTCAGGTGGGAGACTTCGTACTCCTGAAGGTGTCTCCTTGGAAGGGAGTGATCCAATTCAGGAAGAGGGGCAAGCTGGGGCCCCGGTACATTAGTCCGTTCAGGGTGACCGCGAGGGTGGACAGGGTAGCGTATCGTTTGGAGCTACCTGCGGAGTTGAGCCAGATTCATGATACCTTCTACGTGTCTCCGTTGAGAAAGTGTATAGCCAAAGAGTCGGCGGTGGTACCACTGGAGGATATTTAGGTGGATGCGAGCCTGAATTATGTTGAGAGGCCAGTCGCGATTGTGGATCGTAAGATCAAGGTTCTGAGGAACAAGGAGGTGCCCCTGGTTCAGGTCCAGTGGCAACATCGGAGAGGGTCCGAGCTGACTTGGGAGCCGGAGCTGGAGATGCGGGAGCGGCATCCAGAGTTATTTGCAGAGCGAGACTTCAAGGACGAAGTCTGATTCTAGTAGGGGAGAATTGTAACATCCGGATTCCCAGGTATTCTATGTTATTCATTTATTTTGAGATTGAGAGAAGGACTCGACGAGTCGACGCCTAGACTCGTCGAGTAGGATCGCAATTTGCTGACTGGATTAATGAATGGACTCGACGAGTCGGCAGGGTGACTCGATGAGTCCGTGCTAGCGGCAGAAACCCTAAATCATTGGGCCTGTGCCCTATTTAAGGGTCCTTATAGCCCTCATTTGCGGCTACCAGTCCATAGAGAGAAACCCTATAGAGCTTGGGCGAGTTGTGTGTGAGAGCAAGCCATTTTAATCCTTTTTGGTGTTGTTTTGCAAACAAGAAGGTGTTTCCGGCTAGAGGAGGTCAAGAGGATTGCTAATCCGTGGTTTTCAAGCTTGGATCTGCAGTATTGAGGTAGCAAATCGAACTCTCCTTCTGTTTTGGTTAAGATCTATGAATCTAGGGTTTTCTATACCCTTTTTATGGCTTGAATTAATGAGTTTATGGTCCCTTTATGTGTTAGACTTCAGATCTGGACCCATAGAGGTCCAGAGAGCATTATCCATCTTGCTTTATGAAGTGTTATGGAAGGAATGAACTTAGGTTGCCATTTTTTAGGCTATTTCTTCAAAAGGAACCATATATGTGTTGCATGAGTGTAAAGGTTTCACCTTTACGTGATTAGTGGGTATGGAAAGGTCAGATCTATAAGTTAGAGAAGCGGATCTAACCTCAGAAGGTTAATTGCGTGTTGCCATGGACGCTACTCGCCGAGTTCATTAGTGGACTCGACGAGTCGAGTCGGGGTTGCCCCGCGATTCGTGACATGAATAACCCATCGAGTGAAGGGATGACTCGACGTGCCAAGTAAGGCTAGAAGGATTCAGAGGACCCGCATGGACTCGCCGAGTCGCCCGTGTGCACTCGACGAGTCGGGTCAAAGTTTGACCGTTGACTTCAGTTGACCTTAGGGTTTTGGTCAAGCTGATTTAGGAGAGTTCAGGGAGGGGTAGAATGGCCTTCTACCCAATCTTTAGAGATGAGACTATGAGAGGGTATTGATCAGGAATGTTATTCGGATGATAGGAGGAGGCTAGGTCGGGACGTCAAGCACAAGAGTTTATCCGACTTCGTACGAGGTGAGTCTTCTCACTATACTGTACCTAGGATGGTACCTATGTGTGACAGGAAGGTCTTATATGCTATGAGATATATGTGCTGTATGTTTTTATATGATATGTATGTGTTATGTATGTTATGAATGAGAAGGACGGGAAGGTCATTATGATGACCGGAAGGTCATGATGATATGGACCGGAAGGTCATTACTGGTAGGACCGGAAGGTCTACCAGGGTTGTGGGACGGAAGTCCTCTGAGACACAGTGACCGGAAGGTCTTATAGCCTTGAGTGGCGTATGTGCGTATGTGGTATTTTGGGGAACTCACTAAGCATTTATGCTTATAATTGTTGTGTTATGTGTTTCAGGTACTAGCGAGGATCGTGGGAAGGCGCCGTCATGATCCGTACACACTCATGGAGTTTATGTCTTGAGATTCTGGGATATGTTTTGTTATGATAACATTAGATACATTATGTTTTGATATTACCTTATGAATAAAAGTATGTTTTAAAAATGAAAAATTGTTTCGGAATTACAATTATATATATATAAGAGTCCATATTTAATTAGTCTCTTTTGATCACTAAATTAATTCCAAATTAATTCTTGATCAATACGAATTAAATAATATGATTTCATATCAATATATTATAACTTATAGTATATTAATAAATCATAAATATACTATTCTTAAAAGATTGTCCATACAAATTGTTTTGGTGAGGTGCAACCCAAATGGACCATGCCGGGTCGAGTCAAGTACATACCAAATATAGTTACGGACTTAGACACCTTATACAACAGTCTCCCACTTGGATAAGTTTGATAACTATAGTTGCAAGTATGACTTCAGGAACCGACCAGCAATCGTAGCTCTTAGAACTCTGTTGAACTATGAATTGCCATTTTAGATAAGTGATCATATAATCCTCTGTTCTAGATATCAGCCGGACAAATACATGGAACAATGTCATACTTATTATCCAGCAGTTTGTTTCCCGATTTCCGATTTGTTTGACATAGAACTAAACTGAACACATCAATTTGGTTCTGACCGGGCCCGACACGTAGGTCAAAACAAAATCATCGTGGGGCCCAGATATCGCTTTTAATCCTCCAAGGACTAAAAGGAGCAGATAAACTTCGACTCATATGCTTGTTCTACTAGTTGTTGAATCATACACGAAGGCACGTTTTATAACATCAAGTTACTGATGCGTTTTCGTACAATTAATGCACAACCAACTCATAGGGAACAACTCATATCTCTAGGTTTGAAGACTTATATGATATTACCGTGTCACGATCACTCGAGATAAATTCCATGAAGTGATACAAGTGAGCGTGGGTTTAATCCAATACTCAGAACTTATGAGCACTCTTGAATGTTGTAGCAAATTTTGCTATGTCCAACACCTTAGACATCTACAAGCCCAATTCATGATAGTCTTGATTCATACCTACTTCCAAAGTACGACTGACTGTGGAGAATTTGAATTAAAGTAATTATTCTGGAAGTCAAAACATGCAAATTTGAAACAATAGTAAACGATTGACACAAGATAGCAACACCTTACTTATAAATAAACAACAACTTTTATTTAATCATCAAATGTCAATTACATTTTACAAGTTTAAGAAATAGCTATCTAATCTGTAAAACTAATATCGTTCTTCAGCCCGATGTGCCTCGCATGCTGCAAATGCCTAACCCTAGTCAATCCCTTCGTGAGGGGATCTGATGGGTTCTCTTCTGACGACACCCTCTTTGCCACAAGGAGTCCTTCTTCTATCTTGTGTCTTATGAAGTGATATTTTATGTTAATGTGTCTGGACCTGCCATGATCTCTTAGTTCCTTGGCTAAGCAACCACACTATTTTTGTCACAGAAAATCTCCATAGCCTCCTTTATAGCTGGTACAACTCCAAGGTCTCCGATGAAGTTCCTCAGCCATATCGCCTCTTTCGCCGCTTCACTCGCTGCTATGTACTCTGATTCACAAGTCGTATCAGCTACTGTCTCCTGCTTGGAACTTTCCAGGTAATTGCTCCTCCATTCATGGTAATGACCCAGCCCGACTGAGAGCGGAAATTATCCCTATCAGTCTGAAAGTTTGCGTCACTATACCCCACTACTCTCAAGTAATCACTCCCACCAAGGGTAAGGACCCAGTCCTTAGTCCTCTGCAGGTACTTGAGAATGTTATTCACTGCAGTCCAGTGAGCCTTGCCAGGATTCCCCTGATATCTACTGACCATGCTCAAAGCAAAGGCCACATCAGGGCGGGTACAAGTCATAGAATACATGATCGAGCCAACAGCGGAAGCATATGGTAATCGACTCATCTCAACTATCTCAGCCTCTGTACTCGGACTTTGAGCCTTGCTCAGTTTGGCATTGCTTTAGATCGGTAAATCACCTTTCATAGAATTCTGCATGTTGAACCTTTTCAACACCTTGTCCAAGTAGGTGCTCTGACTAAGTCCAATTAGTCTTTTACTCCTTTCTCTTAATATCCTTATCCCTAGGATATAGGCAGCTTCTCCAAGGTCCTTCATAGCGAAACACTTCCCAAGCCAGTAATTTATCTCCTGCAAAGTTGGGATGTCATTTCCTATGAGTAGTATGTCATCCTTATACAGTAGCAAAAAGCTAACTATACTCCCACTAGCTCTGACATATACACAAGACTCATATTCGCTTCTCGAAAAACCAAACTCTTTGACTTTCTCATCAAAACAAAGATTCCAGCTGCGAGATGCTTGTTTCAATCCATAAATGGATCTCTCAAGCATGCACACTCTATTAGGGTACTCTTCATTGATAAAACCCTCTGGCTGAGTCATGTAAACATCCTCAGCCAACTTTCCATTAAGGAAAGAGGTTTTGACATCCATTTGCCATATTTCATAGTCATGAAATGCAATAATGGCTAGCATAATCCTAATAGACTTAATCTTCACTAATGGTGAGAAGGTTTCATCATAGTCAACTCCCTGAGTTTGAGTGAAGCCCTTCGCAACCAATCGCGCCTTATAAGTGTGCACTTTCCCATCCATGTCGGTCTTCTTTTTCAATATCCATTTGCACCTGACTGTCTTACGACCCGGTACATTGTCAACCAAGTTCCAAAGTTGATTGTCATACATGGACTGAATCTCGCTGTTCATAGCCTCTTTCCATTTAGCAGACTCGGGGCCTGCCATGGCTTCCCTATAGCTGTTAGGTTCATCCAAATTTACCAGTGTACTATCACTGATAAATGTATCACCTTCCGCAGTAATATGGAAACCATAGTAATGCTCAGGTGTATTCCTAACTCTAGTGGAATGCCTCAGAGGTACAAACTCGTCAGTTGGTTCAACAGGAGTTTCCTCCTCAGGTTGATTGCTAGGGTTTGAGGTTCCTTCACCACTTGACTCTTGAAGCTCTTCAAGGTCAATTTGCCTCCCACTGTTTCCTTGGCTTATAAATTCTCTCTCGCGAAAGACCCCTCTCCTTGCCACAAAGACCATATTATCACTGGGTCTGTAGAAGAGGTAACCAAAGGATTTCTGTGGGTAGCCGATGAAAATACATCGCTTACTTCGAGCTTCGAGCTTGTCGTGAGTCTCGTTGTTGAGAGAAAAACTTGAGACACACTTGAACAAACGTTAGAACAAGTATAGTTGCGGAATAGTTTATCTCAAAAGATCTAAAAGCTGAAAAATAATAATAAGTTAACGAGTTAGATAATTAGAGAGTTAGTTGCGGAAATGTAAGAAATATAAATGACAGCAGGTGTTATATCAAGTATACACATAAGTTGATTCTTAACAAGGAATGCATTCAGACCAAGTTAGTAAGTGAGATCAAACTTAGTGATTAAGTCACGAATGACTTGCTCCGAAGAGAAATAATATTCAGTTATATTCAAGTGAACTTTGAGAGTAAGAAGGAGAGAGTATAAGATTCAAGATGCGTAATCAGATAGATGTAAGAGATGTAATTGATGTCATGTAGTTTTTTGAATAAGAAAGATTGAGCTCTATATATAGAGACTCAAGAATTACATTGGATCAATTCTCTAAGCGTAGCAATGCAAGGCATACTGGACAATAGAGAGTATTCTAATAAAGTAGATAAAAAGTTAAACTAAGAAAGCTAAGGCTGCTGATGATGATAACTTCGGATGGGGTTGCTGACCGAGTTGACTGCGGATCTTCAATGACTGCGGTAGATCAAGTTAAAGAGGGTCACTTTTATGATTCAACAATTTCCCCCTAAGCGACCTCTTTAACTTCTCTTCAGTTATCAAGTTTTAGAAACTTGATGAAAATCCACCAAAACTTTCTGACATTCTCCAACCAAGTGATCCTCCTTAAAATTTCGAACTTTACTTCGGCAGTTGTGTGTTTTGACTTTTGAACTACGGTTCGACAAATTTCAATTTGATTCCTTGTGAGACGATTCATGGCAGTCATAGGAATGAAGTATTTGGTTTCATTGAGCTTTTGCTTAAAGATGACTCCAAGATCAGGGAAGCTTGTTGCACCCAAAGATCTTTCTTGATAACCTTCAGTAAGCATCGGTGCAGGATCTAGTGGTGGTAGATCGAACTTTTTGGCAAGGACAGGGTGAATATCTGCATCAATTTTTGTGAAGTCACAGACAATTTCCCTTAGGAATGCGCTTGCCATTTCAAATGCTATCTTCATCTTAGGATACTTCTCAGATTTGATTTGGAACACCTTAGCTATCAGGAAGACTTCTTCTGGATTCATGCATGGGAAGTCAGCTTGGGTGTGGACGTAGTCCTGAATCCTTCTTGTAAGAGTATACTGGATGAAGTCAGCTTTCATGAATTTCTGGGGCTGAAAGTTCTTGACTGCGGATGGTCTATCATGAGACCATATTTTTTCTATGGAAGAAGCATGTTTGGCATAGAATCGATTGAGTCTTTCGAATTCCATAGGCAGTCTCTTGTGATCAGGTAGGCTGCGGTCAAACTGCTCAAATACAGTGAAGTATTTAGCATTTCGGGAGATTGGAACATCCTAATAACCATTAGAAGGGGGTTCAGCAAAGGTAAGATAGGGTTTATAGTCATCATCCAACAGTCTTCGGTGAGGATTGATCCAGGAATTGACTAAGGATTCATCCATGGTGATGTCGAATCCGTTTTCTCTCCAGATGAGTTCAGCAAATTTGTCTGCTTTCCAATCTGCTTTCTTCTGTTTCGTTGTGGGAGAGTCATTGGAATGTTCGGATGACATGTTGGATGCTAGATTCTTGAAGTGGGGAGGAGTCTCCGGCCGCTTAGGAGAAGTTTCTTGAATGATTTTCTGTTGCGGTGGTGTATGATGACTTGGATTCTCGTGAGGAGATGGTTGCGGAGAGGGAATTTTTTCATTGATGACAGGGGGGCTCCTATATTGAGAGATGTTGTTTGAATGATGGTCTTCATCACTTCCCTCTCTAGAGGAATGCAAAACCGGAGCATCCTCAAGCTATTGCTTAAGACCATCGACTTTGGCACACACCTCCTGGAATTGAGCTTTGAGAGCATCAGCCAGTTGCTGATTGTCTGGGATGGTGGTGTTGAAGAGTAGTCGATGAATCTCCTTGGTAAGTTGAAGAATCTCAGGACCATGAAAGTTTGAAGACAGGGAGCGTTGAAGTCTGTTGATGGTAGATTGAAGAACCGAGATGGTGGACTCATAGGCAGTGTGAGTTTCAGCTATCAGCTTCTGTGAGTGAGTTGACTGGTCCGCAATGGCTGTTTGTAAATCTGCCTTAATTGCGGATACCTCAGAGATGAGGCGCTCCGCAGCAGCCATAAACTGCTTATGATCAGCCTGGCGACTTGTATCTAGGGATTGAATTCCTATTTCAACTTTTAAAGAAATTCGCTCAGCAGCTAGGCGTTCACGAGTTTCCAGTCATTCAATTCTTTTAATGAGTGACTGCGGTCCAGGTAAGTCTTCAGATTGCGGTTGAGTGGGCTTAACCGCAGCAAGAATCTGATCTACTTTGGCTTGTAGACTCAGAAATTCTTTTTTGGACACAACGATCTTCTTTTTCTTCTTTTTCTCTTTCGGCTTGGAGGTTGAGTGTTGAGAGCCACTCGAATCTTCTTCCTCATCAAAAATCATTAAATCGTCATCAGAAGGGTTAGGCTGATTTACCTCATTGAGATCAAAGTCATCGAATCTGAAGGTAGGAGCGGAGCTAACTTCTATTGCGGTGCCCTCGTCTTGAGAATCTCTAACATTTGGAGTTGGAGCTGGAGCTAGAGGGAGTTTAGATGTACCTTCACCACCACGAGTGGACTGAGCATTGCGGATTGTTTCATCCATTGTGGACATCCACTCTTGTACTTTCAGAATGGTGGCTACGGTATTGGCGTTATTGATGGCGTCCGCTCAATACTTGGCTACTGATTGAATCTCTTGTTGTTTCTGTTGAAGTTGCTTGATTTGCTGGTCCTTCCTTGCTTGAAATGCCCTACGGAAAGCGGCATATTTCTTGATATCGGATTCGGAGACCGGATTGTAGTGTAACCATGAATCATTTGATTCGTCACCGTCAAATCCTTGGAATCGCACCGAGGTGTCCCTCGGGTCCACGGATCCTTGCACAATGGTGCTCACCGTGCCTAAACCACCTGTAAAATATGTAAGTAGAGTAGGATTTCCTGAGCTTCCTCGGTCTCCTTGACCCGTGGTCAAGTCTGGCCTCGACTCAGTTCTGGCAAGGGCGGAAGAATTGCCCTGCGGTTGGGAAGGTGTTTGCAGTGTTTTGGTTACAGACAAAAGGATGGAGTTCAACTCTTCGGGAGAAAAAGAAATGTAGACGGGAAGCCCTGGAGACCTTAGGGCGAGAACCAGTTCCATCCCTTTAGGAGTGAGCTGGGGGTGAGTCTCCACGTTCAGTTGAAACAGACACACTTTCTGTGTCTGAGTGGAATTTGATGGTGGTATTGAATGGGTCTGCGGCCACCCCAAGGACTACCGGAGCCTTTTGAGAGGCTGCGACATCAGTCTGGTCACGCATTTGTTCTATGGGATTGGTCTTTCTTTTCTTGAGGATAGAGATGGGTTGTGCATCCTCATCATAATCACTCATAGACGGAGAGTGAGATCGATTTTTGGTTGATTCGTCATCTGAGGACACAATTTGTTTGAGTTTCCGTTTCTTTGATGGTTCAGTTTGTTTGGGAGCATCTTTCTTCTTCGGGGTTCCATGTTTCTTGGTGATATTGAGGGGGCCTTGGTGGACAGAGGATAACTGCTTGCGTCTTTTTGATAAAGACAAGTTGGATAGAATGGTGGAGGATGGGACTGCGGTACTACCAGGGATGGTGAGTGCGGATGTGGCTTGTTTAGGTAGAGGCGGGGTAGGAAGGTATGGGTCAATACCTTCCGTAGCCTCTATATGGCCTGTAACATCAATGGTTTCAAGTCCAAGGGTAGACAGAATGTGGACTGGTAGCCGTCTAATGGGTCCAAAAACAGATTGATCCATAGAAGGATTGTACCTTTTTAGATCTTTGGTGATGAGGAGGTTGACATCGTTGCCCATGCTAAGTCTTGCATCCACATGAAGATCTGAGATGCATAGAGACCATAATCTAGCAAAGGTAAGCTCGGTAGGGTTTTCTCTTGGACTTTCCTTGGGAATGCACTGCAAGAAGTCATCCCACAAGATTTGACCGTAGTTGACATCGTGGCCAGTGAAAATACTCCATACTAACTCTAACAGCTTGAGGCCCATGTTATTAGTGCCTCCGGTTCTGCCTGATAGGCTGCGGATCACGAAGTGGCAAACGAACTACCACACCGCAGGCAACTGATTTTTCTTGAACTCGCCTATGCCTTTAAGCTTCTTTTTGTAACCCATTTGGTAGAGTGCAGAAAGAATGTCCGCCATGATTGGAGTGAAGACCTTGGTTGAAGGATGAACTAACAGGTTGATGGCATTGAGGAATTTTTCTTTGGTCAGAATAACCAAAGAATCGTTCACCAGATTCAGATGCACTTCTTGAAGATTTTCGAGGGGTCGTTATGCAGAGAAGGCACATTTGAAGAGGGTTGATAGGGGAACCACACATGTGAAGGAATCGAAGGGACCAAACAGTGGGTGATTGGACAGGAACTTGATCATCAACTTGATCGGAGCATTATAAGAGGAATGCTCTTCGAACACAGCCCTAAAATTGCTTGAAGCAATTGATGGCATTTGGTTTCTTGACGCAGAGTCTGAACCAGTTGGGTGTTTCTTCGAGATCCCGGATTTCACCATTTTTGAGGAGTTCAAGAACTTGTAGGAAAACAGAGTGCAAGAAGATGAAGGAGAAGAAGTTCGTCGAGTTTTCAGAAAGCGTAAAACTTTCTTGGGGAAGAAGAAGGGGGTTTTATAGTGGCGGATTTGAAACAGTTATTGTTTTTACCCTAAGTGAAATTGAATAAGGTAAAAAACGTTTGGGTTGTTTTCTTTGATTAGGAAAGGAAATCTCAGCCACAGATAAGAAAAGGTTTAATTTATTTTTGAGATTTTCCAAAAAGGGGTTAGCATTTAATGAAATGTCAGTCCCTAAAACATCACGTCTAAAGAACGTGTGGTGAGGGGGGGGGGGTTTAATCCGTTGTATAAAAGGGGGAAGATGTAACGGATTTGACGTTTTGGGGTAATAGGAAGAGACAGTTTAAAAAGGGATTTTTTATGGAAAACTGTTCTTTTTGTCATCATGCCCAAAATAGGTCTGACACAAAGTTTATTCAAAAAGTGGAAATGAGACAGTGATATGGTACACAAGGAATGTTTTTTTTTTTGAATATTTTTCTTATTTAATGAAGGATCATTAAATAGCACATCACGTTTCAAGAATTTATGAAACAGTTGAGAAATCAATCAATGTGATTGCGGATTGAGACTTCATTGCGGATGGATCTTTTGTCATTGCGGATGGATGGTTACATGACTGCAGTAGAGGAACTGAGGAGAACACTTGAACAAAAATTAGTAACAACAAACAATAAGGACCATTGAAAGATAAATATGATAAATAGTTGCGGTACATAGAGTATACTGCGGTACACAGGATATACCAACACTATCTATCATAAATAACTTCAATTAGGACCGCAACAGAGACCAAGGATGGTCTGCGGTACCTATCAATTCAAAAAGAATTGTGGGTCCGGATTCATCATTCCTAACATTTGTAAGAAACTGTTGAGTTTTGTAGAGTCAAGTGCCTTTGTGAATACATCAGCAATCTCTTCATGAGTATGGACAAAAATTAGTTCAATGTTACCTTTCAGGATGTGGTCTTTGATGAAGTGATACCGTAGTTCAATATGCTTTGTCTTAGAGTGCTGAATTGGATTGTGAGAAATCGCTATAGCACTCTCAGAGTCACAATAAATTGGTATCCGCAGCATTCTGTAACCGTAGTCCATCAGTTGTGTTTTCATCCATAAGACTTGTGAACAACAGCTGGCTGCGGCCACATATTCAGCTTCTGCGGTAGATAGTGATACACAATTTTGTTTTCTTGATGACCAGCTGGCGAGTCTTCCACCCAGAAATTGACATCCACCGGAGGTGCTTTTTCGATCTAGTCTGCATCCGGCATGATCCACATCAGTGAATACTTGTAGGCTGAAGTCATTCCCTGCGGGGTACCGTAAACCAAGAGTCTTGCTACCCTTTAAGTATCTTAGAATCTGCTTGGCTGCGGTCATGTGTGACATTTTTGGATCAGCCTGGTACCTTGCGTATACACCTGTTGCAAAGACAATGTTTGGTCGGCTTGCGGTGAGGTACATCAATGAGCCAACTATACCTCTATAAGTCTTGTGATCCACTGATTCGCCTGAGGGATCAGCAGATATCTTATATCCGATGGCCATGGGGACCTTAGCCGAAGAACAGTTGTCCATTTAATATTTCTTTAACAGTTCAGTGGTGTATTTCTCCTGATGGATAAATATCCCTTGAGGGACTTGTTTCACTTGAAGTCCTAGAAAGAAGTTAGTCTCTCTATTCATGCTCATTTGAAACTTGTTGGTCATGAGCTTAGCAAATTCATCCACCATTTTTTGATCAGTTGATCCGAAGATGATATCATCCACATATATTTGTACAAGCATAAGGTGATTACCATTTTCTTTTCTAAATAAAGTGGGATCAATCATTCCTTTTTTGTATCCGGACGAGATAAGAAATTTAGAGAGAGTCTGGTACCACGCTCTTGGGGCTTGCTTTAGACCGTAGACTGCTTTTTCAAGCTTGTAGCAGTAGTCTGGGAATTCAAGACTTTCAAAGCCCGGAGGTTGCTGAAGATAAACCTCCTCTTTTAATTCACCATTGAGAAAAAGCACTTTTCACATCCATTTGATGTACCTTGATGTTCTTGTGAGCTGCGTATGCTAAGAAGATTCGGATGGCTTCCATTCGTGCCACCGGAGCATACGTTTCATCATAGTCAATACCTTCAAGTTGACTATATCCCTTGGCAACTAGCCTTGCCTTGTTTCTGACGACCGCACCGGATTCATCCAACTTATTCTTGTACACCCATCTAGTACCAACAATAGTGTGACCTTGCGGCTTCGGAACGAGCTGCCATACTTTGTTTCTTTTGAAGTCTTCTAGCTCTTCTTGCATTGCGGATATCCAGTCTGGTTCTAGTAATGCTTCTCTGATCGTTCGGGGCTCGACCGAGGACATAAACGTTGTGTAGTGACAGTGATCAGATAAATCCTTGGAAGATCGAGTCTGGATACCTGCGGATGGGTTGCCGATGATTTGACTTGGTGGGTGGTCCTTCGTCCATACGTGTAGACGGGGTTGCATATGATCAGCAGCTGCAGTAGAGGGAATGTCTTCAATATCGGACGACTCTGCGGTTGGAGATGGCAGTTGCCCCTAGACTTGAGAACATCCTGCTGAATTGTCTTGAACTGGAAAGGTGGGATCAGAGTTTTCTTGGGCAGATGGTGAAGGTTTCCCCTGGATTGCAGACGGGAGCTCCCCTTGAATCTGAGAAGGTTCCCCCTGGATTGCGGATGGGAGTGTGATAATCCTCGAGTCTGTTCTTGTGTCAATGTTCTCTATGTTTTCATCATCCGAGTCTGAAGAAACGTTTGATGATTGAAATCCTCTGCGGATAGGGATTGGAGCTGCATCTTCTAGTACTGGAACCTCGATGGTTGTTGTATGGTCCGGAGTTGAGTTTTCCCCCTCAACCGGCGAGGTGGAAGTATTTAGTGATACCTCATCGGATGGTGTAGGACCAGATACGTCAACATGCTGCTGTAGAGCTTCCGGGGACACAAGAACTTCGGATAACTTGGCTGTTTCTACGGGGTCGAAGAGATCGTCATAGTTTACTTCAACTAGGTTTAGTGGACCCGAAGAAGCAGGAATATCACTTTCTAGGATTGCTGTGGTTTCGGTTGATGGAGCGGTGTTGCGGATGTGATAGTCATCAAATTTCACATCGAAGCTTTCAATTATTAGCCTTGTGCGTCTAATGAGAACCCTATAAGCAACTTTGTTTGTGGAGTATCCAAGGAAGATGCCTTCATCAGACTTTGGTGCGAATTTATTAAGGTGGTCTCTGTTGTTGATTACGAAACATCTACACCCAAATATATGGAAGAATCGGACATTTGGCTTGCGGTTGTTAAGGCCCTCATAAGGAGTTTTACTGAGACGCTTGCATACAATGCTTCGGTTCTGTACAAAACATGTTGTGGCCACTGCTTCAGCCCAAAAGTAGAGAGGAAGGTGGGCGAAGTTGAGCATAGATCTGGCTGCTTCTATTAGAGTGCGGTTCCTTCGGTCTACTACCCCATTTTGTTGCGATTTGTATGGAGCTGAGAAGTTGTGAGTGATGCCCTTCGAAACCAAGAAACTATTTAAGAGATGGTTGGTAAACTCAGTTCCATTATCACTTCGGATGCGTCGTACTGGTAACTTGATCTGAAGTTCAATTTCCTTGATAAAATTGATCAATATCTGCGGAGTTTCGGATTTGAGTCTTAAGAAAGAGACCCAGGTGAACCGTGTGAAGTCATCAACTATAACCAGTATGTATTTCTTGTGATGAAGACTGACTACGGTAGATGGACCGCAGAGATCAATGTGCAAGAGTTCCAGTGGTTCAGAAATTGAGGAGTCAATCACCATGGGGTGACTTTCTTTGGATTGCTTTCCACATTCACATACAGGACAGAGAGTATCATTACTGAATTTGAGGATTAGAAGACCTCTGACTAGTTCTCCGGTGACCAAATTGTTGATGTATCTGAAGTTGAGATGAGCTAGCTTGCGGTGCCATAGCCAGCTGACTTCGGATACTGCTTTGGATAGGAAGCATAACTGCGGTTTGCCTATGATCAGAGACACGTCCAGAGGATACATAGTACCTTCGGATCGGGACTTGATCAGACACGTGCTCCTATCGCTTGTCATTACATAGCAAAATTGGTCATCAAATTCAACTCGATGGCCTGCCTTACATAGTTGACCAACACTGATGAGATTGTGTTTAAGGCTTTCTACATAAGGAACCTTTTGAATATAGAAGTTTCCCGTAGTAAGAACACCATAACCTCGGATTATCCCATTCACATTGTTGCCGAATGTGACATTTCCACCGTTGCAAATTGGCCTGAAATCCCAAAGGTATTCTAACCTTCCGGTCATGTGCAAGGAGCAGGCACTGTCGATTAACCATTCTTCTTTTTGTTCCTCCTTGCCCAAGGCCTGAGAATTACACAGTTAGTTTAGGCATCCAAACTAGTTTGGAGTCTGGGACAAAAGATGAGTTCCTGATTGATGCATGAACCGAGGTTGCAGGGACTGGTTTCGTGTCAACTTTTAATCTCAGTCCTGGGTGTTAGTGAGTTTTTGGAGTGTTGCGATTTTTAGAAAAGTTACGAGGTTTCTGAAAAGGACCAGATTTGACATGAGATGAACCATTTTGACAACTACATTGACATTGACATGCTGAAATTTTGTCTTTTGCTCTGACACTTTGTTTGGTCAGCGGTCTAAATGATGAGGTAGGCTTGTGACGGGTCCGAGGGTGGTAAGATCTGAAAGAAGTTTGTTTCGAAAAAGATTTAGCACGTGTAGATTTTTTGGACCTTTTTGTTGGGTTTGGTAAAATACCCTTCCACTTGTTAAAATTTTGATGTGATTTTAAAAGTGTTGGAGTGGGTAAGATACCCTTCCATTTTGGATCATCTGAGGAATAGATTTGAAAACCATTGCTTCGAAAAGACCTTTCTTTCTTTTGGGTTGTGTCAGATGAGTTTGGAATGACTGTTGAAACTGTACATTCTTTTTTGTATGTGTTCTTGATGGGAGAGTTTTTTGAAAAATAGTGCGAGAAAACAAACTTTTCTGGACTCTTAGATTTTGGAAATCTAATATGTCGTTTGTTTTTAGAAAAGATTTGTCGATTTATGCCTCGGGATCGAATTTCCTCTTTGAAGGCCTTTTTAGCTAAGGTTTTTGGAGAACCGCAGTCATTGGTGTTCAGATGCGGTTTCCTGGAAACCTTTGAAAATTTTTGAAAACGAGGGATTGATTCATCCGAACTTGAAGATTCAGGGTTTTGAGAGCATTGACCCACTTCAAAGTTTTCTATGGGTAATTCATGATGAATTGGCTGAAGAGTCACAAACTTTTTATTGAGGACTGCGGTAAGGATGATTTGACTACCGTAGAGTAAGACTGATTTGGGACTTTAGTGGGACTTTTGTGGGACTTCTGCAGCTCATGACTACAGTGAGAGACACTACGGTCTGAGGGAAGAGATGGGAAGTCCTGTGAGACTTCGGGACTCTCTATGATAATTTCTTCATCAACCACTGATGAAGTCTGAGAATTTAGATAGATTGTGCCACAGATAGGAGTTTGATCACTTGAGTGACCCAAAACATCAGGCACAATTTCCTCTATGACATAGTTATTACATAGATTATGAAGTCTACCGAAGTGTGTTCTGATGTGTTCGGGAAAAGTTTTGTTATTGACTGGGAAATGAAATTATCGGTCCGAAGAGACATACAGTCGATCTTTGGTAAACCGGGGTGAGGAATCCTTTGCGGTAGGATATCCATTGGACCAGCCCCAATTGTATGTATTGTCCACAGTTCCATTATTAACCAAATTTTCAATAGCTTCACTTTCATTAAACAGTTTTTCTATTAATAGATTTAAGCGTATAATCTCACTCTGGGCTAAATCTCTTTGGTTCAAAGCTATCTCTAGTTGTGTTTCACTCAACATTCTTGCATCTTTTTCTAACTCTAAGTCCTTTTCTAACATAGCCATTTTGAGTCTTTTTTTGTCCAGTCGTCCTCTTACATGAAACATCTCTTGGGACGCTATGTTCTTCTCATCTAAAGCTTTGTTATAGTCTGTAAGGACGGCAACACATGTGTCATTGAGATTGTCTATGAAGGTTTGACAATCATGCATGCTATAGTTTAGAGTTTGAATCATGAGTTTTACCTATTCGAGGATGCTTAGAGTTCCATCATTTGCCATGTAGCAGTAGTTCTTTTCCAGCTTTGTAGACCCATCATCATCCGCAGTTGCCAGCATGCAGATTTTGCCTTTTCCTTTGACATTGTTGATGGCTTCTTCTTCATCTCCGGATGACCAAACTTGACGGTCTTTTTTGACATGGGCTACGTATGCCCTAGCCTTTTCCTTTTCTTCCAATTCTTGAGCCATTCTTAGGTAGAATGCTCTGTCTTTCACTACATTTTCCTTGCAATCTTTTGCAAAATGATTCTCTTTGTTGCACTTGTGACAAATCACAACATCACTTTTGTCTTCTGAGGGAGTACCAGAGTTAGTGGCTTGGATGGACTGCGGTGCCTCCTTTGGTTGAGTATTTTGAGATTGAGGTGGTGGATGAGAACTTTTGGGATATCGAGAATAGTTATTCTGCGGGTTGAAGTTACGGTTGAATGGAGGTTTGTTGAACTGCTGATTCTTACCAAAAGAAGGAGGTGGTAGCCGGTTGAACTGTTGACTAACAAGAGCAATAGCCTTCTGAAATTCTTCTTCATCATCATACTCTGAGTCGGCTTCGTATGACTGCGGAGTAGTGTCAAACGAGGGAGAGTAGGATTGATTATGTGGAGCTTGTGCTATAAGAGCAAGTGGTCCTCCGAAGTCAGCACAGTCTTTGAGTACGGTGGATTCTTGTGCTTGTAGTTCCCCGTAGAGCTTGTAGAGAGACAAAGAATGAATCTTTCTATCCCCTTGAACTATCATCTTAGCAGTAGTGCAATGTCTTCCCAAACCATTGAGAAACTGAAGGTTTGTTTCATGGTTACTGCGCATGGTGCCAGCATTCGATAACTTGGCGACTATCAGGTTGAACCTTTTGAAGGAGTCTTCTAAACTTTTGCCAGTATGAGCTTTGAAATTGTTGAACTCATTGAGTGCAGTTGTGATCTTCTTATCTTGAGCTTGTTCTGAGCCTTCGTACAAATTCTTGAGAACTTCCCAGATCTCTTTTGCTGATTTGCAGTTTATGATAATGTCGAAGTTGTCAGGAGCAACTCCACAAGAGTTTTCATAAAAAGCAACATCATCATTTTCCATTTTATCGAGGTCATGTTTAGTGGGACGGTTCATGACTGGTTGACCTCCTCCTAGTCTGGCTGTGGCGCCATCAGTTTGAACTGGTGTGAGAACAGGGATATGTGGTCCTTCTTCTACGGACCGCCATACATCTCTATCAAGTCTCCTTAAGTATCTTTCCATTATCTGAGACCAGTGATGATATTCATTTGCCACCAATATTGGGGCTCGGTTTGAACCACCAACACTGTTGGAAACATTCAGAGATAATGCTTGTGCCATTTTTCCTTGTTTTTTTTTTTTTGAAAAGTTTTTTTTTAAGAAATGAGCTTCAGTGGTATAGAAGGCCATTTGAAAATCAGAGTTTTGTTTTTCAAAAAGCAACCACTATGGCTCTAATACCAATTGTTGAGAGAAAAACTTAAGACACACTTGAACAAACGTTAGAACAAGTATAGTTGCGGAATAGTTTATCTCAAAGGATCTAAAAGGTCAACAATAATAATAAGTTAATGAGTTAGATAATTAGAGAGTTAGTTGCGGAAATGTAAGGAAATATAAATGACAGCAGGTGTTATATCAAGTATACACATAAGTTGATTCTTAACAAGGAATACATTCAGACCAAGTTAGTAAGTGAGATCAAACTTAGTGATTAAGTCACGAATGACTTGCTCCGAAGAGAAATAATATTCAGTTATATTCAAGTGAACTTTGAGAGTAAGAAGGAGAGAGTATAAGATTCAAGATGCGTAATCAGATAGATGTAAGAGATGTAATTGATGTCATGTAGTTTTTTGAATAAGAAAGACTGAGCTCTATATATAGAGACTCAAGAATTACATTGGATCAATTCTCTAAGCGTAGCCATGCAAGGCATACTGTACAATAGAGAGTATTCTAATAAAGTAGATAAAAAGTTAAACTAAGAAAGCTAAAGCTGCTGATGATGATGACTTCGGATGGGGTTGCTGACCGAGTTGACTGCGGATCTTCAAAGACTACGGTAGATCAAGTTAAAGAGGGTCACTTTTATGATTCAACACTCGCGCCTCACGAAAGCCTCGCAACCCCAAATCTTGATGTGGTCTAAATTAGGAACTTTCCCAGTCCACATCTCGTGAGGTGTTTTGGCAACCTTCTTGGTAGGGACTAGATTAAGGATATGGGCGGCAGTCTCCAAGGAATACCCCCAGAATGAGATTGGTAACAAAGCTCGACTCATCATGGAACGAACCATGTCCAACAAGGTTCGATTTCGCCTCTCAGCCACACCATTAAGCTGTGGTATCCTAGGAGGTGTCAATTGTGAAACAATTCCACATTCCTTAAGATAGTCAAGGAACTCTGTACTAAGATACTCTCCTCCTCGATCGGATCGAAGCATGTTAATGTTCCTGCCCAGCTGATTCTCCACTTCCTGTTTAAATTCTTTGAACTTGTCAAAGGTTTCTGACTTATGCTTGATTAAGTAGACATAACCATATCTACTGTAATCATCAGTAAAAGTCACATAGAAGCGGTTAGCATCCCTTGTGGCGGTTCTGAAGGGTCAACACACATCTGTGTGTATGAGGTTCAACAAACCTTCACCCCTAGCACAAGTACTAGTGAAGGGTGACTTAGTCATTTTTCCAAGTAAACAAGATTCACAACTATCATCTGACCTTAAGTCAAATGACTCCAATACTCCAGACTTTTGGAGTTGGCCTGTGCGCTTCTTGTTGACATGTCCAAGATGACAATGCCACAAGGATGCTTTATCAAACAAGTGGAAGAATCGATATGCAACACATTATTCCCTAAGTTGTCTACAACCGACACAGTTTCATATACACCATCACAAGGTAATGCTATAAAATAAAGAACATTATTATAAAAAGCATTAATACCACCACATTCATTATCAAATGAAAAAGTAAACCCTTGTTTGTACAAACCGTGAAAAGAAATAATATTTCTCGCCATTTCAGACGAGTAACAACACTTATTCAAATCTAACACTAACCCACTACTTAGCAACAAAGAATAAACTCCAATTTTGGTGACAAGTGAAGCTTTCCTATTCCCCATGATCAAGGTTATCTTTCCGTGCTCCACATCCTCACTTATTCTTAGGCCCTGCAAATCAGAACATATATGAATACCACAACCTGTATCAAGGACCCAAGAATTAGTATGCGGTGAGTTATTAGACAATATAGTCTAAATACCTGCATGGGTAGGCTTGACCTTCCCATCCTTAACATCTTGCAGGTACTTGGGGAAGTTTCGTTTCCAATGCCCTTATCATGACAATAGAAGCATTCACCTTCCTTTGGGTTGGAAGAAGGAGTGACAGAACCACCTTTGGTTCCACTCGAAGAGGAGCCATCAAGAGACTTTCCCTTGGTACCCTTCGATGGGGTCTTCTTCTTTTTCCCTCTACTTTGCCCGATTGCTAGAACAGGGGCGGTGTTAGGAGTAGGAGTAGTAACAACCGATTTACCTTTGAGACCACTTTCGGCGGTCTTCAAAAGTCCTTGAAGCTTGCTGAGTGTGACCTCCTCCTTTTTTAATATGAAAGGTCATTCAGAACTGATCATAACAAGTAGGTAAGGAGTGCAGTATGATGTCAATAGCCAACTCCTCGGGGAAGTTCACATTCAATTTCAGCAAACAGTCGACAAACCTTTGCATTTTCTGCATGTGGCCCGTGATGGGTTCACCATCCTTTATTCGGGTTGTTATCATGGAAGAGATGATTTCATACCTCTCTTGACGAGCACTCTGATGGTATCTGTCCATCAGGTCCATGTGCATCTCAAAAGAGTAAAAATTCTCATAGGACTTCTGGAATTATGCTGTCATTGTGGCCAACATGATACATGACACCTTGGTGACATCTCTCTCATGAGTCCTAAAGTCAGCGATCTCCTGTGGAGTAGCAGTAGACTCATCAATTTCTTTCAGCTCCTTGTCAAGGACATATTCCTTGTCCTCGTAACGCGTGACCATCCTGATGTTCCTCATCCAATAATTAAAGTTTGAACCATCAAAGATGATTCTCCCACAAAGATTCATGAGAGAGAAGGAGCATGTTGGGTTTGAGCTAGAAGCAGCATTGTTGGAAGACATCTGAAAAAGAAGAAATACAAGTTTAGATTAGATATAGAATCCTTAATAAGACACCCAAATGTAATATTAAGGCTAGGACCCAACACAATATCTTATAACTTGGAAGAGGGATGTCGTAATCCAAGCTATAAAATATTTGAAGGTAGGCGAATGACGATTCACCAATTTCCACCATGAAAAACGAAATAAATTATTAGGTTTTAATTGGATTGAAACACCTAGATTCTTTTGAGATTCATTGAACTTTTCAATGGCATGTTTAAATCTCGATTGTGCCCTCTCAAGTTTGTGATTGGGATGCCGAGGATCACAAACAAGGTGTGAATAACCATGCAAATTAACTTGGTACCCTTAACATTATCACCTAATCGATGTGCCGGTTAACCACACGCGCTCTACCGATCTATGATAAACATTAAGTTACCCTTTGCCACACTTACTAGTCCATGTTAGTGTGTTGGTTAACCACACACGCTCCACTAACGACTTGGTAAGGTACAAAGTGTAATTTCATGGGTTAGCACCAAATTCACATTTTCCTAAAGTAACTAAGATTGGGAATTTATAAAAGGTTTAGTTACTTTATCATTATAATTTTAATGAGAATTATAGTCCTTGTCATATCCGTTCGGCTAACGACCCTCCACCAGTCAAGGAAGCGGTGGGTGAGAGTGGACACCTATTAAGCTGCCATTTTATAGGCAACAACCTTATACCCCCTTCTAGAACGACTTTGTAAATGAGACCTACTAACGGTAAGACTGACTTAATCTTATACATATATATATATATATATATATATATATATATATATATATATATATATATATATATATATCATTAACTTATAATAGTAAAAAGTATAAGGGTTGAATTTTAACTTTTAAAACTCTAGGGTTTGGAATTAAAGTGTGTGAGACTTTACAAATTCCAAGACTTGAGGGCAAGTTTTCAAACTATTCAAGACTTTTCATTTCTATAACTTATGAATTTTAATGGTTTTAAAGAAAAGACTTTTGGAATTCCATAACTTGAGGACAAGTTATGGAGTCCATGAATTGGCATTTAGATCAAGAATTACACTAACAAACAATTTGCAAATAATTCCTATGATCTACTAAAACTCATAAGCATGAACATTCATATCAACAATTTTAAGAATCATATAAACATATATAAAACTTGAAACTTTGATAATAACCTTTGAAAATGGATTAGCATAATCATTACCACATCAAAAACAAATTTTATAAGTCCAAAACAGTTTAGGGTAATGATTCTAGTCCATTTCCAGCAACAAAACTCGAAAATCGGCACTCTGGGCCTCCTACTCCCCGAGTGCAAGAACCTACTCGACGAGTAGGATGAGTTTTCACTTGGACTCGTCGAGTCCCCCCATGGACTCGGCGAGTCCACTGAACAGTGAGAAGATTTTTGACATTTTCAAGCAATTTGCATCAAGTATAATGAAAACAAGCCTAGGCTCTGATACCACTGATGGGTTTTGAGCATTCTAACACTCCTATGGTATACATGCAACCCTAGAAACCTTGGTTCTCAACCTAACTAGCATGTTATGGGGTACTTGTAATATAAAACCTTAGTAGAATAACACACCTTTTTTTGTGGTTGATTGCTTGGAGCTTCAAGAGCCTAACACCAATAATGTGGACGCCTTAAGTCGAATCACAAATCACCAAACCAACTTGGAAAACTTGAGAGAATAGAATGCACTTGTAGAAATCGGCCCACCTTTGTTCTCACACACACTAGTGCCATTTCATGTGCCAAAGACCTCTTTATATAATATGGTGGATTAGGGCTACATCCATGTAAACCCTAATACCCATGACCTTTCATTTCCATAGGATCCATGGGTTAAAAACTCAATGGACTATCCATGCAAGCTTAGCCCATCCTAAATGAACATTGGCATTCTATATATATATAAGAGTCCATATTTAATTAGTCTCTTTTGATCACTAAATTAATTCTTGATATCAATACGAATTAAATAATATGATTTCATATTAATATATTATAACTTATAATATATTAATAAATCATAAATATACTATTCTCAAAAGATTATCCATACAAATTGTTTTGGTGAAGTGCAACCCAAATGGACCATGTCGGGTTAGGTCAAGTACATACCAAATATAGTTACGGACTTAGACACCTTATCCAACAGTATGACAATCAAATTTGGAACTTGGTTGACAATGTACCGGGTCGTAAGACAGTCGGGTGCAAATGAATCTTCAAGAAGAAGACCGACATGGATGGGAATGTACACACTTATAAGGCGCGACTAGTTGCCAAGGGCTTTACTCAAACTCCAGGATTTTACTATGATGAGACCTTCTCACCAGTAGCAAAGATTAAGTCTATTAGGGTTATGCTAGCCATTGCCGCATTTAATGATTATGAAATATGGCAAATGGATGTCAAAACTGCTTTCCTCAATGGAAGGTTGGCTGAGGATGTTTACACGATTCAGCCAGAGGGTTTTGTCGATGCAAATTACCCTAATAGAGTGTGTAATCTTGAGAAATCCATCTATGGATTAAAACAAGCATCTCGGAGATGGAATCTTTGTTTTGATGAGAAAGTCAAAGAGTATGGCTTTTCGAGGAGCGATGATGAGTCATGTGTATATGTTAAGGATAGTGGGAGTGTAGTTAGCTTTTTGGTATTGTATGTGGATGACATACTACTCATAGGAAATGACATCCCAACCTTGCAGGAGGTTAAGTCCTGGCTTGGGAAGTGTTTCGCTATGAAGGACCTTGGCGAAGCTTCCTATATCCTAGGGATAAGGATATTGAGAGACAGGAGTAAGAAACTAATTGGACTTAGTCAAAGTACCTACTTGGATAAGGTGCTGAAACGATTCATCATGCAGGGTTCCAAGAAAGGTGACTCACCGATCCAGAGTAATGCCAAACTGAGTAAGACTCAGAGCCCGAGTACAGAGGCTGAGATAGATGAGATGAGTCGAGTACCATATGCTTCCGTTGTAGGCTCGATCATGTATTCTATGACTTGTACTCGCCCTGATGTGGCCTTTGCTTTAAGCATGGTCAGCATATATCAAGGGAATCCTGGCAAGGCTCACTGGACTGCGGTGAAGAACATTCTAAAGTACCTGCGGAGGACTAAGGACAGGGTCCTTACCCTTGGTGGGAGTGATGACTTGAGAGTAGTGGGGTATAGTGACGCTGGCTTTCAGACAGACATGGATAATTTCCGCTCTCAGTCGGGCTGGGTCTTTACCTTAAATGGAGGAGCAATTACTTGGAAAAGTTCCAAGCAGGAGACAGTAGCTGATTCAACTTGCGAATCAGAGTATATAGCAGCAAGCGAGGCAGCGAAGGAGGCGATATGGCTGAAGAACTTCATTGGAGACCTTGGAGTTGTACCAGCTATTAAGGAGCCTATGGAGATTTTCTGTGATAACGAGAGTGTAGTTGCCTTAGCCAAGGAACCAAGGGATCACGACAGATCCAGGCACATCGACAGAAAATACTACTTCATTAGACAACGAATAGAAGAAGGACTCCTCGTGGCAAAGAGGGTATCATCGGATGAGAACCCAGCAAATCCCATCACGAAGGGACTGTGTAGGGTTAAGCATTTATAGCATGCGAGGCGCATTGGGCTGAAGGATGATATTAGTTTTAGTAATTAGATAGCTTTCGAAACTTGTAATAGTTGAAATGTAATTGACATTTGATGTTTAAATAAAAGGTGTTTTTTATTTACTAGTATGGTACTGTCTTGTGTCAATCATTTACTATTGGTTCATTTTACATGTTTTGACTTCCAGAATAATTATGTTATGGTATATCATATTATTCAAACTATCGACAGTCGATCATACTTTGGAAGTAGGTATTGTAATAACACTGTCATGGATTGGGTTTGTAGATTTGTCTGAATTGTATTAGACATAGAAATTGTTGCTGCAACATTCATGAGTGCTCATAAGTAATGAGTATTGGATTCAACCCACGCTCACTTGTATCACTTCATTGAATTTATCTCGAGTGATCGTGAGACGGTAATATCGTATCAGTCTTCAAACCAAGAGATATGAGTTGTTGACTATGAGTTGGGTAGACATTGATAGTACGAAAACGCATCAGTAACATGATGTTATAAAACATGATGTTGTGTATAATTTGATGATTAGTCAGTACAAGCATATGAGTCGAAGTTTAGCTGTTCCTTTTAGTCCTTGGAGGATTAAAAGTGATATCTTGGGCCCTCCGATGATTTTGTTTTTACTTATGTGTCGGGCCCGGTCAGAACTGAATTGATGTGTTCGATTAAGTTCTATGTCAAACAAATCAGAAATCGGGAAACAAACTGTTGGACAATAAGTACGACGTTGTTCCATGTATTTGTCCGGATGATATCTTGAACAGAGGATTATATGATCACTTATCTAAAATGGCACAACTTAGTTCCGCGAGACTTTGAAAGAGCTACGATTTCTGGTCGGATCCTGAAGTCGTACTTGCAGCTATAGTTATTAGACTTATCCAAGTGGGAGACTATTGGATAAGGTGTCTAAGTCCATAACTATATTTGGTATGTACTTGACCTGACTTGGCATGGTCCATTTGGGTTGCATGGCATCAGAACAATTGGGATAGACTTTTGTGAGAAGAGGATATTTATGATTTATTAATATATTATAAGTTCTAATATATTAATATGAATTATTTAATTAGTATTGATCAAGAATTAGTTTGGAATTAATTTTTTGATCAAAAGAGAGTAATTAAATAAATGGGGATTGATTTGGTAAATCATTCATTCTTATATAGTGGGCTTATGATCCATAGTTCTTCATGTTGGGCTAAAACCATGTGGTTACCCATGGATACTCCATTGAGTCTAAAACCCATGGATCATGAGGAATATGGAAAGACATGAGTTACATGGTGTAACCCTAATATGCACACTATATAAAGAAGCCTCATCCTTGTAAAATTGGCACTTAAGAGATACTATTGAGGGCTAGCCAATTTGGTGCATATCAATCTTCTCTCAAGTTATTCCAAGTTATTGGTGGTGTTGTGTGAAGCATTTGAGGAATCACATTTGGGGTGCTAGGCTCACAAAGTCTTAAGGAATCCAAGCTACAAGAAAGGTATGTCATTCTACTAGTTTTTATATTACATATACCCCATGATATGCAAGTTAGGATGAAACCTTGGAAAAAATGAAAGTTTGCATGTATAATAGAGAAAACATAGATAAAGGGTTTCTAGGGTTGCATGTACACCATAGGAGTGTTAGAATGCTCAAAACCCATTACCTTATGGACTAAATCTTCAGGAACTTCCACATAGAATTAGTCCATCCTAATCAATATGGATTATTGGTCCAAACTATAAATATTACTAATTTACTTAATCCGTCCCCTTTAATTTAATTAGTCTATTTTGATCACCAAATTAATTCCAAATTAATTCTTGATCAATACTAATTAAATAATATGTTCCTTCAATTAATATATTATACTTATAATATATTAATAAATCACAAATAACCTCTTACTCAAATATCCATCCTATCAAATTGTCCTGATAAAGGCAACCCAAATGGAAAATGCTACTCTTGGGTCAAGTAGATACCAATTATAGTTATGGGCTTAGATACCTAATCCAACAGATTTTAGGGTTTCAAAGTACTCCATGGATTATGGCAATGGGCCCCTTGATGAAGTGTAGGTTAAAAGCCCAAAACTTGTCTTTTCCCTATAAATAGTCATGTATTATCCATAATTAGGGTTAAGAGTGAGGCAAAATGTAGCCGCCAAACATTATGAGGTTTCTTATGTAGAGTTAGATTCTTTAGTCTATTCTGAAAGTGTAATTTATTCCTCATATACTGAATAAATCAAGTGATCATTTGACATATCTTTTTTATTGTGTTTTTTCTTATTTTCCGCATCTTGTTCATCAAATCACAATTAGGGTTTATAACCCAACAAAAAGTATGAGCGACTGGGGAATTTTGAATAATTTAATATTTAGGAAGTGGGTTCTAAACATGCAAAAGGAGAACACGTCGATAAACTACTTGAAATGATTGATCACCATCATATATTAAGATTTCTACTTAATAATCGCCAAATCAAATTACAACTTTATACTACTTAAGTCCTCAAATATAAAACAAACTTATTTTATGGGGGCTATAGTCAAAAAATTTGCAAATCAAATGCCTCATGTTAAGTCTTACTATAAGACTTGTTGACTTAACAAATGGATCGACAATATTTCTATCGACATGACTCTATTGAGTATGATGTCTTCATATTTGAGCAACTATCATATGTGATGGTACTTACTGAGTATACTATGAACTTGCGTAACTTAGGGATCCATACTTGAGGTAAGATCACCCTTTCAATCACAAGAACCTTCAAAATGATCATCAATGATTGAATATTAACAAAGATGTCAATAATGAATTTCTTTCATTTACATAGCTTCTTTTGCATTCTAACTGGTCACAATATACTATGATTTTATTATTCAGTCCATTATGGTGTATTACTTGGTATTCTTCCAAGCAAATACTTCACCATTCTGTAAAAACAACATGAATTCTGACTACACAAAGAATTCTATTTATTAGTGTGAAACCTAGCATCAATGTATCTTTTACAATGAACTCTTTCATACTACGATCATATCCTTTATCTTCCTAGGATACTAAGGAACATATTTAATTTTTTATTAATTGATTCTTGCCAAGTTGATCTGATCTGACCTGCCATGCTCGAGGCATACTAGTCATCAGATATGTTATGTGTCATAGCATACATGATTGATCCCATAAGAAAAAGCATATGGGACACGAATCATTTCTTTTAGCTCAATACTAGAACTATGACATTAGCTCAATGTCATGCAAAACATTATGAACTATCTTGAGTTTCTTCGAGACTTCAAGTACTTTGACTTATCCTAATGAATTATCCAAGATCTAATTCCATAGATCAACACATTCAGTATGTGTACTATTTCTCTCATTAACATTGGCACATCTTTGTTTCTTGAAATTCAAAGTCCTTGAAATTTCTCATTTAAACAAAATTTCGAGTTACTCCCACTAGCATTAACACACACACACACACACACACACATATATATATATATATATATATATATATATATATATATATATATATATATATCAGTGTTGTAAAAATCAGCCTAGGCGGCACCTAGGCGCTAGGTGGCTTCTTACTGTCTACGATTAATGCTAGTCGGTCGAGTTAGACGAAGTCGGTCCTGGGCGGTCTAAGCCGGTAAAAAAGTCAGACAGTCAAAATTTTCAAAAAAATCCTCGATTAGTCAAATTCATGATATTATGTGACAAAATTATGATGGTTGATGACTAAAATCGTTAAAAGATCCCCAATTAGTCTAAAAATTATTATATACGATGATTTAAATATTTAGACGACTGAATATGCCAAACTTTTATTGCTATTTACTTATTTTGTTAGGATATAGTTAATATTTAATTTTCAAAAAATAAATTCTATTACAATTAAGGGTTTCCGCCTAGGCGCCGATTAATCTCCTAGACCGATTAGTCCTTTAACCCCAGTCGACTGCCCTACCACCACTTAGCAAGTTTTACAAGCTTTATATATATATATATATATATATATATATATATATATATATATATATATATATATATATATATATATATATATATATATATATGTTGGATTAGGTGTCTAAGCTCATAACTATTATTGGTATGTACTTGACCCGAGAGTAGCATGATCCATTTGGGTTGCATGGCATCAGAACAATTTGGATAGACTTTTGTGAGAAGAGGATATTTATGAATATATTATAATTTCTAATATATTAATATTAATTAATTATTACTGATCAAGATTTAGTTTGGAATTAATTTTGTGATCAAAAGAGACTAATTAAATAAATGGGGATTGATTTGGTAAATCATTCATTCTTATAAATTGGGCTTATGATCCATAGTTCTTCATGTTGGGCAAAACCTATGTGGTGGCCCATGGATACTCCATGGAGGTTAAAACCCATGGATCATGAGGAATATGGAAAGTCGTGAGTTACATGGTGTAACCCTAATGTGCACACTATATAAGAAACCCCAAGTCTCATGAAATTGGCACTAAGGAGTGAATAGTGATAGACACATGAGGGCTAGCCGATTTTGAGTATAAATGATCTTCTCTCAAGTTATTCCAATTGTTAGTGGTGTTGTGTGAACCATTTGAGGTGCAACACTTGGGGCACTAAGCTCTTTAAAGGTACAAGGAATCAAGCTACAACAAAAGGTATGTCATTCAACTATATTTAGTATTGTATATACTCCATAATATGCTAGTTAGGATGATACCTTCGAAAATTGATATTTGCTTGTATAATAGAGAAAACATAGATCCAAGATATATAGGGTTGCATGTACACCATAGGAGTGTTAGAATGCTCAAAATCCAATAGTGGTATCAGAGCCTAGAGTTGTTTTCAATTATACTTGATGCTACTTGCTTGAAAAGGCTGAAAAAACTCATTTTTGTGCATTCTGGACGGTGAACTCGCCGAGTCCACTGATGGACTCGCCGAGTCCACTCACAAACTCATCAAACTCGTCATGTTTGTTCATCCACTCGACGAGTTGGAGCCCCTGACTGCATATTTTCGAGTTTTAAGGATGGAATTGGTCTAGGATCATTACCCTAAGCTGTTTTTGAACTTATAAACCTGATTTCGATGTGGTAATGATCATGCTAATCAAATTCAAAAGATAATTGTCAAAGTTTAATGTTTTATATTAGTTTAATGGTTAGGCTAATTACATGAAAATTGTTTGATTTGAATTGTCTTGTTCATATGAGTTTAATCTAGATCATGAATATTGCTGGATATGTTTGTTAGTTTATTTACTGATTTAAATGGCCTTTAATGGATTCCATAACTTGTCCTCAAGTTATGGAAAACCAAAAGTTTTTCCTTTAAAAAAGTTATTAAAGCCATAGATTATAAACTTGAAGAGTCTTTTCCCATAAATAGTTGTATGAACTCCATAACTTGTCCTAAAGTTATGGATTCTCAAGAATCTCTCCATTAAAGCTATATTAAACTCATATGTTATGGATTCCAAATTTTTTTTGAATTGTTCAAAACTTGCCCTAAAGTTTTGGAATTTGTAAAGTTACCACTCATGTATACTTTAGTTCCAAACCCTAGAATTTTAAAGTTTAAAATTCTACCCTTATACTATTATAATATTATAGGCTTAATATATATATATATATATATATATATATATATATATATATATATATATATATATATATATATATATATAAGAACAAAGTCAGTCTTACCGTTAGTAGGCCTCATTCACGAAGCTGGTCTATAAGGGGGGTATAAGGTTACTGCCTATAAAATGACAGTTTAATGGGTGTCCACTCTCACCCACCGCTTCCTTGACTGGTGGAGGGTCGTTAGCCGAACGGGTAGGATAGGACTCTAATTCTCCCTTCATTAAAAGTATAATGATAAATATAAAGTAACTAAACACTTATAAATATTGTAGATATCTAGTTCAGACAACTATGGTCTTCCCAAATCCTTTGGAACAAGCTTTCCTCTTGAAAATGATGTCCCACGGTTGGATCGTGGAAGTCATACTTCACTTCCTCCACCTCCTCCAATAATTCTCCCTAACCCACAAGTTCTAGGTCACTCAAAGCCCTATTGGCCGGAAGGAAAGTATGTGTGTACTCACGTCTTGGAAATGAAGTCACATATTGACAGGCTGAGAGTATTGGGTGTCGTAGTCTCGAGGAAGTTGGCGGTTGACCGGGTTCCTCAATCACTTCCTGAGTCATATAGTGAGTTCATTAAGGACTACTATGTGACAGACCACGACATGACCCTTATTGATATTAACTATTTGCTTGTTGCTACTGAATCAACAATGATGTGGCGCACTAGAAAAGAAAATTTGATGGGAAGATCTACTCTTCAAACTTCCATGGACATTGACAATGGAAACATTGGAAGTCCAGAAAAGATTTATCTTTCCAAGGGAAAGAGAAAGGCCAAGTCTAAGATTGTCCCGTGTACCATTCCCAAAGAGCCTATATGTTTCTATTGCCAAGAGAAGGGGCATTGGTTGCGAAGGTGCCCTGACTACCTGAAAGATCTGAGAAAAGGTAGAATCGAAAAGTTTGACTCTGCTTTAGGTAAGTCTACTGTCTAACTCTATTAGGTTCCTAATTGTTGATTCTTAATACATGATGTGACATGGTTGCATTTTGATGTTTTATAGGATCAAGCAAATGGATGGAAGCTTAAAGGAAGAGTATGCTAAATCTGATCGCGAAGATGGATTTCAATCGCATGGTTCGACAATCGAATTTTGAGCTGCTGCTTAGGAGTTATGATAGATTGCTAGGAAATATGTAATAACATAGTTTTCATTTGTAATTGCATTGTAAGGAAAAAAATTTCCGCATTTTATAAATAAATAAAATCTTTGTTGATTTTATCTTATCTTATATCTCCTTACAATGGCATTTATGAAAAATTTAAGTTTGCATGTTTCTATTCTTAGCAATATGTATTTGATTCTTTCGTTTGTGGTAGTGTCATATTTTGCCAACTAAGGAAAGATTCTCATCACCCAAGTTTCAATTGGACAGAAAATTGGAATTATGCGAGTTGTATTGTATGATGAATGAGAATTTTCATCTTTGGTAAAATAAGACTAATTCCTTGTTCACATGAATATGTGAGTCAAGGGAAGGACTAGGGGATCGGGTACACTAGGTGTGCACTGGTCAAGATCCACCACAAGGATTGATAAGACTATTCGTCATGATTTACTAAATTTTAGTAAACATGGTTATGCTTACAAGTTTAAGTATAATTCTGAAACATTGGAAAAGTTTCAATGTATGGCAGAACGAATGAGAAGAATCAAATTAGGCAGAAAGATAAAAGTTTCTCGAATCTGAAAAGATGGGAGAGTACTTTAGTATCATGTTTTATGATCATCTTAATGATTATGGAAAAACCATATCACAATTGATCCTCTAAGGACATCTTAGTGCATTCTTATGGCCAAGAAGAGGAATCGTGAATTGTTGAAATGGTTAAATCAAGAAGATGAGTCATACTTCGTTCCCAAAACAAGTCTTACAGTCATACTCCATGATTGTAACCTTGAGTGACATAATCTTAAGAAAGGTTTAAAACACTCATCAAATGTAGAGTAAAATGTTTTCTACTCTTGTACATTGGAAATCGGTAAGTTGTGATGTTTTGGATAAAACAAAGACCAACTAAGGCCAATTGTGTGAAGTGTTTGTCATTATTAGAATCCGCACTAACTCATGAATATTTTTTTGTCAAGTAATGTTCCTTGACAAAGTGAATCATATATGTCAAGAGGTCAGTGGGAGTCTTAAAGATCTTGACAAGTTTCAAGAACTAATCAAGAATAAACCTATTGTTTATCACTAGCACACGACTTGAGGTTTATAGCCTATCGTGTTGACATATTCTTGTTTCTGTGCCCATTCCAGTTAAAGTTGACTATGCATGAGAGTTCTATGAGTTCTCAATTTTTTGCATAACAACTAGGAAGCAATGGTAGGCCCTTGTGCTGCCAAGTGGCAAGAAATTAAGAATGAACAAGTTCAGTCCATATGAGTTTGGATTTGTCACTAACCTTGTCTTGTGATTATGGTCATGAAAAATTCACATGGATAGGAACACATACACCATAAAATCTAAGTGTCATAAGGTTTCTCTCCGCTTCATGAAATGATTATGAGGAAACGCTTTCACTAAGTTGATTTTAAGAAGATAGAAATTGTGATATATGCATTCTCAAATTCGATTGTGATTATGGAATCCCTTTTCATAATTCGAATTCTGAGAAATGGCAAAGGTCTAAACATTTCAGACTTATGGTTGTAAGTTCTAAAATTGTTTAGACACACATGTGAGTTGTCTAAGGAAAGGTGTATGATTTTGAGAAGCCTAGATAAAGTCTTATCAAAGCATCTCGTATTAGAAATCTGAGCTTTGGTAAGAAAGTCAATAAGTATTGATTTCTAGTAGTTCAACTGATTTCTGGGTACATGTCAAAGCTAGTGGGAGCATAAGTGTTATGCTAACAATAATAATAATAATAATAATAATAATTATGCTAGTGGGAGCATAATCATTATGGTAAGTGTTTCAAGTTAGCAATGTTAGTAATAGAAAACAAAGGTTTCAATTCGCAAAGTTGTAGGGTTTGAAAAGTTGTTTTGCTATAATTAAGGGAGAGAAGTTCATACTTCATTTTAATTCTAAAAGCTTAGATTGAGTTTTTAATCAATTTTAGTCAAATATATATGAATATTATGTTGGAATGGTTCAACACAAGGAAATTCTATATATGGAATGTTAATTATGATTACGGCATCCCTTTTCATATTTCGAATGTTGGGAAAATGGCAAATATAAAACATTTATAGCAAAAGACTGATTAAGTATCATGTCTTTATGTTAGATATTATGAATCGTGTCCCATATGCTTCGGGTATAGGATCGATTGCATATGCTATAATATCCTCGTGTTCTAATTTTCCAAATGCCTAGGGCATTAAGAGGGAAAAAGGAATAGAACCGGATTTCACTAAAGTGGTTAAACAACTGTTAAGGACAATCTAAGGTTCGCCAAAGAATGGTCGCTTAAGGACAGTTGGAAGTATAGTAATGGAAGGACCATATTTACATTATTATGAATAGACAGGAGTCTATTAATAATGAATTGTCGTATGGGAAATATGGAATGTTTCCATATTGGGAGTTGAAGAATAGATGAGAAAGTTAGAAACTTTTATGCAAGAAGGATGTTCAAAGGAATGTAGTTTGAATTTGAGACTTCATTTCCATGGAATTGTACTGTAACAATCTCCAAAGGAATATTTTGTAATATAATTGGTCAAGTCTCTGTGACTTTTGGTACCTAGACATTACAAAAGAATCATTGCATGATAGTTTAGAATGTAACACTTTCTAGCAGTGACAAGAATTTGGAATTCTTACACTTGCAATAAGGATTTGAAATTGTGAAATGAGCATCATTGAAATGTTTTTTAATTTATCTATTTCACAAAGTAAGGACCATAGACAAACATAGTGTGCATGCTTGGAGCATGGCATAACTATTGTTTAGACAAACATAGTGTGCATGCTTGGAGCATGGCATGAATATGGTTTTAATTCAAGTATTAAGATGATTATTCGAAACATTATACAATGAATAATGAGTAATCAATATGGGACTCAAATTTTTGGGACCATATAGGATTAGTATTTTTCTTGTGTTTCACTTTCCATGTTTTGACTTCCCGAATAACTAGGTTATTCAAACCATCCACAGTCGACCATATTTTAGAAGTAGGTATTGAGGCGAGACTATCATGAATGGGTCTGTAGTTTGTCTAGGACAAGGTGGCTACAGTGTTCAAGAGTTCTCCTGGAATAAGATTCGAGTATTGGATTCAACCCACGCTCATTTGAATCACTTCATGGATTTTATCACGAGTGATCATGAGATGATAATATCTTATATTCTTCAAACAGAGACATGTGAGTTGTAGTTGCAAGTTGGTTGCACATTGACATATGTAAACGCACCACTAACTTGGTTGTTATAAAACATATCGTTGTGTGTAATTTGATGGGTAAGCACAAGCAAGCATTTGGGTTGAAGTTTATCCGTTCCTTTTACCCCATGTGGATAAAAGGGATATATGTGGGCCCCTCGATGATTTAGTGATGACACTCCTAAGTGCTTTGTGACAACTCGAAATTTCTATTATGTACAACCATTCACTTCAATAGAAGACAGAACAGTTTCTGCTAACTTTTGAGCTGTGTAGAGTCAGTTTGAGTGTCCTAAAGCCTAGTACTTCAGGAGATAACAGGAGAGAGGATGCCCTAGGGTTTATTGTGTAGCAATAATGTCCCAAAACTCTAAGAGTTTGGAGTTTACGGCCTAAACAAGGTGTTTACGGCCGTAAACCCCAAGGGTATAAATATGGCACTTAGCCATTTTAATCACTTTTTCACTTTTCAAGATCCAAAACTCAAATCCTCTCAAGTATCATCCGATTTTCCTTCTTGATCTTCAACTTTGTAAGTGTTTCTAGCCCTAATAAGTTGATATCTTACTTAATCTAGTGATCTTACATGATTCCATCCGTGAATATTCCAAATGTGTAGATCTTCAAGTTTCACCAAGAACACCAAGAACACACACTAGTGTTCTTGGACTTTTAGCACCTTTTCAAGCTTCTACATAGTAAGTACTCTTACTCTAGTGTGTTATAAGACTTTTTACACTTCCTAAACATCTAGAAAACATAAGGAAACACAAGATCAAAGGTGTTTACGGTCCAAGATGTTCTTGGACCGTAAACCCTAATAAAGGGGCCAAAGTGTGCTATAGTCCTTTACCAAGCCTTGGAAACTAGTCTAGATACCATCCTTAAAGTGCTTAGGATCTTAAACATCAAAAAGACCATAAAACCTTAGGGTTTACGGCCGTAAACCCAAGGAGAAGTGGTCCAAGGACCGTAAACTCCACAAAGGAGTGAAATGGTGCCCTAATCTCTTCCTAAGGCTTAAACATGAAGTAGGAATGCTTCTTATGATCTTTAAAGCTTCAAAACAAAATGGTCAAAGTACCATGAGTTTATGGCCGTAAACTCATGGGTTTACGACCGTAAACTCAATGTGAGTTGGTCCCAAAACCGTAAACTCCAAAAGAGTTTACCCTTGGACCCCAAACTCAATAGCAATGTCCTACAACCCTTAGATGCAATCCTTAGTACTTATAACACTTAAATAAGGTGTTTTACATGCCTTAGGATGTCTTAACTTGGTTAATTAGTTGTTTAATGACTAATTGGATACATATATGTGTTATTATATGTTAACTAGGATCCTTGTGTGTCTTCAAGTCTTCACTTGACACTTAGCATCCTCTATCAATCCGTTCATCCAAACCACTCACTACAGGTGAGTTCATACCCCTTAATTAATCTTTTAAATGTTTTTAAATGATTTTATAGGGGGGGCGATACAAGTTGAACAATTATAGTTATTATATCAACCACATGTGACTAATAACTACCAAACAAGTGGATTTCTTACTTTCAAACTGTGTTACCAAACTGTTTTACTTAAAACTGTTTTATAAACTCTTTTTCATATCAAATACTTTTATTAAACTCTTTTAACTTATATTCTGTGTATCTATGTAGATATAGTTATATAAGTAGGATTGAAAGGACTTAGGACTGATAGCTCACCTTACTTCATGTTCCTTGTTTGGTTGTGGACTTAGGGTATCCAGGTTATTTGTCCGAAGGTCGTTTGAATCCTAGTTATATATCATGTATATGTGTATAGATATAAAAGGTTACTTAATTCAGTTCAATACCTTTGGGTAGCAAGGGTACACAAACATGTTCATACGTTCAAACAACATTACTAGTAAACTATAATAGGTATAGTTTAGGGAGATACTAATACTATTACTAGAACAGGGAAACATAAAATGAGTCAGTTCATATATGAGTCAATAACAAACAAACAATAGGTACTATAATGAGACACAAACAATAGATACTATGATGAGAAACAAACAATAGATATTATGATGAGAAACAAACAATAGAATACTATGATGAGAAACAAACAATACATGCTAGACAGGGAGAGAACACATAATACAGCTAGCACATACATATACTAGAACATTATTACATTTATGTGAGCCATGTAACGGGGCATGGCACTACCTGTCATGACCGTTTTGTATGCAGAATCTCCTTAAGTGGGGAGCGTATGAGTTTGTGTATAGATCTATACTGGATTGACTATCCTACGCCTTGCTGCTCGCTACAGTGGGACTTGCAAGTCTACGGGTGCCAAACGTCATTTCTTACGACGTCTTACATCGTTGTTTTTCTATGAGTCGGTAGCAGGATACAGGCCGATCACATGGTACTTTAAATAACAATTGGTTTAAGGTAGTTAGTACAGCAGTAGTTAGTTAATACAACACTACAATACTATTTCATTTTCCCATTACATTTACTTTGTGATCTTTACACAATAAACAATAATGTAAAAACTATATTTTTGGTTAATGATAGTCGGATTTGGGAAAATACACACTCTTACAAGAGACACACACACAGATACTAGATGCCTTGGTAGAAGGCTACTTTTAGTAGGAAACATAGGGTTTTCTAGGGGAGTTCAAACAATTACAAACTTATACAATTACAGACTTACATACACTTTCATGCAAATACATACATTAATATACTTATGATCTCACCAGCTTTAAAGCTGATAAACTCTTTCAAAATAACTTGTATTCTCAGGTCACCAGTAGACAGGTACCGGTGCCAGGTTTTGAGAAGATGGAGCTCATTCAAGACTCATCTTTTATTTTGATGTATATTTTCGGTGTCTATATAACTTGACAGAACACACTTGTATGAAATTATATTATTAATACAATGGATGATGTTGTTGCTTGTTTACTACTTTGCATTGTTGTGATACTGAACATGACGTCCTCCACCCCCGAACGATTCCGTCGTTCCGGTTTTGGGGTGTGACAGATTGGTATCAGAGCATTGTTTATAGTGAAACGAGTGTATCAACCCATAAAAGATATACGAACTATAAACACAGCGGGATTAAATTACTTTGATAAAGAGTTTATACTTTTAAATAATAAAATATTTAACCAAGTATACATACCTGCATTCATACTAAAATCAGTGTCACTAGGACAGAAAAAAAGTATTACGATTGTTGGACAGCACAAGTAGACTTAGAGACATATAGTCAAAGTTGGGAAGACATAGCCTGATCAACTATGTTATCCGAGGGTTGACTAGCATGTGCCTAAGTGTGGTTGTGAGGTTGCAACAAGTCTAAAAACTTACCAACACTACTACAAAGAGAACAGTAGAACAGAACATAAACTTAAAATACTACAGGAGTATTTTGTGTTACTTTAATTACTTATCTGAGAACTAAAGGCCTTTATTAGTATATCATTAGTTGTTGAGTGGATACGCTAAGGTTATATGTATCTAGGATATCATAGACTAAGAATCTGTGATCTTTGCTTTACTTCCTGTTCCTTGTTTGGTTGTGGGCTTAGAGTTAGGGTCACTTATTCGAAGGTCTATCCTGTCTTGGTTACATATGACTTGTATGCACTACGCAAATGTTGAAGTAACTGATAAAGATCATCTTATAATTATCTAATTAGTGCGTCTATTTAGTTATTTCTTTATCTCTTTTCTCGCATAGATATCATGGCTGGATTCCATATCCCCGGAGACCCGTACTACCCCAACAACGGCAATGCAGGATGGCTGGGAGAAGAGCCAGAAGATGATCACCCAATCCCATTGGATGATCACGAAGCTGAAAGCTTTTCTGAGGATTCTGACTTAGAGCCAGAAGTCAACAACCTACCCCCAGCTGCTCAGGACCCAAACCTGAATCCTCGTCCAGCATTTCAAGGACCCACACCTCTGTGGGCCACAAACTTGAATAGATGGAGTCAGGAACAGGGTCAACCCATTCCCTACAATGGAGACAGAAGCTTCTACAACCTCACCGAGGGAGGTTCAACTAACAGGGTCCTACCCATCATGGTTCGTAGGATTTCCCGGAACACGGAACAAGGTCGAGCGACTATCGACCAAGTCATAGAGATTGACGCCAACGTTGGCGTTAACACAGTCCGCATTTGCCAGCTTGAGTCTGCTCATGAAAGCACTCAGGTCCGCAATGCAGTTCTGCAGAGGGAACTTGCTGAAACCCAAGCTGAAGTCAGGGAACTTCGAGCTTAGCAAGCAAGATCTGATAGGCGCGTGAGGGACATAGAACGTCTTCTGACGGAGTCAAGAACTCACACTAGTAGTTCTCGTCGCCGTTAGAGTCTCATCGACTTCTCTTTTGGATATAACCTAGTTAGTGTAAAAACTCTAGTCTAAATTCCTATCTTTGTAAATCTTAGACCCGTTAAGTCTTGATTAGGTAGTAGTCTGTCAAAATTTTCCAATCTTGGTTGATGTAAGCCCTACCTCTAGGTCATTTTTCCCGAACTCATTACATCTGTAATTCCAGTATTATTGACAGATATCTAATCTCATGGAAATTATTATCCAATTACTATCATCTGCTAGTACTAAATCATCCTTCAATTGTGTTGTTGGACTATGGAGAGTTAGTCCATGAGTCATTCTCATCAATTTTCTATTAAATTCTTATCAATATCTTCATCTTTGTAAACTTATAGTTGAAAGATGCCTCCTCGTAAATCAACAAGACGCGATCCTCCCGCACCAACACCACCTGCTCCTCAGATCGATACAGCAGCTCTAAATGTTGTTGTAGCTGCGGCTGTGGCTACAGCCATGGCTCAATATCATTCGTCTGGTTCCACTGGAGGAGGAACTACGGTTCAATCTACTCATGGTGAAGCTCCTGTACGCTTGAGAGAGTGCACCTATAAGGACTTCACTAACTGCAAGCCCAAGTCCTTTAGAGGGACTGGCGGAGTCATTTCGCTCTCGCAATGGTTTGAGAAAACTGAATCGGTTTTCGAAATTTGCTCCTGTTCAGAGGGGAGCAAGGTCAAGTTCGCCGCTTGCACCTTTGAAGACAAAGCCCTGACATGGTGGAATAGCCATGTCAAGTCACTATCTCTTGTGGTGGCTAATGTTATGGGCTGGGAAACTTTGAAAGACCTCATGATTGAGGAGTACTGCCCGAGGGGCGAAATACAAAAACTAGAGGAGGAACTGTGGAGCCTAACCATGAAGGGCTCCGACATAGTCTCTTATACCGCCAGATTCTGTGAACTGGTGGCCCTCTGTCCCAACATGGTTCATACAGAGGGGAAGAAGATAGAAAGATATATATGGGGGCTGATGCCACCATTCCAGGGAAATGTTTTGGCTTCAAACCCCACTACATTTGATAGTGCCAAGCGATTGGCACAACGGCTTATAGACCATGGGGTTCGTACCCCGGCCGCAACAACAACCCTGGCCATCCTAGAACCCGCCAGAACCGCTGATTCCAAGCGGAAGTTCTGGGATGACAAAAAGAAGAAGCAGGCTGCTAAAAAGCAGCAGATCGTGGCAGTACATGTTGCGATAACACCTACCATTGTTGCTGCTCTGACAAAGCAGTACGCTGGAAGTTTTCCCAAGTGCAACTTCCACCACGCAGGAGCCTGCCGGGAAATGCAGTGTTTGAACTGCAACAGGAAGGGGCACACTGCCCTTTTCTGCAAAGCTCCGGCGAGGCCAATCACCCAAGTCCCCGGCGCTGGTGTGGGCCAAGCTTGCTACGGTTGTGGCGAGGTGGGCCACTACAAAAGGAACTTCCCGAAGGCAGGGAATGTCGGTGGAGTGGGAAGAGTTTTGGCCATAGGCCACGAGGAAGCGATTGCCGACCCCACAGTGGTCACGGGTACGTTTCTCCTCGATAACTCTTATGCATGCATAATATTTGATAGTGGAGCGGAGAGGAGTTTCGTGAACCAAAACTTTGCTCATTTACTTAAGCAAAAATCACAAGCACTTAAAGAACCGTTCACTGTAGAAATGGCTAATGGAAAGACGGAGAGCACTAGCAATATATTCATAGGGTGTACCCTAACTCTAGATAGCCATTCATTTTCGATCGACCTCATGTCGGTCTCAATTAAAAGTTTCGACGTCATTATCGGCATGGATTGGTTGAGTCTTCATCGTGCCGACATCATGTGTTATGAAAAGGCTGTTTGCCTTAATCTGCCATCTGACAAAACTCTAGTAGTATATGGCGAAAAACCCGGCACGAACCTTCGTATCATCTCGAGTGTTCAAGCTCAGAAATTTTTGCGAAAGGAATGCTGCGCATTCCTTGCTCATGTGGTCGATGTGAGCCAAGAAACGAAAGACATTCAGAACATTCCAGTAGTACGCGACTTTCCCGACATCTTTTCGGAAGAACTCCCAGGATTACCTCCGCAACGTCAAGTCGAGTTCAGAATCGACTTAGTTCCAGGGGCTACCCCCGTAGCCAAATCGCCCTATCGTCTAGCTCCTGCAGAGATGCAAAGAACTGTCCTGTCAACTTAACGAACTGCTCAGCAAGGGCTTTATAAGACCAAGCTTCTCACCCTGGGGAGCTCCAGTCTTGTTCGTCAAGAAGAAAGACGGATCGTTTCGTATGTGCATCGACTACAGGGAGCTCAACAAACTGACCGTCAAAAATCATTATCCTTTTCCTCGTATTGACGATTTATTTGACCAACTTCAAGGGGCGAATTTCTTTTCAAAAATCGACTTAAGATCCGGATATCACCAACTACGAGCGCTAGGGGAGGATGTTCCGAAGACAGCCTTCCGAACTCGTTATGGGCACTACGAATTCGTAGTGATGCCGTTCGGATTAACAAACGCGCCCGCAGTATTCATGGATTTAGTGAATAGGGTGTGTCGTCCTTACTTGGATCAGTTCGTCATCGTCTTCATCGATGACATACTTATCTACTCTCGTAGTAAGGAGGAACTTAGTCAACATCTTCGACAGGTCTTAGAAACGCTGCGTTTGGAGAAGCTCTATGCGAAGTTCTCAAAATGCGAATTTTGGATCCGAAGAGTCGAATTCTTAGGGCACGTGGTTAGCAAAGAGGGAATACACGTGGACCCTTCCAAAATCAAAGCCATTGAGAGCTGGTCATCCCCGAAGACGCCTACAGAAATTCGTCAATTTCTAGGCCTCGTTGGCTACTATCGCAGGTTCATTCAGAACTTCTCCCGCATTGCGAAACCTCTTACAACACTGACCCAGAAAGGCGTGGCCTTTGACTGGGAAGAGAAGCAGGAGAGAGCGTTCCAAACGCTCAAGCGAGCCTTGTGCACCGCACCAATACTATCCCTCCCCAAAGGGATAGAAGACTGCGTTGTCTATTGTGATGCGTCAAATCAAGGACTCGGATGTGTTCTGATGCAACGAGGTGAGGTCATCGCCTATGCCTCGAGACAGTTAAAGACACACGAGGTCAACTACACCACACACGATCTTGAACTAGGAGCAGTTGTATTTGCTCTGAAGATCTGGAGACACTACCTGTATGGTACAAAAAGCACTATCTTTACAGACCACAAAAGCCTACAACATATATTCGACCAGAAGGAGCTCAACAAGAGACAACGACGGTGAGTCGAACTACTCAGTGATTACGAATGCGAAATTCGTTATCATCCGGGTAAAGCCAACGTAGTAGCTGATGCCCTAAGTCGGAAAGAATATTCTAGTCGTAGAGTCAAATCTTTGACTATGACAATCCATTGACACTTGTCCACACAAATTAAGGAAGCTCAGCTCGACGCTTAGAAACCTGAAAATGTGGCGGGTGAATCCCTAAGAGGGATGGATAAGAACTTGGAGGTCAAGGGTGGCGGAGCTTATTATTTCATGGATCGGATCTGGACCCCGAAACTCGATGGTTTCAAAGACTTGGTCATGAACGAGGCGCACAACACTCGTTATTCCGTCCACCCAGGTTCAGATAAGATGTATATGGATCTTAAAAAGCTATACTGGTGGCCTAACATGAAAGCAGAGATTGCTACCTTCGTGAGTAAATGCCTTACTTGCGCCAAGGTCAAGGTCGAATACCAGAAACCCTCCGGCCTTCTACAACAGCCGGTGATACCGGAATGGAAGTGGGAGCGGATCACTATGGACTTCATAACCAAGTTGCCCAAGACAACGGGTGGACTTGATACCATATGGGTCATCGTCGATAGATTGACCAAGTCCGCACACTTCCTGCCTATCAAGGAAACAGACAAGATGGAGAAGCTTACAAGAACTTACATTAGGGAGATTGTACGACTGGACGGTGTTCCCATATCCATTATCTCGAACAGAGATAGTAGATTCCCTTCGAGGTTCTGGAAGTCGCTACAAAGTTCCCTAGGAACTAGGCTGGACATGAGTACAGCCTACCATCCACAAACAGACGGGCAAAATGAGAGGACTATCCAAACCTTGGAAGATATGTTGCGAGCCTGTGTGATCGACTTTGGGAAAGCATGGGATACTCATTTACCCCTTGTCGAATTTTCCTACAACAACAGTTATCACACGAGCATAAAGGCTGCTCCATTCGAGGCCCTCTATGGCCGAAAGTGCAGATCCCCTCTGTGTTGGGCTGAGGTGGGTGATACCCAGTTAGCTAAAGGACGAGTTCCTGAAAGCACTCTCACGGGTCCGGAGATCATTCGGGAAACGACAGAGAAGATCGTTCAGATTCGTGAACGATTAAAAGCCTCTAGAGACCGACAGAAAAGCTACGCTGATAAACGAAGGAAACCGTTGGAATTCCAGGTGGGCGACCGTGTTCTATAGAAGGTCTCACCCTGGAAGGGCTTGATACGCTTTGGAAAGCGTGGAAAGCTGAATCCAAGGTACATAGGGCCTTTTGAGATTCTTTCCAGAATCGGCCCTGTAGCTTACAAACTTAACTTACCGCGCGAACTCAGTAACGTACATTCTACTTTCCACGTCTCAAACTTGAAAAAGTGTCTGTCCGACGAGACTCTTGTAATCCCACTCGACGAGATCGAGATCAACGAGAGCCTCAACTTCGTGGAAGAACCTGTAGAGATCATGGACCGGGAGGTCAAGCAAACGAAACAAAGCCGTATCCTAATAGTGAAGGTTCGCTAGAACGCCAAGCGAGGACCTGAATTCACTTGGGAGCGAGAGGATCAGATGAAACTGAAATATCCTCGTCTTTTTACTTAGTTATTTGTAACTACTGATTTGCTTAAACTTTAATTTCGGGACGAAATTCCTTCTAACGGGGGGATAATGTGACAACCTGAAATTTCTATTTTGTACAACCATTCACTTCAATAGAAGACAAAACAGTTTCTGCTAACTTTTGAGCTGTGTAGAGTCAGTTTGAGTGTCCTAAAGCCTAGTACTTCAGGAGATAACAGGAGAGAGGATTCCCTAGGGTTTATTGTGTAGCAATAATGTCCCAAACTCCAAGAGTTTGGAGTTTATGGCCTAAACAAGGTGTTTACGGCCGTAAACCCCAAGGGTATAAATATGGCACTTAGCCATTTTAATCACTTTTTCACTTTTCAAGATCCAAAACTCAAATCCTCTCAAGTATCATCCGATTTTCCTTCTTGATCTTCAACTTTGTAAGTGTTTCTAGCCCTAATAAGTTGATATCTTACTTAATCTAGTGATCTTACATAATTCCATCCGTGAAATCATTCCAAATGTGTAGATCTTCAAGTTTCACCAAGAACACCAAGAACACACACTAGTGTTCTTGGACTTTTAACACCTTTTCAAGCCTCTACATAGTAAGTACTCTTACTCTAGTGTGTTATAAGACTTTTTACACTTCCTAAACATCTAGAAAACATAAGGAAACACAAGATCAAAGGTGTTTACGGTCCAAGATGTTCTTGGACCGTAAACCCTAATAAAGGGGCCAAAGTGTGCTCTAGTCCTTTACCAAGCCTTGGAAACTAGTCTAGATACCATCCTTAAAGTGCTTAGGATCTTAAACATCAAAAAGACCATAAAACCTTAGGGTTTACGGCCGTAAACCCAAGGAGAAGTGGTCTAAGGACCGTAAACTCCACAAAGGAGTGAAATGGTGCCCTAATCTCTTCCTAAGGCTTAAACATGAAGTAGGAATGCTTCTTATGATCTTTAAAGCTTCAAAACAAAATGGTCAAAGTACCATGAGTTTACGGCCGTAAACTCATGGGTTTACGACCGTAAACTCAATGTGAGTTGGTCCCAAAACCATAAACTCCAAAAGAGTTTACCCTTGGACCCCAAACTCAATAGCAATATCCTACAACCCTTAGATGCAATCCTTAGTACTTATAACACTTAAATAAGGTGTTTTACATATCTTAGGATGTCTTAACTTGGTTAATTAGTTGTTTAATGACTAATTGGATACATATATGTGTTATTATATGTTAACTAGGATCCTTCTGTGTGTTCAAGTCTTCACTTGACACTTAGCATCCTCTATCAATCCGTTCATCCAAACCACTCACTACAGGTGAGTTCATACCCCTTAATTAATCTTTTAAATGTTTTTAAATACGTTTATGGGGGGATACAAGTTGAATAATTATAGTTATTATATCAATCACATGTGATTAATAACTACCAAACAAGTGGATTTCTTACATTCAAACTGTGTTACCAAACTGTTTTACTTCAAACTGTTTTATAAACTCTTTTTCATATCAAATACTTTTATTAAACTCTTTTAACTTATATTCTGTGTATCTATGTAGATATAGTTATATAAGTAGGATTGAAAGGACTTAGGACTGATAGCTCACCTTACTTCCTGTTCCTTGTTTGGTTGTGGACTTAGGGTATTCAGGTTATTTGTCCGAAGGTCATTTGATTCCTAGTTATATATCATGTATATGTGTATAGATATAAAAGGTTACTTAATTCAGTTCAATACCTTTGGGTAGCAAAGGTACACAAACATGTTCATACGTTCAAACAACATTACTAGTAAACTATAATAGGTATAGTTTAGGGAGATACTAATACTATTACTAGAACAGGGAAACATACAATAAGTCAGATCATACATGAGTCAATAACAAACAAACAATAGATACTATAATGAGAAACAAACAATAGATACTATGATGAGAAACAAACAATAGATACTATGATGAGAAACAAACAATACATGCTAGACAGGGAGAGAACACACAATACAGCTAGCACATACATATACTAGAACATTATTACATTTATGTGAGCCACGTAACGGGGCACGGCACTACCTGTCATGACCGTTTTGTATCCAGAATCTCCTTAAGTGGGGAGCGTATGAGTTTATGTATATATCTATACTGGATTGACTATCCTACACCTTACTGCTCGCTACAGTGGGACTTGCAAGTCTACGGGTGCCAAACGTCATTTCTTACGACGTCTTACATCGTCGTTTTTCTATGAGTCGGTAGCAGGATACAGGCCGATCACATGGTACTTTAAATAACAATTGGTTTAAGGTAGTTAGTACAGCAGTAGTTAGTTAATACAACACTACAATACTATTTCATTTTCCCATTACATTTACTTTGTGATCTTCACACAATAAAAAATAATGTAAAAACTATATTTTTGGTTAATGATAGTCGGATTTGGGAAAATACAAACTCTTACAAGAGGCACACACGCAGATACTAGATGCCTTGGTAGAAGGCTACTTTTAGTAGGAAACATAGGGTTTTCTAGGGGAGTTCAAACAATTACAAACTTATACAATTACAGACTTACATACACTTTCATGCAAATACAGACATTAATATACTTATGATCTCACCAGCTTTAAAGCTGATAAACTCTTTCAAAATAACTTGTATTTTCAGGTCACCAGTAGACAGGTACCGGTGCCAGGTTTTGAGAAGATGGAGCTCATTCAAGACTCATCTTTTATTTTGATGTATATTTTTGGTGTCTATATAACTTGACAGAACACACTTGTATGAAATTATATTATTAATGCAATGGATGATGGTTTTGCTTGTTTACTACTTTGCATTGTTGTGATACTGAACATGACGTCCTCCACCCCCGAACGATTCCGTCGTTCCGGTTTTGGGGTGTGACATGCTTGGCCAAGCCTGACTGATTTGATTTGTTCAATCAGTCGGTCGTCATAAATCGGAAATCAGGAAACAACAGATGGACAAAGAGAATGATTATAATCCATGTCTCAGTCTATATGATATGAAGAATGGAGGAATATGTGATCCCTTATGTAATGGACACGTCATTGACTAGAACAGAGTTCGACAACGGCTTTTAAGAGCTATGATTGTTAGTCAGGTTGGAGTCATGCTTTCAATAATAGTTATTAGATTTATCCAAGTGGGAGACTATTGGATTAGGTGTCTAAGCCCATAACTATTATTGGTATGTACTTGACCCGAGAGTAGCATGGTCCATTTGGGTTGCATGGCATCGGAACAATTTGGAATGACTTTTGTGAGAAGAGGATATTTATGAATATATTATAAGTTCTATTATATTAATATTATTTAATTAGTATTGATCAAGAATTAGTTTGGAATTAATTTTGTGATCAAAAGAGACTAATTAAATAAATGGGGATTGATTTGGTAAATCATTCATTCTTATAAAGTGGGCTTATGATCCATAGTTCTTCATGTTGGGCTAAACCCATGTGGTAACCCATGGATACTCCATGGAGATTAAAACCCATGGATCATGAGGAATATGGAAAGTCATGAGTTACATGCTATAACCCTAATGTACATACTATATAAGAAACCCCAAGGCTCATGAAATTGGCACTAAGGAGTGACTAGTGATAGACACATTAGGGCTAGCCGATTTTGAGTATAAATGATCTTCTCTAAAGTTATTCCAATTGTTGGTGGTGTTGTGTGAACCATTTGAGGTGCAAAACTTGGGGCACTAAGCTCTTTAAAGGTACAAGGCATCAAGCTACAACAAAAGGTATGTAATTCAACTATATTTCATATTGTATATACTCCATAATATGCTAGTTAGGATGATACCTTGGAAAATTGATATTTGCATGTATAATAGAGAAAACATAGATCCAAGGTATATAGGGTTGCATGTACACCATATGAGTGTTAGAATGCTCAAAACCCAACAATATATATATATATATATATATATATATATATATATATATATATATATATATATATATATATATATATATATATATATATATGGCTTATTTTCTTTCTCGAAATTCAAACTCCTTGCATATTCTCATTGAAACAAGAATCCCAATAGCTCCCATTGTCTTTGGCACACCTTATAGTCTTTCTTTGTTTCTCGTAATCCAGTCTCTTTGAACTCTATCATTGAAGCAAAGATCTCATCTTGCGAGATGCGTGTTCAGTTCATAAATGAACTTCATAAGCTTACAAATTATTCACAACCTACTTTGGTTTGACTATATGTCAGTTGCCATCCACTTTGGTTTGACTCAATCTATATGAATGGGTATATGGCGTCCTCTATTAATTCTATTGGTATAGTTAGAGGTATGTTAGTTTCCCCAATAGCTCTTGTAATCTTCGAAATGAATTCTAGGACTAAGTGTAGTATCTTTGTTGGTTGACTCTTGAATCTTATCAAGATCTGTGTGGCTCCCACTAACTATTTTGGATATCAGCTCCCTCTTTTGGAAGACTTTCCTTTGACCAACAATCACTTTTGCTCTCAAAAGCTTTGTAAAACATTTATCCAAAAAACTTGATAGGATGTCCAATGAGACAACAAATCTCTAATCTAAGTCCTAGATTATCGAGCACTTCACAAAGAAAATAAACATCATAATTGTAAACTTCCAAATGTACTTAATGAAGGATAACCCCTTACTCTACATTTTAGAGTGTCTCAAAACCTTCTAAACTGGTCAACACCAAGGAGTCTTGCAACACTATTCATGGTATAATCCATGAATTGTTCTATTAAGCATAATTCGACTCACCAAGCATTAAATCAAATAATGACTTGTTTCTATTTCCAACAACACTTCTAGTGACAGTGTTGGAGATAATTTATGAAAACGTTTCATAATTCCTTAGATGATCGATATGGATTTGACAAAGATTCTCACCCATCTTATTGAATCTAAGTATCATATCATTTTGCCTAGTTGATTCTTAAACTTCGTTTTTATGAAAACTTTGAATGCCTACAAGGTTCTAGTCTTAATGTTTATTCAGAGAAACATGTTTACACGAAGTCAGTTTTACTATGCATTGCGGTTTATCTGAATGGTCCATTAGTGCGAACTAATTACAACATATATTTTCATCACCAAATGATGTATTAATCATTTATATTGAGAAATAATTTGCATTTACCATAAGACTTACAATCAAATGGTATGCATGATTCGATCCAACTGGATACTTGGCAATGCAATTTAAGTTTTAAGACAACGACTCCACAAATACACGTCATCCAAACTTTTAGATGTATTTGAATTAGTATGTATTGTGGATAGTCTGAATGGACCATTAGTCAAAAATAATTCCAAGAGATACCCACACTATCACGTAGGGCTTTAATCATCCGTCTTGACAAATAGGAGTCACATTAATCATAAGACTTGTGGTCAAACTATTTCCAAAATCCTATCCAACTGGATCTTTAGCAATGCAATTCTTATTTTCAAGAATATGATTCCACAATATTACATTTAATTCAAATATTTGATTTAACCTTTCGAATTGTTGTCAACATACCAATTTCATAGACTTCATGACTTTTCTTTTAAATACAAAACATATGAAATGTCCTATATTTAAATGAGTCTAAACAATCTCATGAAATTTGTATAAACAGTTCTTGAATGATAAGACCATAGACTAAACATTTAGGAGAGATGCTTTTTAACCCTATAAATAGTAGCAAGAGCCTGATATCCATGATCAAATTTCCTTCTCCATGTTACATTCCTCTTTACTTTTTTATAGTCATTGAACATTCTTGCAAATATCAGTACTTTATCCTTAGTAAAATAATCAAGGATTTGAAGTAGTGTTCCCATGGTGTTACGAATTTCAATATATTTGATTGTATACGAAATATTTGTGAGAACGAGATGTTGTTTGATCCTATGGATAGTAGCATGAGTTCGTAATCCATGATCAAATTAGTTTCAGTCTCAACCATCATGCATACTAGGCTTTAATGCCTTCTTAGTCATTTTGTTATTATGGAAATGATAGTTTATCAGAACAAGTCTTAGAATAAGCCTTCATATTGCCCTTGATTAGCTATATTACCACAAATCATATGGACAACTAGTTTTCTTTCTTTTTTGACACTTCTATAGTGAATAAGGGAGCATTTGAAGTTTGAGTTTCTATGATTAGCTATGACAGACCCAAAGGGTCTCTACATCCATTAAACTCCTTGATGGACATTTCTAAGTTGTTCATATCAAAATCAAAGTGAACTGATTTTATATATATATATATATATATATATATATATATATATATATATATATATATATGGCTTTGTGATGTGTAAAGGGATGCCATCAACACACCACGAAGTTATTTAGGTAGGTAATGCACTTTACTAATTTCAATCACTATGAAACTCCTGGTTCTTTTGAGATTCATTAAAACTATTTAATGGCGTGTTAATCTCAAATTTGCACATCCTCTATTTGTGCCAGGGATACCATGGTCTGAAAAATAAGATGGTGAACCAACTAGATGCGACCCTTGATTATGTCATGGTTCTCTAATTGACATGCCAGTTAACCACACATGCTTCGTCAACAAACCACAACCACAATGCCACATTATTTTCCTTTTACATTTCAAATTTAAGTGTCGATATCCACATATGCTCCATCGATAGGCTTGTAACAAATAATGTGTGTTAATCATGGATTAAAAACTATTCACATTTTCCCTAAAATGACTAAGAACGTGAATATTGTTTTTAGTACTTATACTTTGTAACATCCATTTTCCAGGTAATGATTTTTCCGAATTAATTTATTTTTAATATAATTTCGAGGATGTTGGATGAGCCATAATGTGGTGGTTGAGGCACCACAACGTGGCATCGTCTGATTAAGGAACGCTGAGCCACGAAAAACCACGACATGGAAAGACCTTTTCCACGACGTAGTAGGTATTTTGGTGCAAAAACTTAGATCTTCGGGTTTGTGCGCTAATTAAAAGCAATAACTCCTATGGTTGCCTCATTTGGCAGCCTCCATCCTTTGAGATCATACTTCATCCAAACCCTAGCCTCCATATATGTTTTTTGAGTGTGTGAAGCCACTTTTATGAAGGTTGAAGGAAGAAGTAGTCCCGATTTGGTGCTTGTGTGCTTGGTTCCAACTTAGATCTTACATCTTCATCAAATTTTTGGTCTTTTGGAGGTATAAAGTCTTCACCTTGCTCATTAGTTCTCCAGATCCAGTTCTAGGTCATTTTATGAGCTTTTTGGTCCATATCTTATTGTTCTTGGAGTTTAAGTGAACTCCAGAACCTTTGTGTGCCTTATTCAACTTCTGGACCATGGTGGTGGTTAGAAATGGGACTTTCATGACATAATTTAGTGTCCATGCAATGGTTTCAACCATTAAGAGCTTAGGATTTGAGATCTTGGCTTATTAGGATGTCTTAATAGATAAAGTTGGAAACTTTATCCATCAAGACCTTGGGAAGGTTCAGATCTGATATTGGTAGCTCATGGGGTTAAGGATTAAGAGCTTAATCCATTAAGCTGTGAGAGACCAGTTCCTACGACGTGGCAGTTTGCTTGCCATGAAGTGGTGGATGGTATCACCACGATTGTTTCGTCATTTCTGCCACGACGTAGCCTATGGGTGATCACGATGTGGAGGGCAAGGCTTGACTATACACACGCATCAACATCATTTTTTTGCATAATTTAATTATACTATGATTTAATTGAATAAATAAAAATGAAAATTTTGCTATGAAAAATCGGGACGTTACATTTTTGGATGTACAAAAGTGTGGAAAAGAACCACACCAACCTTCCTCAAATATCCAAGAATGCTGTAACATCCAAAAAAATCAAGAAAATTTAAAACTTTTTCAAGTATCCAAAAACCATTACTTATTACAAAATGTTTTCAAAATAGTTTCATATCAGAGTATCCCAGAAATCAAAATCATAAAATATGAGGAGGTGCACGATCAAGGCTTCGCCTTCCCGTGATCATCCGAAGTACCTAAAACAAAATCAACAACTGTAAGCCCGAAGCTTAGAGAGTTTCCCGCAAAGTACCAATACCCAAAAAGATAACATAATAGAACGCATACTGAACCATCAGCCTGATTGGGCCGCCTCGCAGGGCCTACAACCTATCTGGACCACCCCCAAGCCTTCGGCACGTCTGGACCGCCTCGCAGGGCCTACAGCCTATCCGGACCGCTCGTCGGGCCTTCGGCCTGACTGGACTGCCTCGCAGGGCCTTCGGTCTATCCGGGCCGCCCTGGGTCTGTTGGCCTTCAGGACAAAGCAGGACCGCCTCAACCCAACCACACACACACATATGTCGACATACTCATAGCATATAAACAACCAACAAAAAAACACAGATCATTCAACTTACTAAGTATAACATCATCCTATCTACCAAGATACCGATCAAACAGAATATAATATCATAACAACATTACCAGTAAACTATAATAGGTATAGTTTAGGGAGATACTAATACTATTACTAGAACAGGGAAACATACAATAAGTCAGTTCATACATGAGTCAATAACAAACAAACAATAGATACTATAATGAGAAACAAACAATAGATACTATGATGAGAAACAAACAATAGATACTATGATGAGAAACAAACAATACATGCTAGACAGGGAGAGAACACACAATACAGCTAGCACATACATATACTAGAACATTATTACATTTATGTGAGCCACGTAACGGGGCATGGCACTACCTGTCATGACCGTTTTGTATCCAGAATCTCCTTAAGTGGGGAGCGTATGAGTTTGTGTATAGATCTATACTAGATTGACTATCCTACACCTTACTGCTCGCTACAGTGGGACTTGCAAGTCTACGGGTGCCAAACGTCATTTCTTACGACGTCTTACATCGTCGTTTTTCTATGAGTCGGTAGCAGGATACAGGCCGATCACATGGTACTTTAAATAACAATTGGTTTAAGGTAGTTAGTACAGCAGTAGTTAGTTAATACAACACTACAATACTATTTCATTTTCTCATTACATTTACTTTGTGATCTTCACACAATAAAAAATAATGTAAAAACTATATTTTTGGTTAGTGATAGTCGGATTTGGGAAAATACAAACTCTTACAAGAGGCACACACACAGATACTAGATGCCTTGGTAGAAGGCTACTTTTAGTAGGAAACATAGGGTTTTCTAGGGGAGTTCAAACAATTACAAACTTATACAATTACAGACTTACATACACTTTCATGCAAATACAGACATTAATATACTTATGATCTCACCAGCTTTAAAGCTGATAAACTCTTTCAAAATAACTTGTATTTTCAGGTCACCAGTAGACAGGTACCGGTGCCAGGTTTTGAGAAGATGGAGCTCATTCAAGACTCATCTTTTATTTTGATGTATATTTTTGGTGTCTATATAACTTGACAGAACACACTTGTATGAAATTATATTATTAATGCAATGGATGATGGTTTTGCTTGTTTACTACTTTGCATTGTTGTGATACTGAACAAGACGTCCTCCACCCCCGAACGATTCCGCCGTTCCGGTTTTGGGGTGTGACATGCTTGGCCAAGCCTGACTGATTTGATTTGTTCAATCAGTCGGTCGTCATAAATCGGAAATCGGGAAACAACATATGGACAAAGAGAATGATTATAATCCATGTTTCAGTCTATATGATATGAAGAATGGAGGAATATGTGATCCCTTATGTAATGGACACGTCATTGACTAGAACAGAGTTCGACAACGGCTTTTAAGAGCTATGATTGTTAGTCAGGTTGGAGTCATGCTTTCAATAATAGTTATTAGACTTATCCAAGTGGGAGACTATTGGATTAGGTGTCTAAGCCCATAACTATTATTGGTATGTACTTGACCCGAGAGTAGCATGGTCCATTTGGGTTGCATGGCATCAGAACAATTTGGAATGACTTTTGTGAGAAGAGGATATTTATGAATATATTATAAGTTCTAGTATATTAATATTATTTAATTAGTATTGATCAAGAATTAGTTTGGAATTAATTTTGTGATCAAAAGAGACTAATTAAATAAATGGGGATTGATTTGGTAAATCATTCATTCTTATAAAGTGGGCTTATGATCCAATGTTCTTCATGTTGGGCTAAACCCATGTGGTAACCCATGGATACTCCATGGAGATTAAAACCCATGGATCATGAGGAATATGGAAAGTCATGAGTTACATGCTATAACCCTAATGTACATACTATATAAGAAACCCCAAGGCTCATGAAATTGGCACTAAGGAGTGACTAGTGATAGACACATTAGGGCTAGCCGATTTTGAGTATAAATGATCTTCTCTCAAGTTATTCCAATTGTTGGTGGTGTTGTGTGAACCATTTGAGGTGCAAAACTTGGGGCACTAAGCTCTTTAAAGGTACAAGGCATCAAGCTACAACAAAAGGTATGTAATTCAACTATATTTCATATTGTATATACTCCATAATATGCTAGTTAGGATGATACCTTGGAAAATTGATATTTGCATGTATAATAGAGAAAACATAGATCCAAGGTATATAGGGTTGCATGTACACCATATGAGTGTTAGAATGCTCAAAACCCAACAATATATATATATATATATATATATATATATATATATATATATATGGCTTATTTTCTTTCTCGAAATTCAAACTCCTTGCATATTCTCATTGAAACAAGAATCCCAATAGCTCCCATTGTCTTTGGCACACCTTATAGTCTTTCTTTGTTTCTCGTAATCCAGTCTCTTTGAACTCTATCATTGAAGCAAAGATCTCATCTTGCGAGATGCGTGTTCAGTTCATAAATGAACTTCATAAGCTTACAAATTATTCACAACCTACTTTGGTTTGACTATATGTCAGTTGCCATCCACTTTGGTTTGACTCAATCTATATGAATGGGTATATGGCGTCCTCTATTAATTCTATTGGTATAGTTAGAGGTATGTTAGTTTCCCCAATAGCTCTTGTAATCTTCGAAATGAATTCTAGGACTAAGTGTAGTATCTTTGTTGGTTGACTCTTGAATCTTATCAAGATCTGTGTGGCTCCCACTAACTATTTTGGATATCAGCTCCCTCTTTTGGAAGACTTTCCTTTGACCAACAATCACTTTTGCTCTCAAAAGCTTTGTAAAACATTTATCCAAAAAACTTGATAGGATGTCCAATGAGACAACAAATCTCTAATCTAAGTCCTAGATTATCGAGCACTTCACAAAGAAAATAAACATCATAATTGTAAACTTCCAAATGTACTTAATGAAGGATAACCCCTTACTCTACATTTTAGAGTGTCTCAAAACCTTCTAAACTGGTCAACACCAAGGAGTCTTGCAACACTATTCATGGTATAATCCATGAATTGTTCTATTAAGCATAATTCGACTCACCAAGCATTAAATCAAATAATGACTTGTTTCTATTTCCAACAACACTTCTAGTGACAGTGTTGGAGATAATTTATGAAAACGTTTCATAATTCCTTAGATGATCGATATGGATTTGACAAAGATTCTCACCCATCTTATTGAATCTAAGTATCATATCATTTTGCCTAGTTGATTCTTAAACTTCGTTTTTATGAAAACTTTGAATGCCTACAAGGTTCTAGTCTTAATGTTTATTCAGAGAAACATGTTTACACGAAGTCAGTTTTACTATGCATTGCGGTTTATCTGAATGGTCCATTAGTGCGAACTAATTACAACATATATTTTCATCACCAAATGATGTATTAATCATTTATATTGAGAAATAATTTGCATTTACCATAAGACTTACAATCAAATGGTATGCATGATTCGATCCAACTGGATACTTGGCAATGCAATTTAAGTTTTAAGACAACGACTCCACAAATACACGTCATCCAAACTTTTAGATGTATTTGAGTTAGTATGTATTGTGGATAGTCTGAATGGACCATTAGTCAAAAATAATTCCAAGAGATACCCACACTATCACGTAGGGCTTTAATCATCCGTCTTGACAAATAGGAGTCACATTAATCATAAGACTTGTGGTCAAACTATTTCCAAAATCCTATCCAACTGGATCTTTAGCAATGCAATTCTTATTTTCAAGAATATGATTCCACAATATTACATTTAATTCAAATATTTGATTTAACCTTTCGAATTGTTGTCAACATACCAATTTCATAGACTTCATGACTTTTCTTTTAAATACAAAACATATGAAATGTCCTATATTTAAATGAGTCTAAACAATCTCATGAAATTTGTATAAACAGTTCTTGAATGATAAGACCATAGACAAAACATTTAGGAGAGATGCTTTTTAACCCTATAAATAGTAGCAAGAGCCTGATATTCATGATCAAATTTCCTTCTCCATGTTACATTCCTCTTTACTTTTTTATAGTCATTGAACATTCTTGCAAATATCAGTACTTTATCCTTAGTAAAATAATCAAGGATTTGAAGTAGTGTTCCCATGGTGTTACGAATTTCAATATATTTGATTGTATACGAAATATTTGTGAGAACGAGATGTTGTTTGATCCTATGGATAGTAGCATGAGTTCGTAATCCATGATCAAATTAGTTTCAGTCTCAACCATCATGCATACTAGGCTTTAATGCCTTCTTAGTCATTTTGTTATTATGGAAATGATAGTTTATCAGAACAAGTCTTAGAATAAGCCTTCATATTGCCCTTGATTAGCTATATTACCACAAATCATATGGACAACTAGTTTTCTTTCTTTTTTGACACTTCTATAGTGAATAAGGGAGCATTTGAAGTTTGAGTTTCTATGATTAGCTATGACAGACCCAAAGGGTCTCTACATCCATTAAACTCCTTGATGGACATTTCTAAGTTGTTCATATCAAAATCAAAGTGAACTGATTATATATATATATATATATATATATATATATATATATATATATATATATATATATATATATATATATATGGCTTTGTGATGTGTAAAGGGATGCCATCAACACACCACGAAGTTATTTAGGTAGGTAATGCACTTTACTAATTTCAATCACTATGAAACTCCTGGTTCTTTTGAGATTCATTAAAACTATTTAATGGCGTGTTAATCTCAAATTTGCACATCCTCTATTTGTGCCAGGGATACCATGGTCTGAAAAATAAGATGGTGAACCAACTAGATGCGACCCTTGATTATGTCATGGTTCTCTAATTGACATGCCAGTTAACCACACATGCTTCGTCAACAAACCACAACCACAATGCCACATTATTTTCCTTTTACATTTCAAATTTAAGTGTCGATATCCACATATGCTCCATAGATAGGCTTGTAACAAATAATGTGCGTTAATCATGGATTAAAAACTATTCACATTTTCCCTAAAATGACTAAGAACGTGAATATTGTTTTTAGTACTTATACTTTGTAACATCCATTTTCCAGGTAATGATTTTTCCGAATTAATTTATTTTTAATATAATTTCGAGGATGTTGGATGAGCCATAATGTGGTGGTTGAGGCACCACAATGTGGCATCGTCTGATTAAGGAACGCTGAGCCACGAAAAACCACGACATGGAAAGACCTTTTCCACGACGTAGTAGGTATTTTGGTGCAAAAACTTAGATCTTCGGGTTTGTGCGCTAATTAAAAGCAATAACTCCTATGGTTGCCTCATTTGGCAGCCTCCATCCTTTGAGATCATACTTCATCCAAACCCTAGCCTCCATATATGTTTTTTGAGTGTGTGAAGCCACTTTTATGAAGGTTGAAGGAAGAAGTAGTCCCGATTTGGTGCTTGTGTGCTTGGTTCCAACTTAGATCTTACATCTTCATCAAATTTTTGGTCTTTTGGAGGTATAAAGTCTTCACCTTGCTCATTAGTTCTCCAGATCCAGTTCTAGGTCATTTTATGAGCTTTTTGGTCCATATCTTATTGTTCTTGGAGTTTAAGTGAACTCCAGAACCTTTGTGTGCCTTATTCAACTTCTGGACCATGGTGGTGGTTAGAAATGGGACTTTCATGACATAATTTAGTGTCCATGCAATGGTTTCAACCATTAAGAGCTTAGGATTTGAGATCTTGGCTTATTAGGATGCCTTAATAGATAAAGTTGGAAACTTTATCCATCAAGACCTTGGGAAGGTTCAGATCTGATATTGGTAGCTCATGGGGTTAAGGATTAAGAGCTTAATCCATTAAGCTGTGAGAGACCAGTTCCTACGACGTGGCAGTTTGCTTGCCATGAAGTGGTGGATGGTATCACCACGATTGTTTCGTCATTTCTGCCACGACGTAGCCTATGGGTGATCATGATGTGGAGGGCAAGGCTTGACTATACACACGCATCAACATCATTTTTTTGCATAATTTAATTATACTATGATTTAATTGAATAAATAAAAATGAAAATTTTGCTATGAAAAATCGGGACGTTACATTTTTGGATGTACAAAAGTGTGGAAAAGAACCACACCAACCTTCCTCAAATATCCAAGAATGTTGTAACATCCAAAAAAATTCAAGCAAATTTAAAACTTTTTCAGGTATCCAAAAACCATTACTTATTACAAAATGTTTTCAAAATAGTTTCATATCAGAGTATCCCAGAAATCAAAATCATAAAATGTGAGGAGGTGCACGATCAAGGCTTCGCCTTCCCGTGATCATCCGAAGTACCTAAAACAAAATCAACAACTGTAAGCCTGAAGCTTAGAGAGTTTCCCGCAAAGTACCAATACCCAAAAAGATAACATAATAGAACGCATACTGAACCATCAGCCTGATTGGGCCGCCTCGCAGGGCCTACAACCTATCTGGACCACCCCCAAGCCTTCGGCACGTCTGGACCGCCTCGCAGGGCCTACAGCCTATCCGGACCGCTCGTCGGGCCTTCGGCCTGACTGGACTGCCTCGCAGGGCCTTCGGTCTATCCGGGCCGCCCTGGGTCTGTTGGCCTTCAGCACAAAGCAGGACCGCCTCAACCCAACCACACACACACATATGTCGACATACTCATAGCATATAAACAACCAACAAAAAAACACAGATCATTCAACTTACTAAGTATAACATCATCCTATCTACCAAGATACCGATCAAACAGAATATAATATCATAACAACATCCTATATACCAGGATACCGATCTAACAGATCATAATAGCATAACAACATCCTATCTACCAGGATACCAATCTAACAGATCATAACTGCATACAAGCATACTATAACTAGGATAACAATCCAAAAGGGTCGGCCTTGGTGCCTTCGACCCTTTAGTACAGTGAGGAAAACTCACCTCACAATGTCGAACTGAACTGAAAAGATGACGCTCTCGAATCACGGCTCCAAACTCAAACACCTACAACCACCATAGGACCAATTCCATCCAGACCCAAGTTACCAAAATACCCTCAGTTGTAACACCCATTAAAATCATGCAAAATTTGAACTTTTAAAAATGTTTCAAAATAATTAAATCATTAGAAACTTGTTTTTAAAATGTATAATATCATAGTTTTTCCCAGAAACATAGACAAAACATGAGGAGCTGTATGATCACGCATTCGCCTTGTCGCGGTCCCTTGATGTACCTGAAACAGTAAACTGAAACTGTAAGCCCGAAAGCTTAGTGTGTTCCCCCAAAATACCGATACACTGCACATAACACATATACAAAATAACAGCATGCACTGGGTCCACAGCTTTACATATTGGATTACCCCTGGGCCCACAGTGTGAGTCTGGATTGCCTTCCGGGCCCACATCTCACATCTAGATTGCCATCGAGCCCACAGTATGAGTCTCCCTCAGCTCGTATCTAGAATGCTCCCGAGCCCATAGTGCGAGTCTCCCTTAGCTCGTATTTGGAATGCTCCTGAGTTTGTTGGTTACCGCACGGGGCAGTTTCACGTCAACCCATCCCACATGATATGTCGACGTATAACACAACTAATGCACATACAAATAATTACATAATACTACAGGTAGTCCTACAGATCTACCTAACTGGCATAGCAACTAACATGCAACACTAGCTCACACTCAACATACTAGTAACTGTTAGGATATCATATCCAATAGGCCGACCTTGGTGCCTTAGACCCTTTTGTATAGTGAGGATAACTCACCTCACAATTAGTGCTGAAATACCGAACCTCTGACTGCTGTCTTACCGGAAATCCCGAACTATCACATAATAAATACCAAGTCAATACACCACATAACAGTCTTGACTAAGGGCCAACACAATCCATCATGTCCATTCTCTTTATTGGGCCAAAGCCCAATGCCAAGTCCATAACTTTGAAAGTCCTTATGCAAGGCCTATTATTGGCCCAATTTACCAAATTGGGCCCAACTACCTAATCGGGCCTAATTCCAAGATCCATTATAAAAACTTGGCCCAAAACATCATATTCATAAAGTCCAGCAAAGGCCCGTATCCAACTAGTCCATAAACAGCCTAAAACCCGAAGCCCAATTGTCAAAGGCCCAACAGAGGACGTAGGCGGGGCGTACTCCTCTGGTACGCGGGGCGTACTCGTCCATATGTTGACCACCATCGGGGTGGTTGACCCAGTACGCTGGGCGTACTGGATTTACGTTGGGCGTACGCGGGGTTTCACCAAAACCCTTATTAAGTGCTTAATGGCTTAAGCACTTAAGCCCAAACTCCAGATCTATCGACCAATTGTTCCATAGGACTATAAAGTCTCGAACTTTATCACTTTGAACATCCAGAAAGTTCTCAACACATGGTCTTAATCCATTAAGACCTTCCTACTTCATGCATGAGACAATCTAGCTATTGGGACACCATTTTTATCACTTAGGACCTCCTCTAAGGTCTGAAAGGACAGCTCATTTCATCCAAATCATAAGATGCACCATTTTGGCACTTTTGGGACAAGAATGCTTCCATAAAGCTAAAATGACTAGATCTATCTCTTACAAGTATAAACTTCCAAGCTTTTTACCTTCTGGAGCTTCTAGGGCACAAACCAACTTCAGATCTACAAGCTTGATCTTCTTCTCCAACTCCTTGATGCAACACCTTCTTCTTAAAACACTCAAGAAACACTCAAAAAGCTCAAACACTCAAGGAAATGGCTAGGGTTTGGGGAAAACGACTCTAAGCAGTGGAGGTTGACGTAAGGGAGGGTTTGGTGCTCATAATGTTGCTTATATAGTCCCCAAACCCTAAATATTAGGGTTTCCTTTTCCCATGAGTACGTCCAGCGTACTAGGGCGCGCCTAGTACGCTCAACGTACACTTATGTACGCGCAGCGTACTCCTCCTGATCCCAATATTTGCAATTTAGCCCTTAGACTTTCATGGCTTCACCCTCCTATCCCCATGAACTATAAATGAAAAATCCTGGGATGTTAGATCAGAAGTCAAACTTGGTCAACTCCGGTCAAAGTCAAAGTCAACAGTCAAGGTCAACAGTAAAGGACAACAGTCAAGGTCAACAGTCCATGTTGACCAAACTCGTCGAGTGCAGCTAGTAACTCGTTGAGTTCCTTCAGAACTCAGAAAACCAGGGAAAAACCCTAACTAACTCGTCGAGTTATCTCATCAACTCGGCGAGTTTATCCAGAATCCAGAAAGTGGGAAAACCCGACTCAACTCGTTGAGTTGGCTAAGCAACTTGTCGAGTTCCTTCAGCCTTTTCATATTCAGTCCTTTCTAGTCGAATCCAAAGCCCAAAACTACAGATCCGGTCCCCTAAGGTTGAGATACCACGTAAAGTTGATAACTTTACGTCCATGCATGGCATCCAAGGGCTTAAAACACTAATATGAAACTTAATAAGGGATTTAGGGCATGGAGGATGGCCAAAGCTTGATAAAGTCTTGAATCTTTAGGCCTAAGGAGGCCTAAGGTGTCCAAATCTAAAGTCATAACTTCAAATCATGCTCAACTCCGAAAATGGTTCCAATGCCCTAAACTTCCATGGGAGAAGATCTAAGAAACAAGAGGTCAAGGTAAAGACTTTTTACCTGCTATTACAGTGTAGATGTCGGATCTACAACCTCCTCATTCGACTATGCACTAGTCTCTTCAAGCTTCTTCAAGAAATGCACCAACAAAAACTCTTTAGACTTGCACACTCTCAAAATGGGAGGTTAGCACGATTTTAGGGTTTCTCTGGACAATAATGTGGTAAGGGAGGCTGGTGAGGGGACTTAAGGTCCTTTAAATAGGGTGCAAACCGTAAAAATTAGGGTTTCCATATTCATCCTTCAACTCGTCGAGTTGGGGCCTTCCAACTCGTCGAGTAGGTCTTGAAAAGGATGCAGTCATTAAAACTCAACACGATGAGTTGGAACCTCCCAACTCCTCGAGTTGCCCTGGGAAAATACATATAAAGTTTAAAATTCATTATTGAAAATTGGGATGTTACAACTCTCCCCCACTTAAATTCGATTTCTTCCTCGAAATCACCCCTTACCATCCTTGGCATGCCCGACATCCTAAGGTGCCCTCCATAACTTGAACTCACAACGATCTTCCCAAGACGATCAACCTAGTAGAAAATTTTCCACCTTGGAGAAACCCGGTCCATAATTCCACGTAGCGAGCAATCCCACTTCACCCGAAATCTGAAGCCTGGAATCTCGAAACCGGTCTGACTCCCTGATAGCCCGCTCATACTGAACCATTGTTAATTTCATTCCACTTATCCCTTAAACCAACTATCCAAATTCTGATAATTTAAAGTTCCCACCAGAAAACGGAATCACAGATCACATGCTGTTGCGACAATTCAATGCCTCCTTTAACTCCCGAACCAACATGCACATCACTGTTAGCTCATAAGTACGAACACCCGTGCATGGACCGATTAGCCTCGGGCTGGAATGCTATCATGTCGGGTCCAATCAACCATCGGGTTGGAATACCCAGGGTATTGTTGGCCTACCACCTCAACCCTACCGCTCCTCCTGAGCCTCCGTGCTTACGACTTACCATCGGTCCACACCGGGCGTCTTGGCCTACCACAACAAGCGGAACCGCCTCAACCCAACCAAACACGATATGTCATTAACTAGACAATCAGGATCAAGTATGCACATGATACCGACTAACAGCAATCATACCGCTCCCTATCTCCTACTAATTTCTCATAGTATACAATCCTGCAGGCGATTACCACGAAGCAACATGCTAAATACCAGGAGAAAGATCTAACTCGGTTCTAAACTCACGACCCGAGATTCAAAGATCTACCATTGCATCTCACCCAAAATCTTCTGATTCATCCCAACCTCTCACTAATCATGGATGTAAGAATTTTCTCCCTGCCGCTGAGACTACCAGTCCCACACCTGATCCAGCCACCAGGTTCCTAGAACCCGGAAGACAGGAACATTCTAACCCAAACAACCCTTTGATTACAACATCATGATGTCATTACACCTTCTGCCTGGAACTCGCGATTCGCACCACCGACCGAAAGATCCTTCACTTACGTCACAAACTTCCGGAATTCAGATCTTGCACGAAATCACTCGCGATCCCCAACGCGAGTTTCCACCTAGAGCCCACTCTAAAATGGCGCCTATAAATATCTTCTTGTAGATTCTTCCCGGAAACCGATGTGCATCCAGTTATATTCCACCCCCAGCCCCTGACTGGAGACCCCACTAGGAACATGCAGGCATGATCCTTAAAACATATTGACCGCGCACTTCACCCAGATCCTGACCAAATGATGTAGTAATACCTTAATAATCCTAGACTCTCTGTTATGCCATTAGAAACCACTGCTTCGATGAGCAAGATGATTAACCAGAAATTCTCGCATTACATCCACTCCTATCGGCTCAAGTGTACCCCCACCTGGATAACCACTCGGGACATCATAAAGAGTTCTTATGACTTGCGACCTCATAAGCACTTTTCAGCACTAAAATCAAAACCCCAACAACAGTTTACGTACAACCAGAAAGATAATGCAAGTATCCCACAGAGGCTTCCTGGTATCTAACCGATACTTCCCAGAACCCTTATTGCTCCCTTATTCAAACCAACAGATTTGTGGGTCTTCCGATTCCCCATCTATGCGTCAATACTGAGAGTATCCCAAACAGGAGAAACGAATAATCATGTCCACTAGGCCCACAACCTATAAATGGAATTCTCCCGACCTCATACTGACCTTGTCGGCATTACCTCGATTGTCCAACACCCTGGGCCTAAAGATACTCACCTCCTTCCATTGCCTTGAAGGGACCTAATCAATGTTCCTCACAACCCGAGCAAGCACAACAATGCTGAAAACCTACCACGCACGATTCACTTATAAAACAAGCTGCTACCCAAGAAAAACCTTACGAAGACATGGTCGTACAAGACCCGAGAATAGGATAATGATCAAACTCTTTACCCAATTCGAAGGCTATAATCCAACAGAACCATGCATATTCTTAGGGAAACCCAAACCTTATCCAAAAGGAAATGTTTCTCGAGATAAAGCAACACACCACCTCCATCAATAACAGAAGACGTCCTCGTCACCGATTGAAACAAGAGCCCATACTTGATTAAGACTGCATGGGTCCTACCAACACGAACTACCTCGAGAAGACTTCCAAGGCGATCTCGAAGGTTGCCCAACCCAATTCTGCTATGAATAAGAAGTTCCACTCTACCACTGAGGGCGAACTTACCCAAGGACCAAGGGAAACATAAACACACTACACTGGAGGGTGGGTGACGCATTCTTTGCTCTTAACTGTCGCCTCTTGAATCCTTCAAAGAATTCCCGCTGAAATACGAACTCAATGACCAATGGTCGAGAACACCCTGACACCTAGACCAGAGAATCACAAACCCACCTAGAGTTGAACATACCCGCTTCTGGAAAGGTTTACCGATCAACGTGTGCCTAACAAATATGAAAGCAGCAATTCAACCAGCAACTGAGAAAACCTTCAATGACTGACGCTCAACATGAGAGTTCCCGATTCTCCCCTACTTAGGGTTCTAACTACCACCTACTAGTTCGAAATCAACTTACAACTCAAACCAGCTCAACCAGGTACGATCATTCCTGACCATGGAATGAATAACGTACAAAAATATGATCCTTCCCGATACCGATCAATCGAAACCCAAGAGAAACCTGAATTTCAGCTGAAGACTTCTAGTATGAAGCTTGGCATATAATGACCCTCAATAACCCAAGAATAGCAGAAAGTCAACCCGGGATATAACTTAACCAATCCATCAAAATTCCAACACAATACAATTCTCGATACCATCCCGAAGAATACAGGAGATGCCACACTCTCAAAGGCATTAGAAGAAATCCAGACCTCTTCCATCTCTCGACGGCTCCATTTTAGATCCTATTAATGATCTTCTTATTAGGTAAAAATCCATTTTCTTGAATGAAGTAGACTGGGAAGCGAATGCGAATAGGATAGGTTTGTGAAAGACCGAGGTCTTGACTTCTACCTGTGCCTCTCGCTTTCATTCACAGGTTAGCCGAAGTCCTTTGAAGGTCTTCTTGCACGAAGATAGCGATTCGATCTTCCCTGCCTTCCTTCGTAGTGCTTACGAGATGGACTCTTTCATCGCAGGGTGCTATTTCACCCATTGGTCTTGAGAAATCCTACTTCACCTACCTTTGGAACTCAGATCTCAAGAGAAGTCTTGACCGGACTACCGGACTCCCGGTCAGTGCTGCTAGACCTCTAAGCAAGTGTTGCTAGACTTTCATGGTTGTTGTTGCTGCTCTTACAACTGCTAGGCAAGTTACATGAGTGAGGACGAACGAATGGAAGGAATACGGTGAGATACGATTTAGAATCTCTTGTAGTTAGGCAAGTGGAGGACAGTGATCTTCCAAATGATCACTAGCCGGAACGATCTATGATAGCTATTAACTAGTGTCATGGAGTCAGTCAGTCTAAACTCTATAGCTCAACAGTCTAGTGCAGCTAATGTACGAAGGAAGCAAGAAGTCAGCTAAAAAGTATGAGAATCTCCACTGTTCAATTAACAACAACAGGGAGGGATGCCCCCGAGGGCATCCCGATCGATTCAATCAACAAAGCAAGTGTTGTGAGCCCACCGGCGAGTGAGGGATAAACGGTATTTATAGAATGAAACTAGAAAACCTTAATTCCTGAACTAGCCTCATGAACAGGCCAGTCTCAACTTTCCTGTTCAACTTTCTAGTGCGTCTATCTAAGGATAGATCTCGGTATCTGTGGAGAGGAAAAGAATGAATCCTACTAATGCGTCAAAATCTAAAAAACATTTATCTGTATTCCCCTTTCTTTATAGGTCTTGTGTTCCCCCTATTGAACGAAATGCAAAACCCACATACCCACAAACTTGTCAATAAACAATTCTATGTTCAATTTGACTACAAACAATTCTATATTCCACTTGACTCCTACCCATATCGTGTTCAATTTGTATAGTTCCCATACCGTGTTCAATTGTACAACTACCAATTCAATCTTGAGATTTAGTAAGAATAGCAGACGGTATACTAGTCAGGACTCTTCTTTTCTACGAACAAGTCAGTACTCGCACTATTGGGAGAACATGCGTCAAAGAAGGTCGTTTTCTTTTCCGTCCTCGCACTATTGTACGAATTTATCCTTGTACCTAAAAAAGTCTTTATTTCACGCTGGAGCATTTGTAAGCGACGGGATCTTAGCAGCTTCTTCCCGAGTTGCATTAGCTAAAGTGGATCTACGATCACGGGAACTAATCAATCGGTATGTTCTGCCCCATAAGCATCTGGATGGTCTACGATTAGTGCTATTCGTACACCCTATGCCTGATTTCGCAACTTCAATCCTTTCTCGTTGTAACTGCGCCTTATTGGCTTCTTTTCATGCTTGAACAAGCAAGTAAGCGAACAACCTTCGGTTCCTAACAAGCTAAGCACCTACGACGCTGGCCTGGGGAACTACGAACTACTAGTTTAGCCTATCTGGCCTAACTAGCTTGTTAAAACAACCTGATCGGGACCTCTACCACTCTTGTAGATCACTGAACTATGCGCCTATCTTCGCTTTTCGATCAGTCGTTGCTCCCCGTTCACTTAGCCTACGAACTCCGGTTCACTTCCAGCTTGGATCACTTCTGGCTCGCTTAGCCCTAGCTCGAAACAGCCAACTCACTTCGCCTACGCAACGAAGAGAAGTAGTTTACTTGCTTAGCTCGAACATGCCAACAACATTCCGTTCACTTACGCAAGAGTCACTCGTTTACTTGTTAGCTAGCGCTATTCCACATCTTAGCTTTCAGGGAAGTCCACGGAGCGGTTCTGAAAGAACGTAGTGGTGAACGAAGTTGACTTTGACTTATAGCATTTCTCCTTCTCTTAGCTAAAGGCTTATGCAGACCTCTTCCTCCTGAGGGAACACAAGAAAAATCCCCTTCTAGCCGCTGAATGATGAACTCGCCGAGTCCATGAACTGACTCGACGAGTCCACTCAGTAAAAGGGCAACTCCAGGAGTCCAGTTCATGTACTCGTCGAGTAGTTGCTTCTGGTTGCAGAATTTTGAGTTTTTTGGCCTATTTTGGATCAGGATCATTACCATAAAATGTTTTGGTTCATAAAATTTGATTTTGATGATATGGTAATGATTATCCCCATCCATTAACATGATGATTGCCAAATTTTAAGATAATTACTTGATTTTATGAAAAACTAAATATTTGTAAAATTTGAATCATTTTGCTACAAGAAGTTGAATTAGGTCAATTTATTAAAAGATAAAATGATATGATTATTAGTTTTAAAAGTTTGATCTAAAGAGTTTATGAAACCTCCATAAGTTATGGATATGAAAAGTTTTTTTAAAGTTTGATCTAAAGAGTTTATGAAACATCCATAAGTTATGGATGTGAAAAGTCCCATTCATTAACTCCTTAAGTTATGAATTCCAAGAGTCTTCAAAGGTTACAAAATTGTTTTAAATGGCTATGAAGAGTTTCATAACTTGCCCTCAAGTTATGGAATTTGGAAAGTCTCTTTTATGGAATTCTAAAAGTTTTCATGAGTTACAAAACATGTCCTCAAGTTTTAGAATTTAAAATTTGATTAAAAGGGTTTTAATTGAGAAATATTAAATACTAAACCTTTTGGCTTCATAACTTAAATTGAAAAATTAAAAGTTTTAATTATGGCTTTGTTGATAATTAATTAAAGTGATTAATTAAAAGAGTATTAATAAATCCATAATTATATGGTTTGAGTTTAATTAAATTAAAAGTCTAGTTTAATTAATAGATTAAACCATCAAGTATTTTAAAAGGTTTAAAATACACCCTTATACTATATAAAATTAAGAGTTTAATATATTATATATGTATAATTAAAAAGTCAGTCTTACCGTTAGTAGGCCTCATTCACGAAGTCAATCTATAAGAGGGGTATAAGGTTACTGCCTATAAAATGGATGTTTAATGGGTGTCCACTCTCACCCACCGCTTCCTTGACTGGTGGAGGGTCGTTAGCTGAACGGGTAGGATAGGACACAACCTCCCACTAAAAGTATAATGAAAATACCAAGTAACTAAACCCTTATAAATTCCCAATCTTAGTTACTTAGGAAAATGTGAATTGATGCTAACCCATGAAATTGCACTTTGCACCTTGTTAAGTCGTTAGTGGGGCGTGTGTGGTTAACCGACACACTAATTTGGGTCTGACAATGTGTGAAAAAGGGTAGCTTGATGTTAATCATGGATCAATGGAGCGTGTCTGGTTAACCGGCACATTGATTAGGTGATTTGTAACATTAAGTGTACCAAGCTAATTTGCATGGTTATTCACACCTTGTTTGTGATCCTCGGTATCCCAGTCACAAACTTGAGAGGGCATAATCGAGATTTAAACATGTCATTGAAAATTTCAATGAATCTGAAAGGATCTAGGACTTTCAATCCAATTAAAACTTAATAATCTATTTTATTTTTCATGGTGGAAATTGGTAAATCGTCATTTACCTACCTTCAAATATTTTACAATTGGATTACGGCATCCCTCTTCGCAATTGTAAAATATTGTGTTGGGTCCTAGCCTTAGTATTTCGTTTTGGGTGTTATATTAAGGACTTAAATCAACTAACTTGAATTTATCCCTTGTAGACGTCTAGTTCAGACAACTATGATCTTCACGAATATTTTGGAAAAAGCTTTCCACATGAAGATGATATTCCACAATATCATACTTCATTTCCCCCACCTCCTCCAATTATTCTCCCTAACCTACAAGTTCAAAGACTTGAAAAGTTCAAGGTCACTCAAGCCCTATTGGCTAGCAAACACCAAGATGGAAGGTATGTGTGTGCACATGTCTTGGAGATGAAGTCACACATTGACAGGCTAAGAATGATAGGAGTCATTGTGTCAAGGAAGTTGGATGTTGACTTGTTTCTTCAATCACTTCCTATGTCATATGGTGATTTCATTAAAGATTACTATATGACAGGCCGCGACATGTCCCTTATCAATCTTACCTATTTGCTAATTGCTGCTAAATCAATAATGTTTTGACGCACTGGTAATGCAAATTTGATTGGAAGATCTACTTCCCAAACTTCCATGGACATTGAAAATGGAAACATTGGAAGTCCAGAAAAGATTTCTCTTTCCAAGGGAAAGGTAAAGGCTAAGTATGAGATTGTCTCGTGTACCATTCCAAAAGAGTCTGTTTGTTTCTATTTCCAAGAGAATGGGCATTGGTTGCGAAGCTGCCCTGTTTACCTGAAGGACCACAAGGATGTTAAAGTCAAAATGTTTGACTCTTCTTCAGGTAAGTCCACTATCTAACTCTATTAAGTTCCTATTTGGAGATTCTTAATACATGATGTGATAAGATTGCATTTGATGTTTTGAAGGATCGAAGAAAAGAAAGGAAGCTTAAAGGAAGAGCAAGTTGAGTCTGGTCGCGAATCGGATTTTTGAGCTGCTACTTAGGAGTTATGATAGATTGCTTAGAAATATTTAGTAACATGGTTTTCATTTGTATTTGCATTGTAAGAACAAGTTTTCCACATTTTATAAATAAAGAAAAAAAATTTATCTTATTTTATAATTCCTTGCAATAGCATTTGTGAAAATTGATGTTTGTATGTTTCTATTTTCAGCAATATTGGAAAATGGATTTGATTCTTTCATTTGTGGTAGTGTCTAAATTTACCAAATAAGGAAAGATTCTCATCACCCAAGTTTCAATTGGATAGAAACTTGAAATCATGCAACTTGTATTGTATGATGAATGAGAACCTTCGTCTTTGGGAAATTAAGAATAATTCTTTGTTCACATGTATATGTGATTCAAGTGAAGGACTAGGGGATCAGGTACACTTGGTCGTGCGCTGGTCAGGTCCACCACAAAGAACGATAAGACTATTTGTCATGATTTACTAAAGGTTTAGTAAATATGGTTATACTTACAAGATTAAGTATAATTTTGAATCATTGAAAAAGTTTCAATGTATAGCAGAATGAATAAGAAGAATCAATTAGGCAGAAAGATGAAAGTTTCTCCAATTTTAAAGGAAAGGAAAGTACTTTAGTATTGTGTTTTAAGATCATCTTAATGATTATGAAAACCATATCACAATTGATCCTCTAAGGACACCTTAGTACATTTGCATGGCTAAGAAGAGGTATCGGGAATTGTTGAAATGGTTAAATCAATTAAGGTAAGTCATACTTCGTTCCAAAATCGAGTCTTAGATTTATTCTCCGAGATTCAAACTTGAGTGACATAATCTTAAGAAAGGTCTATAACACTTATCAAATGTAGAGTAAAATTTTTCTTACTCTTGTACATTTGAAATTGTTAAGTTGTGATGTTTTGGATAAAACAAAGAGCAACTAAGACCAATTGTGTGAAGTGTTTATCTTGATAAGAAACCGCACTAACTCTTGAATATTTGGTTGTAAAGTAATGTTTCTTGACAAAGAGAATCTTATATGTCAAGTGGTTAGTGGGAGTCTTAAAGATCTTGAAAAAGTTTCAAGAACTAATCAAGACTAAACCTATTGTTAAACACTAGCACACGACTTGAGGTTTGTAACCTATCGTGTTGACATATTCTTGTTTTCGTGCCCATTTCAGTTGAAGTTGACTACGCATGTGAGTTCTATGAGTTCTCAAATCGTTTTCATAACAACTTGGAAGCAACGGTAGGCCCTTGTGCTGCCAGGTGGCAAGAAATTAAGATCGAACAAGTTCAATCCATATGAGTTTGGATTTGTCACTAACCTTGTCTTGTGATTATGGTTATGACAAATTCACATGGATAGGAACACATACACCACTAATCTAAGTGACAAATGTTTCTCTCCGCTTCATGAAAATGATTATGAGGAAACATTTTCACTAAGTAGATTTTAAGGGGATAGCATTTGTGATATTTGCATTCTCAAATTCGATTATGATTACGACATCCCTCTTCATAGTTCAGATTGTGAGAAATGGCAAAAGGTCTAAACATTTGAGACTTATTACTGTAAGTTCTGAAATTTTTTAGACACACATGTGAGCAATATAGGGAAAGGTGTATGAGTTTGAGTAGCCTAGATAAAGTCTTATCGAAGCATCTTGTATCAGAAATCTGAACTTTGGTAAGAAAGTCAACAAGTATTGATTTCTAGAAGTCCAGCTTATTTCTGGGTACATGTCAAAGCTAGTGGGAGCATAAGTGTTATGCTAGTAAGATAATAATTATTATGCTAATGGGAGCATAAATATTATGGTAAGTGTTGCGAGTTAGCAATGTTAATTATAGAAAACAAAGGTTTCAATTTGCAAAGTTGTAGAGTTTGAAAAGTTGTTTTGCTATAATTAAGGGAGAGGAACTTATACTTTATTTTGAATCTAAAAGCTTAGATTGTGAGATTTTAATCAAATTTAGTCAAGGATATATATGGTTGTTATGTTGGAATAGTTCAACATAAGGAAATTCTATATATGGAAATATTATAGCAAGAGAATGGTAAAGTATCAGGTCTTTATGTAAGACATTATGAATCGTATCCCATATGTTCCAGGTATAGGATCGATTGCATATGCTATAATATTTATGTGTTCTGAATTTTCCAAATGCCTAGGGCATTAAGAAGGAAAATAGGACCAGAACCAGATATGACTAAAGTTGCTAAACAATTTCTAAGAACAATCTAAGGTTCGCCAAAGATTGGTTGCTCGTGGGCAATTGGAGGTATTGTAACGGATGGACCATATTGGCATTATTATGAATAGACAAGATTCTATTAATAATTAGTTGTCATATGGAAAATGTGGAAATGTTTCCATAATGGGAGTTAGATATTAAGAATCTATGTATATGATAGAAACTTTTATGCAAGAAGACTGTTCAAAGGAATGTACTTTGAATTTGAGACTTCGCTTCCATGGAATTGTTTTGTATCAATCTCCAGTGGAATACTTTGTAATTTCATTGTCCAAGTCTCTGTGGCTTTGGTGCATTGACATTACAAAAGGAACATTGCATAAAGGTTAGAACCTAACACATTCTAATAGTGGCAAGAATTTGGTATTCTTACACTTATGATAAGGATTTGGAATTGTGAAATTAGTATCATTGGAAATGTTTACAATTGATCTATTTCACAAAGGAAGGATCATAGGTAAAAATAGTGTGCATGCTTGGAGCATGGGACAACTATTGTTTCAATTCAAGTATAAAGTTGATAAATCGAAACATTATACAATGAATAATGTGTAATCAATATGGTGGTTAAATAAAATGTGTTTTATTTATATTCAAAAGTTTTGAGACCACATTGGATTCGATTATTCTTGTGTTTCACTTTGCATGTTTTGACTTCCCGAATAACTAGATTATTCAAACTATCCACAGTCGATAATACTTTGGAAGTAGGTATTGAAGTTAGACTGTCATGAATGGGTCTGTAGATTGTCTAAAGGTGTTTAGACATAACATAAGTTTGATGCAGTGTTCATGAGTACTCCTGTAATAAGATTTGAGTAGTGGATTGAAGCCACGCTCATTTGAATCACTTCATGGATTTTATCACGAGTGATCATGAGACGATAATATCTTATATTTTTTAAACCAAGACATATGAGTTGTAGTTTACAAGTCGGTTGCACATTGACATATGTAAACGCACCAGTAACTTGGTGTTATAAAACATATTGTTGTATGTGATTTGATGAGTAAGTACAAGCAAGCATTTGAGTCGAAGTTTATCCATTCCTTTTACCCTAAGGGGATAAAAGCGATATATGTGGGCCCCTCGATGATTTAGTGATGACAACCCTAAGCGCTTGGCCAAGCCTGGACTGATTTGATTTGTTCAATTAGTCGGTCGTCATAAATCGAAAATCGGGAAACAACACATGAACAGAGAGAATGACTATAATCCATGTCTCAGTTCATACGATATCTAGAATGGAGGAATATATGATCCCTTATCTAATGGACGCGTCGTTTGATTTATTCAGAGGTCGACAGCGGCTTTTGAGAGCTACCATTGCTAATTGGATTTTGGAGTCGTACCTGCAATTATAGTTATTAGACTTATCCAAGTGGGAGACTGTTGGATTAGGTTTCTAAGCCCATAACTATAATTGGTATGTACTTGACCCGATAGTAGCATGGTCCATTTCGGGTTGCCTTCATCAGGACAATTTGCTAGGATAGATATTTGAGAAAGAGGTTATTTGTGATTTATTAATTTAATATAAGTATAATATATTAATTGAGAAATCATATTATTTAATTAGTATTGATCAAGAATTAATTTGGAATTAATTTAGTGATCAAAAGAGACTAATTAAATTAACGGGGACTGATTAAGTTAATCAGTAATATTTATAGTTTGGACCAATGATCCATATTGATTAGGATGGACTAATTCTATGTGGAAGTCCATGAAGAGTTAGTCCATAAGGCCCATCATATGGATTATTGGATTGCTTAAAGGCTTAAGTAAATGGACTAGGGTTTACAAGTTAAACCTTTGGAAGCCCACACTATAAATGTAACCCTCATTTATCCAAAATCGTGTCTAGGTGTGATTTACAAGTGTATGGACGTTTTTTGGTGCTCTAGCCTCTCTCTCAATATTCTCCGATTGTTCATGATGTTTGTGACTTGTTTGAGGCAAAACACTTGGGGTGCTAAGCTCTTCAGAGTACAATGTCTACAAGCTACAACAAAGAGGTAATTCTTCTAACTAGTTTTTTGTTTCAATTACCAATATTGTATGCTAGTTGTAGGTTTCAAGCTTTGGAAAATTTTGCTGCATATATAACTAGAGAAAACTTAGATCTAAAGCTATTAGGATTGTATGTGCACCATAGGAGTGTTATAGTACCTAAAACCCAACAACTTCCACCAACCCTGCAGTACCCGTGTATGCTAGCCATACAATACGTTGGACCCTATAGACATTCGAATATCTGATCCTAACCTAAGCCCTTTATCAAACAAGAACAGGATATAAGGCCAAACCAAACATTCTCAGGCTATAAGATCTTAGTTATATACAACCATGATGCATACACTAAGAAACTACAGTAATGATGTCAATTTCATATTAGGAAAATCCTAGGCTATCAGGCATCATATAATCAGACAAATCTATCATGTAATTCCTGAAGATCCCTAGCCTATCACTAGCATACTGTTCTAACATATCATAATATCAAATAACAGTATGGTATTTTGGGGTCTACTTACTGGCTCCGGCTGATCGTACACTTCACATCCTCCTTTAGTATTTGAAAACCATTTGAAAATCATTTTGAAAATCTTTGCCTTAGTTTGAGACTGGTTTCACACGAGTGTTCCTCCAATTCACTCAAACCAAGGCTCTGATACCAACTTGTAACATCCAAAAATATTTAAGCAAATTTAAAACTTTTTCAAGCATCCAAAAACCATTACTTATTACAAAATGTTTTCAAAATAGTTTCATATCAGAGTATCCCAGAAATAAAAATCATAAAATGTGAGGAGGTGCACGATCAAACCTTCACCTTCTCGTGATCATCAAAAGTATCTGAAACAAAATCAACAACTGTAAGCCCGAAGCTTAGTGAGTTTCCCCTAAAGTACCAATACCCAAACAAATAACATAACAGCACGCATACTGAGCCATCAGCCTGACTGGGCCGATTCGTAGGGCCTACAGCCTATTTGGACCGCTCCTGAGCCTTCGGCACGTCTGGACCGCCTCGTAGGGCCTACAGCCTATCCAGACCGCTCGTTGGGCCTTCGTCCTGTCTGGACCGCCTTGCAGGGCCTTCAGTCTATCCAGGCTGCCCTGGGTCTGTTGGCCTTCAGCACAAAGCATGACCGCATCAACCCAACCACACACACATATATGTCGACATACTCATAGCACATAAACAGCCAATAGAAAAGCACAAATCATACATATTACTAATTATAGCATCATCCTATCTACCAGGATACCGATCAAACAGATCATAATATGATAACAACATCCTATATACCAGGATACCGATCTAACAGATCATAATAGCATAACAACATCCTATCTACCAGGATACCGATCTAACAGATCATAACTGCATACAAGCATACTATAACCAGGATAACAATCCAAAAGGGTCGGCCTTGGTGCCTTCGACCCTTTAGTACAGTGAGGAAAACTCACCTTACAATGTCGAACTGAACTAAAAAGATGAAGCTCTCGAATCACGGCTCCAAACTCAAACACCTACAACCACCATAGGACCAATTCCATCAAGACCCAAATTACCAGAATACCCTCAGAAGTCAAACTTGGTCAACTGCGGTCAAATTCGAAGTCAACAGTCAAGGTCAACATTCCATGTTGACCAAAATCGTCGAGTGCACCTAGTAACTCGCCGAGTTCCTTCAAAACTCAGAAAACCGAGGAAAAACCCTAACTAACTCGTCGAGTTATCTCATAAACTCGATGAGTTTATCCAGAATCCATAAAGCAGGAAAACCCGACTCAACACGTCGATTTAGCTAAGCAACTCGTCGAGTTCCTTCAGCCTTTTCATATTCAGTCCATTCTAGTCGAATCCAAAGCCCCAAACTACAGATCTGGTCCCCTAAGGTTGAGATACCACGTAAAGTTGCTAACTTTACGTCCATGCAAGGCATCCAAGGGGTTAAAAGACTCATATGAAACTTAATCAGGGATTTAGGGCATGGAGGATGGCCAAAGCTTGATGAAGCTTGAATATTTAGGCCTAAGGAGGCCAAAGGTGTCCAGATCTGAAGTCATAACTTTAAATCATGCTCAACTCGGCAAATGGTTCCAAAATGGGCTAGAAATGCACTAAACTTCCATGGGAGAAGATCTAAGAAACAAGAGGTCAAGGTAAAGACTTTTTACCTCTAAATGGTTGCTACTACAGTGTAGATGTCGAATCTACAACCTCCTCCTTCGGCTATGCACTAGTCTCTTCAAGCTTCTTCAACAAATGCACCAATAAACACTCAGGCTTGCGCACTCTCAAAATTGGAGGTTAGCACGATTTTAGGGTTTCTCTAGACAATAATTTGGTAAAGGAGGCTGGTGAGGGGACTTAAGGTCCTTTAAATAGGGTGCAAACCCTAAAAATTAGGGTTTCCATATTCAGCCTTCAACTCATCGAGTTGGAGCCTTCCAACTCGTCGAGTAGGTCTTGAAAAGGACGCGGTCATTAAAACTCAACACGACGAGTTGGCACCTCCCAACTCGTTGATTTGCTGTGGGAAAATACATATAATGTTTAAAATTCATTCCTGAAAATTGGGATGTTACAAATGCAAATTACTAGAAATGCCCCTTGAGGGCCTTGCACGGACCGCACATGGCTGCACGGCTGGGCTGATGAATGGGTTCTTTGTGTTTTGGGCTTTCAATGCTTTAGCCCACTGTCCAGTTTGCTTCCCATCAGCTAGTAGCCTATAGTTCTTCAAGTTTTCTTCAACTTAGGCCCAATTTACCCTCTCTAAATCATCCATAACTCGTGTACTTATTTGATCAATCAATCTGTAAGCCTGAATTTTTCTTTCATCTTCTTTCAAGTTCAAGGCCCTATTTTTCTTCATGGATCCATTCATAAACTAGCCCACTTTTTCATCACCTCCACAAGTTGCCAAGCCCATAACTCCTTGTCCTCTAAGTCTATTTGCTTTTCTCAAGTCCCGGACATCTCCGCTCCGTATTAGTCTTCTAAAAACTTGCAATTATTCTCAAAGACTAGAAAGTGCATGATATAGTCATAAAATAACAAAAAGTGAAATATGCATGATGATTAACTAAATTATAAATGAAATATGCTAAAATAAACTATAAAAATAAGTAAATAAAATAAAACTATCATGTGTTCCTAAACCTCTTTATCTAATTCATATTTTGTTCAAGCGGAAAATTTTAAACCCATTTGCAAATTTTAGAAGCAAATCGAAATGGTTTTGACATTGTGGAATTCCATACATCCATGTATAACGCATATCGACGTAATTAAATTTTACGATAATTTTATATAGAAAAGACTTGAACTTAAATTCCATGCAATTAACCTTGTTTTGAATTGTTAACAATGTCTTTTATGTGTATTTTTGGTTTTTGAAGAAAGAATAGCCAACTACTTCACCTAGAGGATTCATCATGCTGGAATTGTCATGAGGTCCCATGTTTGATGTTATGTGGATGACATAGTAAATTACATTGATCTCTTATTATTCCTCGAGATAGAGGCACTGACATACGGCTAGATAATATACTACCAATTTTGAATTCCTAAAACATAGTTCGATACTTGGATTATTTCATGCTACCCTTTGGTAATAACCAAGATGACCTCAAATGATCTAAGTATGTTTCTAAAAATAAAGTAATTCAAGTGGATATTGAACAACGGCAGACAAGGGTTCACACCTATTTCACATTTCCTTTGAAAGTGGTGATATAAAAAGTTATATGTTGATCCACATGGATCCCATGAACTTAACAAGAAAATGGTAAATATGAAAGAGGTTGGGTCTTGTAGTCAAAAGTTGGATTTGCATGCCCATATTTGTTAACCTTAAATGCAATCAAATGAAATCATCTTTTATGACACATGTGCCTTATGGACAATCCCAAGTCCAATCGAATGTTGTTGACCATGATTAAGTAAAAACAAATGTATCTAGTCCCAAGTCTTGTTAACTAGTTGTTGATGATCAAGTACATACCCTTTATGAAGATCCAGTGTGTTACAATGTTGTGGAAACACTTGTTGACATTATTGTTGATCCATTAGTTATTAATGTTGAGGATCCATATGTTAACAATGTGGATATCCACCTATTGACAATGTGGATTGTGAAGTTGTTAAAAATAATGGTTATTATAACATTTTTGCCGATGTATATCTATAATATGATATTAACAAGGACAAAAAAGAAGATCTTGTTGAAATTAGTAGCAAATTTATACTACTAATATTGATAGTGATTATGTTGTATATGATGGGTTTTGAGCATTCTAACACTCCTATGGTGTACATGCAACCCTAGAAACCTTAGATCTATGTTTTACTAAGATACATGCAAAATTGATTTTCCAAGGTTCTTCACCTATCTAGCATAGCATGGGGAACTATTAAACATAAATGCTAGAACAAGAACATACCTTTTGTGGTTTGGATTCCTTGAGAACCTTGTGAGCCTAGCACCTCAAGTGTGATGCCTCAAATGTCTAACACAACACCACAACACTTAGAATGACCTTGAGAGAAGTTCACTTACACCTCAAAATCGGCTAGCCCTCTTTCTTGTACAAGTAGTAGTCATAGTGCCGATTTTGCTTTCATTGGGTTCTTTATATAGTTGTGGCACAAGTAGGGTTACACCATGTAAACCCTAATAATCATGGCTTTCCATATTCCATGATCCATGGGTTTGTAACCTCCATGGATTATCCATGGAGCACCTTATAGGTTTTAACCCAATCCGTACAAACCATGGATCATTAGCCCACTATACAAGAATAGATGATTTACACAAACAACCCCGTATATTTAATTAGTCTCCTTTTGATCACTTAATTAATTCCAAATTAATTCTTTGATCAATACTAATTAAATAATATTATTAATATATTAGAACTTATAATATATTAATAATCCTTAAGTGTCCTTTCTCTCATTTAGTCTATCCAAGTGTTGCAATGCCATGCAACCCAAATGGACCATGCCAACCGGGTCAAGTACATTCCAGGAATAGTTATGAACTTAGACACCTAATCCAACAGTCTCCCACTTGGATAAGTCTAATAACTATACCTGCAAGAATGACTTCAGGAACCGATCAGCAATCGTAGCTCTTTCAAGGTCTTTCGAAAGTGAGATGATGATGATATGCCATTTAAGATAAGTGAACATATAATCCTCTGTTCTAGATATCAGCCGGACAAATACATGGAACAATGTCTTACTTATTGTCCAGCAGTTTGTTTCCCGATTTCCAATTTGTTTGACATAGAACTTATTTGAACACATCAACTTAGTTCTGACCGGGCCCGGTACATTGGTCAAAACAAAATCATCGAGGGGCCCAGATATCGCTTCTAATCCAAGAAGGAACAGCTAAACTTCGACTCATATGCTTGTTCTACTACTTGTTGAATCATACACAAAGGCACGTTTTATAACATCGAGTTACCAATGCATTTTCGTACAATCAATGTATAACCTACTCATAGGAAACAAGTCATATCTCTAGGTTTGAAGACTTATATGATATTACCATCTCGCGATCACTCGAGATAAATTTTATGAAGTGATACCAGCGAGCGTGGGTTGAATCCAATACTCAGAAGTTATGAGCACTCATGAATGTTGCAGCAACTCTTGTTATGTCCCATACCTTGGACATCTACAATCCAGCTTCATGACAGTCTTGATTCATATCTACTTCCAACATATGACCGACTGTGGATGGTTTGAATAACTTAGTCATTCGGGAAGAATGACCTAGTTATTCTGGAAGTCAAAACATGCAAAGTGAAACACAAGGATACTTGAATCAAATATGGTCTCAGAACTTATGAATATAAATAAAACATCTTTTATTTATCACCATATTGATTACACATTATCCATTGCATACTGTTTTAAACTATCAACTTTGTACTTGAATTAAAAAAATAGTTGCCCCATGCTCCAAGCATGTACACTATGGTTTTTTCCTAAACACTAGTCATGCCATACACCAACTATGCATACTATGTTTTTCCAAACATTAGTTATGCCATACACCAAGTATTTACACTAAGTTTGTCTATGATCTTTATTTTGTGAAATAGATGGATTGAACATAATTCCAATGATTCTCATTTCACAATCCCAAATCCTTATCGTAAATGTCAGAATTCCAAATTCCTACCATTTACTGAAATCTGTTAGATTCTAAACTTATATGCATTGATCCTCTTGTAATGATTATGCACACTAGTCACAAAGACTTGTCAACAGACATTACAGAGTATTCCAACATATATCACTCCATGGAAACGAAGTCTCAAATTCAAAGTATATTCCTTTGAACATCCTTCATGCATTCAGTTTCCTAATCTTACACAGATTTAATGAATAACTTCCACCAACGGGAACATTTCCATATTCCCGTTTTGACTATCACTCCTGAACAAGAATTGCCTCTTTTCAGAATATGTCAATATGGTCCTTCCAAAATTAACACTATACTTCCAACTGTCCCTGAGCAACCAATCTTTGGTAAACCTTAGATTGTCCTCGACAATTGCTTAATCAAATTAGTCATATCTAGTTCTAGTACTTTTCCCTCTTAATGCTCTGGGCATTTGGAAAAATTTAGAACATATGAATATTATAGCACATGCAATCGATCCTATATCCGAAGCATATGGGACATGATTCATGATGTCTCACATAAAGACATGATACTGGACTAGTCTTTTGATATAATATTTCTATTTCTATTTGCCAAGTTCTCATAATTCAGATTATGAAAAGGGATGCCATAATCATAATTGAATTTTAGAACGCAAATAATGGACCCATATATAGAATTTCCTTGTTTTGAGCCATTCCAAAATAAAATTCATATATATATATATATATATATATATATATATATATATATATATATATATATATATATCCTTGACTAAATATGATTAAAACCTCAATCTAATCTTTTAGATTTGAAATGAAGTATAATTTCCTCTCCCTTAATTATAGCAAAACAACTTTTTCCTAATTGAAACCTTTTGTTTTCTATAATTAACATTGCTAACTTGCAACACTTATTATAATTATCATGGTCCCACTTGTATGATGATTATTAGCATAACACTTATGCTCCCACTAGCTTTGACATGTACTCAGAAATCAGCTGGACTTCTAGAAATCAATACTATATTGACCTTCTTACCAAAGTTCATATTTCTGATACGAAATGCTTTGATAAAACTTTATCAAGATCATACACCTTTCCTTAGATAGCACACATGTGTGTCTAAACAATTTCAGAACTATGAAAGGGATGTCGTTATCATAGTCTCAATTGTTTAGACCTATGTCATTTCTCACAAGTCCATGTTAGTGTGCCGGTTAACCACGCACGCTCCACTAACGACTTTGAGAATGCAAATATCACAATTGCTATCTACTTAAAATCTACTTAGTGAAAGTGTTTCCTCGCCATCATTTTCATGAATCGGAGAGAAACCTTATGACACTTAGATTTTATGGTGTATGTGTTCCTATCCATGTGAATTTGTCAAAACCATAATCACCAGACAAGGTTACTGACAAATCCAAACTCATATGGAATGAACTTGTGCAGTCTTAACTTCTTACCACCTGGCAGCACAAGGGTCTGTCATTGCTTCCAAGTTGTTATGTAACCAATTGAGAACTCTCAGAACTCATATGCAAAGCCAACTTTAACTGGAATTGGCATAGAACCAGGAATATGTGTCACATCCCAAAACCGGAACGGCGGATGAAATCAAAATAAGAGATGAGTCTTGAATGGGCATAGAACCAGGAATATGCGTCATGTACAGTATCACAACAATTCATAATAGTAAAACAAGCAACAACATCATCCATTGCATTAATAGTATAATTTAATTCAAGTGTGTTTTGTATAGTTTATAAGACACCAAAAATATGAAATCAAAATAAGAGATGAGTCTTGAATGTGCTCCATCTTCTCAAAACCTGGTCATCGGTACCTGTCTACAGGCGACCTGAGAATACAAGTTATTTTGAAAGCGTAGATCAGCATTAAAGCTGGTGAGTTCATAAGTATGTTAGTGTCATTGTTTGTATAAGTTTGAAGAAAGTGATTGTAAATGTTTGATGTAAAATTTTGTAAGTGTTTTATGTAAATATTTGTAAACTTCCTAGAAAATCCTATATTTTCTACTAAAGTAGTCTTCTACCAAGACCCAACTGTTATTTATGTTTGTTCTTTTGTAAAAGTGAGTATTTTCCCAAAGTATGACTATCATTACCAAAATATAGTTTTCATTACCGTTTATGTGAGAATATCACAATGTGAATGAAATGGGAAAATAAAGATGTACTGTAGTTTTTCTATGTAACTACCAATGTACTAACTACCTTAAACATGTTTGTTTAATTAAGGTAAAATGTGATAAGATTGTAACCATACTTGATCGACTAGTATAACACGACGTTCGAGACGTCGAAATGATATGACATTCGTCACCCATAGACCTGCAGGTCCCACTATAGCTAGTAGCAAGATGTAGGATGGTCAGTCCCATATAGATCTATACACAAATTCACGCTCTCCCTCCAGGAGACTCTGGGTACAAAACGTGACGCAGCAGTATATTGTCGAGCCATGAAGTAGTATCTCACATTAATGTTATAGTATTCTTGTATTTGTATAGTATGTTCTCTCTGTCTAGGGTGTAGTATGTTCTATCCGTCTGGTATATAGTATGTTCTTTAGTGTATAGTGTGTAGTATGTATTGTTTCTCATTATAGTATATACTGTTTCTCTTTATAGTGAGTATTGTCTCTCGTTATAGTATGTATTGTTTCTCTTTATTGTGAGTATTGTCTCTCGTTATAGTATGTTTGTACAGACTTATGTATGTACTGACTCATGTATGAACTGACTCTTGGTATGTTTTATTGTTCTAGAAATAGTAAGTAGTGACTTCCTAAACTATACCTATTATAGTTTACTAGTAATGTTGTTTGTATGGATGAACATGTTTGTACACCTTTGCTACCAAAAGGTATTGAACTGAATGAAGAACTTTTATATCTATATACATATACATAATATATAACTAAGATTCAAACGACCTTCGGACGCACAACCGATACCCTAAGTCCACAACTAACCCAGGAACAGGAAATAAGGCGAGTTATCAGTCCTAAGTCCTTTCAATCCTACTTATATAACTATATCCATATAGACATGTTTTGACAAAGTATAAGTTTAAAAGATTTTGATAAAGGTTTTTGCAATATAAAAGAGTTTGTAAAACAATTTGAGCAATTTGTTTGAAAACACAGTTTGAAGTATAAGAAATCTATCTGTTTGATAGTTATTAATCACATGTGATTGATATAATAACTATAATGTTTCTACTTGTATTCCCGCCCATAAGAGCATTTAAAATCATTTAAAAGATAAGTTAATGGGTATGAACTCACCTGCAGTGAGTGATACGAATGAAAGATCGGTTTGAAGGATGCTAAGTGTCAAGTGAAGCCTTGAGCACAACGGATCCTAATCAGCATATAATGACACATATGTGTATATAATTAGTGTTTATGCAACTAATCATGAAAGGAAAATACCTTAGGACTTAGGAAACACTTAGATTGAAGTGTTAGAAGTACAAAGGATTGCATAAAATGGGTGTACGGCCACATAAGTGTGTGTACGGCCACTAGGTGTACAGCCACTTTGGTGTACGGACAGGTGTGTACGGCCATGCAGTGTACGGTCGTACACTCCTTGAAGAAGTTGTCAAAAAGTGTGCTCCAAGGCTCTATCTTGCATCCTCTAAGTGTTCTTGATCTTATGCTAGCATATAACATGAGTTTTAGGCCAAATATGCCCTAAACAAGGGGTGTACGGCCACATGAGGTGTGTACGGCCGTACACTCCTTGAAGTTCTTGCATTGGACGGTTTTTAAGGTGAACATCTAGTAAGTAACAAGCATAGGAAGAGGTACTTACGATTTAGAAGCCTTTAGGGTGTTTGAGGTCCAAGAACTTAGTAGGTGTTCTTGGTGTTCTTGGTGAAAATGAAGAACACTTGAAGATCGAACCAAAAGAAGTATTTTCATGGATGAAATCATGGATCTTCACTAGATAGTATAATGAATCAACAAATCAAAGGAAGTAACACTTACATATTGAAGATCTAGGCGAAAAACCCGATGATAGTTGACAGAGAATTGATTTCTTGGCTTAGGAGTGTGAAAAGAGTTGAATGAAGGCTAAGTATCACATATATACGTGAGAGTGTACGGCCAGGAGGGGGGTGTATGGCCGCACACCCATGTGTACGCCCGTACAGTCCTCATGAAGGAGTGTTTGGCCATTTTGAAAAGTGGTGAACTTAGGGAACCCATTTCTAAATCCTAACTTTGAATGTACAAGGCTTAGAACACTCATACTGACTCTAAACAATGCTAAAAGATAGCATAAACGAGTCTGACTTTGACTGAATTGCACGTTTGTATAAGATAGAAATTTCGGGTTGTCACATCATCCCCCCGTTAGAGAGAATTTCATCCCGAAATTAGAGTTTAAACAATTAAGCTATTACAAATAACTAAATGAAAAGATGAGGATATTTCAGTTTCATTTGATCCTCTCACTCCCAAGTGAATTCAGGTCCTCGCTTGGCATTCCAGCGAACCTTCACTATCGAGATACAACTTTGCTTCGTGTGTTTGACCTCTCGGTCCATGATCTCTACTGGTTCTTCCACGAAGTTGAGGCTCTCGTTGATATCGATCTCATCGAGTGGGATTACAAGAGTCTCGTCGGACAGACACTTTTTCAAGTTTGAGACGTGGAAAGTAGAATGGACGTTATTAAGTTTGCGAGGTAGTTTGAGTTTGTAAGCTACAGGGCCGATTCTAGCTAGAATATCGAAAGGCCCTACGTATCTTAGATTTAGCTTTCCACGCTTTCCGAAGCATATTAAGCCCTTCCAGGGTGAGACCTTCAATAGAAAACGGTCGCCCACCTGGAATTCCAACGGTTTCCTTCTCTTGTCTGCGTAGCTTTTCTGTCGGTCTCTAGAGGCTATCAATCGTTCACGAATCTGAACGATCTTCTCTGTCGTTTCCCGAATGATCTCTGGACATGTGAGAGTGCTGTCAAGAACTCGTCCTTTAGCTAACTGTGTGTCGCCCACCTCAGCCCAGCACATAGGGGATCTGCACTTACGGCCATAGAGGGCTTCAAATGGATCACCCTTTATGCTCGTGTGATAACTATTGTTGTAGGAAAACTCGACAAGCGGTAAATGAGTATCCCATGCCTTCCCAAATTCTATCACGTAGGCTCGCAACTTGTCTTCCAAGGTTTGAATAGTCCTCTCACTTTGTCCATCGGTTTGCGGATGGTAGGCTGTACTCATGTCCAGCCTAGTTCCTAGGGAACTTTGTAGCGACTTCCAGAACCTCGAATTGAATCTACTATCTCTATCAGAGATAATGGATATGGGAACACCATGCATTCGTATGATCTCCCTAATGTATGTTCTTGTTAGTTTCTCCATCTTGCCAGTCTCTTTGATAGGCAGGAAGTGTGCGGACTTTGTTAACCTGTCTACGATCACCCAAATGGTATCGAGACCACCCGTTGTCTTGGACAACTTGGTTATGAAGTCCATCGTGATCCGCTCCCACTTCCATTCAGGTATCTCCGGTTGCTGAAGTAAACCGGATGGTTTCTGGTATTCGACCTTAACCTTGGCGCAAGTAAGGCATTTACTCACGAAGGTAGCAATCTCTGATTTCATGTTAGGCCACCAGTATAACTTTTTAAGATCCAGATAAATCTTATCTGAACCTGGGTGGACGGAATATCGAGTGTTGTGAGCTTCGGTCATGACCAAGTCTCTGAAACCACCGTGTTTCGGTGTCCAGATCCGATCCATGAGATATAAGGCTCCACCACCCTTGACTACCAAGTTCTTATCCATCCCCCTCAGGGATTCACCTGCCACATTTTCAGGTTTCAAGGCTTCTAACTGAGCCTCCTTAATTTGTGTGGACAAGTGTGAATGGATAGTCATAGTCAAAGATTTGACTCTACGACCAGAGTATTCTTTCTGACTTAGGGCATCAGCTACTACGTTGGCCTTACCTGGATGATAACGAATTTCGCATTCGTAGTCATTGAGTAGCTCAACCCACCGTCGTTGTCTCATATTGAGCTCCTTCTGGTCGAATTTGTGCTGTAGACTTTTGTGGTCTATAAAGATAGTGCTTTTTGTACCATACATGTAGTGTCTCTAGATCTTCAGAGAAAACACCATTGCTCCTAACTCTAGATCATGGGTGATGTAGTTGACTTCGTGTGTCTTCAGCTGTCTTGAGGCATATGCGATGATCTTACCTCGTTGCATCATAACACAGCCGAGCCCCTGGTTGCATGCATCGCAATAAACCATGAAGTCTTTTATACCTTCTGGGAGGGATAGTATCGGTGCGGTGCATAAGGCTCTCTTCAGCATTTGGAACGCTTTCTCTTGCTTCTCTTCCCAGTCAAAGGCCACGCCCTTCTGGGTCAATGTTGTAAGCGGTTTCGCAATCCAAGAGAAGTTCTGAATGAACCTACGACAGTAGCCAGCGAGGCCTAGAAATTGACGAATTTCTGTAGGCGTCTTCGGTGCTGACCAGTTCTCAATGGCTTTGATTTTGGAAGGGTCCACGTGTATTCCCTCTTCACTAACCACGTTACCCAAGAATTCGACTCCTCGGATCCAAAATTCGGATTTTGAGAACTTCGTATAAGGCTTCTCTGATTGTAGTGTTTCCAAGACCTGTCATAGATGTTGACTATGCTCCTCCTTACTACGAGAGTAGATAAGTATGTCATCGATGAAGACCATGACGAACTGATCCAAGTAAGGACGGCACACCCTATTCATTAAGTCCATGAATACGGTGGGCGCATTGGTCAATCCAAACGGCATCACTACAAACTCGTAGTGTCCATAACGAGTTCGGAAGGCTGTCTTCAGAACATCCTCCTCTAGCATTCGTAACTGGTGATACCCGAATCTCAGGTCAATCTTTGAAAAGAAATTCGCCCCTTGCAGTTGGTCGAACAAATCGTCTATGCGAGGCAAAGGCTAACGATTTTTGACAGTCAATTTGTTCAGTTCTCTGTAGTCGATGCACATACGGAACGATCCGTCTTTCTTCTTGACGAATAAGATCGGTGCTCCCCAGGGTGAGAAGCTTGGTCTGATAAAGCCCTTGCTGAGGAATTCGTTAAGTTGACCGGATAGCTCCTACATCTCAGCTGGTGCTAAACGATAGGGCGATTTGGCTGCTGGGGTAGCCCCTGGAACTAAGTCGATTCTGAACTCGACTTGACGTTGCGGAGGTAATCATGGGAGTTCTTCTGGAAAGATGTCGGGAAAATCACGTACCACTATGTTGTTCTTAGTGTCCTTCGTCTCTTGGCTCACATCGACAACATGAGAAAGGAATGTGCGACATTCCTTTCGTAGGTACTTCTGGGCTTGAATGCTTGAGATGATACGAAGGTTCGTGTCGGGTCTGTCGTCGTAGATAATTAGGGTTTCGCTAGACGGCGGATTAAGGCGAACAGCCTTCTCGTAACAGATGATGTCGGCACGATGAGAACTCAACCAAGCCATGCCGATTATGACGTCGAAACTTTTAATTGAGACCGACATGAGGTCGATTGGAAATGAATGGCTATCTAGTGTTAGTGTACATCGTATGTATATGCAGCTAGTGTTCTCTTTCTTCCCATTAGCCATTTCTACAGTGAACGGTTCTTTAAGTGCATGTGATTTATGCTTAAGCAGGTAAGCAAATTTCTGGTTCACGAAACTCCTCTCTGTTCCACTATCAAACAGTATACATGCATATGAGTTATCGAGGAGAAACATACCAGTGACCACTGTGGGGTCGGCAACTACTTCCTCGTGGCCTATAGCCAAAACTCTTCCCACTCCGCCGACATTCCCTGCCTTCTAACAGTTCCTTTTGTAGTGGCCCACCTCGCCACAACCGTAGCAACCCTGGCCCACACCAACGCCGGGGACTTGGGTGATTGGCCTTGCTGGAGCTTTGCAGAAACGGGCAGTGTGCAGCTTCCTGTTGTAGTTAGAGCAATGCATTTCCCGGCAGGGTCCATTGTGGTGGAAGCTGCATTTGTTGCACTTAGGCAAGCTTCCAGCGTACTGCTTTACCAGCGCAGCAGCGGCAGGTGCTATTGCAGCATGCACAGCTACGACCTGCTGCTTTTTGGAAGCTTTCTGCGCAGCGTTCTTCTTCTTGTCATCCCAGAACTTCCGCTTGTTATCAGCGGCTTTGGAGGGTTCTGAGATGGCTAGGGTTGTTGTTGACGGGGTACGGACCCCATGGTCAATGAGCCGTTGTGCCAATCGCTTGGCACTATCGAAAGTAGTGGGGTTGGAAGCTAGGACATTCCCCTGAAATGGAGGCATCAGCCCCCAGATGTACCTCTCCACCTTCTTCGCTTCAGAAGGGACCATTCTCGGACATAGTGCAACCAGATCGTTGAATCTGGCAGTGTAGGAGACTATGTCGGAGCCCTTCATGGTTAGGCTCCAGAGTTCCAGCTCAAGCTTTTGAACTTCCCCCCTCGGACAGTATTCCTCGATCATGAGCTCCCGGAAGAACTTCCCAGCCCATGGCATTTGCCACTATCAGAGTCAGTTTCCTAATCTTACACAGATTTAATGAATAACTTCCACCAACGGGAACATTTCCATATTCCCGTTTTGACTAACACTCCTGAACAAGAATTGCCTCTTTTCAGAATATGTCAATATGGTCCTTCCAAAATTAACACTATACTTCCAACTGTCCCTGAGCAACAAATCTTTGGTAAACCTTAGATTGTCCTCGACAATTGCTTAATCAAATTAGTCATATCTAGTTCTAGTACTTTTCCCTCTTAATGCTCTGGGCATTTGGAAAAATTTAGAACATATGAATATTATAGCACATGCAATCGATCCTATATCCGAAGCATATGGGACATGATTCATGATGTCTCACATAAAGAAATGATACTGGACTAGTCTTTTGCTATAATATTTCTATTTCTATTTGCCAAGTTCTCATAATTAAGATTATGAAAAGGGATGCCATAATCATAATTGAATTTTAGAATGCAAATAATGGACCCATATATAGAATTTCCTTGTTTTGAGCCATTCCAACATAAAATTCATATATATATATATATATATATATATATATATATATATATATATATATATATATATATATATATATATATATATATATATATATATATATATATCCTTGACTAAATATGATTAAAACCTCAATCTAATCTTTTAGATTTGAAATGAAGTATAATTTCCTCTCCCTTAATTATAGCAAAACAACTTTTTCCCAATTGAAACCTTTTGTTTTCTATAATTAACATTGCTAACTTGCAACACTTATTATAATTATCATGGTCCCACTTGCATGATGATTATTAGCATAACACTTATGCTCCCACTAGCTTTGACATGTACTCAGAAATCAGCTGGACTTCTAGAAATCAATACTATATTGACCTTCTTACCAAAGTTCATATTTCTGATATGAAATGCTTTGATAAAACTTTATCAAAATCATACACCTTTCCTTAGATAGCACACATGTGTGTCTAAACAATTTCAGAACTATGAAAGGGATGACGTTATCATAGTCGCAATTGTTTAGACCTATGCCATTTCTCACAGGTCCATGTTAGTGTGCCGGTTAACCACGCACGCTCCACTAACGACTTTGAGAATGCCAATATCACAATTACTATCTACTTAAAATCTACTTAGTGAAAGTGTTTCCTCGCCATCATTTTCATGAATCGGAGAGAAACCTTATGACACTTAGATTTTATGGTGTATGTGTTCCTATCCATGTGAATTTGTCAAAACCATAATCACCAGACAAGTTTAGCGACAAATCCAAACTCATATGGATTGAACTTGTGCAGTCTCAACTTCTTGCCACCTGGCAGCACAAGGGTCTGTCATTGCTTCCAAGTTGTTATGCAACCAATTGAGAACTCTCAGAACTCATATGCAAAGCCAACTTTAACTGGAATTGGCATAGAACCAGGAATATGTGTCACATCCCAAAACCGGAACGGCGGATGAAATCAAAATAAGAGATGAGTCTTGAATGGGCATAGAACCAGGAATATGCGTCATGTACAGTATCACAACAATTCATAATAGTAAAACAAGCAACAACATCATCCATTGCATTAATAGTATAATTTAATTCAAGTGTGTTTTGTATAGTTTATAAGACACCAAAAATATGAAATCAAAATAAGAGATGAGTCTTGAATGTGCTCCATCTTCTCAAAACCTGGTCATCGGTACCTGTCTACAGGCGACCTGAGAATACAAGTTATTTTGAAATCGTAGATCAGCATTAAAGCTGGTGAGTTCATAAGTATGTTAGTATCATTGTATGTATAAGTTTGAAGAAAGTGATTGTAAATGTTTGATGTAAAATTTTCTAAGTGTTTGATGTAAATGTTTGTAAACTTCCTAGAAAATCCTATATTTTCTACTAAAGTAGTCTTCTACCAAGACCCAACTGTTATTTATGTTTGTTCTTTTGTAAAAGTGAGTATTTTCCCAAAGTATGACTATCATTACCAAAATATAGTTTTCATTACCGTTTATGTGAGAATATCACAATGTGAATGAAATGGGAAAATAAAGATGTACTGTAGTTTTTCTATGTAACTACCAATGTACTAACTACCTTAAACCTGTTTGTTTAATTAAGGTAAAATGTGATAAGATTGTAACCATACTTGATCGACTAGTATAACACGACGTTCGAGACGTCGAAATGATATGACATTCGTCACCCGTAGACCTGCAGGTCCCACTGTAGCTAGCAGCAAAGTGTAGGATGGTCAGTCCCATATAGATCTATACACAAATTCACGCTCTCCCTCCAGGAGACTCTGGGTACAAAACGTGACGCAGCAGTATATTGTCGAGCCATGAAGTAGTATCTCACATTAATGTTATAGTATTCTTGTATTTGTATAGTATGTTCTCTCTGTCTAGGGTGTAGTATGTTCTCTCTGTCTGGTACATAGTATGTTCTTTAGTGTATAGTGTGTAGTATGTATTGTTTCTCGTTATAGTATATAATGTTTCTCTTTATAGTGAGTATTGTCTCTCGTTATAGTATGTACTGTTTCTCTTTATTTGGAGTATTGTCTCTCGTTATAGTATGTTTGTACTGACTCATGTATGTACTGACTCATGTATGAACTGACTCTTGGTATGTTTTATTGTTCTAGAAATAGTAAGTAGTGACTTCCTAAACTATACCTATTATAGTTTACTAGTAATGTTGTTTGTATGGATGAACATGTTTGTACACCTTTGCTACCAAAAGGTATTGAACTGAATGAAGAACTTTTATATCTATATACATATACATAATATATAACTAAGATTCAAACGACCTTCGGACGCACAACCGATACCCTAAGTCCACAACCAAACCAGGAACAGGAAATAAGGCGAGTTATCAGTCCTAAGTCCTTTCAATCCTACTTATATAACTATATCCATATAGACATGTTTTGACAAAGTATAAGTTTAAAAGATTTTGATAAAGGTTTTTGCAATATAAAAGAGTTTGTAAAACAATTTGAGCAATTTGTTTGAAAACACAGTTTGAAGTATAAGAAATCTATCTGTTTGATAGTTATTAATCACATGTGATTGATATAATAACTATAATGTTTCTACTTGTATTCCCGCCCATAAGAGCATTTAAAATCATTTAAAAGATAAGTTAATGGGTATGAACTCACCTGCAGTGAGTGATACGAATGAAAGATCGGTTTGAAGGATGCTAAGTGTCAAGTGAAGCCTTGAGCACAACGGATCCTAATCAGCATATAATGACACATATGTGTATATAATTAGTGTTTATGCAACTAATCATGAAAGGAAAATACCTTAGGACTTAGGAAACACTTAGATTGAAGTGTTAGAAGTACAAAGGATTGCATAAAATGGGTGCACGGCCACATAAGTGTGTGTACGGCCACTAGGTGTACAGCCACTTCGGTGTACGGACAGGTGTGTACGGCCATGCAGTGTACGGTCGTACACTCCTTGAAGAAGTTGTCAAAAAGTGTGCTCCAAGGCTCTATCTTGCATCCTCTAAGTGTTCTTGATCTTATGCTAGCATATAACATGAGTTTTAGGCCAAATATGCCCTAAACAAGGGGTGTACGGCCACATGAGGTGTGTACGGCCGTACACTCCTTGAAGTTCTTGCATTGGACGGTTTTTAAGGTGAACATCTAGTAAGTAACAAGCATAGTAAGAGGTACTTACGATTTAGAAGCCTTTAGGGGTGTTTGAGGTCCAAGAACTTAGTAGGTGTTCTTGGTGTTCTTGGTGAATATGAAGAACACTTGAAGATCTAACCAAAAGAAGTAATTTCATGGATGAAATCATGGATCTTCACTAGATAGTATAATGAATCAACAAATCGAAGGAAGTAACACTTACATATTGAAGATCTAGGCGAAAAACCCGATGATAGTTGACAGAGAATTGATTTCTTGGCTTAGGAGTGTGAAAAGAGTTGAATGAAGGCTAAGTATCACATATATAAGTGAGAGTGTACGGCCAGGAGGGGGGTGTATGGCCGCACACCCATGTGTACGGCCGTACACTCCTCATGAAGGAGTGTTTGGCCATTTTGAAAAGTGGTGAACTTAGGGAACCCATTTCTAAACCCTAACTTTGAAGGTACAAGGCTTAGAACATTCATACTGACTCTAAACAATGCTAAAAGATAGCAGAAACGAGTCTGACTTTGATTGAATTGCACGTTTGTATAAGATAGAAATTTCGGGTTGTCACATCATCCCCCCGTTAGAGAGAATTTCGTCCCGAAATTAGAGTTTAAACAATTAAGCTATTACAAATAACTAAATGAAAAGATGAGGATATTTCAGTTTCATTTGATCCTCTCACTCCCAAGTGAATTCAGGTCCTCGCTTGGCATTCCAGCGAACCTTCACTATCGGGATACAACTTTGCTTCGTGTGTTTGACCTCTCGGTCCATGATCTCTACTCGTTCTTCCACGAAGTTGAGGCTCTCGTTGATATCGATCTCGTCGAGTGGGATTACAAGAGTCTCATCGGACAGACACTTTTTCAAGTTTGAGACGTGGAAAGTAGAATGTACGTTATTAAGTTCGCGAGGTAGTTTGAGTTTGTAAGCTACAGGGCCGATTCTAGCTAGAATATCGAAAGGCCCTACGTATCTTAGATTTAGCTTTCCACGCTTTCCAAAGCATATTAAGTCCTTCCAGGGTGAGACCTTCAATAGAAAACGGTCGCCCACCTGGAATTCCAACGGTTTCCTTCTCTTGTCTACATAGCTTTTCTGTCGGTCTCTAGAGGCTATCAATCGTTCACGAATCTGAACGATCTTCTCTGTCGTTTCCCGAATGATCTCTGGACCTGTGAGAGTGCTGTCAGGAACTCGTCCTTTAGCTAACTGTGTGTCGCCCACCTCAGCCCAGCACATAGGGGATCTGCACTTACGGCCATAGAGGGCTTCAAATGGATCACCCTTTATGCTCGTGTGATAACTATTGTTGTAGGAAAACTCGACAAGGGGTATATGAGTATCCCATGCCTTCCCAAAGTCTATCACATAGGCTCGCAACTTGTCTTCCAAGGTTTGAATAGTCCTCTCACTTTGTCCATCGGTTTGCGGATGGTAGGCTGTACTCATGTCCAGCCTAGTTCCTAGGGAACTTTGTAGCGACTTCCAGAACCTCGAATTGAATCTACTATCTCTATCAGAGATAATGGATATGGGAACACCATGCATTCGTATGATCCTCCTAATGTATGTTCTTGTTAGTTTCTCCATCTTATCAGTCTCTTTGATAGGCAGGAAGTGTGCGGACTTTGTTAACCTGTCTACGGTCACCCAAATGGTATCGAAACCACCCGTTGTCTTGGACAACTTGGTTATGAAGTCCATCGTGATCCGCTCCCACTTCCATTCAGGTATCTCCGGTTGCTGAAGTAAACCGGATGGTTTCTGGTATTCGACCTTAACCTTGGCGCAAGTAAGGCATTTACTCACGAAGGTAGCAATCTCTGATTTCATGTTAGGCCACTAGTATAACTTTTTAAGATCCAGATAAATCTTATCTGAACCTGGGTGGACGGAATATCGAGTGTTGTGAGCTTCGGTCATGACCAAGTCTCTGAAACCACCGTGTTTCGGTGTCCAGATCCGATCCATGACATATAAGGCTCCACCACCCTTGACTACCAAGTTCTTATCCATCCCCCTCAGGGATTCACCTGCCACATTTTCAGGTTTCAAGTCTTCTAGCTGAGCCTCCTTAATTTGTGTGGACAAGTGTGAATGGATAGTCATAGTCAAAGATTTGACTCTACGACCAGAGTATTCTTTCTGACTTAGGGCATCAGCTACTACGTTGGCCTTACCTGGATGATAACGAATTTCGCATTCGTAGTCATTGAGTAGCTCAACCCACCGTCGTTGTCTCATATTGAGCTCCTTCTGGTCGAATTTGTGCTGTAGACTTTTGTGGTCTATAAAGATAGTGCTTTTTGTACCATACATGTAGTGTCTCTAGATCTTCAGAGCAAACACCATTGCTCCTAACTCAAGATCATGGGTGATGTAGTTGACTTCGTGTGTCTTCAGCTGTCTTGAGGCATAGGCGATGATCTTACCTCGTTGCATCAGAACACAGCCGAGCCCCTAGTTGCATGCATCGCAATAAACCACGAAGTCTTCTATACCTTCTGGGAGGGATAGTATCGGTGCGGTGCATAAGGCTCTCTTCAGCATTTGGAACGCTTTCTCTTGCTTCTCTTCCCAGTCAAAGGACACGCCCTTCTGGGTTAATGTTGTAAGCGGTTTCGCAATCCAAGAGAAGTTCTGAATGAACCAACGATAGTAGCCAGCGAGGCCTAGAAATTGACGAATTTCTGTAGGCGTCTTCGGTGCTGACCAGTTCTCAATGGCTTTGATTTTGGAAGGGTCCACGTGTATTCCCTCTTCACTAACCACGTTACCCAAGAATTCGACTCCCCGGATCCAAAATTCGGATTTTGAGAACTTCGCATAAGGCTTCTCTGATTGCAGTGTTTCCAAGACCTGTCATAGATGTTGACTATGCTCCTCCTTACTACGAGAGTAGATAAGTATATCATCGATGAAGACCATGACGAACTGATCCAAGTAAGGACGGCACACCCTATTCATTAAGTCCATGAATACTTTGGGCGCATTGGTCAATCCAAACGGCATCACTACAAACTCGTAGTGTCCATAACGAGTTCGGAAGGCTGTCTTCGGAACATCCTCCTCTAGCACTCGTAACTGGTGATACCCGAATCTCAGGTCAATCTTTGAAAAGAAATTCGCCCCTTGCAGTTGGTCGAACAAATCGTCTATGCAAGGCAGAGGCTAATGATTTTTGACAGTCAATTTGTTCAGTTCTCTGTAGTCGATGCACATACGGAACGATCCGTCTTTCTTCTTGACGAATAAGATCGGTGCTCCCCAGGGTGAGAAGCTTGGTCTGATAAAGCCCTTGCTGAGGAATTCGTTAAGTTGACCGGATAGCTCCTACATCTCAGCTGGTGCTAAACGATAGGGCGATTTGGCTACTGGGGTAGCCCCTGGAACTAAGTCGATTCTGAACTCGACTTGACGTTGCGGAGGTAGTCATGGGAGTTCTTCTGGAAAGATGTCGGGAAAATCACGTACCACTATGTTGTTCTTAGTGTCCTTCGTCTCTTGGCTCACATCGACAACATGAGAAAGGAATGTACGACATTCCTTTCGTAGGTACTTCTGGGCTTGAATGCTTGAGATGATACGAAGGTTCGTATCGGGTCTGTCGCCGTAGATAATTAGGGTTTCGCTAGACGGCGGATTAAGGCGAACAGCCTTCTCGTAACAGATGATGTCGGCACGATGAGAACTCAACCAATCCATGCCGATTATGACGTCGAAACTTTTAATTGAGACCGACATGAGGTCGATTGGAAATGAATGGCTATCTAGTGTTAGTGTACATCGTATGTATATGCAGCTAGTGTTCTCTTTCTTCCCGTTAGCCATTTCTACAGTGAACGGTTCTTTAAGTGCATGTGATTTATGCTTAAGCAGGTAAGCAAATTTCTGGTTCACGAAACTCCTCTCTGTTCCACTATCAAACAGTATACATGCATATGAGTTATCGAGGAGAAACATACCAGTGACCACTGTGGGGTCGGCAACTGCTTCCTCGTGGCCTATAGCCAAAACTCTTCCCACTCCGCCGTCATTCCCTGCCTTCTGGCAGTTCCTTTTATAGTGGCCCACCTCGCCACAACCGTAGCAAGCCTGGCCCACACCAGCGCCGGGGACTTGGGTGATTGGCCTTGCTGGAACTTTGCAGAAACGGGCAGTGTGCCCCTTCCTGTTGCAGTTAGAGCACTGCATTTCCCGGCAGGGTTCATTGTGGTGGAAGCTGCATTTGTTGCACTTAGGCAAGCTTCCAGCGTACTGCTTTACCAGCGCAGCAGCGGCAGGTGCTATTGCAGCATTCACAGCTACGACCTGCTGCTTTTTGGAAGCTTTCTGCACAGCGTTCTTCTTCTTGTCATCCCAGAACTTCCGCTTGTTATCAGCGGCTTTGGAGGGTTCTGAGATGGCTAGGGTTGTTGTTGACGGGGTACGGACCCCATGGTCAATGATCCGTTGTGCCAATCGCTTGGCACTATCGAAAGTAGTGGGGTTGGAAGCTAGGACATTCCCCTGAAATGGAGGCATCAGCCCCCAGATGTACCTCTCCACCTTCTTCGCTTCAGAAGGGACCATTCTCGGACATAGTGCTACCAGATCATTGAATTTGGCAGTGTAGGAGACTATGTCGGAGCCCTTCATGGTTAGGCTCCAAAGTTCCAGCTCAAGCTTTTGAACTTCGCCCCTCGGACAGTATTCCTCGATCATGAGCTCCCGGAAGAACTTCCCAGCCCATGGCATTTGCCACTATCAGAGTCAGTTTCCTAATCTTACACAGATTTAATGAATAACTTCCACCAATGGGAACATTTCCATATTCCCGTTTTGACTATCACTCCTGAACAAGAATTGCCTCTTTTCAGAATATGTCAATATGGTCCTTCCAAAATTAACACTATACTTCCAACTGTCCCTGAGCAACCAATCTTTGGTAAACCTTAGATTGTCCTCGACAATTGCTTAATCAAATTAGTCATATCTAGTTCTAGTACTTTTCCCTCTTAATGCTCTGGGCATTTGGAAAAATTTAGAACATATGAATATTATAGCACATGCAATCGATCCTATATCCGAAGCATATGGGACATGATTCATGATGTCTCACATAAAGACATGATATTGGACTAGTCTTTTGCTATAATATTTCTATTTCTATTTGCCAAGTTCTCATAATTCAGATTATGAAAAGGGATGCCATAATCATAATTGAATTTTAGAACGCAAATAATGGACCCATATATAGAATTTCCTTGTTTTGAGCCATTCCAACATAAAATTCATATATATATATATATATATATCCTTGACTAAATATGATTAAAACCTCAATCTAATCTTTTAGATTTGAAATGAAGTATAATTTCCTCTCCCTTAATTATAGCAAAACAACTTTTTCCCAATTGAAACCTTTTGTTTTCTATAATTAACATTGCTAACTTGCAACACTTATTATAATTATCATGGTCCCACTTGCATGATGATTATTAGCATAACACTTATGCTCCCACTAGCTTTGACATGTACTCAGAAATCAGCTGGACTTCTAGAAATCAATACTATATTGACCTTCTTACCAAAGTTCATATTTCTGATACGAAATGCTTTGATAAAACTTTATCAAAATCATACACCTTTCCTTAGATAGCACACATGTGTGTCTAAACAATTTCAGAACTATGAAAGGGATGCCGTTATCATAGTCTCAATTGTTTAGACCTATGCCATTTCTCACAAGTCCATGTTAGTGTGCCGGTTAACCACGCACGCTCCACTAACGCATTTGAGAATGCAAATATCACAATTGCTATCTACTTAAAATCTACTTAGTGAAAGTGTTTCCTCGCCATCATTTTCATGAATCGGAGAGAAACCTTATGACACTTAGATTTTATGGTTTATGTGTTCCTATCCATGTGAATTTGTCAAAACCATAATCACCAGACAAGGTTAGTGACAAATCCAAACTCATATGGATTGAACTTGTGCAGTCTCAACTTCTTGCCACCTGGCAGCACAAGGGTCTGTCATTGCTTCCAAGTTGTTATGCAACCAATTGAGAACTCTCAGAACTCATATGCAAAGCCAACTTTAACTGGAATTGGCATAGAACCAGGAATATGTGTCACATCCTAAAACCGGAACGGCGGATGAAATCAAAATAACAGATGGGTCTTGAATGGGCATAGAACCGGGAATATGCGTCATGTACAGTATCATAACAATTCATAATAGTAAAACAAGCAACAACATCATCCATTGCATTAGTAGTATAATTTAATTCAAGTGTGTTTTGTATAGTTTATAAGACACCAAAAATATGAAATCAAAATAAGAGATGAGTCTTGAATGTGCTCCATCTTCTCAAAACCTGGTCATCAGTACCTGTCTACAGGCGACCTGAGAATACAAGTTATTTTGAAAGCGTAGATCAGCATTAAAGCTGGTGAGTTCATAAGTATGTTAGTATCATTGTATGTATAAGTTTGAAGAAAGTGATTGTAAATGTTTGATGTAAAATTTTCTAAGTGTTTGATGTAAATGTTTGTAAACTTCCTAGAAAATCCTATATTTTCTACTAAAGTAGTCTTCTACCAAGACCCAACTGTTATTTATGTTTGTTCTTTTGTAAAAGTGAGTATTTTCCCAAAGTATGACTATCATTACCAAAATATAGTTTTCATTACCGTTTTTGTGAGAATATCACAATGTGAATGAAATGGGAAAATAAAGATGTACTGTAGTTTTTCTATGTAACTACCAATGTACTAACTACCTTAAACCTGTTTGTTTAATTAAGGTAAAATGTGATAAGATTGTAACCATACTTGATCGACTAGTATAACACGACGTTCGAGACGTCGAAATGATATAACATTCGTCACCCATAGACCTGCAGTTCCCACTGTAGCTAGCAGCAAGGTGTAGGATGGTCAGTCCCATATATATCTATACACAAATTCACGCTCTCCCTCCAGGAGACTCTGGGTACAAAACGTGACGCAGCAGTATATTGCCGAGCCATGAAGTAGTATCTCACATTAATGTTATAGTATTCTTGTATTTGTATAGTATGTTCTCTCTGTCTAGGGTGTAGTATGTTCTCTCTGTCTGGTATATAGTATGTTCTTTAGTGTATAGTGTGTAGTATGTATTGTTTCTCGTTATAGTATATACTGTTTCTCTTTATAGTGAGTATTATCTCTCGTTATAGTATGTATTGTTTCTCTTTATTGTGAGTATTGTCTCTCGTTATAGTATGTTTGTACTGACTCATGTATGTACTGACTCATGTATGAACTGACTCTTGGTATGTTTTATTGTTCTAGAAATAGTAAGTAGTGACTTCCTAAACTATACCTATTATAGTTTACTAGTAATGTTGTTTGTATGGATGAACATGTTTGTACACCTTTGCTACCAAAAGGTATTGAACTGAATGAAGAACTTTTATATCTATATACATATACATAATATATAACTAAGATTCAAACGACCTTCGGACGCACAACCGATACCCTAAGTCCACAACCAAACCAGGAACAGGAAATAAGGCGAGTTATCAGTCCTAAGTCCTTTCAATCCTACTTATATAACTATATCCATATAGACATGTTTTAACAAAGTATAAGTTTAAAAAAT